>NC_069500.1:226916540-227642790 GCF_027579735.1 Bombina bombina | reverse complement strand
AGATATAATTGGGCGGCCGGGTGGGTTGACCATACTCTTGTGGGTCTTGGGTAGGTGGTGGAAGATCGGTGTAATAGGGTGAGATCGAATCAGGTATTCTTTCTCCTTCAGGTTAAAGATACCTAAATTTACTCCTTCATCCAACAGTTTGTCCAACTTTTGTTTAAAAACATTTGTTGGGTTACCAGTTAGAGATCTATATGTAACACCATCACTGAGCTGTTTCTTAGCCTCATTGATGTAGTCAATTTTATTCAGAACCACGACATTGCCACCCTTATCCGAAGATCTGATGACAATGTCGTGGTTCTCCCTCAACTGTTTTAAGGACTGTCTTTCCTTGACAGAGATATTGTTGAATGTGCTCTTTTCTGCTGTGGATTTAGCTTTGTCATTGAGTTTCAGTATTTCTTGCCCCTGGATTGAATGGGATAAAAATCAGATGACACTTTTTTTGGTTTCTTTATATTAGCATCTTCTAATCTTGTGTCATACTGATCCAAATCCCTCAAAACTTCCAGGGTTGCAACATCCTCAAAGCTCAGCATAGGGGCAGGACATGCATTATATTCTGCCACATGTTGAGCAACATGACTCTGAACAAGGGGATCATGACTTGGAATAAACTATCTGTTGTTTTCACAAGCCTGGAGTGCCGCCTCTTACTTTCTTCCTTTCCATAAGTATAACGTAGGTGGCGGTCGGCAGATTAGGGGTTAAAAAAATTTAATCGAGTGGCGGCGATGTGAGGGGACCTCGGTTTAGGGGTACATAGGTAGTTTATGGGTGTTAGTGTACTTTAGAGCACAGTAGTTAAGAGCTTTATAAACCGGCGTTAGCCCAGAAAGCTCTTAACTACTGACTTTTTTCTGCGGCTGGAGTTTTGTCGTTAGATTTCTAACGCTCACTTCAGACACGACTCTAAATACCGGAGTTAGAAAGATCCCATTGAAAAGATAGGATACGCAATTGACGTAAGGGGATCTGCGGTATGGAAAAGTCGCGGCTGAAAAGTGAGCGTTAGACCCTTTCCTGACTGACTCCAAATACCGGCGGTAGCCTAAAACCAGCGTTAGGAGCCTCTAACGCTGGTTTTCACGGCTACCGCCGAACTCCAAATCTAGGCCTTAGAGTTTATTTTATAAGTATTTAGTTTTAAATAGGAATACTTTAGTTAATAATAGTAATATTATTTAGATTTATTTAAATAATATTTAAGTTAGGGGGTGTTAGGGTTAGACTTAGGTTTAGGGGTTAATAACTTTATTATAGTGGCGGCGACGTTGGCGACGGAAGATTAGGGGTTAATAGATGTAATAGTCTATGTGGGCTATGGCGGTTTAGGGGTTAATACTATAATAGGTTTATTGCGGTGTGGGCTATGGCGGTTTAGGGGTTAATACTATAATAGGTTTATTGCGGTGTGGGCTATGGCGGTTTAGGGGTTAATAATTTAGTTATTACTTGCGGTGTGGGCTATTGCGGATATAGGGGTATACGTGTCGGGCTTATTTTTGGGAGGCGTGTTAGACAGTTACGGGGGATTTAAAATTTTAGTTCATTTTCTTAGGCGCCGGCAGTTTCTAAAGTGCCGTAAGTCACTGGCGACTCCAGAAATTAGTTAGTTACGCTTATTTCTGGACATCGCTAGTTTATCAGACTTACGGCACTTTAGGAACTGCAGGCGGGGTATATGTAATAGCCTGATGTGCGAGGTGAAATTACGGGCGGCGCCGTATATCGGATAAAGCCCCAAATATTGGGCCCATATCTTGAGCCCATATATATAACAGGATATACATAGTAAAAGAGGAGAATGTTCCAAATCCCTTAACAAAACTTTGTGAGGCTGACACTCAGGTTGATTAAAAGAAATAATCTTTATTAGAATAGTCCATAGGTATACAGCTAGACACCAAGGGTAAAATCAAAGTGAAACAAAGTTTGACCGGTTTCGGTCAACAGACCGTAGTTATAAACTTAAAATCTTGCAACATGTGCATACTATTTAAAACAAATAGCCTCCTCTCATTGGAGGAGCTCAACACACCCATGTTTAACCCTTTAATTACCTGGCTGAAGTAATATACAAGTGTACTAATGCCTTAATCTGATAGTTATTATAGTTGCATTCACATATGTACGAGTGAAACCAATCAAAAAATAAAACAAAACATAAACATAATGAAAAAACAGAAGTATACTTATAAATATAATCAAAACCATGTTCATAGACCCACCATATCAAAAGTTGTCTCATAAGAAGTATGTTACAACAAAGGATATAATGGTGATTACTAAACAGATTAGCTGTGACATAATAACCAACTACCAATAATATAGGGGGATACACATATGTGCAGCAGCAATATACTGCATACATTGTTCAAAGGCTATACACTAATAGATTTAGGAAAATTATGGAAAATTTAGTATATGCGTACCGCAGTATGCTGCAAGCATAATTCTATACTTATGTAATCTATATTATCTAGCATGTATCATATATTTATAAATAGTATACTGCATACATTGTTCAAAAGGCTATACACTAATAGATTTAGGAAAATTTAGGAAAATTTAGTATATGCGTACCGCAGTATGCTGCAAGCATAATTCTATACTTATGTAATCTATATTATCTAGCATGTATCATATATTTATAAATAGTATACTGCATACATTGTTCAAAAGGCTATACACTAATAGATTTAGGAAAATTTAGGAAAATTTAGTATATGCGTACCGCAGTATGCTGCAAGCATAATTCTATACTTATGTAATCTATATTATATAGCATGTATCATATATTTATAAATAGTATACTGCATACATTGTTCAAAAGGCTATACACTAATAGATTTAGGAAAATGTTGGAAAATTTAGTATATGCGTACCGCAGTATGCTGCAAGCATAATTCTATACTTATGTAATCTATATTATATAGCATGTATCATATATTTATAAATAGTATAAGCCACATAAGGCGCTTACAACATAATAAAAAGGAGAAAGCGCTGGGCAGATATCTATATATACAAAAAAAGATTAAAAATACATAATACATATGAGTAGTGGAAAATCAGATTTGTTGAGACCCCTAGGCCAATCAGCTCAATACTAACATGTGATACACTACCAGAAAACTGTACCTGTGAAACAAATACAAACTTAGCAATTAAATTTAATAATGTCTGAGCATACTGCAGTACTTCCAACCACAATAGTTGATTATTTGGGTTAAATAGACAATATATCAGCTACATAGTACTGCCTCTATGCATAAGGATAATAGAGTGATATAGCAACATCTACAGTAAACCTATACTATTTCAGCGTTGCCAATAGTTGATGATGTCAAACTCCGAGTTGAACACGACAGGTAGCAGGCTACCAAGTTTATGGAAAAACCACGTTAAAGCAGCACTCTTAGGGAAAATTAAAAAGTCACTTTATTAGATTCCTTTAAAATGGCACATTCCAACAATGTGAGGATAGACACAAGACATCCTTACGCGTTTCGTGCCTGCTGGCACTTAGTCATAGGATTATAAGGATGGCACTTAAAAAAAACCACCGACTTTGGCAAGTAAATTGTCTCCAAGTTTGGTTTCTCAAAAAGGCAGTCGTACTGGAATGGATTGGCTAAATAAAAAAGGTACTTTCAAATGTGGAGTTAGTAACTGTGGTACATGTGAACATATCTCGAAAGGTGAATCCTTCAAGAGTACCACAACATGGAAGGAATATAAGATTAACCATTATGGAAATTGTAGCACGGAGTACGTGGTGTATCTCTTGGAGTGCACAATTTGCCATGAACAGTATGTAGGTCAAACGACTCGCAGTCTGAGGACAAGAATTGGAGAGCATAAGCGAGACATTAAAAACTATAATAAGGACTCTGGAGTGGCCAGACACTTCAATTGTTTTCACTTTTTAAATAAACCTGAAATAGGAGTGAAAATAATAGATTTAGCTAAACTGCCACCTAGAGGTGGAAATAGAAATAAGATCTTACAGAAAAAAGAACTATATTGGATATTTATGCTGAGAACAAAAATGCCATTTGGCATGAATAAAGAATGGGACATGAGCTATTATGTGGATTGAATGGCTATGTCTGTGGTTGCATGCTTGTTTATATGCACTTGTGCATGTGTGTTTATTCTGAACATCCATTTATTTATATCTTGGTTGAAGATTAGACTTAAGAGTTCTTTTCAGCTGATGTGCATCCACAATTTATGTCTTTGTTAAAGATTAAACCTAAGAGTTTTTTTTTTTCAGCTAATATGCATTTATAAGGTGAAGTATAACTGCCCATGTGATGGAAAAAAATTTAAGAAGATAAAATTAAGAAGTAAAAATTAAGCGCATTTATATATTACACTGATGTTTCTGTTTTAGATCTTATGCTTATTGTTCTTTTATACATTTCCCTATGTCTTTTTTCTGGCATGATAAAGATAAATAAGAGTTATTTAACTGAATCTTTTTCAACATTTCCTGTTTTTGGATTTAAAATTAAAATTATTTTGCAGCATTGAGTGGAGTGTCATATATGTTGATATATTGATAGGATTTATCTCATATTTATTATATGAATAACAATATGACATGTCCACAATATCCAGCAAAATAGGATTTCAGCTCATCTGTATTATGAGCTTAATGTAAATAAATTTGTGTAATTTTGTAATCTCTTCCTTATTGAGGTGCTTAGGGTTAATAATACTGATATGTTGAATGTTTATTCCTATGTCTAATTTTGGTAGACTTTGGATTGTGCAATTTAATTCATTTATCTGCTTTAACCCTATGCTTATACCTCTGAATTATTGATTTTTTCTGTGTGGTGTAATTGAAACACTGTTCACTGTTTTTAATGTTCAAATGAGTGGCACTGCTCCATCCCTTTAAGACTGCATTGTGGCTAATAGTGCTCAGCTGTTTGCTTTGAGCGTAAAGAGTATAAGGGGGTGAAGCAGTGGACACTCAGATTATCCTATGACTAAGTGCCAGCAGGCACGAAATGCGTAAGGATGTCTTGTGTCTATCCTCACATTGTTGGAATGTGCCATTTTAAAGGAATCTAATAAAGTGACTTTTTAATTTTCCCTAAGAGTGCTGCTTTAACGTGGTTTTTCTTGGATCTTGGTATTACGGCTTGCTCAGCCGTTAAGTGTGCACCACGTCACAATTTTCAACTCACGCCCCAAACAATTGCAGCACGCTGTGTCTGTCAGTGGAGGAGACTGCCGGCTTCAGACCTGGAGCAGCGTTGAGGATTTGTTTGGTACCAAGTTTATGGATCCAGTATATTTCTTGTCTTGATAATATCTGGAATTTATCACCTCCACGGGGGGGTCTCATAACTTGTTCAATAGCCTGCCACCTGAAGAATCCAACATTGCCCCTGTGAACTTCCAAGAAATGCCTTGAGAGGGCTGAAACTGCTCTATAATGACTGATATGCACAAGATGTTCTTTGATCCGAGTGCCCACCTCCCTTGTGGTTCTACCAACATATTGCCGGCAGCACAAGGTACACTCGACCAAATAGACTACATATTTACTTGAACACTTTACACATCCTCTAGTCTCAAACACCTCCGACGAAGTAGCAGAGATGAAAGTGGTGGAAACGTGTATGTGATCACAAGATTTGCACGTTCTTTTGCCGCACCTAAAGGTGCCTTTAAAATGCAGCCAAGAGCTCTGTGGTTTGTTTGTTTTCAGCATACTGGGAGATAAAATGTTTCCCAGTGTCAAATTCCGCTTGTAAACAAATTGACAGCCATCTTTAATGGAACTACTCAGTTTGGAGTCTCCCCTTAAAATGGGAAGATTCCTCCTGATTATGTCACAAACCTTGTAGTACTGATTGGAGTATGATGTAATGAATAATGGCTTCTGTTTATTCTTGTGTTCACCTGATATATTATTTTCTCTGTCCCTCTTTGGAACAAGTAGTTGTTCTCTCTCCACTGACTGCACTTCTTTCCTGGCTCTATTGATCACCCTTCTAGAGTAATCCCTGGCCAATAAACGATTTGTCAAAAGTTTGCTCTCTTTTTGATAATCCTTGTCTAAGGAGCAGTTGCGTTTCACGCGTAAAAACTGACCTTTAACAATTCCCTTAAAAACATGCCCAGGGTGATTACTCTGGGCATGTAGAAGACAATTGCCAGATATAGGTTTCCTGTACAAAGTTGAATTAATCCTACCCCCCAAATGATCTGAGGTGAGGCTAACATCCAAGTAATGAATGGTAGACTTGTTCCATTCAAATGTGAATTGTAAACCCACTTGCTTGGTATTTAAATAATTAACAAACTCTTGGGCTTCTGGTAACCCTGATGACCAAACAATCAGCAGGTTATCTATAAACATCATGTACCTGACCAATTTGGAAGAAAAGATGTTGCTATCTCCATAGACATGGAACCGCTCCCACCACCCCATAAAGAGGTTGGCGTAGGAGGGGGCAAATTTAGCCCCCATCGCGGTTCCACGCCTCTGGAGATAGCATACATCCGAAAATTAGAATTAGTTTGATGAGGGATACTAAAATTGGACATGGTCTAATAATAAAAAGAAAGACTTTCTGGCCTCAATATGTATATCTTAGAGGAGAAAAGGGACAATGATATAACATTGTAAGTTTATTAAGGATTTTAATAAACATGAAAGACTTTCTCACAAAAAAGCAACACCAGAACAAGGGTGTCATGATTCCAACTTTCATTGTAGTAGGATCTCAAGTAATTTACGGAAGCAATTCATAGAAAGGCAGGTTGGTTCACAAAATAAACTTATATTAAGGGTCAGATTATGAGTGACAAGGTATTTATAGCTCCCAATTGCGAGATAACTCAGCTAGAAGTAATCTTTTTGCGCACGTAGGGTAGAGCTCGTAATACACGTTGAAGATACAACGTTTTTGGTCGCTCCCTAACCCAATGCGCACAAAAAGCTGAAGCTAGAATATTGCAACCTTGTTAATGTATTCTCCCATCTAAGTCAATGGAGCAAAAAAAGTGCAAAAAACACCCTACTCACTGGCAAACCCGATCACATATTCTCAAGTGCACTAACCCAACATGAAAATATTATTATTTTACATTCCAATATTCTTCATATAGCAGAATTTGTTCTATTTATTCTTCAATACATATTTCTACATATATCTGATGGTATTTTGATACACTTTATATCTATACCTCTCTCTCTCTCTCTCTCTCTCTCTCTCTCTCTCTCTCTCTCTCTATATATATATATATATATATATATATATAGGACTATCTATTTATAAATACTTAAAACATATTCCCCTATGTGCTGGACATTGAAATGTGAAATATTTACAGTAAACACACAGTATAACACCTTTTTAAAAATTAATATTGCATAAATATGTTTTTTTCATGTTTTCATCTAGTTGACTGCAAAGTGCTCCAATGCACTTCTATATATGTCTATATATGTATACCTATGTATTTTTGTGTATATATGTCTGTAAATACATATATACACACATAAATGCATAAATCAGGGGAGTATTTTGACTTAGACAAACAGGGCACTTGCCTAGGGCAGCAGATTGCCTAGGGCAGCACATTTTTTGTGGCTATATGTATAAGAAGCTTGCAATTATATTAGAAGTATTATACAAGTATATAATGGGAGATTTAGCCCATGGAGCTTACATTCTAGGGGGTATAATAAGAGACTGCCCATGGAGCTTACAGTTTAGAGGTAACTCTGAACCTTTTATGTATTCATCTAGCTATTGCCTTTAGTTTTGTTGGCTCTCAGCTCTTAGTATTATGTTTTGGGAATTATTGTTTAAAGAAATATGTGTTTATATATACAGTATGTATTGTGTATATATATATATATATATATATATATATATATATATATATATATATATATTCATTCTTGCAAACTGTATACATATTTAGAAATGTATTTGTATGTGTCTCAATGTTAAAGCCTGCCTTTTTTTCTTATACCTGAGACGTCATATCTTTGACCCCTTATATAACTTTTTATGCAATTATTTTAAATTATTTTTATTAGTCTGTTATTATGAGTATAACTGTACTTTTAAATGTATTTTGTATGTGCTTTGTTTTTCACTAAACAGTTAACCAGAGCTCTGAGGTCGCGCGATTCCAATTCGTGTTAAATTCAATTTCTCTCAAGCGATCATATTTATTTCTAATATGTAATACAAGCTCTACATCCAACCAAAGCTAAACCTGATATAACTCGCGTGTAACTGTTAGCCCAACAATCGTATTCTGACCCTAAGCGGCCTGTTTATCAAGCTCCATGTAGAGCTTGAGGCCCCTTGTTTCCGGCGAGCCTTCAGGCTCACCGGAAACAGTAGTTATAAAGCAGCCGTCTAAAGACCGCTGCTCCATATTTTGTCTACCTGCTCTGAGGTGGCAGACAGAAATCAACCCGATCGAATACGATCAGATTGATTGACACCCCCAGCTTGTGGCCGATTGGCCACGAATCTGCAGGGGGCAGCATTTCATCAGCAGTTCACCAGAACTGCTGGTGCAATGATAAATGCCGACAGCCTATGCTGTAGGCATTTATTGATGTGCAGTGGACATGATACGCTACTTCGTATCATGTACGATCGCACATTGTTAAATTTGCTCCTAAATGTGTACTGGGAATTCAGCAATGCCTGTAATATGAATTAGGCTAACTACAACTGTCAAGAAAAATAAGACTTAAAACAAATTGGTGAAAATTAGTTTTCTGGTAATTATAGCAGCAGAACAGCAACATTGTTAATGTTGTTATCCAACCAGTATGCTATACACATTCTCTTATCTTTAAATTTAACATTACATGTAGTAGTACATTTAAAAACATGTGGAAACTTGCATAGACTGCATCTCAAAAATAAACTTACAATCCAAAAATAAATATAGTCAGATTTGTTACCTGCTTTTGCTCGAGTATAAAGTACAACTTTCAACTTGTAATATGATCTTCATTGAAAGTATAGGTTGCGCTAGAGCGATGTCAGCCACGCTAACCCTTCTCTGGCAATTGCAATTTATCATGGACATGTAACATCAAGTTAAACGCTATTGTTAGTGCAGCCCAGCGGTATTGCAAATCGTGTCCCACTATATCATTAGCGCACCACTTGTGATCTGGCTGTATAGGTGTGAATACTAGGGAGATTCAATAATCCTGTGGGAAATGCTCCGCCTTTTATACAACTAATAACATACTCAACAATAAGTTCAAATTTTCACCTTAATGAAGGAAGCACAACATAAATATTGTGTTTTACATTATACTGAGAAAACTAGTATTTTTTTTGCACATATGACATTTTTTTTTTTTAAATTCTTTTTTATTAAAGAGACACAGGTACAAATAATTAAGTAGACATACTGATAGGTAGGGTTACAAATATGACATTTTTATTGTAAATGGGCTATGTATTAAGCATTTGTTATTTTTTCAATCTCTGAAGGAATGATTATTAGTTTAAAGAATCACAGCTGTCATTTAGCTGTGGGAAACAGTAAAATGTTTCTTGGCAGTCTTCATTCCCATGAACTTAGATTTTCAGAGTAACATACTTTGGGAGGTATCTAAATTCTCAAAATGTTTAATTTGGATTATTTAAATTACTCCGTTATATATATTTTTATAAAAGATGTTAATTAGTTTATTCCTGCACATGTATATTTCCTATATTTTATTAAATGTTTGTTTGGAGAATGTAAAGAATAAAGGAATATGAGGACAATTTAAATTTACTGATTTAATAGCAATATTATTGACGACTCACATTTAAATTTGCTTTAGCTAACCTGTTTTCTCAGAACCCACATATAGGCCTCTATTTACCAAAGTCTGGCGGACCTGATCTGAAGGTGTGGATCAGGTCCGCCAGACTTCGCTGAATACGGAGAGCAATACGCTCTCCGTATTCAGCATTGCACCAGCAGCTCACAAGAGCTGCTGGTTCAATGCTGCTCCCTGCAGACTCGCGGCCAATCAGCTGCCAGCAGGGGGGTGTCAATCAACCCGATCATACTCGATCGGGTTGATTTCCGGCGATGTCTGTCCGCCTGCTCAGAGCAGGTGGACAGGGTTATGGAGCAGAGGTCTTTGTGACCGCTGCTTCATAACTGCTGTTTCTGGCGAGTCTGAAGACCCGCCAGAAACATGGGACGTCAAGCCCCTCTCGGAGCTTGACAGATAGGCCCCATAACCTTTTCTACTTTACAATTTTTTAGAGTTTGCTGTGTGATAACCACAAACTTAATTCAGATTCCAATGTTTTTCACATACTGAAATATGGTTGGAGGTGTGGAAGATGACACAACATATATCTGCATAATGTTTTTAGTGTGGATGATGACTGTGTGTATCATCCCGGGGGGGGGGCTTTTGGAGCAAATTTCCCCATACTTTTCCTAGGGCACTACAAGATTGCCAATTTACATTGCCAGGGGATCAGTCACCAAGCCCCGGAAACCTGGAAGTTCTGGGCTGCTATAGAAATATTTACAAAGGTAATTATTTAAACACCTCAATCACAGCTCCTTTAAGACCTAGAAACCCCCAAGACCCATTGTTTAAAAGGCAATCAACTACTCATTTAAAATAAATAAGGGGTAGATTAAAAGTGGGGCACTATTTAGCGCTCCCACTCAAGTGGAAACTTTACAAGTAATAATCTAGAATGTGTGCATTACAATTTGAAAGTAAACATTTTGGACATGAGCAAAACACGATGCGCACTTACTTCAGGACTTTGGATATCGTGACCTTGCTAACTTTTCCCCATAGACTTTAATGGAGAGCGTAGAAGGAGAAAAACTAACTCTTTTTGCTGGTGTGCTAACCCAACAGGATTTATTCATATTTCACATTACAATGTTCTTCACATACAGGAATAGGTTATTTTTATTGTAAAGACATATTTATATATATATATATATATATATATATATATATATATATATATATATATCTCATCACAAAAAAAACAGAAATAAACCAGGATTTCTTCAAGTGCAATAGTCAAATGTATTCACATTTTGGGGAATTGTCTCCCCTTCTTCAGAACACAAATCACACATACAAACAGTGCTTAAAAATAGTGAAAAAAACATACAAGGTACCTCCCTCTTCCTGTCAAAGAAAGCGCCAAATCTACATCCTTTCCGGTAAAGACCAATATAACCTAGAAAGTTTACAACATCCACTTCCAGGCAGAATGTGCAGCATAAACAAATATCAAATCTCACCGGAAGCTGACTTACATCTCTTCCGGGTGACATGTGCCCAAACAAATAAATCCCCAAACTAATGTGTCATTATCATATCATTTTATCAACTAAACTCAATTACCATTCCGGTTACAACTCTATTATAATTATCTATAACCACCTTATGCCATGTGTGCGGTCCGTGACCATATGTGTCCGCACATGATTTTCACCTGAAGTTGCGTCATTTCCAGTTACGGACACAGCGGAACAATGTCCCTATGATGTCACGTCCGCTTAAAAGCCAAACATTGTGAGCGTCTATTGTAAATAACAAATCTCCACAATTGAAGCCTATTACCACTTGATGTAGCTGTATATCTAAACAACAGAGGTAAATATGTGCAGTAACAATCAGTGAATACACATAGAAATATAAAAACTTGAAATAACATACAGACAATACATTTACTATCCACTACAGGTAGTACTACTAAGAGGATTTACAACATATCAAGGTATCATCACTCATAATTATACACGATATCTGGATCTTATTTACGGCCTCATTACATGTTAATACATATCTAGTAGCGAGGTAACATTATCGATCAAAATAGCACCTAAGCATTGCAACATATGTACAGATCATTGCACACTATACTTAAAATAAGGTAGGAAACTCTATACTGCAACCTGGTTATAACAAGAGTGTGTGTGTTCTACGGGGGGGAAAAAGCCATAACCTCTTGTTTAGGGGATATTGATACGACCATGCAAGCTACAAGTAATCTGCATGCTCACATACAAGAACCACTGATAGTGGTAAGAGGTATATCTCAAGTCAAAAGACAGAAGGCAACCTCAACCCCTGTCCCCATCAACAACCATGCTAAATCCACACTCTTCACATAATACATTCCAATCACCAAAATCAGGCAGGCAGTTAAGTCCCTTAGAGTGTATAGTGTCTAGTCTAAACATCCACTCAGCTTCTCTTTTTAGAAGCAGTTTTTTTCTATCACCACCACGTGGTGACTTGGGAATATGATCAATCAGGATTACTCTAACCGAGGATACAGGATGTTTGGTCGTCATCCAGTGGCAGGCCACTGGTTGTTCCTATCCACCTTACTTTATGGCCTGTCTTATAGCCATTTGATGGTTGGCCATCCGTTCTCGAATAGTCCCCTGGGTCTTCCTCATGTAATGTAGGCCACATGGACATATACAGCATATGATGTTAATGTAAAATAGATATCTATACCTATATATCTAAAGGATAACCGGTATAGGTATATACAGATAAATATACAGTAAATACACAGTAAAAAACCTGTTATTAAATATTATGGATTTATTATTTAGTCACATATAGTGATGTCGCAAATAGTTCCCGGTGAACATAGCATGTTCGCCGCGGTGGGCGAACATATGCGATATTCGATCCGCCCCCTACTCGTCATCATTGAGTAATACTTTGACCCTGTACCTCACAGTCAGCAGACACATTCCAGCCAGTCAGCAGCAGACCCTCCCTCCCAGACCCTCCTACCTCCTGGACAGCATCCATTTTAGATTAATTCGGAAGCTGCATTGTTAGTGAGAGGAGGGATAGTAAGTGCTGAGTTAATAGGGAAATCTATAGCTAGGCTAGTGTATTCAGTGTCCACTACAGTCCTGAAGGACTCATCTTATCTCTGCTGTAAGGACAGCACCCCAAAAAGCCCTTTTTAGGGCTAGAACATCAGTCTGCTTTTTTTTTTTTTCCCCTGTGTAATCTAATTGCAGTGGCCTGCCTGCCAGCGTGTGTGTCAGGCTCACAGCGTATACTGTGCCCACTTGCCCAATGCCACCACTCATATCTGGTGTAACAGTAGTGTAGATTTAAAAAAAACAACACTTTTTTGACTATTGCTATTAAATAATAGCAGTCAGTTTCCTTCACACGTGTGCGTTTCAGTGCCTGCCTGCCAGGGCACAGTGTCACCCCAGTGCAACTCATATCTGGTGTAACAGTAGTGTACATTTAAAAAAAACAACACTTTTTTGACTGTGAAATAATAGCAGTCAGTTTCCTTCACACGTGTGCGTTTCAGTGCCTGCCAGGGCACAGTGTCACCCCAGTGCAACTCATATCTGGTGTAACAGTAATGTAGATTTAAAAAAAAAACAACACTTTTTTGACTGTGTTAAATAATAGCAGTCAGTTTCCTTCACACATGTGCGTTTCAGCGCCTGCCTGCCAGGGCACAGTGTCACCCCAGTGCAACTCATATCTGGTGTAACAGTAGTGTAGATTTGAAAACAAAAAAACTTTTTTGACTGTGTTAAATAATAGCAGTCAGTTTCCTTCACACGTGTGCGTTTCAGTGCCTGCCTGCCAGGGCACAGTGTCACCCCAGTGCAACTCATATCTGGTGTAACAGTAGTGTAGATTTAAAAAACAACATTTTTTGACTGTGTTATATAATAGCAGTCAGTTTCCTTCACAGATGTGCATTTCAGGGCATTCCTGCCAGGGCACAGTGTCACCCCAGTGCAACTCATATCTGGTGTAACAGTAGTGTAGATTTAAAAAAACAACACTTTTTTGACTGTGTTAAAGGGACAGTCTAGTCAAAATTAAACTTTCATGATTCAGATGCAATTTTAAACAACTTTTCATTTTACATTTATCATCAAATTTGCTTTGTTCCCTTGGTGGTATTTTTGAAAAGCTAAACCTAGTTAGGCTCAAACTGCTTTCTAAACTGTTGAAAACCGCCTCTTAACTCAGAGCATTTTGAAAGTTTTTCACAGTTAGACAGTACTAGTTCATGTGTGGCATATAGATAACATTGTGCTCACTCCCGTGGAGTTATTTAGGAGTCGGCACTAATTGGCTAAATGGCATGTCTGTCAAAAACAATGAGATAAGGGGACAGTCTGCAGAGGCTTAGATACAAGGTAATCACAGAGGTAAAACATATATAACTATAACTTTGTTGGTTATGCAAAACTGGGGAATGGGCAACAAAGGGATTATCTATCTTTTAAAAAAAAAAACAGTAGTGTAGATTTTAATAAAAAACAACACTTTTTTGACTATGTTAAATAATAGCAGTCAGTTTCCTTCACACGTGTGTGTTTCAGTGCCTGCCTGCCAGGGCACAGTGTCACCCCAG
The DNA here is from genome assembly GCF_027579735.1 of Bombina bombina. NCBI lineage: Eukaryota > Metazoa > Chordata > Amphibia > Anura > Bombinatoridae > Bombina > Bombina bombina. Next base: position 227,628,352 of record NC_069500.1, on the reverse strand, counting down.
TGCAACTCATATCTGGTGTAACAGTAGTGTAGATTAAAAAAAACAACACTTTTTTGACTGTGTTAAATAATAGCAGTCAGTTTCCTTCACACGTGTGCGTTTCAGTGCCTGCCAGGGCACAGTGTCACCCCAGTGCAACTCATATCTGGTGTAACAGTAGTGTACATTTAAAAAAAAAAAAAATTTGGACTGTAATAGACTGAATAGCAGTTAGTTGTCTGCAAGTGTGTGTGTCAGGCCTACAGCGTCTACTCTGCCAACTTCTGCCAGTGCACAGTGCCACTCATATCTGTTGTCACAGTAGCTTGCACGCATAGTACCACTAATAGAAAAAAAAATCACAGGCAGAGGCAGGGCACCCCGCAGGGGCCGTCGTGTTCGTGGTGCTGTGATTCCCTTTGGCCCTAGAATAATGCCCAGTGTTCAGAGGCCACGTACCCCGAACTCAAACATTTCTGAGGACATAGTTGACTGGCTAACACAGGACACCCAATCGTCTACAGCTTCCGCTCGGAACCTTGACGCACCATCCTCCTCCAGCTTAGCTTCGGGCACCTCTCAAGTTACCACTCGCCCGCCTGCCGCCACCACCAACACTAGCACCACAGCTGCTTCACTTGATCTGTCAGAGGAGTTATTTACACATCATTTGGAAGAAATGAGTGATAGTGATGCAGATAACAGGGACATGTCTCAGTCAGGCAGCATTACACACATGGACGTAACAGGGATTAAACTGATAAGAATAGAAGTACTTAACACACCACTCCTATCTGGTGGCACATTAGATTGCACGCGCAGTGCCCCAAATTTGAAGTAGGAGGACCGACCAAGCATCTTTTTCCATCTCCCGGTTCCTAAAATCGATGCCATATACACGTACCCTGATAGGGGACGTAACAGGGATTAAACTGATAAGAATATAACTACTTAACACACCACTCCTATCTGATGGCACATTAGACTGCACGCGCAGTGCCCGAAATTTGAAGTAGGAGGACCGACCAAGCATCTTTTTCCATCTCCCAGTTCCTAAAATCAATGCCATATACACGTCCCCTGATAGGGGACGTAACAGTTATTAAACTGATAGGAATAGTACTACTTAACACACCTTATAATAACGCAGAGAGAGGCAATGCAGAGAGAGGAGTCTGAAGAAGAGGAGTCAGAGGAGGAAGGTGGCTTTGAGGAGGTGGAAGATCAAACACAGCAGGCGTCCCAGGGGGCTTGTTGTCACCTTTCGGGGACCCTTGGTGTTGTACGTGGCTGGGTGGAGGAAGAGACCTTCAATGACATCAATGAGGCCAAGGAACGGGACATGGCTAGCTTGGTATCCAACTTGTGCAAATGGGGAGTTTGTGGTTTTGCAAATGGACTGTTTGCGGTTGTTTGCGGTGTGTTAAAGGTACAGTCTAGGCCAAAATAAACTTTCATGATTCAGATAGAGCATGTAATTTTAAACAATTTTCCAATTTACTTTCATCACCAATTTTGCTTTGTTCTCTTGGTATTCTTAGTTGAAAGCTTAACCTAGGAGGTTCATATGCTAATTTCTTAGACCTTGAAGCCCACCTCTTTCAGATTGCATTTTAACAGTTTTTCACCACTAGAGGGTGTTAGTTCACGTATTTCATATAGAAAACACTGTGCTCGTGCATGAGAAGTTATCTGGGAGCAGGCACTGATTGGCTAGACTGCAAGTCTGTCAAAAGAACTGAAAAAAGGGACAGTTTGCAGAGGCTTAGATACAAGATAATCACAGAGGTTAAAAGTATATTATTATAAATGTGTTAGTTATGCAAAACTGGGAAATGGGTAATAAAGGGATTATCTATCTTTTAAAACAATAAAAATTCTGGTGTAGACTGTCCCTTTTACCTGATCGATACAACATCATACCTGATGTTTTAAAGCACATTATTCCAAACAATTTAGGAATGTTAGGTGATTTATGCCCTTTATGGCTTAAAACCAGACTCTGCATCAACTATGTAATTTTCCATGGGAGTTTTGCCATGGATCCCCCTCCAGCATGCCACAGTCCAGGTGTTAGTCCCCTTGAAACAACTTTTCCATCACTATTGTGGCCAGAAAGAGTCCCTGTGGGTTTTAAAGTTCGCCTGCCTATTGAAGTCTATGGTGGTTCGCCCGGTTCACCTGTTCGCAAACAGTTGTGGAAGTTCGCGTTCGCCGTTCGCGAACCCAAATTTTTATGTTTGTGACATCACTAGTCACATATATACTGTATATTAAAGCCCTTTGCAGTCAGATACATGGCCATATACCATATACCTTTGAATCCTTATAAATAGTTTTTATTTAAATTTATATGACTCATTTTTTACAGATAGTGTTTATATAAGTTTAACAGTATATTTCAATGTATTTATGTTGTGTTTGGTACAACTTGTATTGCCCTTTACGCCAGGTCTTCGGTTGCGCTAGCCTGACTCGTGTAAATTCTATTGCTTTCAACTTACAAAAGTAAATATGCAATATACGTGCAGATTACCATAACTACGATATTCTTATATCGCTTGCTTGCTAAAATTAGTGCATACTTGTAATCTAGCCCTAAACGCACACACACACACACATATATATATATATATATATATATATATACAGGTGGCCCTCGGTTTACAATGGTTCAATTTGCGCCGTTTCATAATAACGCCCTTTTTTTTGCTATTGAAAAGCATTGACTGCTATTGAAAGCATTAGCACATGCATACATTAAAATAGCCAGTAGGTGGAGCTGTCCGCTTGTGTTGCAGCAAACATATGCAAAGAAAAGCAAGCCAGACATGATCAATGGATCAGCTTTCAAAGGAACAAGATCTAGCAGCCACTTCCCTTAGCTGCAGACTCAATGCAGAGAACTGTTTGCAGAAAAAGGCAAGTAAAAAACGTTTTTGTTCATTAAACTTAGTTTGATGATGATACAGTCTGTTGTGTGATTTTTAAACACAGGCTAATCAGTGTATAACCAGACCTGAGCAATGGAGCCATTTTAAAGGAACAAGATCTAGCAGCCACTTCCCTTAGCTGCAGAAAAATGCAAGTAAAAAAACGTTTTTCTTCATTAAACTTAGTTTGATGATGGTACAGTCTGTTGTGTGATTATTTTGTTTTTGTTCATTAAACTTAGATTGATGATGATACAGTCTGTGTGATAATTTTATCAGGTGCGGTTTAGCAAATGTTTTTGTTTATTAAATTTAGTTTGATGATGATACAATCTATTTTATTAGGTTAATAATGCTGTTTCACATTTAAAGTTTTCATTTCAAAGCTTTAAAAATAATGTATTAGGTGTTACTTATGTCAATTTTGAGAGGGGCCTGGAACCTAACTCCCTCACTTCCCATTGACTTACATTATAAACTGGGTTTCAATTTACGACGGTTTCGATTTACAACCATTCCTTCTGGAACCTAACCCCGGCGTAAACTGAGGGCTACCTGTATATATAAATAAATACTAAACATATACACTAAACACTTCTATACACTGCTATCAGGCCATCAAATGACCTAGAGACCCACATGACCCCTTGTTTTAAATCCTTATCCTGCTTACCCGCATACACTCTTTTTTGTGAAATTTTGTCCATGGTTTTAAATGCTCCTGCTTTATATGGATGATTTTGTTGTATACAATGTCCCTTTAGTTGTCCTTTTGTATTGTTTTGTTCTGACCATATTGTAGAGGCAATAATAATTTTCACTATAATAAAAATACCATAGGATTTTGAAGCATTTGTAGCTTAATTACCGGGTATGTACAAATTAATAATTTTATTAAGTTTTAATTTATCATCGTTGGAAGAAAACTCATGGGCTATACAGAAAAAGTTTAATTGTTTACCTTGGCAACATAAAAAAGTGTTTGGATGATGGTCTGGGGCAAATACATATGAAAGTGAAAATGTATTCCAAAGTACTTTCTGTCTCACCAAATAATAGCAAGCATACTAAAAGTAACAGAAAAGTTCTGTTATTAAAAGTACAAGAAATGAAATTATAGAGACTAATGTTCAGATATATAAAATCATTATGACTTCAGTGAGGTTATGTTCCTTATGAAAAATAAAATAGATCGCCCTACTCTACAGAGGGCCCTGGTACAAGATTTTTTTGGGGCCCCCAAAGGTAACAGTAGAAAGCAAAATAAATAAAATACATTTGCTCTGTATAATGATTTTGAGGATAGATGATAGATAGATAGACCTGCTTCTTGCACTAATAAAAGGCTTCCCTGCATTAGGATTGTACACATTCTGCATACGCCTATGTATAGGCTGCTATGGGTCCCCTCCAGGACTTTGGCCCTAGTGCCAATGCACCTGCTGCACCAATAGTAGTTCCGCCCCTGGCACTATATCTCCTGGTGGGGTCATCCTAACATCCCCAATGTAGTTGAATTGGCCACTACTCACTAGCAATAAGACATGCAAATTGCATTTGGAGGAGAATTTTCATTGTGTGGACAAACAAGGTTTACATGTAGTGAACCTGTCTGCCCGAGATTGTGAATTGCTAGCTGCATTTATTCGCATATTTATCATTCCATGAGTCCACTTGCGCAATGTCGCCCCTCTGCACTCGCGCAAGAGCAGAGTTGTCAATCACCTTGGTCAGATCCGTCTGGAGGATTTTTATCCACCAACTCTAAGGTTTAGGTTTTAAGAGGGTTTAGGAAGCAACGGTTTAAACCACATCTTCATAAATATCAGTTGCAATAAAGATAATGGGTTAGCACATTTTCATTTTGGGTAGTGTGCAATTAAATATGCAAAGTCTTAACTGTTAAAGGGAAATATTTAGGAGGTTATTATTGCATCCTGCTTTAGTAAAGATAATGGATTAGCACAATTTTTTTCTTTATGGACAGTTTACTATAAATGGGACATTAATAAACTTGAGATTATAATATAAAGGGCTTGATTAGAAGTAGAGCTCAATTGAAATATCACAATTCTTTATCTTGTTCTTGACCTCACCAAAGCATCTTAACACTGCTGAAGCCTTTTCATCATGTCTAATGCTTTTAATGGATAGCGCAGAAAGCAATAAAAGAAAATTCCCTGAAATAAGTGTTGTGCTTGAGCGTGGTCCAAAATACTGCTTTAAAATGAAGTGATTTTTGAGACCTGAAGTAAAGTATTTTTGATTGCTAGTTTGTATAACAAAACAAATGAAAATGCTATTAAAATGAAGGATTTAAATTAAATATAGACTTAAAGGGTCATGAAACCCAACATTTGTCTTTCATTATTTAGACAGAGCATACAATTTTAAATAACTTTCCATTTTACTTAGTCGATCTAATTTATTTCATTCTCTCTGTATCCTTTGTTGAAGTTGCAGCAATGCACTACTGGGAGCTATCTGAACACAACATGTGAATAGGCCATCAATTAGCATCTAGCTCCCTCTTCTGCATTGGTGCTCCTGAACCTAGCTAGGTATAATTTTCAAAAATGAATACCAAGAGAAAAAAAGCACATTAGAAGTAAATTGGAAATCTTTTTAAAATTGTATAATCTATATGAATCAGGAAAAATGTGTATGTGTATAAATATATATATAAATATATATATATATATATATATATATATATATATATATACACACACACACATGTGAGTGTGTTTTAATTATTATTATTTATTATTGTGGGCCATTATAGTGATTAAATGACATGCTCTAGTTAGTTAGAGCAGGTGGTTTTATTACTAGTGACTCTGCAATGTGAATAGGTTTAAAACATAGTTAAAGTACCGATTGGGAGCCTTAGAGCACTGCTGGTCCCAAGCGGAAACTGCCACTGATTCATTCAGCAGTGCTATGCAAATATCATTGCAGCATTGCTAGTGATGAAATTACATGTTTTAATTAATAATAAAAATACATTTTATTACTCTAAATTTCATTGAAATAGTATAGCACAGAACTGAACAAAATACCCCAAGACTTGGGGCTCCATGTACTACTAACAGGCGGGTGGACAGCTTCTAAATTTGCAAAGATGTCCGTCTGCCCTCGCTACATATGGGCAGCAAATCTGTTGATCCTCTGGTCCGTATGTATCATCACACCTAAATCGAGTGAGCGCTCTGTGATTCTCCCTCGCCACCTCAGAGGTGGCGTAGGATGCAAGAAGCAGCGGTCTAATAACCGCTGCTTCTTACATTGCGGAAAGCAGGCTTACATGTGCAAACCTGCCCCTCAATGGCTGTGGAGAAGCTTTCGCTACTTCGCTCATGGAGCCCTAGAACTGATTTTTGCTCTCCATTAAATTAGCACTTTAAAGTTTTCTGACTGAAATTTACTGAATAGTAGAAGTGTTTTATGTGAGGAATATAAAGTACCACTCACTATCTGACATGCAGATGTTAGCATGCAATGCACTAACACTCAAAAAATAACTGGACTTTTAACATAAGAGCAACAATGGAAGTGGTATGGTTTGCACCTGAGCAGTGTTAACACACAATAGTAATAACATTGTTGTGCTCAACTCTAGGCCACAATGTTTTTATTTATGCATAGCAACAAAAATATAAATTTGCAATATACTTTCCTTATTTATTTTGCCCCATTTAAAAAAAAAAAATAGCTCTGAAAATTATGCATTTTCTAGCCATAGAGCTGGAAACGCATACTGCAGACTTCTCAAAGCTATCCCTGCTACATATATTTACCAAACTGGCTTTAGCAGATAATAACTGTAAAACAATGCACTTTATACTAGTTTTTCTTTGTGAACATTTCATCATAACTTTTTTTTTTTTAAATTGTAATAATGATAACTTCACCAATGGAGTGCCCACTTTTTTTGTTGTTGTTTAGTTAGAATATTAAAGAAACATTAATATATATATATATATATATATATATATATATATATATATATATATATATATATATATATATATATATATAAATAAAGAGGACATTGATCTTATCTTTTTATATGTTTGTTGTTCAATATTTTATTCTATGGATATTGTAGATATCCACAAAAGATGGACCCTTCTGATTAGTAGACTCCTTAAGATTATAGATCCTACTAATTCTTAAAATAACTGCAAAATTCCTTTTACTGTGCAACTGAACGTTGCCTGCATCCCTGCAAAAATGTGATAATTTTATCTGTGTGCAATATTACTTCTATAGGTCATTGAAGGAAGGGAAGTTCTCAAGGTTGATAAACTAGAACATATGCTTTAATTTGCTTAGGTATATGTCAGTCTTAAGTTATTCCTCAACTATTGACTAAAGAGAAATATTTTTTTCTGAGGGCATGATTAAAGGGACACTCAGGTTAAATTAAATGTCATGATTCAGATACAGCATGTAATTTTAAACAACTTTCCAATTTACTTCCATTAAAAAAAAATGTGGACAGTCTTTTATATTTACAATTTTTGAGGCACCAGATCCTACTGAGCATGTGCAAGAATTCACAGACTATACGTATATGCATTTGTGATTGGCTGATTGCTATCACATGGAACAGGGGGAGTGGAAATATACATAACTTTGAAATTTGTTATAAAAAGATCTACTACTCATTTGAAGTTCAGACTAAGTGCTATTGCATTGTCTTGTTATCTTGCATTTGTTGATTATGCAAATCTAATGTGTTGACTGGTCCTTTAAGGGGCAGATTACAAGTGGTACGCTAAATTTTATTCTTGATCGTGTATCCCAAGTTGAAAGTAAATTGTTAGCTTAAGAACAAAACCAGATGTGTACTTCATGGCTTTGGATATCACATTAATTTCTTTTCCCCATAGACTTAAATGGAGCACACAGAAGAAAAAACCTTAACACTTATCGCTCACTCGTTAACCCAACACTGCGCTAGACCTACAGCGCTAAACCCAAAGGTAGTTATAAATGATTTACATTCTAATGTTCTATATATATATATATATATATATATATATATATATATATATATATATATATGTGTGTGTGTATGTATATATATATAAAATTATTTTTGTAAAATATATATCTATACCTATATATCTAAATTAATATATAGGCATAGTTATATATAATAGATATTTAAAAATACAAAGAACATTTTCTTCTAAGTGAAGCACAAAAAATAACTTCAGGGTCTATGCACAGTGACAGCTCTGTTGCTATCTCTTACTGTTTTTGCACAGTCAAATTCCTTTTGTCAATTAAGTAGAACATTCACACTGCAAAAGCAGGAAACTAAGAGCATCAGCTATTAATTTATACAGCTATAATAACAATAGAAACTCATTCTGGCACAATTGAATGGCTTATAACATTACCTGTACTAGAACCCACATTAACTAACCTTGCTTAAGATTTCACCTATATAATTATATTAAGTTAAATATATTCTTAATAAAATAAAATTTGTTGAAATTTGACACTTCTGTATATATTGATTTAATGTATTAGGCTGCGAATAATAAATAAAACAGGAAATATCCATTTAATAGCCATAATTTGATAAAAGGTTACATTATCCTACTCTTAATATCTCTGGAACAAGAAAGTGCCAGCAAATGACAAATTTATTTGTAAAATAAGTCAGTTTTTTTTTAAACTTTTCTGCAGATGCCAATAAAGGGCCAGATTACAAGTGGCGAGCTAATGATAGTGCAGGACGCGATAAGCAATATTGCTGGATTACGCTAACAGTAGCGCACAACTTGGTATTACAAATCCATAGTAAATCTCATTTACGAGAAGGGTTAGCACGGCCTAAAATAATTGTAGAGCAACCTATATAAATAGTTATAGGTTGCGCTCAAGCGAAAGTCGAATGTGCACTAGAATATTTAGCCCGACCTGAAGAAAAGTGTAAGGATAAAAAAAAACACAAAACACATCAAAAACATATTAAAATAAAATATTACACACACACACACACACAAATATATATATATACACTTGGTGCATAGAAAAAGCTCTACTGTGAAATATAACATCACAAAATTGCCTTTAAAACCATTCAGAACAAATTAAAACAGAAAAAAGCAAACTTGTATACAGTACAAATCACTTTAGCGTCTGCACGAAACAGAACTGAAAACAAGTAACACTTTGTGGATAAAGCACTTTGGGGCGAGAACCTTGTCAGCTTTCAAATAATGAGACACAACCATGAGACAAGATACTTCTTAAGTGCAATCGTTTTTTTTTATGAATTCCGCTTGGTGAAAAATTGTGACCGCACCTCTAGAGTGCCAAGGAGTGTCAGCCCCCGGAGACAGTTTTCATTCTTTTGAATGAGACTTCAGACTTTGCCATAACTTGATAACCATTGATAACCAACATGCATATATTTTACACTTGCAAGCATTTCCATAACCCTTTGTGCAAGTGTGTTGTGGTTGCAATTATTGTTTTTTCCACATTGCTAGCGTTTCTTGTTTGATGTACAGGTTGTCATGTATCGAGCATCTCAGGCAACTTTAGAAGTAAATATTAGGAACGTCACAAATAAAATGCTGTTAAAGATATAACAAACAAATGCTTATAATAATTATAACAATAATAACCTCTGGGATTAACTATATTTACTTGATACATATCAATAAATTGATGTGAAAGTGCAGATGATCTCAAATAATGGTCATTATTGGACGTCTTCAGTTCTTTTTTTTATTATAGCATTGTGATTTTGATCCCCAATATCGATTAACTCTGCCATGCATTTGCTTTGTTGTGTCAACCTATAGCTACCCGCTGTTTATAAAGGCTAATTTGTGCACTGGAATCAGGAACCTGGGAAATCTGAGATACTGCTATGCTAGTTAAAGGGACAATAAATTCAAAGTGAAACTTTCATGATGCGGTTTTAAACAGCTTCTGAATTTTCTTTTATTATGTAATAGGTTTCATTAGCTTCATTCTCTTGGTGACTGTTGTTGAAAAGCCTTCCTAAATAGGCTCAGAAGCAAAAATGCACTACTGAGAGCTAGCTGATGATTGTTGGCTGCACATATATGTCTTTTGTCATTGGCTCACAAGATGTGTTTAGCTATTTTCCAGTAGTACATTGTTGTTCCTTTAACAAAGGATACCAAGAGAAAGAAGCTAATTTGATACAACTGTATGTTCTAAAAGATAAGAAGAGACAAGAGGGATGCCTCATGTGTATATCAGTATATCAATTGGGAAATAAACAGGGTATGATGCCAAATGGGTACTCACATTAGGCCATAGTACACATATGTACAAATAGATGCAGGCTGGTAACTCTAGGTGTACCGGCTAGCCTTTATGAACCAGAAATACGGCTGCTCTCACCCTCACAGATAAATCCGGAGCTGTATGAGAAATAGGAGACAAGAGGGGCGCCTCATGTGTGTATCGATATGTAAAGCTAAATTATAACATATAAAATGCCAAGTAGGTACTCACATTTGGCCTTAGTACACACATGTACTAGTAGGAGCAGGCTGGTAACTTTAGGGTGTGCCAGGTATCCCTCTCCAGATGTAGGTAGGCTAAAGCAGGGGAAGCCTTGCTCTTCTGGTATTAAGGTCAGTCAGTTGTAACAGTATAAACTGCTATATATGAAGGTAAACCAATGCTTGTAGTAAAAGTTGATTTATTAAAAACAAATTTAAAAACATAAACAAGCAAAGGTTTTTACTGTATGTTCTGTCTGAATCATGAAAGGAAAAAAATTGGTTTCATGTCACTTTAGGTCTGGTGATATTACATTAACATTTTCTAAAAAATTTACGGCTAGATTACGAGTTTTGCGGTAAGAGCTGCTCGGTGCTAACTTGCGAGTTATTGTCACCACTCGCCTCCCTCTAGCGCTGCTATTACAGGTTTACAAAAACCCGGCGTTAGCAGGCAATAAGTGAGCGTTGACCAAAATTGAGCTCAATACCGCACTCCAATACCAGCGCTGCGGTGAGCTGTTTTTCATGCTCGTGCACGATTTCCCCATAGACATCTATGGGGAGAGCCGGCAAAAAAAAAGCCTAACACTTGCAATAAAGGAGCATAAAGCTCCGTAACGCAGCCCCATTGATTCCTATGGGGAAACAAAATTTATGTTTACACCTAACACCCTAACATAAACCCTGAGTCTAAACACCCCTAATCTTACACTTATTAACCCCTAATCTGCCGCCCCTACATTGCCGACACCTTTATTATACTTATTAACCCCTAATCTGCTGCCTCCAACATCGCCAACACCTACATTACACTTATTAACCCCTAATCTGTCGCCCCCGACATCACCACCACCTACATTATACTTATTAACCCCTAATCTGCTGCCCTAACATCACCGCCATCTACCTACACGTATTAACCCCTAATCTGCCACCCCCAACATCGATGACACCTACATTACACTTATTAACCCCTAATCTTCTGCCCCCAACGTCGCCGCTACTATACTAAAGTTATTAACCCCTAACCCTAAATCTAACCCTAACCCTAACACCCACTAACTTTAATGTAATTAAAATAAATCTAAATAAAACCTACTATTAATAACTAAATAATTCATATTTAAAACTAAATACCTGTAAAATAAACCCTAAGATAGCTACAATATAATAGTTATATTGTAGATATCTTAGGTTTTATTTTTATTTCACATCTAAGTTTGTATTTATTTTAACTAGGTAGATTAGTTAATAAATAGTTATTAACTATTTACTAACTACCTAATTAAAATAAATACAAATTTAGGGGGGGGCGGAGCTTGCCAGCATTAAGAGCAGACGTGTGTGTTTAGAGCTCCTCAGCTCTACCTGACTAAACTAAGCAATTATCTAATTTTCAAGGGTTTAATCCTTTAATGCTCTCAGAGATTTAGAGCAACTACACTATCTGGCCCTTTTAGAGGCGGAAAAAAAAGGGAAAAAGAAGGTTGAGCTGTGGACTTTGGAGCTGCTTTGGCGGCGTTGCGATCAGAGGCCTGCACCATCTAATGGGATATCGTGGATACAATTCCCCTTTTCACTCCCCTACTATCTAATACATAGATATGGAGGCAGCATTAAACAAATTTGAGGATGAGGTTTGTGAAGCGCTGCAATCCCACTACACAGGATTGAACCTGCTATTAGCGCAACTTCTCAAACAGATATCCCCCTCACACGACACGCAACATGGCGGCAAAGAACTGTGCTTTGCTAAGAATAGGCCTGAAGCCTCAGCAGAGTATCGAAGACTCCGAGATCAAGCCACAGACAAACATTTGATAGATGTGCCTGAAGCTCCGGAACGTCATGAGGGACGATTCCTAGCTACAACAGACAATACCACCCGCTAGCAACTTATCTACATACCGGACACTTTTGCTTTTCAGGAAGAGGCGGTCATCTGGTCAGGTGAGTCTGACCTTCAATACACAGGAGACGGAGGATTGCAGGGCAAGCTGAGGTGGGATGCAGTTTCAGAGAAACGGCGGCTCAGCTTTCAAATGGAGGAGTTAGCAAGGGCGCTAATCCTGTTCCGTAAAGCCAAAGTTCATACCGGCACCTACGCACCATCTAGATCCCCACGGCAGCTGGATTCTGAACTATCCTTAAGGCATTCTATAAAGGTAGGAGTGGGATGAATGTAGAAGATGCGCAGCTGAAGCCTTAATCATCTACTATGACTTCAGGCTTCTTTCCTCCGGTGACTTTTGGATACCTATGTGAGCCCAATGTTGCAGCTATTAATCTAGTTTTACCTGTTTTATGACTTCTTCTTTTTTCTTTGATTGCCTGCATTCTGAAATACGCCTGAACATTATCCTGCTATGGTAAACCTTGTACTACCTTGAACATTTGGTTCCATATATATTCCTCTTGGGACACTTGATTAATATTGTGTATGACACGCTTGCCTGTAAGGAAGAACTCTGATATCCACAAGACTGTTTTAGGTCTCCATAGGCGATTGACTCTCACCCTAACGTTAATGATCTTTAAAATATATGAGATTGTGCCCATTAAACAATAAGTTACCTGTTTATGCTCTAGGTTTAGTGCTTAGTGGTCCATATTAACCCCTTTACCGTGCTTATTTCTCTTAAATTTATGATAGTAGGGGGAAATGCTATATCTCCTAGAATTGTTTTTACTTAAGGGGTGAACTACTAGTCATGCATTTAACCTGATCTTGATAATCTATCATTACTAATCTATACTTAGGTACCTCAATCTAGCTTAAAAGATATGAGTGGCTGTTTCTAGATGGCTACAAGTGCTATAGTGATGGTCTCCTGTGTATGTGTAGTCTGAACCACCTGTTCGTCTGCGGGACATTATGTGACTCTGATGCATAGTAGGCTTTTAGTTAAATTTAATATGCTATAGTTAAGCATTGTTATATATTGCATGTCAGTTTCTCTTTATATTCCTCCCACGCTACAGGATATACTCAGGGCATTTTATATGGCTAATATGGAAGCCTTGATACTACCGCAAATATTTGAAGATCTCCTTAAGTTTATATATCTCTACATATTGTTTTGTTTTTTCTATGCTTCAGCGCAAGTTGTTTCTCTATAAAACACACTTTTGAACTTTCGTCAGGTTTCTGGAAATACCATCAGCAGCTACCTATTGATGACTGTATAAACTATGCCATGCAAGTAAGGCAACTATTATTAATACATGTATAATGATGTGAATATCTAGCTCTCATTAGACTATTATTATATGAATAATTAATGATAGGTTGACTACTACTAGTAGTTCCTGGATTGCCCTGATATTGTAATAATCTCTAGTTCCTAGTATTAGCTATGCTTCACATATATCTATATCTTTGATTAGCTCTCTATATGGCATATATTAAGTATCCAGCTGTTACTGTTTGCAGTGTGTAGAAATATTAGTTCATTTGCACATGCTCATATAATACTGCAACTACTTTTATCACTGTTTATGCTAGCGCACAGTTTATCCCTTACTAAGTTTAAACATGGCTCCGCCCCCCCCCATTTCTTTCCCCTATACGCATAGCGGTGCTTACCCGCTGAATATCCCCCTCCCCCCTATATAGCTCGGCCCAAGAGTGGCTGATACCCATGTTAAATCTCCACAGACTAATATCTTGATCCTAGGTAAAATACTATTGGAATGTGGAGCTCATACGCTGATAAAATAAAATGAAGTTCTATTTCATCTCGCCTAAGATACTGTCTATCTTCATATCCGGATTTGAAATGTATATGCATATTGCTTACTTAATAATACCTCTGTATAGACAATGTTCTATTTTCTTTGTTGTAACTTTGGCCTCAGGGCGAGTTCTTGTTGTGATGATATATGCTTTAACTTCAATAAAAAAATTATTTAAAAAAAAAAAAAAAAATACAAATTTAAACCTAACCTGAGTTACACTAAAACCTAACCTTACACTTCAATTAAATAAATTACATTTATTAAATACAATTAACTAAATTACACAAAATAAAAAAAGAAATTATCAAATATTTAAACTAATTACTCCTAATCTTATAGCCCTATCAAAATAAAAAAGCCCCCCAAAATAAAAAAAACCCTAGCCTAAACTAAACTGCCAATAGCCCTTAAAAGTGCCTTTTGCGGGGCATTGCCCCAAAGAAATCAGCTCTTTTACCTGTAAAAAAAAATACAAACACCTCCCCAACAGTAAAACCCACCACCCACACAACCAAACCCCCAAATAAAAACCTACCTAAAAAACATAAGCTCCCCATTGCCCTGAAAAGGACATTTGGATGGGCATTGCCCTTAAAAGGGCATTTAGCTCTTTTTCTGCCCAAACCCTAAGCTAAAAATAAAACCCACCCAATAAAACCTTAAAAAAAACTAACACTAACCGCCGAAGATCCACTTACAGTTTTTGAAGACCCGACATCCATCCTCAACGAAACGGCAGAAGTCCTCAGCAAAGCCGGCAAAAGTCTTCATCCAAGCGGGCCGAAGTCTTCATCCAAGCCGGTAGAAGTCTTCATCCAGGCGGCATCTTCTATCTTCTATCTTCTATCATCTAGCTACAATAAAACCTAACATTACTAAAAAAAACCTGATTACTAAAAAATTTAAACTACAATTACAAAAAAATAATAACCACTAAAATTACAAAAAATTAAAAAAAAACTACCACTACAAAAAATAACAAACGAAATGATCCAAAATAATAAAAATTATTCCTATTCTAATACCCCGTTTAAAAATAAAAAAACACCCTTTTTTTAAAAAAAACCTTAATCTATAAAAAACTACCAAGGGCCTTTAAAATGGGCCTTTTATAGGTCATTTCTCTAAAGTTAACAGCTCTTTTGCAAACAAATAAAAACAAACACCCCCTAACATTACAAACCCCACCACTCAAACCTACAAAATAAAAAAACATAGCTAAAAAAAAATCTAATCTACCCATTGCCATGAAAAGGGCATTTGTATGGGCATTGCCCTTAAAGGGCATTCAGCTCTTTTACTGCCCTTAAAAGGGCATTCAGCTCTTTTTCGGTCCATTATAATAAAAAAAGCCCCCCCCCCAAAAAAAAGCCCTAATCTAAAAAAGCCAATAGGAATGAGAGCTGCTTAAATCTTATTGGCTGTTCAAATATTTTAAGGGCCCTTGGTAGTTTATTATAGATTAGGTTTTTTTTTATTTTGGGGTGGGGTTTTTTTTTAAAGGCATATTAGAATAGGATTTTTTTATTTTTTTGGATAATTTCATTTGTTATTTTTTGTAATGGTAGTTTTTTTTTTTTTGTAATTTTAGTGTTTATTATTTTTTGCAATTGTAGTTTTAATTTTTTGGTAATCTTAGGGTTTTTTTTTTGGAATGTTAGGTTTTTATTTTTAGTAATGTTAGGTTTTATTAGTGTAAGCTTAGGTTTTATTTTTATGTCAAAGGTAAGTTTGTATTTATTTTAACTAGATAGTTAGTAAATAGTTATATTGTAGCTAGCTTAGGTTTTATTTTTATTTCACAGGTAAGTTTGTATTTATTTTTAAATAGGTAGTTAGTTAATAATTGTAACTTTAATTTAGGTCTATTTTAATTATGTTAAAGTTAGGGGGTGTTAGGTTTAGGGGTGCATATTTTAATTTAGGTTGTTGCGATGTGGGGGTCGGCAGTTTAGGGGTTAATAGGTTTAGTTAGTTTTGGTGATGTTTGGGAATGGCGGTTTAGGGGTTAATAGGTTTAGTTAGTGTCCACAATGTCAGGGAACTGCGGTTTAGAGGTTATTAGGTTTAGTTAGTGTCGGCGATGTCGGAGAACTGCGGTTTAGTGGTTAATAGGTTTAGTTAGTGTCTGTGATGTTTGGGAATGGCAGTTTAGGGGTTAATAGGTTTATTTAGTGTTTCAGTTATTGTCAGCGATGTCGGGGAACTGCGGTTTAGTGGTTAATAGGTTTAGTTAGTGTCTGTGATGTTTGGGAATGGCGGTTTAGGGGTTAATAGGTTTATTTAGTGTTGTAGTTATTGTCTGCAATGTCGGGGTACTGTGGTTTAGGAGTTAATAGGTTTAGTTAGTGTCGGCGATATCAGGGAACTGTGGTTTAGAGGTTAATAAGTTTAGTTAGTGTTGGCAATGTCAGGGAAGTCAGTTTAGGGGTTAATAGGTTTATTTAGTGTCAGTGATGTGGGGGGACGGCGGTTTCAGGGGTAAAAGGTTTAGGTAATGTTGCGATGTGGGGGGACAGTGGTTTAGGGGTTAATAGCTTTATTTAGTGTTGGCGATGTGGGTGGCTTTTAGATCATTTTGTTTCGGCAATTGCCGGCATAGTAGTTGTGTTTAGTTAAATCGTTTTTTCTGATCCTTTAGATTTTTTGGATCCATTCTGCATTCATATGCATTATTCTATTCTAAACTTCAGAATAGAATAATGCATATGAATAATGAATGGATCCAAAAAAACGATTTAACTTAACATAACTAATTTGCAGAAACAATTTTTTTTTAAACTTAAAGGGACAGTCAAGTTTAAAAAATCTTTCATGATTCAAATAGGGCATGTAATTTTAAACAACTTTCCAATTTACTTTTATCACCAATGTAGCTTTGTTCTCTTGGTATTCTTAGTTTAAAGCTATACCTAGGAGGTTCATATGTTAATTTCTTAGACCTTGAAGGCCACCTCTAACATGAAAGCATTTTGACAGTTTTTCACCACTAGAGGCCATTAGTTCATGTGTTTCATATAGATAACATTGAGCTCATGCACGTGAATTTACAGAGGAGTGAGCACTGATTGGCTAAAATGCAAGTCTGTCAAATGAACTAAAATAAAGGGGCAGTCTGTAGAGGCATAGATACAAGGTAATCACAGAGGTAAAAAGTGTATTTCTATAACAGTGTTGGTTGTGCAAAACTTGGGAATGGGTAATAAAAGGATTATCTTTCTTTTTAACCCCTTAATGACTGACGACGAGCAGAGTACGTCCTCAAAAAAATACCCTTAACGACCGAGGATGTACGCTGTACATCGTTGGTCTGGGAAAGCGATGGAAGCGATCCTGATCGCTTCCAGACGCCTTACGGTTATTGCAGTGATGCGATATCGAGGCATCCTGCAATAACACTCCTTGGCCATCCGATGCAGAGAGAGCCACTTTGTGGCCCTCTGTGCAACGGACATCGATGGCCGGTATCGTTGGTGGGTGGGAGCCGACGAGGGTCCTGTGATGTGGAGGGGGCAGGGTCGGTCGCGTGCACAGGGGCGGGCGCGTGCACGGGGAGGGAGCGGTTGGGAACCGCTACACTACAGAAATGTTTTAGTGAAAGTGGGAAAAAGGGGGAAGGCAAATTAAAAAAAAATGATTAGTCAGGGGGTGGGGGTTGGTCTGTGGGGGGAAGCTACACTACAGAAAAAAAAATAAAAAAAAACAAACAAACATTTTTTTTGCAATTTGGGTTCTGGCAGACAGCTGCCAGTACCCAAGATGGCCCCCAATAAGACAGAGGGAGAGGGTTAGAGAGCTTTTTTGGGGGGGAGATCAGGGAGGTTGGGGACTAAGGGGGATCCTACACTGCAGCATATGAAATATGCTTAAAAAAAATCAAAGATACCTTTTATTTTAGTACTGGCAGACTTTCTGCCAGTACTTAAGATGGCGGGGACAATTGTGGGGTCGGGGAGGGAAGAGAGTTGTTTGGGAGGGATCAGGGGGTGGGATGTGTCAGATGGGAGGCTGATCTCTACACTAAAGCTAAAATTAACCCTACAAGCTACCTAATTAACCCCTTCACTGCTAGACATAATACACATGTGATGCGCAGCGGCATTTAGCAGCCTTGTAATTACCAAAAAGCAACGCCAAAGCCATATATGTCTGCTATTTCTGAACAAAGGAGTTCCCAGAGAAGCAATTACAACCATTTGTGCCATAATTGCACAAGCTGTTTGAAAATAATTTCAGTGAGAAACCAAAGTTTGTGAAAAAGTTTGTGAAAAAGTGAACATTTTTTTTTTTATTTGATTGCATTTGGCGTTGAAATGGTGGCATGAAATATACCAAAATGGACATAGATCAATACTTTGGGTTGTCTACTACCTTAAAGGGACAGTATACACTCATTTTCATATAACTGCATGTAATAGACACTGCTATAAAGTATAAGATGCACAGATACTGATATAAAAATCCAGTATAAAACTGTTTAAAAACTTACTTAGAAGCTGACAGTTTGGCTCTGTTGAAAAGGAAGCTGGAAAGCCCACTGCAAGTGGCAAATAAGACACTCCCCCCCTCCCCCTTCTTTTACATATGAAAAGACCCTTTACACAAACAGGAGCAAGCCGGAGAAGGTAGCTGACAGTATTCACATAAAACGTCGGGGCTTGATTAGGAGTCTGAAAATCAGAGCAATGTTATTTAAAAATAAGCAAAACTATACATTTATTAAAAAAAAAACTTTATGGGCTATATAAATAGATCATCTACAAAACATTTATGCAAAGAAAAAATGAGTGTATAATGTCCCTTTAAAGCTAAAATTAACCCTACAAGCTCCCTAATTAACCCCTTCACTGCTGGGCATAATACACATGTGGTGCGCAGCGACATTTAGCGGCCTTCCAATTACCAAAAAGCAACGCCAAAGCCATATATGTCTGCTATTTCTGAAGAAAGGGGATCCCAGAGAAGCATTTACAACCATTTGTGCCATAATTGCACAAGCTGTTTGTAAATGATTTCAGTGAGAAACCTAAAATTGTGAAAAATGTAACATTTTTTTTATTTTATGGCTTTTGGCGGTGTAATGGTGGCACGAAATATACCAAAATGGGCCTAGATCAATACTTGGTGTTGTCTACTACACTACACTAAAGCTAAAATTAACCCTAGAAGCTCCCTACATGCTCCCTAATTAACCCCTTGTATTTATTGCCCTATAACTTGCAAAAAAAGCAAAGAACATGTAAACATTGGGTATTTCTAAACTCAGGACAAAATTTAAAAACTATTTAGCATGGGTGTTTTTTGGTGGTTGTAGATGTGTAAGAGATGGTGTTAGTTAGAAAAAGTGTGTTTTTTTCCATTTTATCCTCATATTTTATAAATTTGTTATAGTAAATTATAAGATATGATGAAAATAATGGTATCTTTAGAAAGTCCATTTAATGTCAAGAAAAACGGTATATAATATGTCTGGGTACAGTAAATGAGTAAGAGGAAAATTACAGCTAAACACAAATACTGCAAAAATGTAAAAATAGCCTTGGTCACAAACGGACAGAAAATGGAGTGCTGTGGTCATTAAGGGGTTAAACAACAAAAATGTTGGTGTTTACTGTCCCTTTAACTAAACTGATTTGCCTAAACGAAATTATTTATTTAAATAATAAAAACAAAACTAAACAAAATTTTTAGCATTGCACTTATCTAGTGCTTTTATTTTGGGCGGCTTTTGTTTTTATAGGGGTATTACATTAGGTTTACATTTTTTATTTTGGATAATTTTGTTTATTTTTTTCCTGTAATTTTAGATTTTTTTTTTATTTTTTGCAATATTAGATTTTGTATTTTAATTTAATCTCAGGTTTTTGCATTGCATTGTTGGGAAAGGTGGTTTACGGGTTAATAGGGAAATTAGGTACTTTGCATTGTGGGGGATGGCGGTTTAGCGGTTAACACATTTATTAGCTAGTTTGTAATGTGGGGGTTGGCGGATTAGGAGTTAATAGTTTAAATAGGTATTTTGCATTGTGGGTGGATGGCGGTTTTGAGGTTAATACATTTTATTATTAGTTGCAATGTGGGGGGATGGTGGATTAGGGGTTAATACATTTTATTATTATTAGTTGCGATATGGGGGGGATGGTGGATTAGGGGTTAATACATTTTATTATTAGTTGCGATGTGGAGGAAAGGTGGATTAGGGGTTAATACATTTTATTATTAGTTGCGATGTGGAGGAAAGGTGGATTAGGGGTTAATACATTTTATTATTAGTTGCGATGTGGGGGGATGGCAGATTAGGGGTTTTGACGTGTCAATTTTATTTTTGGGAGGCAGATTAGACGTTTACGAGCGATTCAACTTCAAGTTTATTTTTGGGAGGCAGATTAGACGTTTACGAGCGATTCAACTTTTTTTGTTTTCTCCTTAGGCGCCCGCAGATCCTATACTGCCGTAAGTCACTAGCGACTCCAGAAATGTCTATTTCCACACATTTCTGTAATTATGCTGAAACCTACGCTGTATATGTAATCTCGCTCCTTCAGTCTATGCTCTGAGTAAATCAAATTTTGAATACCTTTTAGTCCTTCTGCACTTAACCTCAAACAGAAAGAACTAAATTATTTGGACTGCTAAATAAAAATAGATAAGCTTTGTACTATCATTTGGTATTTAACCTTTTAACGCCGTTATGCCGTTCTATTCCGTCATAATTACACTGGACTTTAGAGCCGTTATGACGGAATAGAACGTCATAGCCAACAGCTGTCCTGAAGCCTTCTGTGCTTCTCAGATTTTGGTATCAAACAATAACTTTTTTTTTTTTTACCTTTTTATCAGTATTGAGAAAAAAGCTTTTTTACTTCCCATACCCACATATTAATTCTAAAGAAGCTATTTGATATTTCAAGCATATCAGTTTAGAATTTAATTATAACATTCGTAATATTTTTTGCTAGAAAATCACATATTTAATGAAATCTGTAAAGTATAGGACTTAGTTTAAGCTTGCTGTGTTTAACATGCCGTTGTACAACAGAGGAACATCATTTTTCTTATTAATAGAAGGCTTTTAAAATGTTTTAAAATTTCCATATTATGCTTCATAATTTTACTTTTGTTCAAACAATAATTGCTGTACAGTTTCTGATCTGTTATTTTTTTAGTGACATTTTCTTTTTGAATATCATGTTATTCCACTTAGTAATGGCAGTGTGCTTTGTTTCTAAATATAGAAACACTCATTCTCCAATTAGATAATAATAAAAGCAGAATTGGGTCACAAATGTGTAAAATATAAATATGCACATTGTGTTTTTAACTTTTTTTGTTGTTGTTTTTCACAAAAAGCTTTATTAATGTCGAATAAACATACATTCAGCAAATAAACATTCAGCACAGTTTAGATTCATGAACAGGTTTGTCTGCTTAGGTAGAGATGTCATAGTCCACATGAAATAAGTCAATGTTGGCAGAAAGGTAGTTCATCACGTGCTTAACAATCATGGAATATAATAACAATAATGAGTTATAAGGATAAGCATAAACAAAAAAGGAAAAACAAAAACAATAAGTAGTGTCAATGCATGCAATGTTGTTATAAGGACATAACAAGGTCAATTAAAATAGGTTAACATATAGCAATACAATACAGAAATGTATACCTGGCATCTGGATTTCCTTAGCATGTAAAGAGGATTTGTTATAGTGGGGCTAATGTATTATGTGTGCTTTAGGGAGTTAAGGTATTCTTCCCAAAGGAGACGGATTGAGAGAAATTCATCTAATTTCTTGCGTCTCAAGTAATGGTATTGTTCAAGTTCTATACTCATAGTGACCCTGTCCCTCCAGAATTGTGTGGATGGTAGAATAAGCTGTTTCCAATAGTATGGGATGTAACATTTAGCTGTATTCACCATAATGTTTAATAATTTAAGTTGTAGTGAACACTTCAAGGGAGGAAAGATGTTAAACAGAAATACCCATGGTTGAAGTGGTATCGAGATCCCAACAACCAGTTCTATCTCATTCCTGATGAGCGACCAATATTGTTGAGCTATAGGGCACGTCCACCAGATATGCGTGATGGTCCCTTTAACTGAGCACCCCCTCCAGCAATCAGTGTGATAATATGGTATCATTTTACCTAACCTGTCTGGGGTGTAGTACCACCTGCTAAGGAGTTTCATGTTCATTTCAGTAATGAATATAGAGGATGCTGAGGAGCTCATGTGTTGGTAGATTTTTTGCCATACTTTTGGTGGCTGGTGTTCTTCAAGTTCTGCCTCCCATTTCGCTGCATATGCTGGAAGGTTACTGTATTGGTGTGACATGAGTAATTTATAAGATAAAGAAAGAAGTCCTGAATGTGGGTATGGCATGTAGCATAATGTCTCAAACAGTGTTAGTGATCTAAAGATATCTTTTTTTGCTTGGGTGAGTCAGGAGATAGTGTGATATTTGTTGAGGTTTGAACCATTCTTGAGTCAAAGGGCCTAAAATATTAAAAATGTTTTATCGTGTGGGTTTATGAGCCAGCATTTTCCTCCTATGTGATCACAGTCGACAAGGTCTCTTTCCAGTGATACCCATTCTTTGTGATTTGTGTGTTTGCACCAATCTGTAATTCTGTGAAATGTTGCATATTGGTATAGCATGATGTTTGGGGCTCCCAAACCTCCTTGTAACTTAGGTCTATATAAAATGTTTGTGGTGACCCTAGGGCATTTATTATTCCATATAAATGTATTAATGTGTTTTTTTAGAGTATATATTGTGGTGTCTGGGATCAGTATAGGAAGTGTTTGCAGTATATATAGGATTTTAGGGAGTATCATCATCTTAACCGCATTAATTCTGCCCAACCAGGACAGAGGCCTATGTGCCCAAGATTGTAATGTGGAGATAATATGAGTCTTGAGAGGGTCAAAGTTTAGAGTGGCTAGTTTATTTAAGTGCGGGATGAGACTGATACCTAAGTATTTTAGCGCTGTGTTTTGATGTTGGAAGTGGTGTGATTTGTGTAGTTCTAAATTTTCTTACGACATTCCAATGCTCAGGAATTCAGATTTAGAATAGTTTTTTTGCGAAAATTAGAGAAATTGCCATAAGTCGTCAGTAGGGTCATCATGGAAGGAATGGAGGTATCCAGGTTTGTTAAGGTAAGGATGATATCATCTGCATACAGGAAGGTTTTATATTCTATTTGTTTGACATTAACACCTGTAATGGTGTGGGAGGTTTGTATATATTTCGCCAAGATCTCTATTGCCAAGATGAATAGGGTTGGTGACAAAGGGCATCCATGCCTGGTGCCGTTATTGATATAAAATGGTTGTGATAGAGAATTGTTTAGTTTAATTTTGGCTGTAGGGGTGTTATAATTGTGTTTTTAACTTTAAGTGCAGGATGATAATAATAGGTAGGGAAAACATATTGCTGCTTTAAAATGGGACACATATGAAAAATATGTGTCCGGTTTGTTTTCAGGGCTGTTTAAAGAAATGTTTTGTAAAAGAACCCTGACATATGTATTTTTCATATGTGTCCCTTTTTAAAGCTGCAATATGGTCACCCTAATAATAGGTGGATAAATAGGTAAATATATTGGCAGCTAGATGGATGGATAGATAGATGATAGATAGATAGAATGATAGATTCAAAAATAAGAGACACAAAAACATATGAGTAAATTGGTATTTATTAAAATGATCCCTCTGGGACTAGATAGACAGAGAAAGAGAAAAAGGAGCCCTAACACAGCAGCTCCAAAATTAAGATTTAAGTACTCCTCACATGATGCCTTAGAACAGAAAGGACCTAGATATATTAATGACAACATGTATGCAAAATGTATACATATTTTTGCTACACCATATGATGAAATTTTGAAAAAAGCCATAGTTGATAGATAGATAGATAGATAGATAGATAGATAGGGTGACCATATTGCCGCTTTAAAAAGGGACACCTATGAAAACAACATATGTCAGGGCTGTTTTCAGGGCTGTTTAAAGAAATGTTTTGTATAAGAACCCTGACATGTATTTTTCACATGTGTCCCTTTTTAAAGTGGCAATATGGTCACCCTATAGATAGATGATAGATGTACATTGTACAACATACATCATTCCATGTGTCCAGGTTGGGTGTTGCATGGCTATAGATTAATATTATATTTTAATGGTTATGTAGCAAAATGTATACAAAATGCATACAGTTTTTAGGTGATACAAATAAATCTGATAGATTTTTAGCACAAGGGGTGTTCATGCGTCATTATCAGATGACTAAAGATAATAATTAAATCCTTTTGAGGGTTCCAGGGAAGGCCAATGAACAACCAAAATGTGTTGTGCAAATAATTACTAAGGGCTAGATTACAATTGGAGCTCTGAATGTCACTTGCGTTCAAGCAATATTAGTGTTTCACTTTGTAATACCAGCATACGATAATGTGTGCTGGTATTAAAAGTAAATTGCGGGGCGGAGCCTACACTCAATGCGGCAAGACGTGTCTCAATGAAGCTCTCTGAGCCAGAAACTATTTTTATGAGATTTTTATAGTAATTCTAGATATTTCCTAGCCTGAAGCAGCTATTTATTACTGCCAACAGCTATACTCTAAGAGTGGAAACTTCGACTGATGTTCTGCCTATGTTTGTTGGGGCAGCTACGTGACGAACTTCTCAAATCTATCAGCCATTTCAGCAGACTTCTGCAGCCACGCAGTTAGTTCAGTTATAGAAGAAGTCCCTGCAAGGGATATCGAACGTAGGTCTGGGGCTGCCGCAATACTACCCCCCCCGAACTCCGGGGTTACGATATCCTGGAATAGGATAACAACTGTACTCTTACTAGCCAGAGCCGTCATTATTTATTTCTACTATGGAGAGAGCTTTAGAAGAGGCACTGCTAGTGCTGCTAGATGAGCATTACCAAAAACTGCACAAGTTACTCGATAACTGCTTTAAAGTGACAGCAAGAACCGGAGAGAGTTCTGAGGTGATGGCGGAACCTACCCCTCCCCCCGGTGCGCTTACTGTAATGGCGGCCGAAGATTTGTACACAGAGGGAGCACAATCTTCTTTCACTCTAAGCCCTGCACTGGACATTGCTATAGAGGAGATGCTGGTGTTAGTGGACGGCAGAGAAGACAACGCGGTATGCTCCGTGGAACCCCCACGGCTCACACTCATCAACCAGCTGACAACTTTACCTCGGGTCACAGATGTGTCAGACATGTCTCCGTCCATGTGGGATGATGTTTGGGCAGCAACCGTGGACGGCTCTCTGAAGAGATGCATATGGGATTTAGGTCCTGCTGCTCCTCGTCATGCCACTGTTTACCGGGACATTCTTCCTACTGACTTGGTTGAGACCGCCAGCTTCACAGATATGGAACCTGTTTCTACTATTGGCGCCATGAGTTCTAGGGGTGCAGGCCGCACGCATAGGAGTGGTGTGTGGGCCTGGATGACTCTGTATTTAAGACTGCGTACACTGGCCTACATTTCACTTGCTGAGAGACAAGGTATGGGTTGAGTTAGATCTGAGCCCGGGACTAATACTCAAGTTTGATGATCAGCTAACTTGCCTCGGGAATAAGAAGAAGAACAGTACATTTATTGCGAACTTGGATGATCTTTTTCGCAATGAGATTGACTGTTTATAAGATTTAATTAATCACATAGTTACTGTTTAAAAGTTTAAGTTATCTGCTTCTCTTAGTTTTAATGTTTTGTCTCATAATCCCACCTTTCTGGACAATTGGTAATGCCAAAATCATAAATGCTTCTTATGATATTGTACTGAGGTGTTTTGGTGGGCAGACGTATATTAGTAAGTTACTAGAATAATGTTCATTATCTTCACCCTCTCCTATTTTCTAAGCTAGGGTAATAGGATATCTAATTTGGAAAAAGAAATTGCTTTACCCCTGGGCTAAAATATACCTATGATATCGTTACATATATGACATCCTACTAATATCTCTGAGTCCCATTAATATAAGGTCTTAATAGCATACTGAAGACGGTTAAACATAGCCTTTTTCCCCTGGAGCTAGCGGCCGTGGCTGTAGGGGAGACAGGTTGCATGGTATTTATTATACTGGAAACTGTCTGTATTTACTCAGTCTATATAGGGCCTAGTATCATGATATGTTTTATTTAAAGTCAACACCCCTGACTCAGTGTACACATCTAAGCAGAGAGGGATGGAACCAGGGATTCCAAAGGTATACATTTATGTCACTTAATCCTTTAATCCCCTCTGTTTAATGAGACTTAACTAAATACCCCATAGATACTTCCAACCTCCACCAATCTTATAACATGGCTTTTACATGGTATATATTTGCTTCAATAATTGCCTGCAGTCGCCTCAGAATAATAGGGCCCAGGCGTGGTCTATGTAAAGGACTAGGGGAGAACTTAATGAGGAAAGAAACTGTAAGATGGGTATGTTCTTGCTTATTGTTATATGAAGAGAGAGGTCCGCTGTCCCTTATACCCTCGCCCTCAATAATCCTTGCCCTCCCCCTCACAGATATGTGTGCCCGTATCTTTTGTTTATTTTCCATGAAGTTCGAGCAGTTTAGGTGGCCCATTAGTTACTAGTTTAACTCCCTGATACTCTTCGACAATTTCAAAGAGGCTCTGTTACTTTACTTTTCTTTGAGTTCTAAAGTAGAAAATGAGATCCGGTCTATGAGATCCAAAAGTGGTCTCATTTACTCAAGATACCCCCCCTGTCAGTTAGCTCCATAATTGGAAGGGCCAAAAGTGTCCTCTAATGTCATGTTGGGGGGTAATAGCTGTACAATATTTTTGGTGATCCTGATTTTGTATTTTGTGCAACATACTTTGTACCATTCTTATGCCTTATTATTTTCTTTTTATATATGTATGCCGTGTATTGAACCTCAAATAAAAAAAAAAAAAAAAAAAAAAAGTAAATTGCAATGCGGGGGAAGGGGGGGAAGTAGAGCAGCGATGGGCAGCATTTTTAAACATATATTTATATGAATATATACATAAATATATGTATATGAATATACACATATATGTTTATGTGTTAATACAGTATATGCATATACATATTTAAAAGAACAAAAAAACAATATATAAACTTGCTTAAATCACAATATAAGAAATAATAAAATACAAAAACAAATGTGATGGTGCACAAAAAAGGATAAAAGTCCCAGGTTATCACGGTGGTAATGCACAGCAGGTGAACCTCAGGGAAAAAAGAAGGGACATATATAGTGAAGTTCTGTGGTTATATGACATTTACAGTAGAACCTAGAAAAGGTACTCACATTGTCTAGAGTTTCAAAAACAAGCTCTAGATATATAGGCAAAGGAAGCTCCTAATAGGAGGCAAGACAAAGGAGGATATTTCAGCTCCAAAGGATGAATCAGAAGTGTTTATAAAGTAAAACAAATTTATTAAAAACAAGTCACAAGGCATATACAATGAGACTGTCCCAATCATAGACTACTACAAGCAAAAGACTGTGTGTATTACAATGTCCAATGAATTCTCTGTTAGTCCGGTAAGGAACAAGGCTCCACCCCTTTTGTGATGTCACTACTCCAACGTACATTTCACAAATCAAAGCTTGGCTTTTTCAAGGATCTTTCACCAATCACAGCTTGGCTTTTTCAAGGATCCTTGAAAAAGCCAAGCTGTGAATGGTGAAACGTACATTTTTTAATGGCTGGTTAATTATTGCGCTCCCGCAAATGGGCAAATTTGCTTCTTTGCGGGAGCACAATAATTTAGTGCTCCCCTTGTAATCTAGCCCTAAATGTGGTTTCAAGTGGTCAGATCTGCTGAATTAGAAAACTCAAACACTGTTAATAGGGCTTTCTCATGTATTAGAATACCATTGGTGAGGGAAAACAAATGGAAACCTGCCTGAAGAGATTTTCTAAACAAATAGACTAATGGTAATGTAATCCAAAAAAACAAAAAAATAAAATAAATAATTAGCTGCCATGTTGAGTTAGGACAAGCAGCTAATATCAAAGTCAAGAAAGAGTCAATGGGCTCCATTTTTCAAATATCTAGCGGACATGATTCACTGTACCATACGCTGTCCGCATTTACCATTGCACCAGAAATTCTGCCCTCTGCTTACTGACAGCCAATCAACCATTTGCTAGGGCTGTCAACAGGGCTGCCTGGGTCCAAGAATGCAATGATGCCCCCCAGTTATAAGATTACTGATTAGCATATCAGCCTACTAGCCTTGCCGCTGACTTTACTAAGCCTGCTTACCTGCATGCAACCAATGAACAATTGTTCAATAAGTGGGTAGGAAGTTAGAGAAGAGATGCACTTGTCCCACCTTGAATGTCGCCCCTGACTGGTTTTGTGACAGGAGTGGTCTGAGTCTGACAGTGACTGACTCAGTCACTGAAGTTCTGCTCTTTTTCAAGTGCTGCCTGGGTCCATTGGACACACTTGCTCCTATGGATGAGCCAGCCCTGGCTGTCAATCATCCCAATTGGATTGGGATGATTTCTATTCGCCACCTTTTAGGTCTTAAATTTAGTTTCAGGCTTGCCTGAAACAATGGGCCTCCAAAGCAGCAACTGCTTGAAAAATGGAACCCAAAGACTAGACTTAATTTTGCAGTAACATAAAAACCTACTTAACCCCTTAACGACCAACGACGTATGGGGCACGTCCTGCAAAAAAATGCAGTTAAACGACCAAGGACGTACCCCATACGTCGTTGGTCTTTGAAAGCACTTGAAGCGATCCTGATCACTTCCAGCTGCTTTCATATTATTGCAGTGATGCCTCGATATTGAGGCATCCTGCAATAACTGTTTTTAGACATCCGATGCAGAGAGAGACACTCTGTGGCCCTCTCGGCATCGGCCATTGATGGCTGTTATCGTTGGTGGGAGCTCATCCAGGGAGGCGGGTGGGGATCTCATGTGGGTGCGTATGCGTGCACAGGGGCACGCGTGCACGTGAGATAACTACAAACAGCATAAATATGCTGTAGATGTGAGGGTGGGAGAGAGTATTGGGGTGGGTGGGATTTTAAAATTAAGGGATCTGGGAGAGGGTGTGGGGTTGGATGTTGAGGGGGGGGCAGCTACACTACAGAAATAAAGCAATACTTTAATTTTAATAAAATAAAATAAAAATACCTATTATTTCAAACTGGGTAATGGCAGACAGCGGCCAGTACCCAATATGGCGCACAATAAGGTAGGGTGGGGGTTAAAGAGCTGTTTGGGGGGGATCAGGGAGGTTGAGGGCTAAGGGGGGGGGTCCTACACAGCAGAATAATTTAAAAACAAAAACAAAAAACCCAACCCCCCCAAAAAAAAAACTTTTATTTTAGTACTGGCAGAACCCATCTTCATCCAGCCGGCAAAGTCTTCATCCACACGGCATTTTCTATATTCATCCATCCGGCGTGGAGTGGGTCCATCCTGAAGACATCCGGCGAGGAGCTCCTCTTCAATACGATTAGAGCTGCTAAAATCCTATTGGCTGATTGGAGCAGCTCTCATCCTATTGGCTGTTCCAATCAGCCAATAGGATTGAGCTCTCATCCTATTGGCTGATTGGAACAGCCAATAGGATGCGAGCTGCTAAAATCCTATTAGCTGATTGGAACAGCCAATAGGATTTTAGCAGCTCTAATCCTATTGGCTGATTGGAACCTTTCAGCCAATAGAATTGCACCATCTTGGATGATGTCACTTGCATTCAAGTTCCAGTTTACGGCGGCGATCGTATTGAAGAGGAGCTCTGCACCGGATGTCTTCAGGATGGACCCGCTCCACACCGGATGGATGAAGATAGAAGATGCCATCTGGATGAAGACTTGGCTGGCTGGATGAAGATGGAAGAGGCCGCCCGGATGAAGACTTCTTGCCGTCTGGATGAAGACTTCTTGCAGGCTGGATAGATCCTTCAAGAGGGACTTCAAGAACTGTAAGTGGATTGTCGTGGGTTAGTGTTAGGTTTATTTAAGTTTTTTTTTGGATGGGTTTTATTTTTAGAGTAGGATCTGGGCAGTAAAAGAGCTAAATGCCCTTTCAAAGGCATTGCCCATACAAATGCTCTTTTCAGCCTTGAAAAAGCCAAGCTGTGAATGGTGAAACGTATGTTTTTTAATTGCTGGTTAATTATTGCTCTCCTGCAAACGGGCAAATTTGCTCCTTTGCGGGAGTGCGATAATATAGTGCTCCACTTGTAATCTAGCCCTAAATGGGGTTTCAAGTGGTCAGATCTGCTGAATTAGAAAACTCAAACACCGTTAATAGGGCTTTCTCATGTACTAGAATACTATTGGTGAGGGAAAACAAATGGAAACCTGCCTGAAGAGATTTTCTAAACAAATAGACCAATGGTAATGTAATCCAAAAAAACAAAAAAATAAAAAAAATAATTAGCTGCCATGTTGAGTCAGGACAAGCAGCAAATATCAAAGTCAAGAAAGAGTCAATGGGCTCCATTTATCAAATGTCTAGCGGACATGATTCACTGTACCATACGCTGTCCATATTTACCATTGAGCCAGAAATGCTTGTGCAATGCTGCCCTCTGCTTACTGACAGTCAATCAACCGCTTGCTAGGGCTGTCAACAGGGCCAGGTATAGATATTATGTTGCCTGGGTCCAAGAATGCAATGATGCCCCCCAGTTATAAGATTACTGATTAGCATATCAACCTACTAGCCTTGCCGCTGACTTTACTAAGCCTGCTTACCTGCATGCAACCAATGCCTATGCACAATTGTTAAATAAGTGGGAAGGAAATTTGAGAAGAGATGCACTTGTCCCACCTTGAATGTCGCCCATGACTGGTTTTGTGACAGGACTGGTCTGAGTCTGACAGTGACTGACTCAGTCACTGAAGTGCGGCTCCTTTTCAAGTGCTGCCTGGGTCAATTGGACACGCTTGCTCCTATGGATGAGCCAGCCCTGGCTGTCAATCATCCCATCTGGACCGGGATGATTTCAATTCTCCACCTTTTAGGTCTTAAATTTAGTTTTAGGCTTGCCCGAAACAATGGGGCTCCAAAGTAGCAACTGTTTGAAAAATGGAACCCAAAGAAAAGGACTTTACTTTGCAGTAACATAAAAAACCTGCTTAAAGGGACACTGAACCCAATTTTTTTCTTTCTTTAATTCCGATAGAGCATGCAATTTTAAGCAACTTTCTAATTTACTCCTATTATCAAATTTTCTTCCTTCTCTTGGCATCTTTATTTGAAAAGCTGATTGGTAGATAAATTCACCCACCAATAAACAAGTGCTGTCCAGTATTCTGAACCAAAAAATAGCTTAGATGCCTTCTTTTTCAAATAAAGATAGCAAGAGAACAAAGAAAATTGATAATAGGAGTAAATCAGAAAGTTTCTTAAAATTGCATGATCTGGAGGATATTTATTAAGCAGTCAACCGCAAATACACTGGTATTCCACAGCGTAATTGTTGTGAGCTTGATCAGACCTAGTTATCAAAGCCTACAGACCGGCAAAAGTTGAAATCTGTGACGTAACATAGGATCCGCCGGTCTCAATCCGACACAGATCGATGCTTACATCATTACAGATGTTCCGAATACACATTCGGCTCTATTTGACACTTTTTCAAAGTTATCAAATAGTTAACAGGTATGCTTGCTGCTATTCCGGCTCAGCATACCTAGTTTTCAATCCGCCACCCTGGAGGCCGCGGATGCCATAGGAATCAATAGGAGTTTGAAAGCAGCGAAAGCTTATGTTCGATGCTGCCAGATATCCCATTGATTTTTATGGTTGAAAACAAGTAACGTTAACACTTAACATCCTAACATAAGCCCTGAGTCTAAACACCCCTAATCTGCCACCCCGACATCGCCGCAACCTAAATAAAATTTATTAACCCCTATTCCACAGCTCTCTGACCCCGCCTCAACCTAAGTAAAAGTATTTACCTCTATTAAAATTACTATTAAACTATTTTTAAACTATTAATTAACCTACCCTAACTATTATAATACACTTAAATTAAACTACCATTTAAATTAACTAAATTACATATTAAAAAACCCTAACCCTACTTAAATTAATTTAATCTACTATTTAACCTTATTAAAAATTACTAATTTACAAAAAAAATAAACGCTAAATTACAAAAAATAAAAAACACTCATTTACAGAAAAAAAACACATTAAAAAAACAAGGTGGCAGTTATCTATCGCCCCCCTGGACCAACCACCCAATTCCTCGACAACTTTGCTGCCTGGCTTTCTCACTTTCTTTCTACAAATACACCTGCTCTAATCTTAGGGGACTTCAACATCCCCATTGATAACCCATCTACCCCTGCTGCCTCTAAACTTCTCTCACTCACAAACTCCTTTAGTCTTTCACAATCCACCCTATTCCCTACTCACCATGACGGACACTCTCTTGATCTGGTATTCTCCTACCTCTGCTCCCCTTCTGATGTCACCTGTTGCCCATTTCCCATCTCAGACCACCATCTGCTCCCCTATAATCTCAATGTACAGGCTAAACCTATTTCTACCCCCCGCCTCCGCACCTGTAGAAATCTGCACACTGTGGATCCTCTCCAACTTTCTAACCTTATTCAAAACGCCTTCCCCACACTTCCATGGTATCCTGCCCTGACCTTGCTACAAACCACTATAACAATACTCTTTCCTCTGCACTCAACACACTTGCTCCTCCACAAATACGCAAAACCCCACGTCGTCATCTCCAGCCCTGGCACTCTGAGCAAACACGCTATCTACAAAAATGCTCCCGTGCTGCTGAACGTACCTGGAGGAAATCCCGCTCTGAACACGATTTCCTACACTATAAGTTCATTCTTTATTCTTACTGCTCTGCCCTTCACTTAGCCAAGCAAAACTACTTCTCTTCTCTCATATCTTCTCACTCCTCAAACCCTAAACGTCTCTTCTCCACTTTCAACACTCTCCACTATCCACCTGCACCACCCCCCTCATCTGACTTTAGTGCTCAAGACTTGGCAGATTACTTTTTCAACAAAACACTTACCATCAGAAGCAACATCCCACCACAAGACTGCAAACTTTCAACTGCGCCCCCGGTCACCCCCTCCAACACTCTCAGTACCTTCCCCCCAACCACTGAGAATGAAGTGAGTTCCCTAATATCTTCCTCACACCTCACTACATGCCCCCTTGACCCTATCCCTTCACATCTAATACCCTCTCTGTCCTCTACCCTCACCCCAGCTCTTACTCACCCTTACTACTGGTTCATTTCCATCATCCTTCAAACATGCAAAGGTCACCCCCATCCTCAAAAAACCCTCCCTCAACCCCAATTCTCCTGCAAACTACCGCCCCATATCACTACTTCCGCTAGCTTCTAAAGTCCTGGAAAAACTAGTTTTCAATCGCCTAACACACTTCCTATCCTCCAACTCACTGCTTGACCCCCTGCAATCTGGCTTCCATCCCCAACACTCAACTGAGACTGCCCTCACCAAGGTTACTAATGATCTTCTTTCTGCTAAAAACAATGGCCACTATTCTATACTTAT
This sequence comes from Bombina bombina, assembly GCF_027579735.1. NCBI lineage: Eukaryota > Metazoa > Chordata > Amphibia > Anura > Bombinatoridae > Bombina > Bombina bombina. The sequence goes on along the minus strand of NC_069500.1, from coordinate 227,594,624 downwards.
CTTACTTGACCTGTCTGCTGCCTTTGACACTGTTGACCATCCCCTCCTCTTACGGACTCTCAGCTCCCTTGGGCTCTGTGACATTGCCCTCTCCTGGATCCACTCTTATCTATCTAATAGGTCCTTTTCTGTCTCATTTGCTGGTGACTCATCCTCTCCACTGCCTCTGTCTGTTGGAGTACCTCAAGGCTCTGTTCTAGGCCCTCTACTCTTCTCTATTTATACTTCCTCGCTGGGTCAACTTATTAGTAGCTATGGCTTCAACTATCACCTCTATGCTGATGATACTCAGATCTATCTATCCACCCCTGCATTCTCTCCGTCTGTCCATTCCCACATCAGCAGCTGCTTATCTGGCATTTCTTCCTGGATGGCCTCTCACCACCTAAAAATCAACATGTCCAAGACTGAGCTTCTTCTAATCCCCCCAACTAATTCTACTCCAGTTTCTAACTTTACTATCACTGTCGGTGACACCACTATCTCCCCATCACCCCAAGTCCGCTGCCTTGGAGTTATACTCGACTCCAGTCTGTCCTTCATACCCCACATCCAATTGCTCTCTTCATCCTGTCGCAACCACCTACGCAATATCTCCAAAATTCGTCCTTTTCTGAGCGCTGAAACTACTAAACAGCTAATCCATTCCCTAGTAATTTCCCGGCTTGACTACTGTAACAACCTACTAACTGGCCTTACTCTCTCCCACCTCTCCCCCCTTCAATCCATCCTAAATGCCTCTGCTAGGCTATTCCACCTCTCCCGACGCTCTGTATCTGCCGCACCCCTCTGTGAGTCCCTTCACTGGCTCCCCATTCACAGCAGAATTAAATTCAAAATTCTCACTTTGACCTACAAAGCCCTTACCAATGCAGCCCCCCCCATACCTGTCCTCACTCATCAACAAATATACTCCAGCCCGTCCCCTAAGATCCAACAACGATCTACTCCTTGCCTCTTCTACCATCACCTCCTCTCATGCTAGACTACAGGACTTCTCTCGTGCGGCACCAACCCTCTGGAATGCACTTCCTCGTGCTGTCAGACTTTCCCCCAACCTCTCCTCCTTTAAACGCTCCCTAAAGACCTTCTTGTTTAGGGAAGCCTATAACCAAATCAGTAACTAATGAATTCCACTTGCCTAATAGTTGCCCTCATCTAACTTCATACTAACATCATTCCCACCTTTGAAGTCCCCACCTCCTGTTTCTCACCCTCCTACCCATTTAGATTGTAAGTTCCCACGGGAACAGGGCTCCCAATACCTCCTGTATTTGTTTGTTAAACTTTGTCTGGTGTCTCATATTGTACTGTCCTTTTATCTTTGTTACCTATGAACAGCGCTGCGGAATCTGTTGGCGCTTTACAAATAAAGAAGAATAATAATAATAATTATCAAAAATAAAAAAGAATTACACCTAATCTAATAGCCCTATCAAAATAAAAAAGCCCCCCCCCAAAAAAAAACAAAAAAAAACCCTAGCCTACAATAAACTACCAATGGCCCTTAAAGGGTCTTTTGTGGGGCATTGCCCAAAAGAAATCAACTCTATTACCTGTAAAAAAAATACAAACACCCCCAACAGTAAAACCCACCACCCAACCAACCAACCCCTCCAAATAAAAACCATATCTAAAATAACCTAAGCTTACCATTGCCCTGAAAAGGGCATTTGTATGGGCGTTGCCCTTAATAGGGCATTTAGCTCTTTTACTGCCCAGACCCTACTCTAAAAATAAAACCCACCCAAAAAACCCTTAAATAAACCTAACACTAACCCCCGACAATCCACTTACAGTTCTTGAAGTCACACTTAAAGGATCCATCCAGCCAGCAAGATGTCCTCTTCAATACGGTTAGAGCTGCTAAAATCCTATTGGCTGTTCCAATCAGCCAATAGAATTGAGCTCTCATCCTATTGGCTGATTTGAACAGCCACCAGGATGAGAGCTGCTCAAATCCTATTGACTGATTGGAACAGCTATTGGATTTTAGCAGATCTAATCCTATTGGCTGATTGGAACCTTTCAGCCAATAGGAATGCAAGGGATGCCATCTTGGATGACGTCACTTGCATTCAAGTTCCAGTTCACTGCGGCGACCGTATTGAAGAGGAGCTCCGCGCCGGATGTCTTCAGGATGGACCCGCTCCGCACTGGATGGATGAAGATAGAAGATGCCGTCTGGATGAAGACTTGGCTGGCTGGATGAAATGGAAGAAGCCACCCGGATGAAGACTTCTTGCCGGCTGGATAGATCCTTCAAGCGGGACTTCAAGAACTGTAAGTGGATCGTCGGGCATTAGTGTTAGGTTTATTTAAGTTTTTTTTGGGTGGGTTTTATTTTTAGTAGGGTCTGGGCAGTAAAAGAGCTAAATGCCTTTTTAAGGGCAATGCCCATACAAATGCCCTTTTCAGGGCAATGGGGAGCTTAAGTTATTTTAGATAGGGTTTTTTTGGGGGGGTTGGTTGGTTGAGTGGTGGGTTTTACTGTTGGTGGTGTTTGTATTTTTTTTTTTTTTACAGGTTATAGAGCTGATTTCTCTGGGGCAATTGTAAGCTAGGGTTTTTTTATTTTTGGGGGCTTTTTTTTATTTTGATAGGGCTATTAGATTAGGTGTAATTCTTTTTATTTTTGATAATGTGGTTTGTTATTTTCGTAATTTAGTGTTTTTTTTATTTTTTGTAACTTAGCATTTATTTTTTTGTAATTTAGTCATTTTTAATAAGGTTAAATAGTAGATGTAAAATAATGTGAGTAGGGTTAGGGTTTTCTTAATATGTAATTTAGTTAATTTAATTGGTAGTTTAATTTAAGTGTAGTATAATAGTTAGGTATGTTAATTAATAGTTTAAAATAGTTTATTTTAATTCTACAGGTAAGTTTAAATTTATAGTAAGATAGGGGTGTGGTAATTTTAATTTAAAGTTAGCGGCTTGTTAGGTTTAGGGGTTAATAGGTTTAGTTAGTGGTAGTGATATGGGAGGCTAGAGGTTTAGGGGTCAATACATTTATTTAGGTGGTGGCGGGGTCCAGGAGTGGCAGGATAGGGGTTAATCCATTTATTTAGGTGGTGACGGGGTCCGGGAGTAGCGGGATAGGGGTTAATACATTTATTTAGGTGGCGTCGGGGTGGGGGTTGATAACTTTATTTACGTGGCGGCGGGGTACGGGAGTGGCGGGATAGGGGTTAAACATTTTAGTATAGTCGTGGCCTTTAGTGACAGAGTATAAATAAAGTTGGTAAAAAGCCGAATAGACGCGAGATCAATGACTGTTAGTTAACAACAGTCCGATGCTCATCGCCCCATACTTGGTGTGCGTCTTTTTGCAGACTTTTTTTATAAATATGGAGATCGTATTAAGGTCCATGGCCACGGTGTTAGGCGATGTTAGGCGAGCGTATTGGTGCCGTTGAATTCAACAAAGTTGACGGCTTAATAAATATCCCCCTCTAGCTGAATCACAAAATAAAAAATTTGGGTTTAGTGTCCCTTTAACTTACACATTTCAAATAGAAGTTATACAGGAAGACACAGTAAATTATGAGATGATATCTTGAGAATTTAAACGGAAGGAAACTTTTATAAAGGGACAGCTGAAAAAATATCCCTTTAGAGAATCTATGAGAAAACTGCATTTTTCTTTTGAGAGGGAGATAGATGAATAGCATATAAATTAAAGTCCATGTTTAGGTTCTTTTTCAAGGAGTAAGAGAGAATGTTATCTTAGATTCAGCATTAACATCATGGGATGTTACTATCTTTGGTTGCATTGTTGAGCTAATAAGGGCATCAACTCACGCAAACAGCTAAGAAATACCACTTGTATGATTTAAAGTAAATGCAGGGTGTAGATGGTGTCTTCATGGCTCAAATGCATTTGAAAAGCATAAATATTTTGGGCCAGATTACAAGTGGCGTGCTAAAAGTAACATGCAAGCGATAAGGGGTTTATTGCAGGTGTTTACTCTCATTGGGTTTATCGCTGGTATTACAAGTTGAAAGTAAAGGCAATCACTTGAGCACAATTGCGATTTACTCTAGAATGATTACAGCTTCTTCAGAGCTCTGGTTAACTGTTTCGCTAAACAAAAGAGTTGCACAGGCAGCTTTTACAGTGGCTTACAAGGTTCCTATGTTCCTTATGGCTATCTTAAAGGTACTTTGTTTCCTTGCTCTATAGCATTTATGCATCGTTGCACAAAACACATCAAAAATACATTACAAAGTACAGTTACAATATGGGGGTAGAGAACTGGCACTAGATAAAGGAAAGTAGTGGAATATAAGGATAATGAATCCGGTGCAAGCCCCACAAATTAAATTAAACGAGAAAAAGGGAAGTCTAGAAACCTCAAGAGTGGGGTTTGTTAGCACTCATTCCTACTATATAGTAAAGATTTAAAAAATTGAATTTTTAATAAGTCGTAGTTAAAAAAATATATAGTGTTTTTAACAAAGTGGCCTTATATACAGATAATACCTAATAAACTTAGCAAACTATAATCACCTTGTCCCCCTGTTTCCTGTTTGCGGAGTCTCTGTATGTCATGTGATATCTTATTGGATCTGAATTTTAATTCGAATCCCCTATTATAACATTGTTGAACTAATGGTATTCACATCCATATGCTGTCTCCAGGGCAACAAGACCCAAGTGTAAAGGGGATAGAAATAGTATCACTGTGTGAGTAATTTCCATCCATATTTTAAATAACATATGGAAACAAATATATAGTTCATATTATTGTTTTACATACAGATTGGAATTATAGTCCTTGTGCCACCCATAGCACTTTAAATCCTACCTTAGCTGCCTGTAATACACTATGATTACTAGATAGGTCCTAGGTTATAATACTTTACTATATGGAAATCTTCAACATGGATCAAATGGTATGCCACACCTATATGTATCTTCATACTAATTCTGTGGTATTGCTTTAAGCTGATCCCATATTCCTGATTATAACCATGACCGTAGCTTAACACACTAGCTATATGTAATTGACCTATGACTATCAATCAATGGTGACTATAGTGCCCTGAATATGAGCTTATATAAGTATTTGCTTAAGAAATCCTAATGTAATAAATAGAGATTAATGGACTGTATTCATCTATGAGAAAATGTCCATATCTACTGTTATTATGTGAGGATGTTTAAAGTTAATGATTGGAAACCCAGTTATATCTACTCCACTCAGTCTCACACCAAACCTCGGGAACCTTGTCAAACTAGGAACCCTGATATGCTCATAGACTGAGGGTGACCAGTTAGGTCAAAAGAAAATACAACTTGTTAAAGTTGTAGGAGATAAGCAGTAATTCAGAATTTTAGAATGTATTCTCTGAATGTGCAAGTACTCTCCAAATGAAAATGAGGTTAAACTTAAAATGGAATTAATGATAAATAAAAGCTTATTCTTAGATGAGTTAACTTATTAACCAACAATACAACTGAGATTAATGAGGGTAGTTTCCCTTTAAGGCATATGAGTTCAGTCCCACAGATACAATTCTTTAGTTGGTAGATAAAGCAATAATGAAGTCACAATTAGTCTAGAAAGCCATTAGTGTTGTTAAATAAGCTTGAGATAGATGCAGTCTGATTGACAATTGTGAATAGTTGCAAATGACAGAGTTAAAGATTCAGCAGGAGCATGTAAGCTGCAGTTTGGGTTAGTGAGCGTATGCAGTCTCTGAAGTAGAATTTAACACAGTCTCTTATCAAACATTTGTTAGTGAAATGTACGGTACCGTAACATGCTGTAGTTCAGATCAGCTGTTCCTTACTGTATAGTATGATGAAGCTGTCCGGAGATGGTTTTACATGAGCGGCAGGAGAGAGGAGCTGAGAGACTAACACCCGGAGTGATGATGACGTCAGACGCCGAGCTCCGGTTCACACGCTGAATCCTTGCTTGGCTCCGATGCTGAATATATAAAATCTGTGGAATTTAGAAACAAAGGCAGATGCCGATTTAGTACAAACAGTTTCTCTAACACTCATAAGAACTTGGAATAAAGTAACAACTCCCCAACTGTTCAAATTACGTAGCAAAGTTGAAATAAGGAGGTGTGCTTAAATAGGCATAATAGTCATGTGATGTTATGCTTAAAAGAACAGCAAGATGTGTTATGCCTGATTTAAAGACACAGTGTCTGGAGTATGACAGAACACCCCCCTTAACGATCAGCTCTGCGGATCAGGGTTTAGGGCGGTCTGGAAACCTGCGATGGAATAACGACACCAACTTTGGAGCTGATAGATTTGTAGATGGTTCCCAAGAATCTTCATCTGGTGCATAACCTTTCCATCGGACTAAATATTGAAGAGTATTCTTGTAGAATCTGGAATCTAGGATAGATTCAACTTCATATGTTACATCATCTTGAATCGAAGTTGGATCAGGAGCAAGCCGTGCAGAATCTCTGATGGGAATGTAAGGCTTTAAAAGAGAAACATGAAAAGTCGGATGTATCTTAAAGGTAGATGGAAGTTGTAAAGTGACAGCATTAGAATTAACAATCCTAATAATCTTATAAGGTCCAATAAACAAAGATCCAAGCTTCTTACTGGGGATGTGAAGTTTCAAATGTTTAGAAGCAAGCAAGACTAAGTCACCTATCTTATACTCGGGAGGTTTTGTCCTCTTAAGATCATAGTAATATTTTTGTTTCTCTTGAGCTTGTTGTAGAATTTGTTTAAGTTGAGTAAAACCCTCAGCAATCTTATTCACTGTGTCATTCACCAGAGGACAAGAACTTTCAGATCTTTGTAATAAATGATAGGATGGGTGATACCCATAGTTAATAAAAAAAGGAGTTGAGTTAGTGGATGAATTAATGGTATTATTGTAAGAGAATTCAGCAGTGGATAATAGAGTAGTCCAGTTATTTTGTTGCGAAGAACAGTAGCAGCATAAATATTGCTCTAAGGTTTGGTTCGTTCTTTCAGTTTGTCCATTTGTTTGTGGATGTCAACTGACGGTTAATCTGTAAACTGGAGCATAGTTGTGTCCAAAATCTGGACGTAAATTGAGAACCCCTATCTGTTGTAATAGACTTAGGAAACCCATGTAATCTGACAATATTTTTTATGAATAGATCTGCAGTTTCGGAAGCATTTGGCAAAGTATGGACTGGTATAAAATGTGCCATTTTAGAAAAAAGATCCACCACTACCAGAATTACTGTGTTATTCGATGAAGGAGGTAATTCGACAATGAAGTCCATGGCAATATCTTGCCAAGGTCTATCTGCAATAGGAAGAGATAAAAGTAGACCATATGGATGAATTCTTTGTGGTTTACATTTAGTACAAGTGGCACAACTTTGAATATATTGCTTAACTGATTTATTCATATGTGGCCACCAGAAATCTCTTTGAATTAAATGAATAGTCTTTTTGAAACCAGGGTGACCTGAAATTGGACTATCATGTGCCATAGCTAATATATCACCCCTAAGAGATTCTGGAACATACAGTGCACGACCATGGTAGAAAAAAACATCTTTGTGTTTATGAATCCTAAAGTCTTTGATCAATGGATCGTTTTGTTGTTGGGTTTTGAAAAATGATGTTTTCATCACTAAGAGACCAATGAATTTTTCTGATGATATGATGGAATCTGGTTCAATAGACTCAATTAATGGGTCTGGAGACCTAGATAAGGCATCCGCCTTAGTATTCCTAATACCTGGTCTGTAAGTGATTAGAAAATCAAATCTAGTGAAAAATAAGCTCCATCTTACTTGTCTGGAAGAAAGGTTTTTATTGATTTTCAAATATTGTAAGTTACGATGATCTGTATATATGATTATAGGGAACCTGGCCCCTTCTAATAAGTGTCTCCAGAATTCCAATGCGGCCTTGATTGCAAGAAGTTCTTTCTCCCCTATTGGGTAATTAATTTCTGCAGAATTCATAACTCTGGAATAATAAGAGACTGGATGAAGAATGTTAGTAGAGGAATCCCTTTGAGATAGGATGGCTCCGATATCAAACTCAGAAGCATCAACTTCTAGTATATATTGTTTTGATGGATCTGGGAATTGTAAGATAGGAGCAGAAGTAAAACTTTGTTAAAGAGAATTGAAGGCATTGTCAGCTGATGATGTCCAATGGTATTTATAATTCTTCCGAGTTAGCATTGTAAGAGGTTTGGCAATGGTTGAAAAACCCTTAATGAACTTTCTATAAAAATTCGAGAAGCCTAAAAACCTCTGAAGCTCTTTCTTAGATTTTGGTATAGGCCAATTGGTGATTGCTTGCACCTTATTATCCTCCATTGAAATACCTTTAGGTGAAATATGATATCCTAAGAATGAAATGGAGTCGGAATTGAATATACATTTTTCTGGCTTTGCGTATAAATTGTTCTGTCGTAACCGAGATAGAACTGTTCTGACATGTTGTATGTGGTCCTCTTTGGAATTAGAGTAAATGAGAATATCGTCTAAGTAAATGACAATGTATGTGTCGAGTAAGTCTCTGAAAACGTCATTTATAAAAAACTGAAAAGTTGTGGGTGCATTGCACAAACAAAAAGGCATAACACAGTACTCGTAGAGACCATACCTAGTACGAAAGGCAGTGAGCCATTCATCCCCTTTACGAATTCTAATTAAATTATATGCACCTCTCAAATCAAGTTTGGTAAAAATAGTAGCTCCTTGTAACCTTTCTATAAGCTCCGGTATAAGAGGTAGGGGATATCTATTTTTTTAATTGTCTATAGTCTATTATAGGCCTAAGACTGTCATCCTTATTCTTCACAAAGAAAATACCTGCGCCAGCTGGAGATGTAGAAGGGCGAATGAAACCTTTTTTAAGATTTTCGTCAAGGTATTCTTTGAGATGAATGAGTTCAGGTTCTGAGAGTGGGTATATACGTCCATAAGGAATTTTACTGTCTGGCTTTAGGTCTATAGGACAGTCATAAGGTCTGTGAGGAGGAAGTGATTGAGCTTCTCTTTTGTCAAAAACATCACTATAGTCCAAATAGTCTGTAGGTATGTTGAATGTATCAAGCTGTAAAAGTGTCTGTGCTTGTAAGCAGTGTATATTGCAATATGATGAGTCGAAAGATATGTAATCACTATTCCATAGAATAGTTGGTTGGTGTTTCTTTAACCATGAAAGTCCTAAAATTATGGGATATAACGGAGAATGAATAACCTCAAAAGTACATAATTCAGAGTGACCAGATGGGAAAGATAGAAGGATAGGAACTGTATGATGAGTAACTGGACCTGAATTAATAAATGATCCATCAACAACTCGTATAGGTAGTGAAATTAATTTCTTTATTGTGGGAATCTTGTGAATTTCAACAAAAGAAGAATTAATGAAATTGTTAGTTGCTCCGGAGTCTATTACCACCTGGGTGTTAAGTTGATGAAGATCCCACTGTAGACAAACAGAAAGAGTAAAATGAGATGAGTTTTTAATAACAGTCTCATTAAAATGAGATATATCTTGCTTACCCTTTTTTGCTTGAGAAAAATTGGACAGTCCTTTACCCCATGATCTTTGGCCGCACAATATAAGCAAAGGTTGAGTTGTCTACGTCTAGCTTTTTCTTCAGCTTTAAGTGGTCCTTTGACAAACCCAATCTCCATTGGCTCTTCGAGTGTTCTGGCTGTAGGAACGGAGTGAGAGAAGTAGGTCTTCTTAATAGATGTTTCTGGTGTTCCTTTCTCAATCTTCCTCTCTCTTATACGTCGATCAATAGAAATTGATAAAGTCATTAGGTTTTCTAAGTCCTTAGGAATAACTACTCGAGCCAATTCATCCTTTATACAATCTGAAAGACCAATACGGAACTGATTCGTCAAAGCTGGATTATTCCATAGAGTATCTGGTGCCCATCTCTTAAAATCTGTAATATACTCCTCTACTGGGCGTCTTCCTTGTTTTAAATTCCTAATAGCTAGTTCTGCTGATGCCTGTTTATCATGATCTTCATATAGCATAGCCATAGCGTTGAAAAAGGAATCTAATGAGTTTAGAATAGGATCTTCTTTTTCATAGTATGCATTTGCCCATGCCTTAGCTTCACCAGTGAGATAAGATATTACAGTTAGTACCTTAACCTTTTCGGTAGGATAAGTTCTGGGTTTTAATGGGAAAAGTAATGTACATGAATTTCTAAAATCCCGAAACTGAGTCCTATCACCAGAGAATTTTTCAGGTGGACATATTTGAGGTTAAGGTAGTACAGGGAGTATAGGAGTTGTTTGAGCAGGTACATGTTCTCTAACATATTTACGTAATTGCTCATTTTCAGTTTGTAGGTCCCTGAGACCCTGGATCATTAAGTCCATATTCTGGGAAAGGGTACCAACTCTATTAGTTAATTCTGTAACATCCATAGTAGATATATGTGGGTTTAATTTTATGGCTACGTAATATGTGAGGATGTTTAAAGTTAATGATTGGAAACCCAGTTATATCTACTCCACTCAGTCTCACACCAAACCTCGGGAACCTTGTCAAACTAGGAACCCTGATATGCTCATAGACTGAGGGTGACCAGTTAGGTCAAAAGAAAATACAACTTGTTAAAGTTGTAGGAGATAAGCAGTAATTCAGAATTTTAGAATGTATTCTCTGAATGTGCAAGTACTCTCCAAATGAAAATGAGGTTAAACTTAAAATGGATTTAATGATAAATAAAAGCTTATTCTTAGATGAGTTAACTTATTAACCAACAATACAACTGAGATGAATGAGGGTAGTTTCCCTTTAAGGCATATGAGTTCAATCCCACAGATACAATTCTTTAGTTGGTAGATAAAGCAATAATGAAGTCACAATTAGTCTAGAAAGCCATTAGTGTTGTTAAATAAGCTTGAGATAGATGCAGTCTGATTGACAATTGTGAATAGTTGCAAATGACAGAGTTAAAGATTCAGCAGGAGCATGTAAGCTGCAGTTTGGGTTAGTGAGCGTATGCAGTCTCTGAAGTAGAATTTAACACAGTCTCTTATCAAACATTTGTTAGTGAAATGTACGGTACCGTAACATGCTGTAGTTCAGATCAGCTGTTCCTTACTGTATAGTATTATGAAGCTGTCCGGAGATGGTTTTACATGAGCGGCAGGAGAGAGGAGCTGAGAGACTAACACCCGGAGTGATGATGACGTCAGACGCCGAGCTCCGGTTCACACGCTGAATCCTTGCTTGGCTCCGATGCTGAATATACACAATCTGTGGAATTTAGAAACAAAGGCAGATGCCGATTTATTACAAACAGTTTCTCTAACACTCATAAGAACTTGGAATAAAGTAACAACTCCCCAACTGTTCAAATTACGTAGCAAAGTTGAAATAAGGAGGTGTGCTTAAATAGGCATAATAGTCATGTGATGTTATGCTTAAAAGAACAGCAAGATGTGTTATGCCTGATTTAAAGACACAGGGCTCCATGTACTAAGCAGTCAGCGAGCTACCCGCAACAAATCTCGCGTCAAAACTCGCAAACTGATATGTACAAAGTCGTCAACTATGTTCAAACTCGCATCTTTAAAATTGCGAGCGTACTTATCCGCCAAACCTCGCTACCTCTCCATTTTTCACTGTAATTAGACACATTTGACCACCAACTCGCCAAAAACGAATGTACTAAAAAATCTATTTGTCCGCTCGCTACAATTTCCGCTCCCACCTCGTTATTTTTGCCTCGCCACCTTTTAGGTGGCGGGCAAGGTACAAAACAATAGGAAAGTCAATCTAGACGCCAGTCTAGACATATATAAAAGGCAGTAATATCAGCATTGTACAGCATAACTGGCGTCTAATTTGTCTCTCATTTCCATGTACATAAATTGCGCCAAATTTGTCGACTGTAATTAAAGAGTAATCTATATTTTAAATTTGTATTGTATAGTTGTCAATCTTTATAATTATTTTTATATTAATATTTATATATTATCAGATCCAGATGAAGCCATATCCAAATTGTAAATAAATATTACAAAAATAACGCTCTGTTATCACTCTTCAAAAAATTTAGAACAATAATAAAGTTGTTTAGATAAGTTGAACTTTTATAGGAGCAAAATTCTATTCCCGCAACTACTATGATGTTCGTGACACCTTGCATGTCACGTGTTAATAATTGGCCAGACAATTCAACTGAAAGTTAAAAGTACATCAGCTTAGTCGCGGCGAGCGAGACGTCAAATTTATCAATAATCCGCCACTGCTCACGGCGGGCTAGACTTGTCTATTTATTGGGGGATTATTAGTACATAGTGACAGCGGACACCATTTCGCCCGCGGCGAGTAACGGCGAGTTTATCCGCGTCTAAAATGACGGATGAATTGACGGCTTAATACATGGAGCCCACAGTGTCTGGAGTATGACATATTAATACAAAGCTGTTCACCCACTATTTGAGGGCTTATGTCCTATAATCATACTAGCTATCGATATTGTGATGCACACGCATAGAATATGGCACTTCTAACCTTACTTACGATCTATGTACAATAATAACACTTGTTATATTATAAGCAATAGAAATGAAACTTCTGTAAGATAATCAAGATTCCACACTCCAGTTTATTACTGGATGCATAAGGATACAATTGACTTTTATATTAATAGATTTGTAGCTTGTGTATAAGGGTTCTTTCTCTTACTTATGAAGACTATGCCTTTAATGTGAGGTAGAACAACAATTGGGGATTTCACGCTATACCTTAAATATAACAACCATTAGTGGGCATCTCTGTAAACTAATGCACCGGTCACTGACATATGTCTGTAAGATAGACCAATTGGATTGGGTGGATGAGAGTAGCGCATTCATTGGTGATCTGATACACTGAAAACAGCGCTAACTGTCATAATTAAACTCTTTAGCACATCTGTCATCGAAACTAGGGAAGATTTATATATACACAGGATTACATGTTTTGGGTAAAACCAAAGGTGCTACCAATTGTAGTATAGAGAGTCTCCGCTTTTTTCGAGGCAGACTTCATAGCGGACATATCCCAAGTTTGATCATTTTATTAACAAAGGGATGTTCATTTACAAGTCTGATGACGATATAAGACAACAGATAACAATCTGGTAAAAATATAAGCTCAGTATTCACACCATATCGCTGATCGGAAGAGTCCTATTTTGGACTTACTAGCCAATCAGGTGGCCTGTCACGCACAAGCCCTTTCTCACATAACAGTCATTGGTGCGTTACGTAGCGTCTCTCGCCCCCTGCTTGTGATTGGTAAGCCAACCGGTAGCTTAGTGCTATAAGAAGGGGTGGCACCCGGGCCTCGGTTTTATCTGTATATAAGGCCACTTTGTTAAAAACACTATATTTTTTTAACTATGACATTAAAAATTAAATTTTTAAAATCTTTACTATATAGTAGGAATGAGTGCTAGCAAACCCCACTCTTGAGGTTTCTAGACTTCCCTTTTTCTCATTTAATTTAATTTGTGGGGCTAGCACCGGATTCATTATCCTTATATTCCACTACTTTACTTTATCTAGTGCCAGTTCTCTACCCCATATTGTAACGCATACATAGGGTGCATCTGGAGCATCCTTTTTTTCTAATTGTGAGTAACTTGAGCACAGATAATATGGCCTTATTTGATCTTAGCGCAGAAATCCAGAGATGGTCAGAGGATATAGGTAAACTTACCTCTGACCTTAACAATAAAAGTACTATTGAAAGAGAGGTAACTGGAGAATGGTCACAACCTTTGAAAGATTTAAAAAAGATAAGAAAAAAAAAATTAAAGGCCAATGGAACCTAGGAATGTATGATTTTTATCATAAAAATAATGTCATACCCAGAGGCTTACGCCTTAATTTATTTCCCTCTTTTTACAATCTTAAACCAGAACTAATGACCAAATGGGAACAAGCATTAACTGAATGTTCACTTAAGCTCATAGGCTACTTGATAGAACACGAAACTGAAAAAGTAAGTTCTGTAACTCAAGAAATCAATAAGCTTAGTGAGGATCTCAAACAATACAAAACAAGAGATGACTTTCGGAAGTCATATAATAAAAATAAAACTGATGTGGAAAGATTTGCTAAATTCATCTCTGTAAGAAAAGAAAAAAAGATTGACAGGCATTTAAATGACTATTCCCAAGGAAAGGTATATTCTTGGAAAAAGGGTAGTAACCAAGCATCAGATTCAGAGAACACTGATGTAGAATATGAATCTGCAGACACAGAAACATCAGACTCTGAGGGTCTCCCTAAGTCTATCCTTACCAATACGAACAATCAAAAATCTAAACCACACATCAATATTAATAAGTTCCCTTTAGACGTAGGACCCGGAGAGGGAGAGGTAAAACATCCGCAAACCAGACGACAGGTCCGCTTCATTCAGAAATCACAACCTCACAAGAACCAATCACACAAAAAGAAATAGTACATAATGATCCAGATGACAATCTGAATATTATTAATCTATCTAACAAAGTACTTACTCCTATACACATATCTGCGCTTAAGAAAGGATTATCCTTTGTACCTTCGAACCAAATTAATAAGTTCGAGGCAATTAAAGACACACATTTTTTGTTAGAAAAATATTACTAGGAAAGTATTTTGCGAATACAGAAGACCCCAGTACTTTATCCCCAGCTGATCAATTAGCCCTAAATGACCTAATAGCTCTGTTAGAGGAAAATATAAATGTGACGAATGAGGATACCGGCCAATCCAGTACTGATAATTGGCATGAAATATTAAAAACCAAGTCTCAATTTGTTCCCCCAGTCACATTTCTCCTCAGGCTATTACATTTCTAAATTTAGTTTGTAATGACATTTTGACTATTAAGGACAGTGATCACTACACTGGAAATATGAACAAACCTGAAATAGAAGCATTACAAGAAATGACCAAATCGACAGACATCCAAATTTAAAATAGCGACAAAGGGGGCAACATAGTAATATGGCCAACCTCAATGTATGTAGAGGAAGCCATGAAACAACTATGTAATAAAACAAATTACAAAAAATTATTAGGGAATCCGACGCAAAACTTTCTAGAAATATATAAAAAACTAATTGACACTGCTCTGGCTGATAAAATTATCGACCAGAAAGAATACAAGTATTTAACTGTCAGTAATCCTAAAGTAGCCACGATGTACCTATTACCAAAAGTCCATAAAAACATCTCCTGCCCACCAGGGAGGTGAATTGTCTCTGGCATAGGGTCACTCACTGAAAAGGCTAGTAGATATGTTGATGCTAGATTAAGACACATAGTAGTTGCATTACCATCATATACAAGAGATACAATGCACATTTTAAACAAAATACAAACAATTGAAATGACACAGCATTCAACACTAGTCACTTGTGACGTTGAGT
Source organism: Bombina bombina (assembly GCF_027579735.1). Classification (NCBI taxonomy): domain Eukaryota; kingdom Metazoa; phylum Chordata; class Amphibia; order Anura; family Bombinatoridae; genus Bombina; species Bombina bombina. Next base: position 227,579,244 of record NC_069500.1, on the reverse strand, counting down.
CCCTTTACACGAGCATTAAAACCGAATGGGGTATAAGAGCCATAGCTCACTTTTTACAAAAAGAACAAAACATGGACCAACAAACCAAAGATTTTATCATCAGACTACTCAAGTTTGTACTAACAGACAACTACTTTGTATTCGATGATAACTTCTTTCTCCAAGTTTGCGGTACCGCAATGGGCACCTCCTGTGCACCGACTTATGCAAATATATACCTGGGCTGGTGGGAAGAGATGATTGTGTTCAATGACAATAACTGTCAGTACACGCAATACATCCCCCACTGGTCCAAGTATATAGATGATATTCTCCTGGTTTGGGAAGGCCCAATAGAAATATTGGAAGAATTCTTTAAGATGCTCAATGATAATCCTTTTGGTTTGTATCTTACACACAACGAGAGCATTGAGAAAGTTGAATTCTTAGATCTAACTATTTCAAGGTGTGATAAGAAATTGGTGACAGAAACATACAGAAAAGCCACTGCCACCAATAACATCTTACACGCAACAAGTAATCACCACCCTTCCACAATAAAGAGCCTCCCTTATGGAGAATATTTGAGATTAAGGAGAAATTGCACAGACATCTCTTCTTTCAAAAAGACAGCACAGGATTTGAAAGAAAGACTACTGAAAAGAGGCTACTCTAGGAGATCACTAGCCAGAGCATACAATAAAGCACTAAAGAAAAATAGACAAGAACTTTTGAAACCTAACATAAAATGTGATTCAGAATCCAATACCATTAGATTCATATCGACTTACAATAAACAGAGTGATCAAGTGAGTTCTATTGTCCAGAAATACTGGCACATATTACAAAGTGATGAAAGTTTAAAAAAACTGATACCAGAAAGACCATCTTTAACTTTTAGATGTGGTAGAAATCTTATGGACAATCTCACCATGAGCCACTTCGACAGAAATAGGTATAAAAAACCAATACATCAAGGATCCACCCCGTGTGGTCACTGCAAAACATGCCAATATATGATTAAAAAAGACTGCATTATTGACAGGTTCTCCAAAAAATGGAAAATTAAGACACATATCAACTGCCAAAGTGATAATGTAATTTATTGTCTTTCCTGTTCATGTAATGTAATTTACACTGGTATGGCTACCCGTAAATTACAAACACGAATTACAGAACACTTATGCAACATACGAAATGCAGAAAAAGACCAACAAGATGTTAAACAGATTACCAGTGTGGCCAAACATTTTTTGTTGAAACACACTGGCAAGACTACCTCCTTCAAATACTGGGGCCTAGAAAGGGTCAATCCAGGTATTAGAGGTGGCAACATAGAAAATGTTCTACTAAGAAAAGAAACAGGTTGGATCTTTAGGGTAAATTCAGTTACCCCTCATGGAATGAATGAAGCTAATAATTATTGGTTATTTCTATAATGCCTATACTGTTTGCGGAGTCTCTGTATGTCATGTGATATCTTATTGGATCTGAATTTTAATTCCAATCCCCTATTATAACATTGTTGAACTAATGGTATTCACATCCATATGCTGTCTCCAGGGCAACAAGACCCAAGTGTAAAGGGGATAGAAATAGTATCACTGTGTGAGTAATTTCCATCCATATTTTAAATAACATATGGAAACAAATATATAGTTCATATTATTGTTTTACATATAGATTGGAATTATAGTCCTTGTGCCGCCCATAGCACTTTAAATCCTACCTTAGCTGCCTGTAATACACAATGATTACTAGATAGGTCCTAGGTTATAATACTTTACTATATAGGAATCTTCAACATGGATCAAATGGTATGCCACACCTATATGTATCTTCATACTAATTCTGTGGTATTGCCTTAAGCTGATCCCATATTCCTGATTATAACCATGACCGTAGCTTAACACACTAGCTATATGTAATTGACCTATGACTATCAATCAATGGTGACTATAGTGCCCTGAATATGAGCTTATTTAAGTATTTGCTTAAGAAATCTTAATGTAATAAATAGAGATTAATGGACTGTATTCATCTATGAGAAAATGTCCATATCTACTGTTATTAATACAAAGCTGTTCACCCACTATTTGAGGGCTTATGTCCTATAATAATACTAGCTATCGATATTGTGATGCACACGCATAGAATATGGCACTTCTAACCTTACTTACGATCTATGTACAATATTAACACTAGTCATATAGATATGAAACTTCTATAAGATAATCAAGATTCCACACTCCAGTTTATTACTGGATGCATAAGGATACAATTGACTTTTATATTAATAGATTTGTAGCTTGTGTATAAGGATTCTTTCTCTTACTTATGAAGACTATGCCTTTAATGTGAGGTAGAACAACAATTGGGGCTTTCACGCTATACCTTAAATATAACAACCATTAGTGGGCATCTCTGTAAACTAATGCACCGATCACTGACATATGTCTGTAGGATAGACCAATTGGATTGGGTGGATGAGAGTAGCGCATTCATTGGTGATCTGATACACTGAAAACAGCGCTAACTGTCATAATTAAACTCTTTAGCACATCTGTCATCGAAACTAGGGAAGATTTATATATACACAGGGTTACATGTTTTGGGTAAAACCGAAGGTGGTACCAATTGTAGTATAGAGAGTCTCCGCTTTTTTCGAGGCAGACTTCATAGCGGACATATCCCAAGTTTGATCATTTTATTAACAAAGGGATGTTCATTTACAAGTCTGATGACGATATAAGACAACAGATAACAATCTGGTAAAAATATAAGCTCAGTATTCACACCATATCGCTGATCGGAAGAATCCTATTTCGGACTTACTAGCCAATCAGATGGCCTGTCACGCACAAGCCCTTTCTCACATAACAGTCATTGGTGCGTTACAGGGCGTCTCTCGCCCCCTGCTTGTGATTGGTCAGCTAACCGGTAGCTTAGTGCTATAAGAAGGGGTGGCACCCGGGCCTCGGCTTGTCCTTGCCACATTGATAAAGGCTGCTACCAACAGCCGAAACGCGTTTGTGTGTACATAGTAAGCACCTCGGTGCACTTATTGGTTTTAACTTCTTAACTTTATGTTTGTCTCTTATCCCTGTCACCTGAAGCCGAGGAGCAGTTATCGGCTAGGAAACAGGGGGACAAGGTGACTATAGTTTGCTAAGTTTATTAGGTTTTATCTGTATATAAGGCCATTTTGTTAAAAACACTATATTTTTTTAACTATGACTTATTAAAAATTCAATTTTTTAAATCTTTACTATATAGTAGGAATGAGTGATAACAAACCCCACTCTTGAGGTTTCTAGACTTCCATTTTTCTCGTTTAAAGTACAGTTACACTCATAACACTATCTAATAAAAATTATTTAAAAAAAATGTTTGCACTCAAAAGTTATAAGGGCTCAAAGATATGAGGTCTCATGTATTAGAAAAAAAAAGATCGACAAAGAGCTTTAACATAGAGATACACACATATACATGTATGTATTTATATGTGTGTGTATGTATTTACAGACATATATACACATATAAACACATAAATACATATGTACACACATTTAGACATATACAGTATAAGTACATTGCACTTATACCCATCCTACCCATCTAGATTGTAAGTTTCCATGGGAATAGGGCCCTCAATTCCCCCTGTATTTGTCTGTCAAATTTTGTCTTATATTGTAATGTCTCACCATTGTACTTTTATCTTTGTACCCATGGACAGCGCTGCCGAAGTTAAGTAGATGAAAGCATGTAAAATCATATTTATGCAATACTCATTTTTATATATATATATATATATAGGTATGGATATATACTTTACTAAAATACCATCAGATATATGTAGAAATATGTATTTAGGAATAAATAGATCATATTCATCTATGTGAAGAACATTAAAATGTGAAATATTCATATTTTCATGTCAAGTTGGAGCGAGAGTTGGGTGTTAGTCTTTTCCCCCACTTTTTTGGCTCCATTGACTTCTATGGGAGAATACGTGAACATAGATGTGATAATCTAACTTCGCCTTTTGCGCTCATCAGGTTAGCGTGAAAGGGAAACAGTTTACTTTCATATCATAATACGAGCGCAACCTGACGAGCATACAAAGACGAATTTCTAGCCCAGTTAATGCTTGAGCGGGAATTTTAATTAGCACTTTACTTCTGGCCCTTTATCAAAAGCTTTTTAAATGATTTTGTTAGAAATAATAATATAAAAGCTATACAATACATATTGGAAGGAGATGCATACATTACAAAAGTGCACAATGAAAATCGTAATTTAAAAATCATACAAAACTAATAATTGAACTGTACACACAAAAATATGCAGGAAAAAGTTGTATTGTTAAGGTGCATCAAAATTAGTTTTTTTATTACAAATGTAAACATTGTATTTAAATTGTATTAAATATGCATAGCATAAATTGTAATTTAAGTACACTGGATGTGCCAAAACACATATAAATTTGTACTTATAAGTACAAAATACAAAGCATAATTGTTTTTTATTGTAAAATGGGCTGAATATGGTCATTCCATGGGCATGTATAAAATTGTCTATCAAAACCAATGTGTAATTCTCTAAACATTTTCCTCCAACAGATCTCACTGTTTTTTCTTGTAAATTAAAAGGTAGCGAGCTTTTATCCAAACATGGAAATACTCTGCATATGAAAATAACAGTGATTCATTATTATGAACTTTTACACAGCAAATAGCTCTCACTTTTTTATGGAAAACATCTTGCCACTTTTGATAATCGTCTTTTGATAGAAAACAAAAAATATTTTGCTGTCTTTTAAACTTTTTGGTGGTTTTGCTTGCTATTTTGACATTTGAATTAAGTTCTGTTGTAGAAAATATTTATTCTAGTTTAGTAAAACAATTTACAGTCTCAGTGTCCTTGAAGAATATAGCCATAACTAGGAAAAAGATGTGACACCCAGGCCACCTCTATATCATTACCATCTGGTAGAGGAGATTGATTTAAGGATGAATGATACAGAGATAATTAATTTCTTTACAAATCTTGTCATGGCAAAATAACAAGAAATAAAAATAAATATTCACAGTTAAACCTCACATGGATTTGTTTTATTTTATTATTATGTTGAGGGATGTACAGAGGATTAAGTTATATATAGATTATTATGTCAATAAGCTGCAAATAAAACAGTTTTCATTCTAGAGGCCATTCTGGATTGAGACTCTAATGAATGCGACTCTAATGAGGGTTTGTCTTGTGATGAAAACGCTGTACCAGGCTCCACCTCTAGTACAACAGGATTATAGATATAGGGTTGTATTCTTGATGAGTGATAATGTGCCCGAATGGCCAATGATGCCACTCTTGACTTCACATTGATTGGGGGTTGACATCTTAATCATTTAAGTGTCTAGATGAAAATACCACTACCTCAATTTATTCTTACTTCATTTTCTTCTCCCCCTCATCCATTCCCATTTACAGACAAAGCACTGCCCTTCTAAAGTTCATAGACATCACCCCCTATTCTACATCAAGACTTCAGATGAAGCCCTCCACAATCACAAAAGAGCCAACATCATCCATAATAATTTATTCCTGAGACAACATTATCCATGTCAGCGCTATAGGACAACATTATAAGTATCTAATTCTCATATCATGCAGGACTACTTGAAATTATTTTACACTAATCACAATCATCTAAATTGTTTTATCTTTATGTGATGGCAAACCCAAGTTTGGATCACAGATTATTTAACCCCCTCACCAGATAAGAATATCCTCAGCTAGGCGCTTATGAGGAACATATTTGTTCAAGATAAATCAGTCTGGTATATGATTTACAATTGCTGGTTTATCGGAACAGGTAGCAAGTGTAGTTGTATAATTAATTTCCTCCCAGGAAGCAATGATATCTGTATTTGAAATGGAGAGTTTCCATGCAATTAAATATTGGAATCTTCTATTTGACTTAATTGGATATTTACAATGGTCAGTAAAAACAATAAATGGCAGCCAAAATGTATAAAAGAAAATGTAACATAAGTCCATTATTTTTATTTGTCTTAGAGCATACTCTAAGGTAGCCTCGTCAAGGCTTGAAGGGTTTCAGTACCATACTAGGCTGTCGATACAAAAAATTAATTTTTCTGCACCAGACATTCTTCTTTAGTTGCTAGCATCACCAACTGCCAATCTTGAATCTCATCTCTTTCTAGATAAAGCTCAATATCTCTAAAATTACTGAATCTCCACGCTTCTCATCTATATCATACTCATATGTGAATTAGTCTTTACAATGCTTTTATCACTTAAACCTTTCATGCCAGTTGCACTGTTTAAATATCAAAATAGGGCAATGGCTAAATCTTGTCATTGTCACCTCATGTATATCTGCAAATTGTGCCATTTTTATGAATAAGACATTTTGATTCTAAATCTCTCATCAAATTCCACTTTGACCACTCCACCTGGCTGGTCTCACAGCCTACCCTGTTTCCATTTCATTCTTTCATAAATGTTTCTTCACTTCACCTTGTTATTTTCTGTTTTACTGTGTCAGTTGCTTCACTGGCTCCTTTTATCTTTAAGAATAAAAGTAAAACATTTGACCATTAAATAGAAAGCCATAAAAAATGTTGTATATGTCACTGCCTTGTCTGCAAATATCTCCCCACTCACCTTTTTCATTATTTCTAAAATCCACTCACCTCCTGCCATTACTTCCTCACAGTGCCATCAACAGAACATTTCTCATACTGTGAACATACATTTTTGCTTCTATACGTGAGGTTTCCTTAAGCATAAAATATTTCAAATGCTCCATAAGAGCATATTTGTTCAGAGACACATTTGGCCTATATTTACATCTCTGCTTTTTCAGCTTTGTTCCTTCACATTTTGTTTGAACTGATCCATAATTAAATAATTTACTATGTGAACTTATACACCCTCTCATCCTTTAGAATATGCTACTTTACTTATAGACAGTGCACGGCAAAGATGTTTTAATATAAATCAGCTACTACAAGAACAGCTTGCCAATGACAGGCCAGAAGAAACTTAAAAAAACATTGTAAACCTTCTGGAACACCACATATTCCACATGAAGACAGGCATATAAATACCTCTCTTTTCCTATATCATACTATTTTGAACTTAATGCATAAAAATGAGAAATACTACCTTTTAATTGGTTATACAATTTGGTTTGCTGACTTCTTGATCTTTATCAGTGTTCTGAATCATCTTTTAGGGTTTGCAAAGAGCTTTGGTATACATGATAAGGGCATTTATGATGAAATTGTTTTTGTGTTCCACTGGGATGTAATTGTTGCCTATTTAATATGATACCTGCTTATCGTGTAACAACACATTAATGTGATATTTCAGAAGAAAACATGTGGTGTGTAAAATATGTTAAATAATGTTTACATTGTTCTTGTCTCCGTTTTAGTTATTATTTTCCATTATTTGCCAATATTGGGCTACATTATGAGTGGTGTGCTAACTGTTGCGCGTGAGCGACAAGGGGTATTTTGCGGCTCTTTGTGCACGTCGGAAGTAGTGTGCATATTAAGAGTTGAAAGTAAATGCATTAGCTTAAATTATTTCAAATTTAAGACGTGTTGGGATAGCGCGACTTCAGAGCTCTTTTTAACTGTTACACGAGGCAAAAAAGTTGCACCAAAAATATCAAAAATACATTTAACAGTACAGTCACACTTGTAATAGCTCTGATTATTATTTAAAAAATATTGTATTAAAAAGTTATAAGGGCTCAAAGATATGAGGTCTCAGGTGTTAGAAACAAAAAGGCAGGCAAAGGGGTTTAACATAGAGATACATACACATGTCTTAATATGTATATGTATGTATATAAATAAATAAATATATATATACAGAGCTCGGCATTGGCAAATGGAAATTTAACAGTGGCGAGTGAAAGTTAGTGAGTGAATGTCTACAAATATTATCTAAAGGGATATTAAATATCCATGAAAGGCCAAGGATATGTTATTCCTCTAGGTATATAAGGACCCAATTAGTGCTTAGGCTCTTACTTCTGAGAGGGTAAACAGGGGCAGAGAGAGATTGGAGAGGAAAAGTAAAAGTGGAGAAAAAGATAGCGTTAAGAAAGAGTGGAGAAAAAAAAGTGAAGAGAGAGAGTGTAAAAGAGAAGATATTGCATGCGAGAGAATGGAGGGGGTAAAAATAGAGATTGAAGAGAGAAAGGGAAGAAAGATAGATGAGAGATGATAGTTATAAAACGTTTTTACCAGGTCTGCTATGACCTCACATTAATGTCAACACTCTCTGCTTTCTCTTAGTTCAACAACTTTATTTTTCTGTCCAGGTGTTTTCTTCCCCAGAACCATAGTTGATGTTGCCAACTGCTATGCACTTTTTTTTGTTAATTTATTACTGTATGCAGCATTATTTAATTTAAGTTTATATGTGTACAGATGTATTTAAATATTATGTGTTTTACTGTAAATTTACTGTATATATTAAACATTTCAATGTTCTTCACTTATAGAATAATGTCATTTTTATTGTAAATACACACACCTATACCTGTATACCTATTTCTATAAATAAGTTAAAAAATATAGATACAGATATGTATTTTAGATGAACAGTATCAGATATATATAGAAATATATATTTAATAATAAAAAGTACATTATTTTATATGTGAAGAACGTAGCAATGTAAAATATGCATTTTGTGCATTGTGTTTCGCGATTTAGGTTTTAAAGTGGACTGGTTAGTAAACATAAAAACACACACCGAGATTACGAGTTTGGCGTTAACAGGGGTGCGTTGCTAACGAGGCTTTTTTCCCCACCGCTCCCTTAAGACAACGCTGGTATTACAGGTTTTTTTAAACCTGGCGTTAGCCACAAAATGGTGAGTGTAGAGCAAAATTTAGCTCCACATCTCACCTCAATACCAGCGTTGCTTAAGGTAGTGGTAAGCTAGCTAAACGTGCTCGTGCACGATATCCCCATAGGAAACAATGGGGCTGAGCTGGCTGAAAAAAAACCTAACACCTGCAAAAAAGCAGCGTCCCGCTTCTAACACAGCCCCATTGTTTCCTATGGGGAAAATAAATCTATGTCTACACCTAACACCCTAACATGAACCCTGAGTCTAAACACCCCTAATATTACACTTATTAACCCCTAATCTGCCGCCCCCGTTATCGCTGACACCTACATTATATTATTAACTTCTAATCTGCTGCTCCAGACATCGCCGCCACCTACATTATCCCTATGAACCCCTAATCTACTGCCCCTAACATCGCCGCCACCTACATTATAGTTATTAACCCCTAATCTGCCCCCCCAATGTCGCTGCAACTATATTACATTTATTAACCCCTAATATTCCGACCCCAACGTCGCCGCTAATATATTAAATGTATTAACCCCTAAACCTAAGTCTAACCCTAAGTCTAACTCCCCCCTAACTTAAATATATTTTAAATTAAACAAAATAAATTTAACATAATTAAATAAATTAATCCTATTTAAAACTAAATACTTAACAATAAAATAAACCCTAAACTAGCTACAATATAACTAATGTTTACATTGTAGCTAGCTTAGGATTTATATTTATTTTACAGGCAACTTTGTATTTATTTTAACTAGGTAGACTATTTAATAACTACCTAGATAAAATAAGTACAAAAATACCTGTAAAATAAATCCTAACCTAAGTTACAAATACACCTAACACTACACTATCATTAAATTAATTACCTAAACCACCTACAATTAATTACAATTAAATTAAATAAACTAAATTATGAAATTATGAAATTATGAAAAAAAAACCCCACTAAATTACAGAAAAATAAAAATAAAAAAAGAATACAAGAAGGGGGCGGAGCTTGCGGGCGTCTGAGATGGCCGCATTTCCCTAGAGCTCTAGTATCAGCAGGGACGGAGCTCTTCCTCAGGCCACTATAGCCCTGTCTAATTGTAGGATAACGGTGCGAACTGATTGGGGAACAGACACCGCTCAGCCTGGGGGAGTTTGACCGATCTTCTGGGTCCCTATCGGCACCTCGGACACTTGGCGCGCCAGAAGCCTGCCTCAAGCACCGATGTGGTGAATTCAGTGTTGGGAGCGCTCCCAGGCCACAGCTTTAACAGGCACAGCGGACCATATTGCTGCAAGCCGGACTTGGCTGTTTCACGCGGCTCAGCTTTTCATCAGCTCCGTGCAACGCTTTCTCGTCCCAGCACACCAGATGGCCGCCATGACAGAGGTGAGAATGTTAGCACACGCTACAGCCCTGAAACTAAGCATCGCAGCCCAGTGACAAAAGACAGCACCCAAAAAGTGTAGCAGCTATAGCACTTCTTATCTGCTATATATGCCTTATTATATCCTGATTGGGAAAAGTTCACACCATGTACTAGTGGCGGGGAGCCTGATATAAATGCCTTTACACATCCATAACATAAGGCTTTAAAAGGCCCTTTCCTTCTTTTTACTTTCTCTGGCGGCATTATAAGTTATACACATATGATAATGCTCCATATCTAACCAGCAAAACAGCATAACCCTGAGCACTATTATCTGGGGCAAGTACCTCGTGGCCAGCTATACACACTGCCCTGCTTTGACTCTCTAGGGCCTAGTGCTCCAACTACAGCCTTGCTCTGGGCATCATAAATAACGGCACTCCACCCTTGCACAAATTAATAAAGAGCACAGTTTTAACAGCACTGCAGGAGTCACCATACAGACTTTATAATTAAAACAAACATATCCTCACTGAGTTATAGAGAGAGTCTCTGTTGTTCCCTGGTTAATGCATACGGGACCATCTAGTTATAAGTATGGCGCAGAAAAAGAATGTAAGGACAGACAAGAACTTAAAATCTAATAATGCCTCCAGCACAGTAAGCACATTCTTTAAAAATGCAGACAAGAAAAAAAAGATGAATGCCCCTCAGATATGCAGCGATGATGAGTCCCTTTCTGACATTCCTGATACTCCATTAAATCCATCTACACCGCCAAGAAGCTCTCAACAAGCCGCAGATGGTCCAGTGACACTCAAAGACATGGAAACTTTAATAAACCAGGTTAAACTGTGCATCAAATCAGAATGTGCTGATTTAAAAAGAGATATAAATGAGTTGGGCTTCCGAGTTGAGACTTTGGAGGATGATAGAGAGGAATTGGTCAAAGAAATGAATGATATGTCTCACTCTATAGACAAACAACATCAACAGATTACTGAATTAGAGAACAAGTTAGATGATATCGAAAATCGGACACGAAGAAACAACTTAAGGATCCGTGGGCTCCCGGAGACTGTTGGGGGGGAAGACATCCCAGACCAGCTGCAGAATTTATTCCAATCTTTGGCGATTGCTAACCAGCGAGTAATTGAAGAAATCCCACTTGAGAGAGCACATCGGGCATTGCGCCCTAAACCCACTGACAATCAGCCTCCCAGAGACATCATCATTTGTTTCCAAAAATATAAAGACAGAGAGAAGATTTTTCAGCTGGCGAGAGCATGCCCCTCTTTCACGTTCCTGGGAGCAAAAATTCAAATCTATCAGGATCTGTCAGTACGGACACTCCAACTAAGAAGGGATTTCTCATTCCTTACCGCACATCTTCGTTCTCTACAGATCCCCTACAGGTGGGGCTTCCCCGTCTCGCTGCTGATTGTTAAGAATGGGAAACGCCATGAATGCTCAAGTCCAGCTAAAGCCACCGAATTCTGCAAGCGATTGGACATTCCCACACCAGACTCAGCTGACATACCACAGTCGAAGGCAACATCTACACCTCCTAAGCCCCAGAGAAGGGCTTGGTCAGAGGTAATTAGCAAACAAAACATGAAGAAAAAATGTGGGCAGCCACCAAATGCAATGGACACCACCTGATGCCTCTGGGTGCTTTCCATACCTTTTGGAACTGTAAGTACAAAGTGTCCGGTCACGCTTAGCGTGTTGGGCTAAGTTATCCTTAGATAATGACTCTGTAATTCTGGGGCGTTCTGTCCTCCCTTCGAACATATGGCCCTGTTAATGTCAAAGTTTATGTGTAATGTTGTTCGGGACAAACCCCTATCACTCTCCCCCCTTCTTAAGAGTTTTTCCCCATGCAGCTTCAGCTTTGTACATTATTACGTGAGGACAGCTGATCCGGGACACTACTGGTTCTTGCTATTGTTACTTTACACCAACCCGAAATTGTTTTTAATATGTTTTTTGTTGTGCTTGTTGTTCAAGTTTGCACCTAACCTGACTCTCGTTTTTAGGTATGAAAATTGTTGCACAGTTGCGTATTCTCATGCTAGACAGGTTTAAGTAAGTAAAATACTAATGTTCATATTACCTGATGGAATGAGCTCCGTCGGGCTGATCTTTCCCCTACTGTCTCTTTTTTTTCACTTCCCTCTACCTCTTTGGAAATACTTGGCTGACTGTAACGTTACCAGGCATTCTCCTTTCTTTCCTGTTTTTCATTCTTACTCCCCCCCAGGACCCACTCCCTTTCCCTCCCTCGCCACCTTTGCTTCCCTAGGTTATTCAAATTTTGTTTTTATTTATCTTAGTTATTGTTTATCCAGTTTTTTCAGTACTATAGTCGTGTACAGAACAGCTCTTTTTGTCTACTCATAATAATTGAAATCCATATTTAACATACCAGTTACATTTAGGTTATACCATCATACTATCTAGATATCTATGGAATCCCCTGTAACAGTCAGTCGCTTTACTTTAGCCACACAAAATGTTAAGGGCTTCTTGGCCCCAAAGAAGCGCTCCATAGCTTTTCATGATTTTTACAAGAAACACTTGGATGTGGTAATGATCCAAGAAACACATTTTAAAAAGACCAATGAACCCACTTTGTCCCAGTTTTATTACGACCAACATTTCCTGTGTTCTGGCCCCTCTAGACATAATGGGGTGGGCATCTCCTTCCGAAAGGGTACACCCTTTAAACTGCTACAAAAATTTCAAGATCAAGAGGGTAGAGTATTGATTTTAGTGGGATTGTATTATGGGAGACCTCTAACTTTTGCAAACATATATGCCCCCAATCGACCCTCTCCCTCCTTCTTTCGGAGAGTTACTAATCACATAATTGACATATCTAAGGGGCCAATATTTTTAGGGGGCGACTTCAACTACCCCATCAGTCCTCTACTTGATACATCTTCTGGTAGTTCCTATTTGTGTAATAGACAAATAAAGGCTAACTGGCAGGCAATTAGTGCAATCCCTCTCATTGACACTTGGAGAATGACTCACCCCACTACAAGAGACTACACTTTTTTTTCCAACCCTCAACGCTCCTATACCCGGTTAGATTATATCTTCTGCGACCAAAGTACCTTGACCACTTTAATAGACTCTAGATTACACCACACCACCTGGTCGGACCATAGCATGGTAAGCTCCACATTTAGATGGACGGCAAAACCAATTCACCAACAACATTGGAAACTTAACGACCACATTTTCTCTGACCCGATAACCACCACTGATATAATTGAAAAAACTGAGGAGTTTTTCTCCTTTAATGACCCTTCCTCCACCTCGGCCATTAACAACTGGGAAGCATATAAATGTTTCATCAGAGGACTGATCATGAGTCATACACACAGACTGCGGAAGCAGAGAATGGCACAATACTTATCCCTTACCGCAGACTTTCAAAAATGCGAATTAGCGCTAAAACGAAACCCTCAGTCCCCACAGCTTCTTGCACAATCACATCAGGCTAGGGAGGCCCTTAACCAACACTTAGTTAAAAATGCACATATGCGAGCCCTTACACAGAAAGCTAGGTTTTTCACTGAAAGCAATAAAGCTGGACGTCTCCTGGCCCGATCCCTTAAAAAGAAAAGATATAAATCATTCATTGCTAAAATCTCTGATGCCACAGGTGCTTCTTTCACAGCTAGCACAGATATTGCCAACCAGTTTGCAAAATACTATTCTTCCCTATATAATCTCCCGACCCCTAATACAGATACAAAACTCCACCGGATACATGAGTATCTCTCGCAAGTCCACTTGCCCACTATTTCAGAGGAAGTTGGCAGGTCTTTGGACTCCCAATTTTCCCTACAGGAGCTGCTCATAGCCATAAAAAATCTCCCTCAGGGGAAAGCTCCCGGCCCAGATGGATTCTCCCCCAAATTCTATCACCTGCTTAAAACTCAACTAAGCCCCCATTTGTTGCAAATGTACAATTCTATAGACGAAGGGTGCAATTTTATGGAAACTCTCCTAGAGGCCACAATATCAGTACTCCCCAAACCAGGAAAAAATATAGAACAAGTCACTAGCTATCGCCCAATTTCCCTGATAAATGTCGATATCAAGCTGTATGCAAAGCTCCTAGCAACTAGATTAAATAAAATACTCCCCACCCTCATCCACACAGACCAGGTTGGTTTTGTCCCTGAGAGAGAGGCTAAGGATAACACCATCAGAGTCTTGCAAACCATATTCACCACCAACTCTTTTAGAACACCTCTAGCCCTACTCTCCACAGACGCTGAGAAGGCCTTTGACAGGGTGGACTGGGATTTTCTCTGGGCCACGCTGTCAAAGTATGGATTCTCTGATACTTTAATAACTCGTATACAAGCATTATATCATAACCCATCAGCCAAAATCAACACTAACAGTACGCTATCACAAAAAATACTTATTAAAAATGGTACACGTCAGGGATGCCCACTCTCTCCCCTACTCTTCGCTATGGCGGTGGAGGCCTTTGCAACAAGAATTAGAGAAAACACCCAAATTCAGGGATTCGCCTTTGCTGAGTCCCATCAGAAGAGTCTGCTCTATGCTGACGACATTATATTTACTATCTGCTCCCCGACTACATCTCTACCTGCCCTTCTCACTGAACTGGAGGATTATAGGAGAGTCTCGAATTTCTCCATCAATATGGAGAAATCTATGCTGATTCCATTAAACCTGACGGAAGCAGATCTCCACTTTATCTCCACCCACACCTCTTTTCAGATCACAAATAAACTGCGCTATTTAGGTTTAGATATCACCCCCCAACACACAGACTTATTTGACCTTAATTACATTCCACTTCAGGAACAATCCCTAATTATGCTTGAGGCATGGCAGAAACAAGGTCATCTCTCCTGGTTAGGTCGGATTAATGTAATAAAAATGTCTCTCCTTCCTAAATTTCTATATCTGTTTCAGACCCTCCCTTTAGATCTGCCCTCTGGATATTTAACAAGGCAGCAAAAATTGTTTGAGTCCTTTGTCTGGGCAAGACGGAGGACTAGGGTTTCCAAACACACATTGTACCTAAGCAGAGAAGATGGCGGTCTGGGGGCTCCAGACCTGCTTGCCTACTACCGCACAGCCCACATCGCACGCATCACTGCATGGAAACATGCTCAACCCAATAAGCCTTGGGTACAGCTGGAAACTCACCTAGCAGGTAACCATAATCTTGGAGACCTGTGCTGGGTTCCACCCAAGTGTAGGCCCCCTACGGTATACACAAATTACTTTGTTGCTGCTACGCTACGGACATGGGATAAAGTTTTGACTGTTGACAAAAGACTATCAAGCCAAATATCCCCGCTTACACCCCTCTTAAATAACAATGTCCTTTTGCAGGCAGGTAGCATACCCACTCCGCATATAGCTGACTCCCCTTCTAATGTCCCAGTACACATGATTTTAAGCAAAGGGCTAGTTCGTCCCCAGGCGGAGATCTCGCAACTGCTGGGGCCCCCATTCCACCTCTGGTTCCCATATCTCCAGGTGCGGCATGCCATCATTTCCAGCCCTCATAAATCTGCACTCACCAGACCACTCACCCCCTTTGAGACGCTTTGTGGTACCCCCTCTATATCTAGATCTCATATCTCCATAATTTACAGATTACTTAGAGGTTCTTTCCCCACCAAACGGCCATCTTTTATTGCCAAATGGGAAAAAGAGTTGGACATCAATATAACAGACACTCAGTGGAGCCGAATATTCTCTGAGACTAAAAAGTCATCACTGTCACTAGCTATTGTGGAAATGAATTACAAACTGCTCTCTAGGTGGTATTTGACCCCACATCGTCTGCATAGCATATTTCCCAATTCCTCTCCCCTATGTTGGAGGCGTTGCGGAGGTAGAGGCACTCTATCCCACATTTGGTGGTCCTGTCCCCTCTTGCAAAACTACTGGGAATGCATAGCTAAAAGTATAACCACTATCTTGGGCTTCTCAGTCACTCTATCCCCCGCCATGGTATTACTAAATAACACTCCAAGCATCCCATGTATATATAGGAAAAAGCTTCTACAGTGCATGCTTAATTGCGCTAAACGCCTGATACCAAGATTCTGGAAAAAATGTCAAACACCTGATTTCATGATGTGGGAGAGGGAGGTAACTCATGTCCTAGCCCTGGAAAAAATCCATTATACTTTCTTGGGAAAACAAGACTTTATTGCTGATATATTATTCATATGGGAACAAAGGTAAAGCATTTTTCATTTCATTGTAGTATGCATAAAAATGTAACGATTGTAATGAGTATAGTTGATTGGTGCACGGATGTCTAGATTTCCATGGTTGTTTTTCAAATTCTGCGCACGTCTATCTTTGTCTTCATCTTAAGATGTATATGTAAACACTGGATTCAATGGTTATTTGTTATTCCTGATGCAAGAATAAATTTTATATGTTATTGTTGTAAAAACTTAATAAAAACTATTTAATAAAAAAAAAAAAAAGAATACAAGAATTTTAAACTAATTACACCTAATCTAATCCCCCTAATAAAATAAAAAAGCCCCCCAAAATAAAAAAAAAATGTCCCTACCCTATACTTAATTACAAATAGCCCTTAAAAGGGCCTTTTGCGGGGCATTGCCCCAAAGTAATCAACTCTTTTACCTGTAAAATAAAAATACAATACCCCCCCAACATTACAACCCAACACCCACACACCCCTACTCTAAAACCCACCCAATCCCCCCTTAAAAAAACACTAACCCCCTGAAGATCACCCTACCTTGAGCCGTCTTCACCCAGCCGGGCACAAGTAGTCCTCCATACGGCAGAAGTCTTCATTTGATCAGGGCAGAAGAGGTCCTCCAGACGGCAGAAGGCTTCATCCAGGCGGCATCTTCTATCTTCATCCTTCCGGAGCGGCAGATTAGGGGTTAATAAATATAATGTAGGTGTCGGTAATGTTAGGGGCAGCAGATTAGGGGTTCATAGGTATAATGTAGGTGGCGGCGATGTCCGGTCGGCAGATTAGGGGTTAAAAACCTTTATTTTAGTGTTTGCAATGGGGGGGGGAGCTCGTGGGCTCGGTTTAGGGGTTAATAGGTAGTTTATGGGTGTTGGTGTACTTTGTAGCACTTTAGTTAAGAGTTTTATGTTCCGGCGTTAGCCCATAAAACTCTTAACTACTGACTTTTAAATGCGGTAGGAGTCTTGACAGGAGAGGGTCTACCGCTCACTTCTTCCAAGACTCGTAATACCAGCATTAGGAAAATCCCATTAAAAAGATAGGATACGCAATTGACGTAAGGGGATTTGCGGTAGCCTCGAGTCGTGGAAGAAAAGTGAGCGGTGAGCCTGTACCAGTCAGACTCGTAATACCAGCGTTAGGAAAAAAGCAGCGTTGGGACCTCTCAACGCTGCTTTTTAAGGCTAACACCAAACTCGTAATCTCGGTGACAGTATTCTTAAGGCGTGTTATTGAAATATTACATAAAAATTTATAACAATTTTTAAAAATTCATAAATATACTGTAAAATATTCTAAATAATCCATAGTATATATATATATTACAGTATGCTTAATCATTTTTAATAATTTTATTTTTTATTATTTAATATTTCAATAACATGCTTAAAGGGACACTAAACCCAAATGTTTTCTTTCATGATTCGGATAGAGCATGCAGTTTTAAGCAACTTTCTAATTTACTCCTACCATGTTAAAATCTAAGTCACAAAATACCATGTGCAAAACACATATTTTACATTCCTATGTTCTTTACATAGAAAATAATGTACTTTTTATTATTAAATATATATTTCTATTTATATATAATACTGTTCATGTAAAATACATATCCATACCTATATATGTATATAAATAGATTTATAGGTATAGGTATATACAAATATATATATATAGAAATATGTATTTAAGAATAAAAAAGACATATTGTGCTATGTGAAGAACATTGGAATGTGAAATATTATTTCATGTTGGGTTTAGCACTCTTGAATATACAAGGTCGGGTTAGTACGCAAGTATTTGTTTGTTTTTTTACCATAGTTTTCAGGCTCCATTGAAGTCTATGGGAGAAGAAGTTGACACGGTCACAATATATTTTTTGTGTGCATTGAGTTTACGCTTGCGCACAAACTTTTTATATTCAACTTGTATTAAAGGGACATTAAACACTTTGAGATGGTAATATAAAATGATAAATTGTATATATAAAACAACTCTGCAATATACTTTCATTATATATTTTGTCCTCTTTGCCTTTTAATTCCAATCTGAAATTGTGAGCTTTTCAGTTTCTGTTAGAAATGGAAGTGCAGAACACTGTTAAATCCAGCACAGCCATTGGCTGCACACTCATGACCTATGTATAACTGTCCCTAATTGGCCACAGCAGAGAAGGTAACACAAGTTACAACATGGCAGCTCCCAGTGTTTTATAGACACTAAAATTTTAATCTTATTTTGTCACTTTTTAAACAACTAATGAAACTTTAATTTTGTCCTCTTTGCCTTTTAATTCCAATCTGAAATTGTGAGCTTTTCAGTTTCTGTTAGAAATGGAAGTGCAGAACACTGTTAAATCCAGCACAGCCATTGGCTGCACACTCATGACCTATGTATAACTGTCCCTAATTGGCCACAGCAGAGAAGGTAACACAAGTTACAACATGGCAGCTCCCAGTGTTTTATAGACACTAAAATTTTAATCTTATTTTGTCACTTTTTAAACAACTAATGAAACTACTTGTTAGTCATGGACTAATCTTTTCTTTGAATGCATCATTCTATGTAGCATGCATTTAGTGTTTAATGTCCCTTTAAGAATGTAACCCGATGAGCCCAAAAAGCTTCCATCTAGCAAAGTTAACGAACAAGAGCGGGAGTGCTAATTTGCACTCCACTTGTAATCTACCCATTGTTTCATTCAAGTGGCGGTCTATCTTATTTATTTTACTGTTTAGGTGGTTATACCCTGTTTTGGCTGATTTAATAATAATACCATTACAGCTCCTGCTATAATAATTTTAGTTATTTTTTTAAAGGTCCGATCACTTTTTTCACTTACATTTTTATTTTTTATTTAATTATCCATCTATATTTAGCATGTGCCTAAGTACATTGTCATTGTGTCTCTACTGTTATTTACACCATCTGCTGATTTTTAACTGTTGTTATGTAGTTGAACATACTGTGGCAGAAAATGTTTCTGGAATATCTGAATTATCTTTTCTTTATAGAAAAACTTATGTACATTGAAAGACTTTCTGATGAAGAAGTCATTTAAAAACTACAATGAAGAAAATGCTGAAACTGATGGAGAGAGAAGAGAAAATAATATACACATATATATAATACTGTTGCTCTCTAGTGACTGTAACCAGGAGCATCGATAAAAAGATACAAATGTAGATTATATGACAATACAATAAACAAAGATTTAGAATGGTCACCTCAGAAACAGCCTCGTTTTAAGTTTCTTCAAGTTCAAAACCACAAAACATCAGAAGATATATCATAAAGGAGAGAAAAAAGAATGGAAAAAATGTGTATGTTTTGGTCTAGGAGATCTATATGTATTCACACTTTCCCAGGGTGTATATAATCAATCTCTTGGTTTCTACTTGAGTGTCTTCAAGTACCTCATCCTCAGAATGAAAAATCAAAACCCACATATTGTACCCAGACACCATGAAACTTCTACTTACTTTACTTGTAAAATGATCACATGACTTTGTAAGTTAAAAGCTTTAGAAGTGTATTCATAAAAGCAGCTTTGACAATGGCTAATGACAATGCACACAGCATCATCGGGAAATAATAAATATAGTAAATGCAATCATACTTTGCATGATATATGATGTCATTCATGACATGATTGACATTGCATATCATCCAATTTTTACCAATATTTACATAACACAACAATGAAAAAATTCTGGGATAGATTACAAGTGCCATGCTATTGTTAGTGTGGATACAATATTGCAATATCGTGCCCGCACTAACTTCTGCTTATATTTCAAGTTGAATGTAAACTCGATTCCACAAGTGCAAACTACATTTTCTCGCTGGGTTATTGTGACTGAAGACCTTGCGGAAAGCATTTTGGGCTAAATAAAAAGTTGCAACAAACACAACATAAATACACTATCTTATTAATACTATTCATAGAAATTGTAATAAAAAAGTTATAAAAATTAAAAGATGTATGATATATGACAAGGTGTTTGAATGGAAAGGGCTATAACATATATATGCATACATATACATGTCTAATATATATATATATATATATATATACATATATATATATATATACATATATATATATATATATATATATACTCTTTTGAGCATTTTCCATTGTCATATACCTGATAATAAGAAAAATCATTTTAATTCATAGTCGATATTTAATAATGTGTTTTACTGTGTATGTACTGTAAATATTTTACATTCCAATGTTCTTCACATAGGGGAATTTTATTTTTTAATTTATAAATATTTATATATACAAAAAGAACACTTTATCCTACGTGAAGAAACCTGGACTTGCTCTACAAGTTTAAAGAGATATGAAACCCAAATGTTTTCTTTCGTGATTCAGATAGAGCATGCAATTTTAAGCAACTTTCTAATTTACTCCTATTATCAAATTTTCTTACTTCTGTTGGTATTGGTATTGGGTATCATATCCCTTTAAGGCCAGACTGATATGTTGCAGGCTTTACTCTGTTTGGGCATTTTCCCATAGGGCAATTTACAAAATCTACATTTTCAGTTCTTCTCTTTCCTTGCTGTTTAATACATAATCCATCAGTTGATGTTATATTATGGCCCCACGTTTGCATGTTTTAATAATATCCTATTGAAATATTGTAATTAATGGGATAATATTGTGATGATAATTTAAAATGTTTTAGAAGTATCTTTAATTATTATACAATTATTCATCTTTGTGCATATTATTTACAATAATCCAATACTTTTTTCAATAAAATCTTTCAAAACTAAATGCAACTCACAAAAAAGTTTCAATATTTAACTTTTTTCAGCATATAGCTATGGAAAAAAAGACATTTCCAACCTACAAAGTGCATAAGCAAACTAATGCCTGGATTAAGCCGCTGTAAAATTTGTGGGGACAGATTATTGACAATATTGAAATATCACCAATAAGAGTTATTGTTTATTTTTAGTATTGTATTATATTTCTGATGGTGAGTATACAAAAGTGATAAAAATGATATAAACTACCTTTAGGTTACATGTATAAGCTGTATTATGACATGTAAACACGTTGCATAAATGACATAAAATACTATTGTTTACACTTCGTCCCATCCCCTCTCCAATCTGTTCAATTCTACATATGCAAATATATAAATATTCCAAAATCCAGACTATTCTGAAATCCAAACTTTTTCCAGTTCCAAGCAGTTTGGATAAAGGGTTTTTGTACCTGTATTTATACACTTATGCAATCATTTTAGCAGACCAACAGTTAATCCAAAAAAAGAAAAATAAAGGTTTTTAGTGATTCTGGTTTATGCTTCACTGAGTTCAGGTGTAAGCACTGGGAATAAAAGGTGAAGAGATTAGAAAATAATAGAAATTGCATAGTGATTAATCAATTTAGCTGTCAATCAAAGCCACCTGCACAGCGAAGGCCAATTTCGTTTAAAGGTTCTTGGCTCTAAAAAAAGAAAGAATTTCAATATTTGTCAAAAAAAGAAAATAAAAACTTAATTTGGTTTACTAATTACATTTTATAATAAATAAAATTAATATTAATAAATAGAATATGTATAACAATACAGGTATGGAAAATACCACTAAGCACTACCAGTCATGGAAAGTATTTCAACTGAGAGAGAAAACATTGCTAGAGACAAAAGCTTAATTTCTTAATTAACTTCCACAATATCTTTTTAATCAAGCAATATATATTGTGAGTATTGTTTGTGTATTATATATTCTCTCGTCAAAATGTGCATTATTGTATATGTTTTAATATTCCACACATATGTACAGTAGACAAAAAGAAGAATTTTAATTTTGTAAACAAATGCAATTGCTGTTTTTTTATTATCAGGTGAAAATATTTTTTTTCTTATTAAATCAGCATGTTATGCAAAATTAAAAATTATAATGATTTTAGAAACTAGTTTTCCATTTCTAATTCTGTTAGTTTATTTTGATACTTTCTTTAGGTAGTGACCTGTTTGACTGAATAACTGCACAAGATTAACATTTAGGCTAGTAGGTATATATGCCCCTTAAAATAAGATTTATTTGCACTAGGAAGAGCTTAAGGCACATTTAATTGTAATTAAAAAAAATCTCATATTTGACAATAGGGAGTTTTAAAATAGAATAGCTAATTGGAAAATTAAAACTTTATAAAATAAACAAATATTTAATGAAGATGCTTTGCATAGAGAACTTGTTTGTTGACACATATTACATTATTTTGATGGACAATGATTCTGATGTTATCAGTGTTCCCTCTAAGGACATTTTTGTGTGCAGCTCAGCAGTAAAACAGTTAATTTGAGCAAAAAGCAAAGTTCCCTTATTAACTGTTTCACTGCTGGGCCACACACAAATCTGACCCTTGAGGGAACACTGGATGTGATATAATTATAAAAGGGAAAATTTCAAATTTAACTGATAAGTATTCAGGCAAAGCAGGGAATAAAGTGCCTTGCTGCTGAACTAAATTTCACAGACACTAGCAACCATCAAGGCAGCTTTTTTCTTTGTTTTTTTAAACAATATAATAATATCACAGTGTTCAGACTAAATTGTGCTATATCTACAAAGAGATTTACCACTCATTTAAAGGGCAAAACAAACATGCAATGAAAATAATTTATAAAGATGAATTTGCTTATAAAATATTTAACCTGTTTCTATAGAGGTCTAACAGTGTAGTTTTGCATAGTTGCAAATGATTAAAGGGATATGAAACCAAAATTATTTTCTTTCATGATTCATTTAGGCGCTACCCAGGTTCTGAACCAAAAATGGTCCGGGTCCTAAACTTATATTTCTGCTTTTTCAAATAAAGATACCAAGAGAACGAAAAAAAATAATGAGTAAATTAGAAAGTTACATAAAATTGC
Organism: Bombina bombina; assembly: GCF_027579735.1. NCBI lineage: Eukaryota > Metazoa > Chordata > Amphibia > Anura > Bombinatoridae > Bombina > Bombina bombina. The sequence continues at coordinate 227,555,830 of NC_069500.1, read as the reverse complement.
ATGCTCTATCTGAATCATGAAAGAAAACAATTTGGGTTTCATATCCCTTTAAGGGCACCTTACATATGTGAAAATAATGTCAGATGGGAAATATCTTCTATATATAAATCTCTAAGGCCTAGATTTAGAGTTTTGTCGGTAACGACCCGCGTAGCTAACGCCGGCTTTTTTCTGGCCGCACCATAAAAATAACTCTGGTATTGAGAGTCCACAAAAAGGATGCGTTAAGCTCCAAAAAAGGAGCGTAGAGCATTTTTAACGCAGCTTCAACTCTCGATACCAGAGTTGCTTACGCAAGCGGCCAGCCTCAAAAACGTGCTCGTGCACGATTCCCCCATAGGAAACAATGGGGCTGTTTGAGCTGAAAAAAACCTAACACCTGCAAAAAAGCCGTGTTCAGCTCCTAACGCAGCCCCATTGTTTGCTATGGGGAAACACTTCCTACGTCTGCACCTAACACCCTAACATGTACCCCGAGTCTAAACACCCCTAGCCTTACACTTATTAACCCTTAATCTGCTGCCCCCGCTATCGCTGACCCCTGCATATTATTTTTAACCCCTAATCTGCCGCTCCGTAAACCGCCGCTACTTACATTATCCTTATGTACCCCTAATCTGCTGCCCCTAACACCGCCGACCCCTATATTATATTTATTAACCCCTAATCTGCCCCCCTCAACGTCGCCTCCACCTGCCTACACTTATTAACCCCTAATCTGCCGAGCGGACTTGAGCGCTACTATAATAAAGTTATTAACCCCTAATCCGCATCACTAACCCTATAATAAATAGTATTAACCCCTAATCTGCCCTCCCTAACATCGCCGACACCTAACTTCAAACATTAACCCCTAATCTGCCGACCGGAGCTCACCGCTACTATAATAAATGTATTAACCCCTAAAGCTAAGTCTAACCCTAACACTTACACCCCCCTAAGTTAAATATAATTTTAATCTAACGAAATTAATTAACTCTTATTAAATAAATTATTCCTATTTAAAGCTAAATACTTACCTGTAAAATAAATCCTAATATAGCTACAATATAAATTATAATTACATTGTAGCTATTTTAGGATTAATATTTATTTTACAGGCAACTTTGTAATTATTTTAACCAGGTACAATAGCTATTAAATAGTTAAGAACTATTTAATAGTTACCTAGTTAAAATAATAACAAAATTACCTGTAAAATAAATCCTAACCTAAGTTACAATTAAACCTAACACTACACTATCAATAAATTAATTAAATAAAATACCTATAATTATCTACAATTAAACCTACCACTACACTATCAATAAATAAATTAAATACAATGCCTACAAATAACTACAATGAAATAAACTATCTAAAGTACAAAAAATAAAAAAGAACTAAGTTACAAAAAATAAAAAAATATTTACAAACATAAGAAAAATATTACAACAATTTTAAACTAATTACACCTACTCTAAGCCCCCTAGTAAAATAACAAAGACCCCCAAAATAACAAAATGCCCTACCCTATTCTAAATTACTACATTTCAAAGCTCTTTTACCTTACCAGCCCTGAACAGGGCCCTTTGCGGGGCATGCCCCAAGAAATTCAGCTCTTTTGCCTGTAAAAAAAAAACATACAATACCCCCCCCCAAACATTACAACCCACCGCCCACATACCCTTAATCTAACCCAAACCCCCCTTAAATAAACCTAACACTAAGCCCCTGAAGATCTGCCTACCTTGTTTTCACCCTACCAGGTTCACCGATCCGTCCTGAAGAGCTCCTCCGATGTCCTGATCCAAGCCCAAGCGGGGGGCTGAAGAGGTCCATGATCCGGCTGAAGTCTTCATCCAAGTGGGAGCTGAAGAGGTCCATGATCCCGATGAAGTCTTCATCAAAGCGGGAGCTGAAGAAGTCCATGATCAGGATGAAGTCTTCTATCAACGGCATCTTCAATCTTCTTTCTTCCAGATCCATCTTGCAGACCTCCGACGCGGAACATCCTCTTCTCCCGACGCCTACTAGCCGAATGATGGTTCCTTTAAGGGACGTCATCCAAGATGGCGTCCCTCGAATTCCGATTGGCTAATAGGATTCTATCAGCCAATCGGAATTAAGGTAGGATTATTCTGATTGGCTGATGGAATCAGCCAATCAGAATCAATTTCAATCCGATTGGCTGATTCGATGAGCCAATCAGATTGCGCTTGCATTCTATTGGCTGTTCCGATCAGCCAATAGAATGAGAGCTCAATCTGATTGGCTGATTACCAGGGCTGGTAAGGTAAAAGAGCTTTGAAATGTAGTAATTTAGAATAGGGTAGGGCATTTTGTTATTTTGGGGGTCTTTGTTATTTTATTAGGGGGCTTAGAGTAGGTGTAATTAGTTTAAAATTGTTGTAATATTTTTCTTATGTTTGTAAATATTTTTTTATTTTTTGTAACTTAGTTCTTTTTTATTTTTGTACTTTAGATAGTTTATTTCATTGTAGTTATTTGTAGGTATTGTATTTAATTTATTTATTGATAGTGTAGTGGTAGGTTTAATTGTAGATAATTATAGGTATTTTATTTAATTAATTTATTGATAGTGTAGTGTTAGGTTTAATTGTAACTTAGGTTAGGATTTATTTTACAGGTAAATTTGTAATTATTTTAACTATTTTAGCTATTAAATAGTTCTTAACTATTTGATAGCTATTGTACCTGGTTAAAATAATTACAAAGTTGCCTGTAAAATAAATATTAATCCTAAAATAGCTACAATGTAATTATTCGTTATATTTTAGCTATATTAGGGTTTATTTTACAGGTAAGTATTTAGCTTTAAATAGGAATAATTTATTTAATAAGAGTTCATTAATTTCGTTAGATTAAAATTATATTTAATTTAGGGGGGTGTTAGTGTTAGGGTTAGACTTAGCTTTAGGGGTTAATACATTTATTAGAATAGCGGTGAGCTCCGGTCGGCAGATTAGGGGTTAATAATTGAAGTTAGGTGTCGGCGATGTTAGGGAAGGCAGATTAGGGGTTAATACTATTTATTATAGGGTTAGTGAGGCGGATTAGGGGTTAATAACTTTAATATAGTAGCGGTGCGGTCCGCTCGGCAGATTAGGGGTTAATAAGTGTAGGCAGGTGGAGGCGACGTTGTGGGGGGCAGATTAGGGGTTAATAAATATAATATAGGGGTCGGCAGTGTTAGGGGCAGCAGATTAGGGGTACATAGCTATAATGTAGGTGGCGGCGCTTTGCGGTCGGCAGATTAGGGGTTAATTATTATAGGTAGCTGGCGGCGACGTTGTGGGGGGCAGATTAGGGGTTAATAAATATAATACAGGGGTCGGCGGTGTTAGGGGCAGCAGATTAGGGGTACATAAGTATAACGTAGGTGGCGGTCGGCAGATTAGGGGTTAAAAAAATGTAATCGAGTGGCGGCAATGTGGGGGGTCTCAGTTTAGGGGTACATAGGTAGTTTATGGGTGTTAGTGTACTTTAGAGTACAGTAGTTAAGAGCTTTATGAACCGGCGTTAGCCCAGAAAGCTCTTAACTACTGACTTTTTTCCTGCGGCTGGAGTTTTGTTGTTAGATGTCTAACGCTCACTTCAGCCACGACTCTAAATACCGGAGTTAGAAAGATCCCATTGAAAAGATAGGATACGCAATTGACGTAAGGGGATCTGCGGTATGGAAAAGTCGCGGCTGAAAAGTGAGCGTTAGACCCTATTTTGAGTGACTCCAAATACCGGAGTTAGCCTAAAACCAGCGTTAGGAGCCTCTAACGCTGGTTTTCACGGCTAACGCCAAACTCCAAATCTAGGCCTATACTTCTGGTTAGAGTGGTGGAGATGATTTTCTAGTTGAAATTTCACCTTCTAAATCATTTTATCTTGTAATGTTTTCTTGCATCAATGTGGTCTAGCAAATGGTTCTATTCTTCATCCCAGTCAGCGGTGGTGACACTGTAATGGCAAGCATTGACACAAAATTTTTGTGGTTGAATATTTTAATTATTTAAAACCATAGAGTATTGTTGACCATGTTATGTTTATGGAATTATTTGGCCTTTCATTAGAAAAAAGTGTATTTCCCTATGTTTGTGTTTACTTTTGTTCACATGTTATTACTTGCTAAAGTAATTTGCATTGTTATCTGCAGGATAATGGTGACTTAAAAAGCTGTTAAAATGTCTCTTCAAATAAGGTGTTTAATAGATATGTGTATTTATGTGTTTATATATTTTTATTAAGAAAAGTTCCACTTGTGGAGACCCTGCATGCTCCTACTACTCAAGATAAGTATAAATAAATAAAGTTGCCCAATTGGGACCATTCAATATAAACCGTGTTCAATCAGAGTAAAGTAAAGCCATATGCGCTTACCCCCAATAGTGGCAAACCTTTTGTTTTACAGTCTTGTGCTGATCAAGGAGAATCCGGTCCTACCGGTGTCTCAAAACCTGATACTCTTTGCTGGTGTGGGCTTGGAGTAACTCACACTCGACAAACCTCTCTCTTCCAACAGACACGGCACTCTGCATTCTTTACTCACCTATGACAGTCGCCTCAAGGGAGTAGCAAACAGATGATGGCAAGGTAATGGCAAGCGAAGCTTGCTGTAATGATCCACGGAAACATCAGGGGTCACTTCACCGGTGCTCAACTCTAAAATGACCAAGGAAGATACAAAAGACAAAAAGCGAGAGGAGCAATTTTCAAAATAAAACTTGGCTTTTATTTAATCAAGTTAAAAACGAAATTCCATAAAACAGCATCCAGCTCACGTTTTGGCTATGTAGCCGAAATGCATAAACTGTTTCCTGTCACATATGGGGTATTGCTGGATGCTGTTTTATGGAAGTTCAGTTTTAACTTGATAAAATAGAAGCCAAGTTTTATTTTGAAAATTGCTCCTCTCGCTTTTTGTCTTTTGTATAATTTGCGCCGTATCAGAATAACAACCTTTTTTTCAGTCATGTGACTGCTATTGAAAAACATTGAGAAGCATTGCATTGATTAAAAAAGCCAGTAGGTGGAGCTGTCCGATTGTGTTGCAGCAAAGATAGACACAAGAAGGCTAAAAGGAATCATTGCAGCTAGCTAGACATGAGCTATCGAGCAGCTTTCATAGGAACAAGATCTTCCTGTCTATAAAGATTGGAATGCATAGAAAGAACTGTTTGCAGAAAAGTAAAGTCTGTGTTGTGTGATTTTTTCATATGGTTTATAATGCAGTTTAGCAAATGTTTTTGTTCATTTAACTTAGTTTAATTATATATTCTGTGTTGTGTGATTATTTGGTACTGTTTATAATGCTGTTTAGCATTTAAAGTCTTCATTTCAAAGCTTTAAAAATAATGTATTAGGTGTTACTTATGCCAATTTTGAGAGGGGTTTGGAACCTAACTCCCTCACTTCCTATTGACTTACATCATAAACTGGGTTTCAATTTACAACGGTTTCGATTTAAAACCATTCCTTCTGGAACCTAACTCCGGCATAAATTGAGGGCTACCTGTATTTATTTGTATTGCCAATGTGTTTCTAATATGATAATGTCCTTGGTAATATAGTAATTTCCTTCTTGTTCTAATGATGGGTATTTTGCTCTCCTATATTTTATTGTTGAAAGCAAGACAGTTTTTTGCCCATAAAAAGTGTCAAAGTCTTGCATTGGCTAATTTAGTTTTGTGCAGTCTTCTATCCTTGATGCATTTATCATATTTAAATATTGCTGTTTAAATGGCCTTTACGCATTGTATTATTATGAAGGTGTCTCTACTCCACATTTAGAACTATGCAGTGTGAGATAAACAGCTCTCAAGCTAACATTTGTATTTCTTAAATTCTTTGAAAATCTTGCAGAACTAATGAACCTTCTTAGTTAATCTAGCCTGACTAGATTACCTTGCAAACCTAAGCCCTCAATAAGAAACAAACCATTCCTATGTTCATCCTGGCTTTTAGCTTATTCAGGGATATTTGTTTACTTTATTTTGAATTTGATCTCTTTCTTTATAAGTTTATTAATCTTGGGAATGAATATAGGTTTTTCTTTTTATGATTATCAAAGAGCTTTTTATGCCAAAGCAGCTGCTGATTTTACTTAGTTTAATATTAAGTTATTAAGTTAGATTAAAGTCAGCTTGACACAGAGTTATTTTGTTGTCCATTTGTTTTGTTAAAACCCTTGTCAGTCAGTTTCACACTCCAGGAACCTTTGGCCTAACAATTCCTTTCTACCTTGCTCTTTTAGTTACTGTTCTTAATCTTTTTTGCCAAGTCCTGACCAGGGTAGATTTAGGCATACATTGGGCCGACAAATTATACTCTTAGGTAAGGCTAGATTTGTAATAATTTAATTGTTTTAGAGACCATGCCAGAAATATGTGCCCTATATTTCAATGTGTGCCCTACAAGCTATTCCTTAATCAATGATTAACCCTATCAATGTTAAGAGCTTGGCTATCTTGTTGGCTTTTTATTGGTCATCCTTTTGAGCATTTAAATGGGTTCCTTATTAATGGGTTTACAAAAAGTTTCTAAACATGGATCTTTTCCCTTCCAGTTGGTTCTTTAGAGTGGAACAGCTTTGTGTAAGCCATTCTAGACCCTTCAATAAATGACTGCCTTTTTAGAATATTCATCTACTGCACTTTTAGATATTCATTTTGTTTAAATCGAAATGAATAATGAATATTTGAGGAACATTTAAATGTGTTTGTTTATGTGGCTGAGCAAGTTGAATATAGGTTTGTGTATTTATTTTGTTATCAATGGGATATAATAATGGAAACAGGAATATTCGTTTGATTTTCAGGCAATGAATATCCAAATGAATACACTAATTTAAAGAAATACTGCCTAAATTCAACAGTATTTATTTGCTTCCTTTAAATTAACTGTAAAGGCTTAAATACTTACCTGTAGCACTGTGGAGAGCCATGCTAATACTGACCTTCATCATTGAGCCCCGGGCACAGTAATAGGAAGCTTAATGCTGTGGAATCCAGGGACTGCACTAAAGGACCTTTACCTTTAAAACAAGCCTTCCACTAGTGCGGCTCAGGGCTTTATGAAGAAGAGTGGGGGTTAGCGAGGCTCTACAGCACGTTAGATTATTTAACCCTTTACAGCTAATTTAAAGAAAAAAAATTAATACTGATGAACTTCAACACTATTTTTTAGTTTACTTTAAATTATTATATTTGTTTGGGTGTTCATTGCCTGAAAACAAAACGAATATCCATGTTTTTATCATTAATTTGCATTTGTAAAAAACTAAGCCTGTACACAAGCCTATATTCAACTTACTCAGTCAATATGGAAGCTAGCTTGCCAACAAATCTCTTTCACATCCAATATCTGGATCATAATTTCTCCACACTCTCTCATGGTAGTTTCTTTGAGTTGCAGTTGTTGTTAGATTCTCTTAATTTTGCCACAGTAATTATCGTACAAGGAATATCTTTTATTTCAATGCTACTTTTTTATGACCTCCAGCATGATGGCAATGTTACTATTCTATATTCAGGGATCATTGCAGATTTGAATATGTAGACTACCTTCCAGAGTGTTTGAAATTGTACTCTTTTTTTCTTTTATTCTTGCCTTCCCTGGTGGTTTATACAAATGTGACAGCCCCTCTGTGATTATGGAGCTGTTTTTTTTAATTGCATTGGTTGGCAGGGGCTTGGCCGCATTCATTTTTCCTTATTTTATATTTCTGTGCTTTATTTGAAATGTTTCCCATCGCAGCTGCATCCTTCAGTTGAGGTCATGTGTGGGATGGTTAAACTGTCAGGTTTCTTCCTGATAAAATTCTGCTGATCATTTTGTCAATAAGGGAAGGTATAAGTCCCACTGGACCGTAAGATCTATTCCATTCTTTCTAGTTTTATATATTGATATTGAAAACATGGCAACTACCCATTTTTACATTAACAAACGTTATTACAATTTTACTGAGTCCACCTGGAAACATTGATAACTCACGTATGTTTGATCTCTATTTTTCCTGAACAGCTTCCAGAATGAATGCTAATGGCTGCTGACCCACAAAAACAATAAGATACACAAAAAATTATTTTAACTGTGCCACAAAAATCAAATCCAAAATGGCAGATTCATGACTTTTTAAAATCACCTCATATCCCTATCGACTTTACAACCAATCACAAACCTAAACTAAAGTACTAAAATGCAACACTGCTGCCCACTATGGACCAGATTCCAAGTTGAGAGGTATTTAACATTCCCACTCGAATGCTAAGTCCGGTAGAAGTAGGCTTTTTGTGTGCATCGGGTAGTGCTAGTATTACAAGTAATAAAGGAGAAAAGAATACCAGAGCCAGGATGCCAGTGCAGCTGTAGATTTATTCAGGTAGGAGACTGCAGAATGGTAAAGCTCCTACTATCTGACGCGTTTTGCACATGCGCTTCATCAGAGATGAAGTAGATAGTAAATAGTAGAAAATAAATAGTTTCACTCACGCTAACTCAATGTGCGTAAAAAGCCGAACTTAGAATAGTGCGCGTGAGATAACATATTACCCCATAGAAGTCTATGGAGCAAAAAAAGTGTAAAAAAAAATTAACAACTTACTCGCACATAAACAGGATCGCATATTCTGGAGTGTGCTAGCCCGACATGAAAATATGAATATATTACATTCCAATGTTCTTCACATAGAAGAATATGTTCTATTTATTCATAAGTACATATTTCTACATATATCTGATGGTATTTGGATACAATATATATTTATACCTATATATATATGATTTTATATATAGTTATAGATGTATACAGATATATATATATATATATATATATATATATATATATATAAAAAAATATCTATTTAAAAATATATAGAACATATTCTGCAGAACATTGGAATTTGAAATATTTACAGTAAATACATAGTATAGTTGAGTTAGAGAAACTGATTCTATCAGACATTGATGGAAGATAGTAGTGTCAAAGAGGGAGTAATGCAGAAATTTGGCAGTGCAGGTCAAAAGTGGAGGACAAGGAGGACAGTGGAGGCAGCAAGGTCACCAAAACACAAAACAAATAGTCACATTAGAGATACACATGGAAAAAACAACATTGTCCATGTATTGAGTTGTTATTGCAGGAGAAGAAGGACACAAACATTGATGTAAAAAAATTACAAAATTATTAAGTCAGAGGACACAACATAAGCCACTAAGGCAAATATATATATATATATATATATATATATATATATATATATATATATATATATATATATATATCCTTTTCAATAATATTTTTAAAATTTTTAAAATGATCAAATATTAATATTTTCCCCCACCTGTAAGTCACAATCATCTCTGCCTGTGTCTTTGGTTTGTTTTTTGTATTCTAAAATGCAAATGATAGTCTATATATATATATATATATATATATATATATTTTAAAATATTAACTTTCTGATAACAGTAATGTACTATCTTTCTGAGGGCACTATATATACAAAAGTATTAAAAATGATATAAAACTACCTTTAGGTTGCATGTATGAGCTGTATAATGACATATAAATATGGCCTAAATGACATAAGGATAATGTTATTTACATTTGGCTCCACCCCCTCTGCAAAATGTCCCATTTTATAGATGCAAATATTCCAAAATCCAAACTATTCCAAAATCCAAGCCTTTTCCTGTCCCAAGCAATTTGGATAAAGACTTTTCTCTCTCTATCTCTCACTCTCTCTTGCAAGCTCACAGCTAGATTAATAGCAAAATTGAAGAGTTAGGTTTAGCATTTGGCAAAATGGAACCCAGGACCACGTCAAGGTCTCTTCCACTCTGGGTCCCCAACCTTACAATGCATGCCTTCAACTAAACACACTGAGATACAAAGAAGAGTTACCCAGACCCTTTGTAATTTCCCCAGACACATACAAAACATGGAAATGGACGGCATTCTCAAACCGGACTGGGTACACATCCTATGACCATGCAAAATTCACAGCCTTAAGCACTCACCAGCACTCAAACAAAGCTGCACAGTTTTCAGGGCCTTAGGCTTATGCAAAACCCATAATGAAAATTACAAAACAAAATTATGGCCAAATAGTAGTAGGCCCAGGACCATGTCAATGTCTTTTCCCCCCTTGTTTGTATCTCAGTGTACTTGGTTGAAGGCATGCATTGTGTGGCAGTGGACCTGTGCATTCATTCAATAACAAAACGTGGATATTTGTCTGGTTTTCACAAAATGAGTATGGGAATTAATGCAGCACAAAATTTAAAGAAAATGAATGAATAATGAGAAATTTGTCATTATTCATTAGTTTACTTTAAATAGTCAAAATACCTTTAGTGTGCTGGAAAACCACTCTAATACTAAAAGGTCCTTTAGTGCAGGCCCTGGGAGCCACCATGCTAAGCCTCTTATTAGCGCGCCCTTAGGCTCTTTGAAGAATGATCAGGATTTTCGCGGCTCTCCAAGTATTTTACGATACAGGTGAACTTTTTTACCTGTAGCAAAGGGATATTTATATTTATTTAACGAAAACAAATGTAAATGTTCCATGAATGGTGGCTTTTCATTTAGTTTAAAATGAGATGAATACCGAATAGCACAGGCAAAAGATATTCAAAATATGAAGTATTTTGAATATTAAAAATGAAAGATTCCGCCAAACCCGAACATGCTGATATTACAAGTTGAGTGAAATTGAGATTTTGCTAGTGCAATTGCCATGTACGGTTCAATCCTTACCGCAATCTCAGAGCTGTGGTTAAAGGGACAGTCTACACCAGAATTTTTATTGTTTAAAAAGATAGATAATCCCTTTATAATCCATTCCCTAGTTTTGCATAACCAACACAGTTATATAAATACACTTTTTACCTCTGTGATTACCTTGTATCTAAGCCTCTGTAAACTGCCCCCTTATTTCAGTTCTTTTGACAGAGATCCATTTTAGCCAATCAGAGCTGGCTCACTGGAACTTCACGTGCGTGAAAACAGTGTTATCTATATGACACACATGAACTAACACCCTCTAGTGGCGGAAAACTGTCAAAATGCCCTGAGAGAAGAGGTGGCTTTTAAGAGCTTAGAAATTAGCATATGAACTTCCTAGGTTTAGCTTTCAACTAAGATTACCAAGAGAACAAAGCAAAATTGGTGATAAAAGTAAATTGGAAAATTGTTTAAAATTAGATTCTCTATCTTAATCATGAAAACATAATTTATGTAAGAACTTACCTGATAAATTCATTTCTTTCATATTAGCAAGAGTCCATGAGCTAGTGATGTATGGGATATACATTCCTACCAGGAGGGGCAAAGTTTCCCAAACCTCAAAATGCCTATAAATACACCCCTCACCACACCCACAAATCAGTTTAACGAATAGCCAAAAAGTGGGGTGATAAGAAAAAAGTGTGAAGCATAAATATAAGGAATTGGAATAATTGTGCTTTATACAAAAAAATCATAACCACCACAAAAAAAGGGTGGGCCTCATGGACTCTTGCTAATATGAAAGAAATGAATTTATCAGGTAAGTTCTTACATAAATTATGTTTTCTTTCATGTAATTAGCAAGAGTCCATGAACTAGTGATGTATGGGATAATGACTACCCAAGATGTGGATCTTCCACGCAAGAGTCACTAGAGAGGGAGGGATAAAATAAAGACAGCCAATTCCGCTGAAAAAAATCCACACCCAAAAATAAAGTTTAAATCTTATAAAGAAAAAAACTGAAAATATAAGCAGAAGATTCAAACTGAAACAGCTGCCTGAAGTACTTTTCTACCAAAGACAGCTTCAGAAGAAGAAAACACATCAAAATGGTAGAATTTAGTAAAAGTATGCAAAGAAGACCAAGTTGCTGCTTTGCAAATCTGATCAACCGAAGCTTCATTCCTAAACGCCCAGGAAGTAGAAACTGACCTAGTAGAATGAGCTGTAATCCTTTGAGGCGGCGTTTTACCCGACTCGACATAAGCATGATGAATTAAAGATTTCAACCAAGATGCCAAAGAAATGGCAGAGGCCTTCTGACCTTTCCTAGAACCGGAAAAGATAACAAATAGACTAGAAGTCTTTCGGAAATTCTTAGTAGCTTCAACATAATATTTCAAAGCTCTAACTACATCCAAAGAATGCAATGATTTCTCCTTAGAATTCTTAGGATTAGGACATAATGAAGGAACCACAATTTCTCTACTAATGTTGTTGGAATTCACAACCTTAGGTAAAAATTTAAAAGAAGTTCGCAACACCGCCTTATCCTAGTGAAAAATCAGGAAAGGAGACTCACAAGAAAGAGCAGATAATTCAGAAACTCTTCTGGCAGAAGAGATAGCCAAAAGGAACAAAACTTTCCAATAAAGTAATTTAATGTCCAATGAATGCATAGGTTCAAACGGAGGAGCTTGAAGAGCCCTCAGAACCAAATTCAAACTCCAAGGAGGAGAAATTGACTTAATGACAGGTTTTATATGAACCAAAGCTTGTACAAAACAATGAATATCAGGAAGATTAGCAATTTTTCTGTGAAAAAGAACAGAAAGAGCAGAGATTTGTCCTTTCAATGAACTTGCAGACAAACCTTTATCCAAACCATCCTGAAGAAACTGTAAAATTCTCGGAATTCTAAAAAAATGCCAGGAAAAATGATGAGAAAGACACCAAGAAATATAAGTCTTCCAGACTCTATAATATATCTCCCTAGATACAGATTTACGAGCCTGTAACATAGTATTAATCACAGAGTCAGAGAAACCTCTTTGACTAAGAATCAAGCGTTCAATCTCCATACCTTTAAATTTAAGGATTTGAGATCCTTATGGAAAAAAGGACCTTGCGACAGAAGGTCTGGCCTTAATGGAAGAGTCCACGATTGGCAAGAGGCCATCCGGACAAGATCCGCATACCAAAACCTGTGAGGCCATGCTGGAGCTAGCAGCAGAACAAACGAGCATTCCTTCAGAATCTTGGAGATTACTCTTGGAAAAAGAACTAGAGGCGGAAAGATATAGGCAGGATGATACTTCCAAGGAAGTGACAATGCATCCACTGCTACCGCTTGAGGATCCCTGGATCTGGACAGATACATGGGAAGTTTCTTGTTTAGATGAGAGGCCATCAAATCTATTTCTGGAAGTCCCCACATTTGAACAATCTGAAGATATACCTCTGGGTGAAGAGACCATTGTAACGTTTGGCGACTGAGATAATCCGCTTCCCAATTGTCTATACCTGGGATATGAACCGCAGAAACTAGACAGGAGCTGGATTCCGCCCATACCAGAATTCGAGATACTTCTTTCATAGCCAGAGGACTGTGAGTCCCTCCTTGATGATTGATGTATGCCACAGTTGTGACATTGTCTGTCTGAAAACAAATGAACGATTCTCTCTTTAGAAGAGGCCAAGACTGAAGAGCTCTGAAAATTGCACGGAGTTCCAAAATATTGATCGTAATCTCACCTCCTGAGATTCCCAAACCCCTTGTGCTGTCAGAGACCCCCACACAGCTCCCCAACCTGTAAGACTTGCATCTGTTGAAATTACAGTCCAGGTCGGAAGAACAAAAGAAGCCCCCTGAACTAAACGATGGTGATCCGTCCACCACGTCAGAGAGTGTCGTACAATCGGTTTTAAAGATATTAATTGAGATATCTTTGTGTAATCCCTGCACCACTGGTTCAGCATACAGAGCTGAAGAGGCCGCATGTGAAAACGAGCAAAGGGGATCGCGTCCGATGCAGCAGTCATAAGACCTAGAATTTCCATGCATAAGGCTACCGAAGGGAATGATTGTGACTGAAGGTTTCGACAAGCTGATATCAATTTTAGACGTCTCTTGTCTGTCAAAGATAGAGTCATGGACACTGAATCTATCTGGAAACCTAAAAAGGTTACCTGTGTCTGAGGAATCAATGAACTTTTTGGTAAATTGATCCTCCAACCATGATGTTGAAGAAACAACACAAGTCGATTCGTATGAGATTCTGCTAAATGTGAAGACTGAGCAAGTACCAAGACATCGTCCAAATAAGGAAATACCACAATACCCTGTTCTCTGATTACAGACAGAAGGGCACCAAGAACCTTTGTAAAAATTATTGGAGCTGTAGCTAGGCCAAACGGCAGAGCCACAAACTGGTAATTCTTGTCTAGGAAAGAGAATCTCAGAAACTGATAGTGATCTGGATGAATCTGAATATGCAGCTATGCATCCTGTAAATCTATTGTAGACATATAATGCCCTTGCTGAACAAAAGGCAGGATAGTCTCTACAGTTACCATTTTGAATGTTGGTACCCTTACATAACGATTCAATATTTTTAGATCCAGAACTGGTCTGAAGGAATTCTCCTTCTTTGGTACAATGAAGAGATTTGAATAAAACCCCAGTCCCTGTTCAAGAACTGGAACTGGCATAATTACTCCAGTCAACTCTAGATCTGAAACACATTTCAGAAATGCTTGAGCCTTCACTGGGTTTACTGGGACACGGGAAAGAAAAAATCTCTTTGCAGGAGGCCGTATCTTGAAGCCAATTCTGTACCCTTCTGAAACAATGTTCTGAATCCAAAGATTGTGAACGGAATTGATCCAAATTTCTTTGAAAAAACGTAATCTGCCCCCTACCAGCTGAGCTGGAATGAGGGCCGCACCTTCATGTGGACTTAGGAGCTGGCTTTGATTTTCTAAAAGGCTTGGATTTATTCCAGACTGGAGATGGTTTCCAAACTGATACCACTCCTGAGGACGAAGGATCAGGTTTTTGTTCCTTGTTGTGACGAAAGGAACGAAAACGATTATTAGACTTAAATTTACCTTTAGATTTTTTATCCTGTGGTAAAAAAGTTCCTTTCCCTCCAGTAACAGTTGAGATAATAGAATCCAACTGAGAACCAAACAATTTATTACCCTGGAAAGAAAGGGAAAGCAGAGTAGACTTAGAAGACATATCAGCATTCCAAGTTTTAAGCCATAAAGCTCTTCTAGCTAAAATAGCTAGAGACATATACCTGACATCAACTCTAATGATTTCAAAGATGGCATCACAAATAAAATTATTAGCATGTTGAAGAAGAATAATAATGCTATGAGAATTATGATCTGTTACTTGTTGCGCTAAAGCTTCTAACCAAAAAGTTGAAGCTGCAGCAACATCCGCTAAAGATATAGCAGGTCTAAGAAGATTACCTGAACACAAGTAAGCTTTTCTTAGAAAGGATTCAATTTTCCTATCTAAAGGATCCTTAAAGGAAGTACCATCTGCCGTAGGAATAATAGTACGCTTAGCAAGAGTAGAGACAGCCTCATCAACCTTAGGAATTTTGTCCCAAAACTCTAATCTGTCAGATGGCACAGGATATAATTGCTTAAAACGTTTAGAAGGAGTAAATGAATTACCCAAATTATTCCATTCTCTGGAAATTACTTCAGAAATAGCACCAGGGACAGGAAAAACTTCTGGAATAACTACAGGAGATTTAAAAACCTTATCTAAATGTTTAGATTTAGTATCAAGAGGACCAGAATCCACAATTTCTAATGCAATTAGGACTTCTTTAAGTAAAGAACGAATAAATTCCATTTTAAATAAATATGAAGATTTATCAGCATCAACCTCTGAGACAGAATCCTCTGAACCAGAAGAACCATTATCAGAATCAGAATGATGATGTTCATTTAAAAATTCATCTGAAAAATGAGAAGTTTTAAAAGACTTTTTACGTTTACTAGAAGGAGGAATAACAGACATAGCCTTCTTAATGGATTTAGAAACAAAATCTCTTATGTTATCAGGAACACTCTGAGTATTAGATGTTGACAGAACAGCAACAGGTAATGTAACAGTACTAAAGGAAATATTATCTGCATTAACAAGTTTGTCATGACAAACAGTACAAACAACAGCTGGAGGAACAGATACCATAAGTTTACAGCAGATACACTTAGCTTTGGTAGCTCCAGCACCAGGCAGCGATTTTCCAGAAGTATCTTCTGACTCAGTTTCAACGTGGGAAATCTTGCAATATGTAATAGAAAAAACAACATATAAAGCAAAATTGATCAAATTCCTTAAATGACAGTTTCAGGAATGGGAAAAAATGCCAGTGAACAAGCTTCTAGCAACCAGAAGCAATAAATAAATTGACTTAAATAATGTGGAGACAATAGTGACGCCTATATTTTTTTAGCGCCAAAAATGACGCCCACATTATTTGGCGCCTAAACGCTTTTGGCGCCAAAAATGACGCCACATCCGGAACGCCGACACTTTTGGCGCAAAAGAACGTCAAAAATGACGCAACTTCCAGCGACACGTATAACGCCGGAAACAGAAAAAAAAGTTTGCGACAAAAAAGTCCGCGCCAAGAATGACGCAATAAAATGAAGCATTTTCAGCCCCCGCGAGCCTAAAAATTGATTTATTCATATGCATTATCCCAAATATGAAACTGACTGTCTGAAATAAGGAATGTTGAACATCCTGAGTCAAGGCAAATAAATGTTTGAATACATATATTTAGAACTTTATAAAAAAGTGCCCAACCATAGCTTAGAGTGTCACAGAATATAAGACTTACTTACCCCAGGACACTCATCTACATGTTGTAGAAAGCCAAACCAGTACTGAAACGAAAATCAGCAGAGGTAATGGTATATAAATAAGAGTATATCATCGATCTGAAAAGGGAGGTAAGAGATGAATCTCTACGACTGATAACAGAGAACCTATGAAATAGACCCCGTAGAAGGAGATCATTGAATTCAAATAGGCAATACTCTCCTCACATCCCTCTGACATTCACTGCACGCTGAGAGGAAAACCGGGCTCCAACCTGCTGCGGAGCGCATATCAACGTAGAATCTAGCACAAACTTACTTCACCACCTCCATAGGAGGCAAAGTTTGTAAAACTGATTTGTGGGTGTGGTGAGGGGTGTATTTATAGGCATTTTGAGGTTTGGGAAACTTTGCCCCTCCTGGTAGGAATGTATATCCCATACGTCACTAGCTCATGGACTCTTGCTAATTACATGAAAGAAAGTTTATTTTGGACTAGACTGTCCCTTTAACTGTTTTCCTGGAAAAAAAAGTTGCACAAAGCACTTCAAAAATACATTACAAAGTACAGTTACACTCATATTAACACCGTCTAATAAAAAATATTTTAAAAAAATGTTGCGCAAAAAAGTTATAAGGGCTCAAAGATATGAGATCTCGGGGTGTAAGAAGACACATTGCTAAAGATGTATTTGTATGTATATATATATATATACTCGCACTCTCTGGTCCTTTAGCTAGAAAATACTTAATGGGACATTTTAGAGACAAAAACAGAGGATGGGGAGTTTGTGTGTGTGTGTGTGTGTGTGTGTACATATATATTGATGTATTTATATGTGTATCAATGTATTCATATATACACATATATACACATATAAACACATTAATATATACAGTATGTACACATATATAGACATACTAGTGTTAAAGCCTGTGTACACATGCCAAAATGTCCCCCTACAAGATCCTTTCCCTAGCCTTTATTCCCCCATCCACTCTAGGATCCCTCTGTACCTCCTTCTCCCTATCCAAAATAAAAAAAATGTAAACCTAAACTAATACCCCTATAAAAATAAACAATCCCCCCAAAATAAAAACACCCCCTAATCTAATACTTAACTACCAATAGCCCTTAAAGGGCCTTTTGTAGGGCATTGCCACAAGTTAAACATCTCTTTTTCTTAAAAAAATGACCAATTACCCCTAACAGTAAACCCCCCACCCAACCAGCCTCCCCCCCAAAATAAAAAAACTAAGTCTAAAAAAACCTAACCTACCCATTGCTCCTAAAGGGGCATTTGTTATTGGTATTGTTTTTAAAAGGGCATCCAGCTCTTTTACTGCCCTTAAAAGGGCAATTAGCATATACTCTTTATTACTGGCCAGAAATTAATGATGAAGACTATAAGGTCTGATGTTGGCAATGTTCAATATGTTTTTTCCTTTTTTATTTTGCTACTCCTTACAGTCTCTGGCTCAGATATTTGTCCCCTTTAATGTTGTCTCTGCTATATCCAAGTCAGAGCTTTTTGTGAAGTTGTTTTAGGGTTATACCCCATTCTATCTATGACTCTGCCTTTTCTCTACATGTGGGGATATTCCCTACCATTCTAAGACATGGCTCTTAATTACTATCCTAAACAATTAGTTGCTCCTTTTTATTTCCATGCTAAATGTTTTCCTTGGGGGATATGTTTGGAGGGCTGCTTGGGTTAGCCAATTGGCTTATAGTTATTTGTTAATAGTGTTGTTTTCCTACATATCTACATATTCCTACATATCTGAGCTAGCATCAGGGTTATCTACAAGTTTCATCAGGGATATTTTCAAAGGAACTTCACTACCTGACAGGTGAGAAGCTTCTTCCTATAGACTCCCCTACAGAGTATGTTAGCCATCTCTATAACACACAGCGCCCCACAATTCAAATATTTGTAATGCTGCTCTTCCGCCAGGTCCTGGCAGATTTGAGTTACATGCTATATTAACAGCTTCTACCAATGCAGCCAGCTGTGACTAGGCCTCATTTGCTTAGACATACTTCTATACGTTGCGATAATGTTGTCTTTTACCTATGATTATAATGCATCATACATATAGTGTAATTATATACCTTGTAGCATTTAATATGCCATAGAGTAGCTAGTACGTGCACAGTTACCTCCCTATTAGGCAGTTACTAGGTTTGCCATACATTTTTGCTTTTTTATAGATATATATGTTTTTGAGCGTGTGACTCATACAGAGGATACAGCTGTGTCATATACTGGCCTGTGTAGTAGTGTTTTCTATATTGCCTCATACTTTTATTTAGAGAAGCACTGTTTATATTAACCTCAGGGAAGATAGCTCCGATATGTTTGTCTTCCTGAGCTGTTTTGTTATACATACAGCCTTATAGCGCTATACTTCCTGCAAGCTACCAGATATGTTTACCCATATAAAACATAGCGCTAAAACTACTATCTCCTATGTTCTTTACTCTCAGTGGAGTCACTACCCTGTTATGGAGCTACTACAATACAGTAATTATTTTTTTTTGTGTTAATTAACTAACTAGCCATTTATAGAATGTTGCCTTATCTGACAGTATACACTAAGCTTTATATATGGTTACACTGCTATATTCAGCGGTACAGGTATCTGTCTTAGCTGAATAGGATCTATATCTTCATGATATCACCGCTATCTGAGGTCTATACTGCCTGATGTATTCTGATTTGGGGTCTAGACCCCCCCCTAATCTAGTTAGACTACTACAAACAATTTTTTTGACCCCTGAGCTGCTGCGTGATATTAGGGACCTATTGTTTTTAATTTAGTTTCTGGATTGTGGGGAAGATATAGCTATGATTATTCACCTGCTGTTAAACGACTCTGGTATGAGTCATGCTTGCTAAATAGAAGTGATTCCAAAGCAATATGTAATTACCAATATTTTAATTTCACATAGCTTTTTTATGCCTATGACACTGAGATCTGTTGTTCATGTTTATCTTATGTTCGTTTTCCAGGCTCTAGGTATTTTTTGAGTTATTCCCATTTCCCCCTATATAGAGAAACCTTTCTTTTTACATAACCCGCATATGTTCCCTACTTGCTATTATCTGCTATTGTTATAGGTATTTCATAGACTACTATAGCTGCTTATAGGTTTTGAAATGTGCCTCCGTATCACAATTCACGTTGTACTTCTAGTGACATTCTCCTATTGTACTACAACTATATACCTACACCCCCTAGACCCTATGCTACTATGATGGAAAGGGGTTTGCTATGCATATTCCTAATGTCTAGTATGATTTCATTATACTTATCTTTGCTAGATATATAGTATACCCCAGATGCTAAAAAATTAACATACAATTATACCCAACATGTATCTCTAATACCGTATAGTATAGCCTATATTTACATGTTTATTATCCCCTATATATTTCTACTTTTTAACTACTATACTATTCCCAGATTTCTGTTTTACAGAGCCACTAGCTCCCATGACATTTCTCTATCGACTGTATCTCCCCTCATCCTTTCCCGCTCCGCACCTGTGAGTGGGTCATATCCACCATCCCTCAACCGTCTCTGTCCAGTGGTGACAATATCCCTGAGGGGAGATACTGCATAAATGTTCCAATAATGTAATATAGACCTCTTCCTAACCAGACTGGAGCTATACCTGCTCTTTCTTGATGCGCATTACGAATTGCACTTAACTCTTGCACGCCACGCATTATGTTATATTAAATAATTGACCTAGTCAATTAACATCTCTATGGTCTTCCGCCCCCCCCCCCATTGTTGTTGACCATATAATATGATAACATAGAAAAATTATTTGTATAAGCGGTGTTTACCCGCTGACATTTCCCTAATTTCCCCCTTGCTCTTTATTTTACTCTTGATATCATGACCCTGCCCTTAACAAAATGAAGCATTCAATTATATGACGAATTAGTTCTTAATAAATTGGGTCTATCTAGTAGCTACAGTGCTCTTTCAGAGCGTCTTTTATCACTATGGCCTGGAATAATAGCTACTCACAGTATCCTATAAAAAACATAAAAGGAGGGTTTCAGAGATATTTTGACATTCATGTTATGTTTTCTTTTCCTGTCATATTGTTGTTAAGACAATCACTTCTATGTTTTGTAATATGTATATGTCATAGTTTTTTGTTGTCATTTTGAAAAATCCTCAATAAAAATTATTCAAAAAAAAAAAAAAAAAAAGGGCAATTAGCTCTTTTACAACCAATAAAATCCCTTATCTTAAAAATAATAAAAATGAAAAAAAATCCTAAAACTAAGCCCCAAATAGGTACTCACCGTTCCTGAGGTCCAGCGGTGAAGGTCTTCTTCCCGGCGGCTCCATCATCTTCTAATTTCATCCGGAGCGAGGGCAGCGCGGAGCGGAGGTGCGGAATGGTCTTCCCCGAAGTTGTGGATCCGGAGCAGGGGTCCTCAGCAGCAGTTCTGAGCTGCGGTCCTCAGTGGCATTCTTCAGTTGCAGCGGTGTGGAGGCTCCTCTTCATCCGATCTCCGACATACACAGAAAATTGAATGCAAGGTACCGCATTCAATTTGGGGTAACTTGCATTTTGAAATCAGCCAATAGGATAAGCCAATAAGATTTCAGTAGCTCTCATCATTTTGTCTGATTTAAAAATTTCAGCCAATAGGAATGCAAGGTACCCCAATAAATATGGGGTACCTTGTATTTAATCTTTAGTGTGCGGCAGATGATCGCATAAAGAGGAGCCTCCATGCTGCTTAGGACCACGGCCGCTGAAGACCGCCGCTGCATTGGAGAAGTCAGCTCCGCACCTCCGCTCCGCGCCGTCTTTGCTCTGGATGAAGATAGAAGATGATGGAGCCGCCTGGAAGAAGACCTTCTCCGTCGGACTTCAGGAATGGAGAGAACCAAATTGGGGGTTAGATTTAGGATTTTTTCTTTCTTTTTTTTATTTCTCAAATTAGGGATTTAATGGGCTTCTAAAAGAGCTGATTGCCCTTTTAAGGGCAATACCCATACAATTGGGGTGTTTGGTGGGTGTTTTTTTTAACTGTTACGGGGGGACTTAGTATTTTTTAAACGTAAAAGAGCTGTTTAACTTAGGGAAATGCCCTACAAAAGGCCCTTTTTAAGGTATTGGTAGTTTAGTTTAGAATAAAGAGGGTTTTTATTTTGGGGGGGGCTTTTTTATTTTCATAGGGATTAGGTTGAATTTTTTTTATTTTTGATCATTTTGTTTATTTTTTTCTGTAATGTTAGACTTTTTTATTTTTTGTAATGTTAGATTCATTTTTTGTAATTTACATTTTTACTTTAATTGTAATTTAGTAGTAATTAGGGTTAATTTAGGGGGTGTTAGGTTAGGGGGCTTAGTAATTAAATTAGTTATTTGCATTGTGGAGGGTTGGCAGTTAGGTTAATTAGGTTTATTATGATGTGGGGGGGTTGGTTTAGGGGTTAACAGTATAATTAGTTGGTGTTGTAGGGTTTGGCGGTTTAAGGGTTAATATTGTAATTTATTTAGTTGGTGTTGTGGGGGTTTGGCGGTGTAAGTGTTAGGTAGTTTCTGTTTTTATTGTTAATACTTAGAATGGGCGGTTATGTTTATTTATTTTTTTAATACTTCGTGTGGGTGGTTAGTTTTTTTTTAGGAGCCTCGCGCAGCCAACATTCTTTTGAGGATGCATGCGCAACTGGCAACACTGATGTATGCTTTACAAACACGATTATAGTATAGATTATACAAGTGCTTTGCTATTCTAGCCTCAAGGCTTTACTTCAGGTCTCCAAGAGCACTAAATTATGTGTAGTGCTCCATTGAAAATATTGTATATGGCATGCTAAAAAAATTCAGCCACGTTAAGATTCCCTGGTAAATCTTTTTTTACCATTCACTTGTAATGCCAGATACTCTATTCTTAACAGAGGATCACAATATGGATAGCACACCCTGTGCTATTGATTGCACTCTACTGTTAATCACAATCCAATTTATTTAAATTGCAGCATGTGCCACTCAAAAGAATTGCAATACAATGTGTCTTTTTAAAAAAAAAATCACATTAAAAAAAAAACTCCATGTCAACATGCCATACTTACACTTCCTTTCCTTTTCTCATGTTTTTCAGATTCATAAGACATAAGAGAGGGACAAGTCAACCAAACTTCAACCTGCAAGAAATAGTTAGTACCTACAGAAAATAAAACTATGCATGTATGCATGTCTACATTTCAGACATATGTTCTTTATCCACATGTGTTGTAAACACCATTTACCAGGGCTAATTTTGGTTTGCTGCTCATAAGGCTTTGTTCATCTTTCAACCCCACCAGTTTCTCCGGCCATTCTTTTAGAATTGGGTTTGCTTTAGCAGTCTTTAAACAGGATGTCCTTGTTATTAGGAAAAATAATCTTTGTTCTACTTACATTCCCCAGCCTGAATGTGAAATCAGTAAAGCTTTTAAGAATCTTACTCTGTAAATGTGTATTTGAATACATTTTCCATGTGGCACTTTGTTGTCTTCTTTCAGGCTGTTGTGCTGGTTCTAACATACTTCAAAGAATTTTGTAATATTCTCTGGTAATTCCTGCTCAGCTTTTGGCTAACCACAAATTAAAAGGCTGTTAAGCCTGTATTAAGACTTACATTGTGTTAAAGGGATATTAAACAGTCTGTTGCAATGAAAAAGCACTATACCTAATAGAAATCATTACAATATCATTATTCATCTATTAAAATGTATTTTGCCTTTTTTTTACACTACATTGGTGCTTCCTGTCACAGCCCTACATGGAGGAATAGGTATTTGCAGGACGTTTTGTCAGCCCGATGTAATACAACTTCTAGGCTAGTGAATAGACTAGATAAAAGGAAGTCAGATATGCTCATGCCCGGAACTGAAAGGAATAAAACAAGTATGTTTTGAATATGATCTGTTCGTATTACACAGTTATTTGCTGTTTTTTACACAATTTGTTTCTTTTGTGTTTACTTTGATTTACCATATTTGTTTTTACCAACAAATAACTGTTTAATATCCCTTTCAGTTTCTTGTTTTGAAGGGGGCAATTTTTCCCCCCTCTAGGACTGAGCTAAACCCATCTGGCAAGCCAGTGGCAAGAGGAATATGTTTGTAGTCACCAACCACTAGTTAGCACCCAGTAATGCATTGCTGCTTCTGAGCCCACTATGCTATGCTTTTCAATAAATGATACCAATAATTTAAAATCAGTGTGAAACTCATAATAAATGTAAAGTAAAAAGTGTCTTAAAATCACATTCTGTTTCTGAACCACGCAAGTTTAGCTTTCACTTTCATGTTTCTTAATTTTGTTCCCACCTTTTTTCTACTCCCCACTGAATAAATATTGGAGAATTATGTTAAATTAAGAAAAATTGTTACATATTAATAACAAAAATAAAATAAAATAATAATAACTTTAAGGCATTTAAGTAAATAGGGTAGAAGTATTTAAATATTTTATATATTTTAATACATGAAAACAGGGGATGTTACTGGATTTGATTATCTGAAATCCAGCATTAGTTACATTTCCACTTTTCTTTAACTACAAATGTATTTAACTGATTATTTTTTTTAGAGTAATGCTGGCTCTAAAATGAATGACATCCCAATAAGGGGCTTGCGCAAAAGGCAATCACTTGGTACTTACCTCATATGGAGGTGCAATTACTGGAGAGAGACTTCTATTTTAAGGTGAGACAATCTGCCTTGGGAACAAACCCCTGGGAAGTGCAAGTAAGGATTTGGTCACAAACTTCAGACTTTTGTGCAAGTGAAAGTCCTAATTATGAAGAGAAATCAAATGAAATCAAATATGAAGTCTTTGAGGTGTGATGGATTATAATTTAAAGAACAGTAAGTTACTTTGACTATTTCCAACTTCCTAGCAGCAAAGGGAGACTTGCATAAAAATCTACTCATAACTGTATTATTATTGTTATACTTATTATCTGAAAATTAGAATTATACATCACAAATATTATATGTAAGATGATAATATAATTGCAATTAAATACAATAAAAATGAAGAGAAATATGTATACATAGTCACACTTTTTGAAGAATTAACAATGGAAGTACTATTCAGTCACAAAGAAGTTAATAAGAATGACATCTGTTGCGGTATTAATATAAACACTAATATCATATGACATTTTACAATATTAAAGAAATGTAGTAATTGATGTACAAGCAAATAACATAATCAGACAATTTCAATCCAGTTAATTGTGTTTTTAGCTGTATTTCAGGTCCCGAAACACCTTTTTTTTCAACATCTGCAATGCAAATGATAATACTATTCATGTATTTGAAAAATCATAATTATATAGTAAAAAAGTTATGATAAATTGATAGCATGAACTTTGGCAATCACAATGCACCTGACCACAAGTTATTGACTAAATATTGACAACAAAATGGACACATCAAATTCAAATATCAATATCGGCAACTTAAAGGGACACTGAACCCAATTTTATTCTTTTGTAATTCAGAAAGAGCATGCAATTTTAAAGGGACAGTTAACCCAAAAATTGTCTTTCATGATTCAGATAGAGGGTACAATTTTAAACAACTTTCCAATTTACTTCTATTATCTAATTTGCTTCATTCTTCAGATATCCTTTTTTGAAGTAATAGCAATATAGGGGAGCCAATCACACAAGGCATCTATGTGCAGCTACCAATCAGCAGCTACTTAGCCTATCTTTGGAGCAAATTATATCAAGGAAATTAAGCATATTAGATAATAGAAGTAATTTAGAAAGTTGTTTAAAATTGCATGTTCTTTCTAAATCATGAAAGAAAAATTATGGGTTTCATATCCCTTTAAGCAACTTTCTAATTTACTCCTATTATCATTTTTTTTTCCGTTCTCTTGCTATCATTATTTGAAAAAGAAGGCATCTAAGCTTTTTTTTTATTTCAGTACTCTGGACAGCACTTTTTTATTGGTGGATGAATTTATCCACCAATCAGCAAGGACAACCCAGGTTGTTCACCAAAAATGGTCCGGCATCTAAACTTACATTCTTGCATTTCAAATAAAGATACCAAGAGAATGAAGAAAATTTGATAACAGGAGTAAATTATAAAGTTGCTTAAAATTTCATGCTCAATCTGAATCACGAAAGAAAAAATTTGGGTACAGTGTCCCTTTAAATACAAATCGGTATCGGCAACTTATATGCATATGCTCAGGTCCAAAAAACAAGATGGCTCTGCCCATTTCAACAATAGCAATGACCCTTTGATGATGGTTAAATCTCGCCAAATAAAAAGCATTACTGATCACGTTATTATCAATTAAATCTAAAAACACAAGAAAACATATCTACACAATAATAATACAAAAACAAGAAATGGGTTACAGAAAAAAAACAAGTAACAAAGTTTTTTTTTTTAAGTAACTTCCCTGTATGGATAGATTACACAGCCAACCTTGGTCACACCACCGTTGCACAAACAATTTTGTGTATTGGTAGCACCGTTTCTCTCTCCCTGAGATTGGGAAATCTTATTCCCGGGTGTATGTAGTCTGATCTTTCATCTTCCTGTGGTTACCTCGGATAAAAGGATCACAGGTGGCAGTATAATCGAGCCAAAGCAATGAAAAAAGTGCGGTATACTCACAGAGGATAAATTTAATAAAAGGCTTTATTCAAAGACCAACTCGAATGATGTCTTTCATAAAACCCAGCTTTACCGAAACTTATTAAAAGTTGTACAATAAAAATGATGTAACATAAAATGCTCAACCGGTTTCAGCAAAATGCCTTTTTCAAGAGCAATATAAACCAGCAATAAGCCCTACACAATATCTTCAACCTCTGTGTTTGTATACCATATAGTCCTTCCTACTCATTTCCAAACAAGTGAAACACCTGCTCTGGAGATGCGTTTACATCTTGAGGGGATTAACCCTTACGTTTAAAACAAGGAAAATTCAATAGTTTTTAAAAATGCCAAATTTAAATTAAAACCTGTATGATCTTATTTTCAATTAATTTGCTTTCCCATATTTTAAAAATTCACATTCTAAGATTTTATATATCTATCATTAGACATGTGCACCGCTAAAAAATTCGGTTCGTTTTCGGTTCGGATCGATTCGGACTTTTCGAATTTCGTTTCGGATCGAATCTGATTCGGCAAAATTTGAATAAATTCGTTTCGGATTTATTCGGATGTGAATAAATTCGTTTCGGATTTATTCGGATTCGGCTGAATTCGGTTCTATTCCGTTCCGAAATTCGGTATGTTTTTAGTACACTAACACCCATTTAGTACACTAAGTCACTAACACCCATAAACTACCTATGAACCACTAAACCGAGGCCCCCCCACATCGCAAACCCTATAATAACATTATTTAACCCCTAATCTGCCAATCGGATATCGCCGCCGCCTACATTATAGCTATTAACCCCTAATCTGCTGTCCCTAACACCGCCGACCCCTACATTATAGTTATTAACCCCTAATCTGCCCCCCCCAACGTCGCCGCAATCTAACTACAAGTATTAACCCCTAATCTGCCGACCCGATATCGCCGCCACCTACATTATAGCTATTAACCCCTAATCTGCTGTCCCTAACACCGCCGACCCCTACATTATAGTTATTAACCCCTAATCTGCCCCCCCCAACGTCGCCGCAATCTAACTACAAGTATTAACCCCTAATCTGCCGACCCGATATCGCCGCCGCCTACATTATAGCTATTAACCCCTAATCTGCTGTCCCTAACACCGCCGACCCCTACATTATAGTTATTAACCCCTAATCTGCCCCCCCCCAACGTCGCCGCAATCTAACTACAAGTATTAACCCCTAATCTGCCGACCCGATATCGCCGCCGCCTACATTATAGCTATTAACCCCTAATCTGCTGTCCCTAACACCGCCGACCCCTACATTATAGTTATTAACCCCTAATCTGCCCCCCCAATGTCGCCGCAATCTAACAACAAGTATTAACCCCTAATCTGCCGACCCGATATCGCCGCCTACATTATAGCTATTAACCCCTAATCTGCTGTCACTAACACCGCCGACCCCTACATTATAGTTATTAACCCCTAATCTGCCTCCCCCAACGTCGCCGCAATCTAACTACAAGTATTAACCCCTAATCTGCCGACCCGATATCGCCGCCGCCTACATTATAACTATTAACCCCTAATCTGCTGTCCCTAACACCGCCGACCCCTACATTATAGTTATTAACCCCTAATCTGCCCCCCCCCAACGTCGCCGCAATCTAACTACAAGTATTAACCCCTAATCTGCCGACCCGATATCGCCGCCGCCTACATTATAACTATTAACCCCTAATCTGCTGTCCCTAACACCGCCGACCCCTACATTATAGTTATTAACCCCTAATCTGCCTCCCCCAACGTCGCCACAATCTAACTACAAGTATTAAGCCCTAATCTGCCGACCGCAAATCGCCGCCACTATAATAAATGTATTAACCCCTAAACCGCCGCACTCCCGCCTCGCAAACACTAGTTAAATATTATTAACCCCTAATCTGCCCTCCCTAACATCGCCGCCACCTACCTACAATTATTAACCCCTAATCTCCCGCCCCCAACGTCGCCGCTACTATAATAAGGTTATTAACCCCTAAACCTAAATCTAACCCTAACACTAACACCCCCTAACTTAAATATAATTTAAATAAAACGAAATAAATTTACTATAGTTAAATAAATGAATCCTATTTAAAACTAAAGACTTACCTGTAAAATAAACCCTAAGATAGCTGCAATATAACTAATAGTTACATTGTAGCTATTTTAGGATTTATTTTTATTTTACAGGCAACTTTGTATTTATTTTAACTAGGTACAATAGTTATTAAATAGTTAATAACTATTTAATAACTACCTAGCTAAAATAAATACAAATTTACCTGTAAAATAAATCCTAACCTAAGTTACACTAACACCTAACACTACACTATCATTAAATTAACTAAATAAATGAATCATATTTAAAACAAAATACTTACCTGTAAAATAAACCCTAATATAGCTGCAATATAACTAATAGTTACATTGTAGCTATTTTAGCATTTATATGTATTTTACAGGCAACTTTGTATTTATTTTAACTAGGTACAAAAGCTATTAAATAGTTATTGACTAATTAATAGCTACCTAGTTAAAATAATTACAAAATTACCTGTAAAATAAATCCTAACCTAAGTTACAAATAAACCTAACACTACACTGTCATTAAATAAATTAACTACAAGTACCTACAATTATCTACAATTAAATAAACTAAAGTACAAAACCCCCCCACTAAATTACAAAAAAAAAAAAACACTAAATTACAAAAAATAAAAAAATATTACAAGAATTTTAAACTAATTACACCTAATCTAAGCCCCCTAATAAAATAACAAAGCCCCCCAAAATAAAAAAAATGCCCTACCCTATACTAAATTACAAAAGTTAACAGCTCTATTACCTTACCAGCCCTGAACAGGGCCCTTTGCGGGGCATGCCCCAAAGAAAACAGCTCTTTTGCCTGCAAAAAAAAAACACAATCCCCCCCCACATTACAACCCACCACCCACATACCCCTACTCTAACCCAAACCCCCCTTAAATAAACCTAACACTACCCCCCTGAAGATCTCCCTACCTTGAGTCGTGTTCACCCAGCCGGGCCGAAGTCTTCATCCGATGGGGCAGAAGAGGACATCCAGACCGGCAGAAGTCTTCATCCAAGCTGGGCAAGAAGAGGTCTTCCATCCATCATACAAGTACCAAAATACAAACAAACAATAAATTACAAAAAATAATAAAATATTACAATAATTTTAAACTAATTACACCTAATCTAAGCCCCCTACTAGCTATTAATATAGCTTCAATATAACTAATAGTTACATTGTAGCTATTTTAGGATTTATATTTATTTTACAGGCAACTTTGTATTTATTTTAACTAGGTACAATAGCTATTAAATAGTTAATAACTATTTAATAACTACCTAGCTAAAATAAATACAAATTTACCTGTAAAATAAATCATAACCTAAGTTACAATTACACCTAACACTACACTATCATTAAATTAACTAAATAAATGAATCCTATATAAAACTAAAGACTTACCTGTAAAATAAACCCTAATATAGCTGCAATATAACTAATAGTTACATTGTAGCTATTTTAGCATTTATATTTATTGTACAGGCAACTTTGTATTTATTTTAACTAGGTACAATAGCTATTAAATAGATATTTACTGTTTAATAGCTACCTAGTTAAAATAATTACAAAATTACCTGTAAAATAAATCCTAACCTAAGTTACAATTAAACCTAACACTACACTATCATTAAATAAATTAACTACAAGTACCTACAATTAAATACAATTAAAAAACTATACTAAAGTACAAAACCCCCCCTACTAAATTACAAAAAATAAAAAAATATTACAAGAATTTTAAACTAATTACACCTAATCTAAGCCCCCTAATAAAATAACAAAGCCCCCCAAAATAAAAAAAAATGCCCTACCCTATACTAAATTACAAAAGTTAACAGCTCTATTACCTTACCAGCCCTGAACAGGGCCTTTTGCGGGGCATGCCCCAAAGAAAACAGCTCTTTTGCCTGTAAAAAAAAACACAATACCCCCCCCCCCACACATTACAACCCACCACCCACATACCCCTACTCTAACCCAAACCCCCCTTAAATAAACCTAACACTACCCCCCTGAAGATCTCCCTACCTTGAGTCGTGTTCACCCAGCCGGGCCGAAGTCTTCATCCGATGGGGCAGAAGAGGACATCCAGACCGGCAGAAGTCTTCATCCAAGCGGGGCAAGAAGAGGTCATCCATCAGAAAAGTACAAAAAAACAAACAAACACTAAATTAGCAAAAATAATAAAATATTACAATAATTTTAAACTAATTACACCTAATCTAAGCCCCCTACTAGCTATTAATATAGCTTCAATATAACTAATAGTTACATTGTAGCTATTTTAGGATTTATATTTATTTTACAGGCAACTTTGTATTTATTTTAACTAGGTACAATAGCTATTAAATAGTTAATAACTACCTAGCAAAAATAAATACAAATTTACCTGTAAAATAAACCCTAACCTAAGTTACAATTACACCTAACACTACACTGTCATTAAATTAACTAAATAAATTAATCCTATATAAAACTAAATACTTACCTGTAAAATAAACCCTAATATAGCTACAATATAACTAATAGTTACATTGTAGCTATTTTAGCATTTATATTTATTTTACAGGCAACTTTGTATTTATTTTAACTAGGTACAATAGCTATTAAATAGATATTTACTGTTTAATAGCTACCTAGTTAAAATAATTACAAAATTACCTGTAAAATAAATCCTAACCTTAGGCCTAGATTTAGAGTTCGGCGGTAGCCGTCAAAACCAGCGTTAGAGGCTCCTAACGCTGGTTTTGGCCGCCCGCTGGTATTTGGAGTCAGTGATTAAAGGGTCTAACGCTCACTTTACAGCCGCGACTTTTCCATACCGCAGATCCCCCTACGCCATTTGCGTAGCCTATCTTTTCAATGGGATCTTTCTAACGCTGGTATTTAGAGTCGTTTCTGCAGTGAGCGTTAGAGCTCTAACGACAAGATTCCAGCCGCCTGAAAAAAGCAGGAGTTAAGAGCTTTCTGGCTAACGCCGGTTCATAAAGCTCTTAACTACTGTACCCTAAACTACACTAACACCCATAAACAACCTATGTACCCCTAAACCGAGGTCCCCCCACATCGCCGCCACTCGATTAAAATTTTTAACCCCTAATCTGCCGACCGCCACCTACGTTATACTTATGTACCCCTAATCTTCTGCCCCTAACCCCGCCGACCCCTATATTATATTTATTAACCCCTAACTTGCCCCCCACAACGTCGCCGCAAGCTACTTAAAATAATTAACCCCTAATCTTCCGACCGCAAATCGCCGCCACCTACGTTATCCCTATGTACCCCTAATCTTCTGCCCCTAACCCCGCCGACCCCTATATTATATTTATTAACCCCTAACTTGCCCCACACAACGTCGCCGCAAGCTACTTAAAATAATTAACCCCTAATCTTCCGACCGCAAATCGCCGCCACCTACGTTATCCCTATGTACCCCTAATCTTCTGCCCCTAACATCGCCGACCCCTATGTTATATTTATTAACCCCTAATCTGCCCCCCACAACGTCGCCGACACCTACCTACACTTATTAACCCCTAATCTGCCGAGCGGACCTGAGCGCTACTATAATAAAGTTATTAACCCCTAATCCGCCTCACTAACCCTATCATAAATAGTATTAACCCCTAATCTGCCCTCCCTAACATCGCCGACACCTACCTTCAATTATTAACCCCTAATCTTCCGATCGGAGCTCACCGCTATTCTAATAAATGGATTAACCCCTAAAGCTAAGTCTAACCCTAACACTAACACCCCCCTAAGTTAAATATAATATTTATCTAACGAAATTAATTAACTCTTATTAAATAAATGATTCCTATTTAAAGCTAAATACTTACCTGTAAAATAAATCCTAATATAGCTACAATATAAATTATAATTATATTATAGCTATTTTAGGATTAATATTTATTTTACAGGTAACTTTGTATTTATTTTAACCAGGTACAATAGCTATTAAATAGTTAAGAACTATTTAATAGTTACCTAGTTAAAATAATTACAAATTTACCTGTAAAATAAATCCTAACCTAAGTTATAATTAAACCTAACACTACCCTATCAATAAAATAATTAAATAAACTACCTACAATTACCTACAATTAACCTAACACTACACTATCAATAAATTAATTAAACACAATTGCTACAAATAAATACAATTAAATAAACTATCTAAAGTACAAAAAATAAAAAAGAACTAAGTTACAGAAAATAAAAAAATATTTACAAACATAAGAAAAATATTACAACAATTTTAAACTAATTACACCTACTCTAAGCCCCCTAATAAAATAACAAAGACCCCCAAAATAAAAAATTCCCTACCCTATTCTAAAATACAAAAATTACAAGCTCTTTTACCTTACCAGCCCTGAACAGGGCCCTTTGCGGGGCATGCCCCAAGAATTTCAGCTCTTTTACCTGTAAAAAAAAACATACAATACCCCCCCCCAACATTACAACCCACCACCCACATACCCCTAATCTAACCCAAACCCCCCTTAAATAAACCTAACACTACCCCCCTGATGATCTTCCTACCTTGTCTTCACCATGCCAGGTTCACCGATCCGTCCTGGCTCCAAGATCTTCATCCAACCCAAGCGGGGGTTGGCGATCCATAATCCGGTGCTCCAAAGTCTTCCTCCTATCCGGCAAGAAGAGGACATCCGGACCGGCAAACATCTTCTCCAAGCGGCATCTTCTATGTTCTTCCATCCGATGACGACCGGCTCCATCTTGAAGACCTCCAGCGCGGATCCATCCTCTTCTTCCGACGACTAGACGACGAATGACGGTTCCTTTAAGGGACGTCATCCAAGATGGCGTCCCTCGAATTCCGATTGGCTGATAGGATTCTATCAGCCAATCGGAATTAAGGTAGGAATTTTCTGATTGGCTGATGGAATCAGCCAATCAGAATCAAGTTCAATCCGATTGGCTGATCCAATCAGCCAATCAGATTGAGCTCGCATTCTATTGGCTGTTCCGATCAGCCAATACAATGCGAGCTCAATCTGATTGGCTGATTGGATCAGCCAATCGGATTGAACTTGATTCTGATTGGCTGATTCCATCAGCCAATCAGAAAATTCCTACCTTAATTCCGATTGGCTGATAGAATCCTATCAGCCAATCGGAATTCGAGGGACGCCATCTTGGATGACGTCCCTTAAAGGAACCGTCATTCGTCGTCTAGTCGTCGGAAGAAGAGGATGGATCCGCGCTGGAGGTCTTCAAGATGGAGCCGGTCGTCATCGGATGGAAGAACATAGAAGATGCCGCTTGGAGAAGATGTTTGCCGGTCCGGATGTCCTCTTCTTGCCGGATAGGAGGAAGACTTTGGAGCACCGGATTATGGATCGCCAACCCCCGCTTGGGTTGGATGAAGATCTTGGAGCCAGGACGGATCGGTGAACCTGGCATGGTGAAGACAAGGTAGGAAGATCATCAGGGGGGTAGTGTTAGGTTTATTTAAGGGGGGTTTGGGTTAGATTAGGGGTATGTGGGTGGTGGGTTGTAATGTTGGGGGGGGGTATTGTATGTTTTTTTTTACAGGCAAAAGAGCTGAAATTCTTGGGGCATGCCCCGCAAAGGGCCCTGTTCAGGGCTGGTAAGGTAAAAGAGCTTGTAATTTTTGTATTTTAGAATAGGGTAGGGAATTTTTTATTTTGGGGGTCTTTGTTATTTTATTAGGGGGCTTAGAGTAGGTGTAATTAGTTTAAAATTGTTGTAATATTTTTCTTATGTTTGTAAATATTTTTTTATTTTCTGTAACTTAGTTCTTTTTTATTTTTTGTACTTTAGCTAGTTTATTTAATTGTATTTATTTGTAGCAATTGTGTTTAATTAATTTATTGATAGTGTAGTGTTAGGTTAATTGTAGGTAATTGTAGGTAGTTTATTTAATTATTTTATTGATAGGGTAGTGTTAGGTTTAATTATAACTTAGGTTAGGATTTATTTTACAGGTAAATTTGTAATTATTTTAACTAGGTAACTATTAAATAGTTCTTAACTATTTAATAGCTATTGTACCTGGTTAAAATAAATACAAAGTTACCTGTAAAATAAATATTAATCCTAAAATAGCTATAATATAAATGTAATTTATATTGTAGCTATATTAGGATTTATTTTACAGGTAAGTATTTAGCTTTATATAGGAATCATTTATTTAATAAGAGTTAATTTATTTCGTTAGATAAAAATTATATTTAACTTAGGGGGGTGTTAGTGTTAGGGTTAGACTTAGCTTTAGGGGTTAATACATTTATTAGAATAGCGGTGAGCTCCGGTCGGCAGATTAGGGGTTAATAATTGAAGGTAGGTGTTGGCGATGTTAGGGAGGGCAGATTAGGGGTTAATACTATTTATGATAGGGTTAGTGAGGCGGATTAGGGGTTAATAACTTTATTATAGTAGCGCTCAGGTCCGGTCGGCAGATTAGGGGTTAATAAGTGTAGGTAGGTGTCGGCGACGTTGTGGGGGGCAGATTAGGGGTTAATAAATATAACATAGGGGTCGGCGATGTTAGGGCAGCAGATTAGGGGTACATAGGGATAACGTAGGTGGCGGCGGTTTACGGAGCGGCAGATTAGGGGTTAAAAGTGTAATGCAGGGGTCAGCGATAGCGGGGGCGGCAGATTAGGGGTTAATAAGTGTAAGGCTAGGGGTGTTTAGACTCGGGGTACAAGTTAGAGTGTTAGGTGCAGACGTAGGAAGTGTTTCCCCATAGGAAACAATGGGGCTGCGTTAGGAGCTGAACGCTGCTTTTTTGCAGGTGTTAGGTTTTTTTTCAGCTCAAACAGCCCCATTGTTTCCTATGGGAGAATCGTGCACGAGCACGTTTTTGAGGCCGGCCGCGTCCGTAAGCAACTCTGGTATCGAGAGTTGTATTTGCGGTAAAAATGCTCTATGCTCCTTTTTTGGAGCCTAACGCAGCATTTGTTTGAACTCTCGATACCAGAGTTAAATTTATGGTGCGGCCAGAAAAAAACCCGCGGAGCGTTAGCAGCCCTTTTACCGCCAAACTCCAAATCTAGCCGTAAGTTACTATTAAACCTAACACTACACTATCATTAAATAAATTAACTACAAGTACCTACAATTAAATACAATGAAATAAACTAAACTAAAGTACAAAAAAAACAAACACTAAATTACAAAAAATAAAAAAAATTACAAGAATTTTAAACTAATTACACCTAATCTAAGCCCCCTAATAAAATAACAAAGCCCCCCAAAATAAAAAAATGCCCTACCCTATACTAAATTACAAAAGTAATCAGCTCTATTACCTTACCAGCCCTTAAAAGGGACTTTTGCGGGGGCATGCCCCAAAGAAAACAGCTCTTTTGCCTGTAAAAAAAAACACAATACCCCCCCCCCCCCCACATTACAACCCACCACCCACATACCCCTACTCTAACCCAAACCCCCCTTAAATAAACCTAACACTACCCCCCTGAAGATCTCTCTCTACCGTGTCTTCACCCAGCGGGCCGAAGTCTTCATCCGATGGGGCAGAAGAGGACATCCAGACCGGCAGAAGTCTTCATCCAAGCGGGGCAAGAAGAGGTCTTCCATCCATCAGAAGTCTTGATCCAGGCGGCATCTTCTCTGTTCATCCATCCGGAGCGGAGCGGCAGCATCCTGAAGACATCCCACGCAGAGCATCCTCTTCTTTCTTGATCCGACGACTAGGTGACTGTACCTTTAAGTGACGTCATCCAAGATGGCGTCCCTTGAATTCCGATTGGCTGATAGGATTCTATCAGCCAATCGGAATTAAGGTAGGAAAAATCTGATTGGCTGATTCAATCAGCCAATCAGATTCAAGTTCAATCCGATTGGCTGATCCAATCAGCCAATCAGATTGAGCTCGCATTCTATTGGCTGATCGGAACAGCCAATAGAATGCAAGGTCAATCTGATTGGCTGATTCCATCAGCCAATCGGATTGAACTTGAATCTGATTGGCTGATTAAATCAGCCAAATCAGATTTTTCCTACCTTAATTCCGATTGGCTGATAGAATCCTATCAGCCAATCGGAATTCAAGGGACGCCATCTTGGATGACGTCACTTAAAGGTACAGTCACCTAGTCGTCGGATCAAGAAAGAAGAGGATGCTCTGCGTGGGATGTCTTCAGGATGCTGCCGCTCCGCTCCGGATGGATGAACAGAGAAGATGCCGCCTGGATCAAGACTTCTGATGGATGGAAGACCTCTTCTTGCCCCGCTTGGATGAAGACTTCTGCCGGTCTGGATGTCCTCTTCTGCCCGATCGGATGAAGACTTCGGCCCGCTGGGTGAAGATACGGTAGAGAGATCTTCAGGGGGGTAGTGTTAGGTTTATTTAAGGGGGGTTTGGGTTAGAGTAGGGGTATGTGGGTGGTGGGTTGTAATGTGGGGGGGGTATTGTGTTTTTTTTTTACAGGCAAAAGAGCTGTTTTCTTTGGGGCATGCCCCCGCAAAAGGCCCTTTTAAGGGCTGGTAAGGTAATAGAGCTGATTACTTTTGTAATTTAGTATAGGGTAGGGCATTTTTTTATTTTGGGGGGCTTTGTTATTTTATTAGGGGGCTTAGATTAGGTGTAATTAGTTTAAAATTCTTGTAATTTTTTTTATTTTTTGTAATTTAGTGTTTGTTTTTTTTGTACTTTAGTTTAGTTTATTTCATTGTATTTAATTGTAGGTACTTGTAGTTAATTTATTTAATGATATTGTAGTGTTAGGTTTAATAGTAACTTAGGTTAGGATTTATTTTACAGGTAATTTTGTAATTATTTTAACTAGGTAGCTATTAATTAGTCAATAACTATTTAATATCTATTGTACCTAGTTAAAATAAATACAAAGTTGCCTGTAAAATAAATATAAATGCTAAAATAGCTACAATGTAACTATTAGTTATATTGTAGCTATATTAGGGTTTATTTTACAGGTAAGTATTTAGTTTTATATAGGATTAATTTATTTAGTTAATTTAATGACAGTGTAGTGTTAGGTGTAATTGTAACTTAGGTTAGGGTTTATTTTACAGGTAAATTTGTATTTATTTTAGCTAGGTAGTTATTAACTATTTAATAGCTATTGTACCTAGTTAAAATAAATACAAAGTTGCCTGTAAAATAAATATAAATCCTAAAATAGCTACAATGTAACTATTAGTTATATTGTAGCTATATTAATAGCTAGTAGGGGGCTTAGATTAGGTGTAATTAGTTTAAAATTATTGTAATATTTTATTATTTTTGCTAATTTAGTGTTTGTTTGTTTTTTTGTACTTTTCTGATGGATGGAAGACCTCTTCTTGCCCCGCTTGGATGAAGACTTCTGCCGGTCTGGATGTCCTCTTCTGCCCCATCGGATGAAGACTTCGGCCCGGCTGGGTGAACACGACTCAAGGTAGGGAGATCTTCAGGGGGGTAGTGTTAGGTTTATTTAAGGGGGGTTTGGGTTAGAGTAGGGGTATGTGGGTGGTGGGTTGTAATGTGGGGGGGGATTGTGTTTTTTTTTTTACAGGCAAAAGAGCTGTTTTCTTTGGGGCATGCCCCGCAAAGGGCCCTGTTCAGGGCTGGTAAGGTAATAGAGCTGTTAACTTTTGTAATTTAGTATAGGGTAGGGCATTTTTTTTTATTTTGGGGGGCTTTGTTATTTTATTAGGGGGCTTAGATTAAGTGTAATTAGTTTAAAATTCTTGTAATATTTTTTTATTTTTTGTAATTTAGTGTTTGTTTTTTTTTGTAATTTAGTGGGGGGGTTTTGTACTTTAGTTTATTTAATTGTAGATAATTGTAGGTACTTGTAGTTAATTTATTTAATGACAGTGTAGTGTTAGGTTTAATTGTAACTTAGGTTAGGATTTATTTTACA
The DNA here is from genome assembly GCF_027579735.1 of Bombina bombina. Taxonomy (NCBI): domain Eukaryota; kingdom Metazoa; phylum Chordata; class Amphibia; order Anura; family Bombinatoridae; genus Bombina; species Bombina bombina. Next base: position 227,517,581 of record NC_069500.1, on the reverse strand, counting down.
GGTAATTTTGTAATTATTTTAACTAGGTAGCTATTAATTAGTCAATAACTATTTAATAGCTTTTGTACCTAGTTAAAATAAATACAAAGTTGCCTGTAAAATAAATATAAATGCTAAAATAGCTACAATGTAACTATTAGTTATATTGCAGCTATATTAGGGTTTATTTTACAGGTAAGTATTTTGTTTTAAATATGATTCATTTATTTAGTTAATTTAATGATAGTGTAGTGTTAGGTGTTAGTGTAACTTAGGTTAGGATTTATTTTACAGGTAAATTTGTATTTATTTTAGCTAGGTAGTTATTAAATAGTTATTAACTATTTAATAACTATTGTACCTAGTTAAAATAAATACAAAGTTGCCTGTAAAATAAATATAAATCCTAAAATAGCTACAATGTAACTATTAGTTATATTGCAGCTATCTTAGGTTTTATTTTACAGGTAAGTCTTCAGTTTTAAATAGGATTAATTTATTTAACTATAGTAAACTTATTTCGTTTTATTTAAATTATATTTAAGTTAGGGGTTGTTAGTGTTAGGGTTAGATTTAGGTTTAGGGGTTAATAACCTTATTATAGTAGCGGCGACGATGGGGGCGGGAGATTAGGGGTTAAAAATTGTAGGTAGGTGGCGGCGATGTTAGGGAGGGCAGATTAGGGGTTAATAATATTTAACTAGTGTTTGCGAGGCGGGAGTGCGGCGGTTTAGGGGTTAATACATTTATTATAGTGGCGGCGATTTGCGGTCGGCAGATTAGGGGTTAATACTTGTAGTTAGATTGTGGCGACGTTGGGGGGAGGCAGATTAGGGGTTAATAACTATAATGTAGGGGTCGGCGGTGTTAGGGACAGCAGATTAGGGGTTAATAGTTATAATGTAGGCGGCGGCGATATCGGGTCGGCAGATTAGGGGTTAATACTTGTTGTTAGATTGTGGCGACGTTGGGGGGAGGCAGATTAGGGGTTAATAACTATAATGTAGGGGTCGGCGGTGTTAGGGACAGCAGATTAGGGGTTAATAGCTATAATGTAGGCGGCGGCGATATCGGGTCGGCAGATTAGGGGTTAATACTTGTAGTTAGATTGCGGCGACGTTGGGGGGGCAGATTAGGGGTTAATAACTATAATGTAGGGGTCGGCGGTGTTAGGGACAGCAGATTAGGGGTTAATAGTTATAATGTAGGCGGCGGCGATATCGGGTCGGCAGATTAGGGGTTAATACTTGTAGTTAGATTGCGGCGACGTTGGGGGGGGCAGATTAGGGGTTAATAACTATAATGTAGGGGTCGGCGGTGTTAGGGACAGCAGATTAGGGGTTAATAGCTATAATGTAGGCGGCGGCGATATCGGGTCGGCAGATTAGGGGTTAATACTTGTAGTTAGATTGCGGCGACGTTGGGGGGGCAGATTAGGGGTTAATAACTATAATGTAGGGGTCGGCAGTGTTAGGGACAGCAGATTAGGGGTTAATAGCTATAATGTAGGCGGCGGCGATATCGGGTCGGCAGATTAGGGGTTAATACTTGTAGTTAGGATTGCGGCGACGTTGGGGGGGCAGATTAGGGGTTAATAACTATAATGTAGGGGTCGGCGGTGTTAGGGGACAGCAGATTAGGGGTTAATAGTTATAATGTAGGTGGCGGCGATATTCGGTCGGCAGATTAGGGGTTAATAAAATAATGCAGGTGTCAGCGATAGCGGAGGCAGCAGATTAGGGGTTAATAAGTGTTAGATTAGGGGTGTTTAGAGACTCGGGGTACATGTTAGGGTGTTAGGTGCAGACTTAGTGTTTCCTCATAGGAAACAATGGGGCTGCGGTGTTAGTTTTTTTTCAGTCGAAACTCCCATTGTTTCCTATGGGGAAATGCCGAATCTTAACGAGCTAATTCGGATTTATTCGGAGATACGGCAGCTATTTCGGATTCATTCGGTAGATTCGGAAGTATTTTAATTCGGAAATCCGAATCGATCCGAATCTCCGAATTTACCGAATTTACCGAATTTCCGAATTAATCCGAAACGAACCGCACATGTCTATCTATCATTTTTATATATATATTTTTTGTATAGGGGAGCACTAAAAGCTGGTTGAAATAGATCAAATACTATTTTATTGAGGTTAGTATAGCTTCAATGAAAATGTGGAGGTAGTATAACTATATATTTGTATATATACACAAATATTGTTTGAGTGCATATATATATGCAGATGCAAATAAAGACCTAATAGGGAAATATTATAGCGTGGTGAACGTGACTAAATCAATGATATGTATATATGTGAGTTACTATTTCTGCTGATAAAAAACAAATAGAGGATGATAGGTTTGTTTTAAATGGTATAGACAATGATACGATAGAGCAACAATGTTACCAATAAAACCAAAGATTAAAAACAACCCTCTTGTGCAATAATACACCTATACTCTGCAACTGATCATTTTTCAAACACAGCTTTGAAGATAAAAACTACCTTAAAGGTACATTCATAACGGCTCTTATATTTAAAAATGAACTTTTTAACCCATTGTCATTTGGGCAAAACAATACTTGAAACAATATCTGAAGTAAAAGTATGTAATATCTAAACACTACTTTTATTTAAGTGTTTTTTATCCACTGCAGTGAGATACATTATTTATATTTTTCACCCCCCCCCTTTTTTTTATAACATTTTTTATTGAGGTTGAAGGAAAAGATAACATACAATAGTCAGTCCACACATGTTACATACATTATAAAATGCTACAGTAGAAGTTTACAACAGTGAATATGGATTGTCCTATTCAATATCCAAAGTTACCTAATAGCAGAAAAATAATTAGGACGAAGAGGAGTAACCTGTGTAGAAATAGTAAAAACCTCTTTTTCTTTAAACCAGACTCTACAAGGTATAGAGGGTCATAGTATGGTATAGGTGTATACATTTGGAGAACTTATTATTGAGGTGTATGGAATATAGATGGCTCAATGTTTAAGGGTGATTAAACCCCTCTAAGGGGTAAGAACCCAAGGGTTAAATTTATAAAGCGTGTGCCTATTTGCTGAAATGGGTAGTAGTAGCGTTTGGGTGTGATGGGGAGATCAGTGGGCAAGAGCCACTCTTTTTTAAATCTTTTTTTTTAAATATTTATTTATATATACCAACAGCACAATTGTGCTTAAACATATTATAAATACAATATACATACACCTCGCAGGGTGTTGGCAGAAATACAACCGTAAAAAACAAGAAATACAAACAAAGAAATAATATAATGGCAATATATGCTAGTTCCATCTATATTGTATTGGAAACAATAAATTAAATCAAGAATAGGACACCTTTTTACACTGATGGCGAATTTTAATTTACCTAGAACAAACAAAAAAAAAAAAACTCTCTCCCCCACTCCCAGCATCCCGCTCCCCCCCATATCCCCAAACCTCCCCCCGGGCACATGCGGGCACGCATACACATCCTCTTAGAGGAGTATCTCTAACTATAGCTCCCTGTATCCTGATATCCAATCTGCCTGAAGTCACCTAGCAAGACCAACTCACAAAAACTGCCAGAGCTCAAAAATGGGTATAGAATGGTCTTTTGTTCACATAATGAATATGTCTTAATTATAGGTAACCATCCTATCAAAAACCTCCTGATTTCCCTTTCTTTTGCTTCTCTAAGGTGGAAAGATTCAAAAATTATTTGCAGCTAGATTTCTTTAATGAAAACTGAGAAACCTGGAATCTTTTTTGCTTTCCAATTTTTTAATATAAGTTGTCTAATAAGCAAAATAATCGTGTTCAGGATATTTCTCTGCAATGAGGATTCGTAATTGGCACAGTTAAGAAAGAAGATGCCTTCTGAATCAAGATGAATATTTACTTTGTACAATCCATTAATCCAAAAAAACAACCTTCTTCCAAAACTGCCCAATCTTGGGGCATGAATAAAACATGTGCAAAATATCTGCATTAGTCTATACACAACGTGGACAGGAGAAGATTTGACTAGGATACATTTTTGACATTTTAAGAGGTGTACAATAAAAATTATTAATAAGTTTCATGTGTCCTTCTTTCCAGCTTATTGGTATTCAACATTTATTTAATGCTTTACAACTAGCCTTAATTTTTTCCTGATCTAAATTTAAAATTAATTGCCTCCATTTTCCATTAAGGTTTTCCATGAAAGATTGGCTTTGTTTAGCCAACATAAAACTGTATAATAAAGAAATTGAAGGGGCCTTGACTCCAGACTTAACAATTCAGGATCTGATCTCAGACTATGCAGCGGTCCCACTACCTCTCCACCTTTTTGTCTTAATAAAATGGTGTACTTGTAAGTAAGCATAAAAATTATTACTCGGTAGATCAAACTGTCGCGTTAAGTTGTCAAAAGATATTATTTGTCCTTCATCTGTTAAAAGTTGAAATACAGACTTAAGACCCTTACTAAACCATGTTCTGAATGCCTCCTGATTGTTCCCCGGGGGAATTCTGGGTTACCTATTATAGGTAGTGATGTTGCGAATAGTTCGCCGGTGAATAGTTCCCGGCAAACATAGCTTGTTCGCGTTCACCACGGCGGGCGAACATATATGCGATGTTCGGTCCGCCCCCTATTCGTCATCATTGAGTAAACTTTGACCCTGTACCCCACAGCCAGCAGACACATTCCAGCCAATCAGCAGCAGACCCTCCCTCCCAGACCCTCCCACCTCCTGGACAGCATCCATTTTAGATTCATTCGGAAGCTGCATTCTTAGTGAAAGGAGGGACAGTGTAGCTGCTGCTGATTTAATAGGGAAATCGATAGCTAGGCTAGTGTATTCAGTGTCCACTACAGTCCTGAAGGACTCATCTGATCTCTGCTGTAAGGACAGCACCCCAAAAAGCCCTTTTTAGGGCTAGAACATCAGTCTTCTTTTTTTTTTTTCCTGTGTAATCTAATTGCAGTTGCCTGCCTGCCAGTGTGTGTGTCAGGCTCACAGCGTATACTGTGCCCACTTGCCCAGTGCCACCACTCATATCTGTTGTAACAGTAGTGTACATTTAAAAAAATAAACACTTTTTTGACTGTGAAATAATAGCAGTCAGTTTCCTTCACACGTGTGCATTTCAGTGCCTGCCAGGGCACAGTGTCACACCAGTGCAACTCATATCTGGTGTAACAGTAGTGTACATTTTAAAAAAACAACACTTTTTTGACTGTGAAATAATAGCAGTCAGTTTCCTTCACACGTGTGCGTTTCAGTGCCTGCCAGGGTACAGTGTCACACCAGTGCAACTCATATCTGGTGTAACAGTAGTGTACATTAACCCCTTAATAACCACAGCACTTTTCCATTTTCTGTCCGTTTGGGACCAAGATTATTTTTACATTTTTGCGGTGTTTGTGTTTAGCTGTAATTTTCCTCTTACTCATTTACTGTACCCACACATATTATATACTGTTTTTCTCGCCATTAAATGGACTTTCTAAAGATACCATTATGTTTATCATATCATAATTTACTATAACATTTTTTATAAAATATGAGGAAAAAAATGGAAAAAAACACACTTTTTTTAACTTTGACCCCCAAAATCTGTTACACATCTACAACCACCAAAAAAAAAAACAAGCTAAATAGTTTCTAAATTTTGTCCTGAGTTCAGAATTACACAATGTTTGCATGTTCTATGCTTTTTTTGTAAGTTATAGGGCCATAAATACAAGCAGCACTTTGCTATTTCCAAACCACTTTTTTTCAAAATTAGCGCTAGTTACATTGGAACACTAATATCTTTCAGGAATCCCGGAATATCCATTGACATGTATATATTTTGTTTTAGAATACATCCCAAAGTATTGATCTAGGCCAATTTTGGTATATTTCATGCCACTATTTCACCGCCAAATGCGATCAAATACAAAAAATCGTTCACTTTTTCACTATTTTTTTCACAAACTTTCGGTTTCTCACTGAAATTATTTACAAACAGCTTGTGCAATTATGGCATAAATGGTTGTAAATTCTTCTCTGGAATCCCCTTTGTTCAGAAATAGCAGACATATATGGCTTTGGCATTGCTTTTTGGTAATTAGAAGGCCGCTAAATGCCACTGTGCACCACACGTGTATTATGCCCAGCAGTGAAGGGGTTAATTAGAGAGCATGTAGGGAGCTTTTTGGGGTAATTTTAGCTTTAGTGTAGGGTAGTAAACAACCCCAATTATTGATCTAGGCCAATTTTGGTATATTTCATGCCACCATTTCACTGCCAAATGTGATCAAATTAAAAAAAAAAACATTAAGGGGTCGATCCGATATAGATCGTAGTTTGCGGCGCAAGCGAGGGAACCTGACACGTCTAACACGCCTCCCTAACATAGCCTGACACGTCTAACCCTCTATCCGCTATCCCCCCTCACTATCCTAACAATAACAATGTATTAACCCCTAAACCGCCGCTACCTAATAAAGTTATTAACCCCTAAACCGCCGCCAGCTATATTAAATCTATAACCCCCTAAAGTGAGCCCCTAACACCGCCGCCATCTACCTTACCTACCCCCTAAAGTGAGCCCCTACCCCGCCGCTATTTTAAAAATATTAACCCCTAATCTAATCCCCCTACACCGCCGCCATCTACCTTACCTACCCCCTAAAGTGAGCCCCTACCCCACCGCTATCTATTTTAAAATTATTAACCCCTAATCTAATCCCCCTACACCGCCGCCAGCTATATTAACTATAATAACCCTAATTATATTAGGGTTAATATAGTTAATATCGTTATTATATTATATATATTAACTATATTAACCCTATTTATATTAGGGTTAATATAGTTAAGATCGTTATTATATTATATATATATATAAAGTATAATAACCCTATCTAACTCTAACATCCTAACTAAACTCTTATTAAAATAAATCTAATATTAATATTATTAATTAAAATATTCCTATTTAAATCTAAATACTTACCTATAAAATAAACCCTAAGATAGCTACAATGTAATTAATAATTACATTATAGCTATGTTAGGGTTTATATTTATTTTACAGGTAAATTGTTAATTATTTTAACTAGGTATAATAGCTATTAAATAGTTATTACCTATTTAATAGCTACCTAGTTAAAATAATTACCCAATTACCTGTAAAATAAATCCTAACCTAAGTTACAAATACACCTACACTATCAATAAATTAAATAAACTACAAATATCTATCTAAAAATACAATTACATAAACTAAACTAAATTACAAAAACAAACACTAAATAAAAAAAAATAAAAAAAGATTACATGATTTTTAAGCTAATTACACCTATTCTAAGCCCCCTAATAAAATAATAAAGCCCCCCAAAATAAAAAAAATTCCCTACCCTATTCTAAATTAAAACAAGTTCAAAGCTCTTTTACCTTACCAGCCCTAAAAAGGGCCTTTTGTGGGGGCATGCCCCAAAGAAAACTGCTCTTTTGCCTGCAAAAAAAAAACACAATACCACCCCCCAACATTACAACCCACCACCCACATACCCCTAATCTAACCCAAACCCCCCTTAAATAAACCTAACACTACCCCACCTGAAGATCTCCCTACCTTGTATTCACCCCGCCGGGCAGAACTCCTCATCCGATCCGGGCGATGTCTTCCAGCAAGCGGCAGTGAAGTCTTCTTCCATCCGGGCGATGTCTTGAAGCAAGCGGCAGAGAGTCTTCTTCCATCGGCGATGTCTTCAAGCAAATCGGCATCTTCAATCTTCTTTGTTCGCTCCTCCGCCGCGGAGCATCCATCCGGCACGGCGACTTCCCGACGAATGAGGTTCCTTTAAATGACGTCATCCAAGATGGCGTCCGTCGAATTCCGATTGGCTGATAGGATTCTATCAGCCAATCGGAATTAAGGTAGAAAAATCTGATTGGCTGATTGAATCAGCCAATCAGATTCAAGTTCAATCCGATTGGCTGAACCAATCAGCCAATCAGATTGAACTTGAATCTGGGAGTTCTGCCCGGCGGGGTGAATACAAGGTAGGGAGATCTTCAGGGGGGTAGTGTTAGGTTTATTTAAGGGGGGTTTGGGTTAGATTAGGGGTATGTGAGTGGTGGGTTGTAATGTTGGGGGGTGGTATTGTGTTTTTTTTTGCAGGCAAAAGAGCAGTTTTCTTTGGGGCATGCCCCCACAAAAGGCCCTTTTAAGGGCTGGTAAGGTAAAAGAGCTTTGAACTTTTTTTAATTTAGAATAGGGTATGGATTGTTTTTTATTTTGGGGGTTTATTATTTTATTAGGGGGCTTAGAATAGGTGTAATTAGCTTAAAAATCTTGTAATCTTTTTTTTATTTTTTGTAATTTAGTGTTTGTTTTTTTGTAATTTAGTTTAGTTTATTTAATTGTATTTTTAGATAGATATTTGTAGTTTATTTAATTTATTGATAGTGTAGGTGTATTTGTAACTTAGGTTAGGATTTATTTTACAGGTAATTGGGTAATTATTTTAACTAGGTAGCTATTAAATAGGTAATAACTATTTAATAGCTATTATACCTAGTTAAAATAATTAACAATTTACCTGTAAAATAAATATAAACCCTAACATAGCTATAATGTAATTATTAATTACATTGTAGCTATCTTAGGGTTTATTTTATAGGTAAGTATTTTGATTTAAATAGGAATATTTTAGTTTATAATATGAATTAGATTTATTTAATAAGAATTTAGTTAGGGGTGTTAGGGTTAGATAAAGTTAATATAGTTTACATAAATACTATAGTAACTATATTAACCCTAATATAATTAGGGTTAATATAGTTAATATATATAATGTAATAACTATATTAACTATAATATACTTTGGGTTAATATAGATAATATAGCTGGCGGCGGGGTAGGTAGATTAAATTAGGGGTTAATAATTTTAATATAGATGGCGGCGGTGTAAGGGGTTCACATTAGGGGATAGATCAGTTAGATGGTGGCGGTTTTAGGGGCTCACAGTAGGGGGTTAGTTTATGTAGATGGCGACGGTTTAGGGGTTAAATACTTTATTATGGATTGCTGCGGGGGATCGCGGTTGATAGGGAGATAGACATTGCGCATGCGTTAGTTGTTAGGTTTATTTTAGCAGATCACGGTTGACAGGGAGATAGAAATTGCGCATGCGTTAGGTGTTAGGTTTATTTTAGCAGATCGCGGTTGACAGGGAGATAGACATTGCGCATGCGTTAGGTGTTAGGTTTATTTTAGCAGCCAGTTTAGGGAGTTACGGGGCTCCAATAGTCAGCGTAAGGCTTCTTACGGCTGCTTTTTGTGGTGAGGTGAAAATGGAGTAAGATTTCTCCATTTTCGCCACGTAAGTCCTTACGCTGTATATTGGATACCAAACTGCGCGGGTTTGGTGTACCTGCCTATGGCCCAAAAAACTACGGGCGACGGCAGAAATATACGCGCGTAACTTCTAGGTTACGCCGTATATAGGATACCAAACCCGCGCAAATATTGGCGTCGCCAGCTTTTGCGGGCGACGATTTTTATCGGATCGACCCCTAAATTTTTCACAATTTTAGGTTTCTCACTGAAATCACCCACCTGACACATCAGACCCCCTGATCCCTCCCAAACTGCTCCCTTCCCTCCCCCACCCCACAATTGTCCCCGCCATCTTAAGTACTGGCAGAAAGTCTGCCAGTACTAAAATAAAAGTTTTTTTTAAAAAAATATTTTTTTAGCATATTTACATATGCTGTGGTGTCGCATCCCCCTTAGCCCCCAACCTCCCTGATCCCCCCCAAAAGAACTCTCTAACCCAACCCATCTGCCTTATTGGGGGCCATCTTGGGTACTGGCAGATGTCTGTCAGTACCCAGTTTGCCAAAAAAGGGCTTTTTTTGTTAGTTTTTTTTATCTGTAGTGTAGCTTCCCCCCCCCACAGACAAACCCCCACCAACTTACTGATCTTTTTTTTTTTTTACTTACTATCCCTTTTTTCAACATTTTTTATTACAGATTTTTCTGTAGTGTAGCGGTTCCCACCCGCTCCCTCCCCGTGCACGCGCCCGCCCCCGCCCTCCCGTGCATGTTCCGGCAATCCCCGCCCAAGATCCCGCCCCACCCCCCCATGACCACGGCCATCGATGGCCGCCACCCGCCTCCCTAGTCTGCTCCCACCAACGAGGAAAGCCACTGATCTCCGGTGCAGAGAGGGCCACAGAGTGGCTCTCTCTGCATCGGATGGCTACAACGGTTATTGCAGGATGCCTCCATATTGAGGCATCACTGCAATAACCAGAAAGCAGCTGGAAGCGAGCAGGATCGCTTCCAGCTGCTTTCCACACCGAGGACGTGCAGGGTACGTCCTCAGGCGTTAACTGCCTTTTTTTTGAGGATGTACCCTGCACGTCCTAGTTTGTTAAGGGGTTAAAAAAAAAACTAGAAATTTGACTGTGAAATAATAGCAGTCAGTTTCTTTCACACGTGTGCGTTTCAGGGCCTGCCAGGGCACAGTGTCACACCAGTGCAACTCATATCTGGTGTAAAAGTAGTGTACATTAAAAAAAAAACTAGAAATTTGACTGTGAAACAATAGCAGTCAGTTTCCTTCACACGTGTGCATTTCAGGGCCTGCCACAACTCATATTTGGTGTAACAGTAGTCTACATTAAAAAAAAAATACAATTTTGACTGTAATAGATTGAATAGCAGTTAGTTGTCTGCAAGCGTGTGTGTCAGGCCTACAGCGTCTACTCTGCCAACTTCTGCCAGTGCACAGTGCCACTCATATCTGTTGTCACAGTAGCTTGCACGCATAGTACCACTAATCGAAAAAAAAATGACAGGCAGAGGCAGGCCACCCCGCAGGGGACGTCGTGGTCATGGTGCTGTGATTCCCTTTGGCACTAGAATAATGCCCAGTGTTCAGAGGCCACGTACCATGAACTCGAAAAGTTCTGAGGACATAGTTGACTGGCTAACACAAGACACCCAATCTTCTGCAGCTTCCGCTCGGAACCTTGACGCACCATCCTCCTCCAGCTTAGCTTCGGGCACCTCTCAAGTTACCATTCGCCCGCCTGCCGCCACCACCAACACTAGCACCACAGCTGCTTCACTTGATCTGTCAGAGGAGTTATTTACACATCAGTTGGAAGAAATGAGTGATGTGCAACCATTATTGCCAGAGGATGTAGATAACAGGGATATGTCTCAGTCAGGCAGCATTACACACATGGACGTACGGTGTGATGATGATGATGTTGTACCCGCTGCTGCTTCCTTTGCTGAGTTATCAGATACAAGTGAAGCGGTTGATGATGACGATGCGTCCGTGGATGTCACGTGGGTGCCCGCTAGAATAGAAGAAGAACAGGGGGAAAGTTCAGATGGGGAGACAGAGAGGAGGAGAAGACAAGTTGGAAGCAGGGGGAGGTCGTTGCAAGGAGCTAGTGGCACAGTCAGACAGCATGCATCGGCACCCGGGGTCAGCCAGCTGACGGCTGCCAAGCATGGAATGCGTGGTTCTGCAGAGGAGTTGGTGACACTGTCACGACTTGCAGGCAGGCCTGCTGCCACCTCCTCTACTCCTCCTACTCCATCCTCTTCCATAACTTCCTCGGCTGAGTCCTCTTCTGCTGATGCATCTTGCTCCACATCAACGGCACCCCCTCAGCTCCCCAGGTACTATTCCACATCCCGGATATGGCAGTGTCACGCCGTCTTGGGGTTGACTTGCCTGAAAGCAGAGAGTCACACCGGACCAGCACTCCTGTCCGCCCTGAACGCACAGGTGGATCAGTGACTGACTCCGCACCAACTGGAGATCGGCAAAGTGGTTTGTGACAACGGAAGAAATTTGTTGGCGACATTAAATTTGGGCAAGTTGGCACATGTTTTGCGTGCATGGCACACGTGTGTAATCTGATCATACAATGCTTTGTGCATAAGTGCCCAGGCTTACAGGATGTCCTGAAGCAGGCCAGGAAGGTGTGTGGCCATTTCAGGCGTTCCTACACGGCCATGGCGCACTTTTCAGATATCCAGCGGCGAAACAACATGCCAGTGAGGCGCTTGATTTGTGACAGCCCGACACGTTGGAATTCAACACTCCTAATGTTCGACCACCTGCTACAACAAGAAAAAGCCATTAACAACTATTTGTATGACCGGGGTGCTAGGACAGCCTTTTTTGCAACGTTACTGGACGCTCATGCGCAATGTCTGTAGGCTCATGCGTCCTTTTGAGGAGGTGACAAACCTAGTCAGTCGCACCGAAAGCACCATCAGCGACATCATACCATTTGTTTTCTGCCTGGAGTGTGCCCTGCGAAGAGTGCTGGATCAGGCCATAGATGAGCGAGAAGAGGAAGAGGAAGAGTTGTGGTCACCATCACCACCAGAAACAGCCTTATCAGCATCGCTTGCTGGACCTGCGGCAACGCTGGAAGAGGATTGTGAGGAAGAGGAGTCAGAGGAGGAATGTGGCTTTGAGGAGAAGGAGGAAGAAGACCAACCACAACAGGCATCCCAGGGTGCTCGTTGTCACCTATCTGGTACCCAAGGTGTTGTACGTGGCTGGGGGGAAGAACATACCTTCAGTGAAATCACTGAGGACGAGGAACGGGACATGAGTAGCTTGGCATCCAACCTTGTGTAAATGGGGTCTTTCATGCTGTTGTGCCTGTTGAGGGACCCTCATATAAAAAGGCTGAAGGAGAACGACCTGTACTGGGTGTCCACGCTACTAGACCCCCGGTATAAGCATAAAGTGCCTGAAATGTTACAGAATTACCACAAGTCGGAAAGGATGCAGCAGTTCCAAAATAAATTAAAAAGTATGCTTTACACAGCGTATAAGGGTAATGTCACAGCACAACGGGAATCTAACATTGGAAGAGGTGAAAGTAATCCTCCCACGACCACGTTGGCAAGGACAGGACGCTTTACAGACGTGTTATTGATGGAGGAAATGGAGAGCTTTTTAAGTCCTACGCATTGCCACAGCCCTTCGGGGTCCACCCTCAGAGAATGACTCGACTGATAGGTAGCAGACTACCTCGCCTTAACTGCAGATATTGACACTCTGAGGTGCGATGAACCCCTTGACTACTGGGTGTGCAGGTTTGACCTGTGGCCTGAGCTATCCCAATTTGCGATAGAACTTCTGGCCTGCCCCGCTTCAAGTGTCCTGTCAGAAAGGACCTTCAGTGCAGCAGGAGGTATTGTAACTTGTTACGGTTACCCTTAGTCTCGCTGAGAGATGGACCGCTTAGTAGCCTGGATCCCTATTGCTAAAGAGGGGAGAAGCTGCTTTCCATAGTATTCTATATGAGTCTCGCAAATATAGAATAATCTCCCTTAGCTGCAGTACAGCTAGGATACCCTTCTGCCCACAAAAACGAGTCAACGCTGCGATTGAGGGTCAAACAAGAACTCAGGACTGGGATGCCCAGCCTGCTTTTTATTAAGGTTACATGTACACAGGGCACTCCCAGGGGGAGAGGGGGGGAAGCACAAAATCCCCCATCACACATTTAGATAGAGAACACTGTCCTTTGACAGGCCACAATAGGATTACAGTACTTAAGATAACAAGTTTACAAGTTCATCTTATCAATTAGCAGTCTGGCTCCAGAGGTGATTAGACAATAGTTTCTAAAAGCTGAAAAAAAAAAGAGTTAACTCTTTATGAAATGATACTTGTTACGGTTTTCTTGGAGCCCTTCTTAGGCGCTGGCTTGCTGGTTCAGGCATTGCTGCTGGGAAATAAGCTCTTCACAACAAAATAACTAATGCTTCTGTAACAGTGCTCCCTTTCTGTGGAACACTCTGGCAGACACGGTCTGACCCCTTTTCGGGGCAGACTAAGGCTGTCCAGACCGCTGGTTATGCGGGGCTGAGGTCGGTTTGTCTGGACAACCCGTCGGCGTTGCCATTCTGTTTCCCAGGTCTGTAAGTAATGGTGAAATTGAAGGGTTGCAACGATAAGCTCCAACGTAATAGCCTGCCGTTATCTCCAGAGACCCGGTTCAGCCACACCAACGGGTTATGGTCGGTGACCAGAGTGAACTCCTGACCATATAAATAGGGAGTCAATTTCTTTAATGCCCACACCAAAGCCAAACACTCCTTTTCGACCGCTGCATAGCTGACTTCGCGGGGCAGGAGCTTCCGGCTGATGTAGGCAACTGGATGCTCCCCTCCATCTTCGCCTACTTGGCTGAGGACGGCTCCCAGCCCGAACATGGAAGCATCTGTATGGACGATAAAACGTTTGTTGAGGGCTGGGGCCGCCAAGACAGGAGCGTTAATTAGAGCATTTTTGAGAGCCTGGAAAGCCGTTTCACAGTGGGGAGACCACAGGACCTGTCGAGGTAAGTTCTTCTTGGTCAAGTCAGTCAGGGGTTTGGCAAGTGTGCTGTAGTCTGGTACGAACCGTCTATAGTACCCTGCCGTGCCCAGGAAGGCTAGGACCTGAGTCTTAGTGATGGGGGTGGGCCAATTGGCGACAGCTTCTATTTTGGCCGGCTCTGGTCGCTGCTTTCCACACCCCACCCGGTGACCCAGGTACTGTACCTCGGCCATCCCAAAGTGGCATTTTTCTGGCTTCAGAGTCAGGCCAGCAGCCCGGATCTGATCCAGAACCATTCCCACATGAGCTAAGTGGTCCTCCCAGGACTCACTGTGGATCGCTATGTCATCCAGGTAGGCGCAAGCAAAACTCTGGAAGCCATCCAGGAGCCTATCCACCAAGCGCTGGAATGTAGCTGGGGCATTCTTCATCCCAAACGGCATTACCCTAAACTGATATAAGCCGAATGGGGTGACGAATGCCGACTTGGGGATAGCCTCCGGGGCCAGGGGAATCTGCCAGTAACCTTTGCAGAGGTCAATAGTGGTCAGGTAATTTCCCCTGGCTATACGATCGAGTAGCTCGTCTACCCTGGGCATAGGGTAAGCGTCCGTCACGGTATTTTCATTGAGCCTCCGATAGTCTACGCAGAACCGGGTGGTCCCATCTTTCTTGGGCACCAAGACAACTGGGGAGGCCCAGGGACTATCGGAGGGCTCAATTACCCTGAGCTGGAGCATCTCATCGATCTCCTTCTTCATTCCTGTCCTAACTGCTTCGGGGATTCGGTATGGAGCCTGGCGCAAGGGAGCTTGTCCCGGAGTATCTACCTGGTGGGTGGTTAAAGTAGTGTACCCTGGCTTCGGGGAGAAGGTGAGGTGTTTGGACTGGAGGAGTTGGTTGAGCTGCTCCCTTTCAGTGGGGCTAAGTCGGTCCCCTATCTGAACCTGCGCCACTATACCTGTGGGGAGGCTCTTTTCTAATAGGTCTGGAATGGGTAAACTGTCGGGGTCTTCCTGAGGGGAACAACATACGGCCGTCACGTTCTCTGGTCGCTCAAAATATTCCTTGAGCATGTTTACATGGAATGTCTTTCTAAGATTGTTGTCGTGGCAGCTAGCTATCACATAAGTGGTGTCTCCCCTTTTCTCTACGATCTGGTAGGGACCCTGCCAGGACGCCTGCAATTTGTCTGTCTTCACCGGCTTAAGTACCAACACCTTTTGTCCTATGGTGAAGATTCTCTTTCGGGCCCCCCGATCGTACCATACTTTCTGTCTTCTCTGGGCCAACTGGAGATTAGCCCGCACGGATTTGGCTAATTGCTCCATTCGGTCCCTGAGTTCCAGCACGTATGGCACAATTGGGACACCGTCAGCCTCCATCTCTCCCTCCCAGTGCTCCCGGATCAGGTTTAGGGGTCCCCGTACCTTTCTTCCGTAGAGCAACTCGAAGGGAGAGAACCCTGTCGTTTCCTGGGGCACCTCCCGATAAGCAAATAGGAGGTGCGGCAGGAAGCGTTCCCAGTCTCGGTATTCCTGAGTGAACGTCTTGAGCATTTGCTTGAGGGTCCCATTGAACCTCTCACACAGCCCGTTCGTCTGGGGGTGGTATGGGGAGCTCAGGAGGGACTTAATTTTGCAAACCTGCCAGAGTTGTTGGGTCAATTCAGCCGTAAATTGGGTGCCTCGGTCGGATAGGATTTCTTTTGGAAATCCTACCCGGGAGAACACCTGTACTAGTGCATTCGCTACCGTATCCGCTTGTATGTTGGATAGGGCGACAGCCTCTGGGTACCTGGTAGCGTAGTCCACTACGGTAAGAATGTATCGCTTACCGGAGGGACTAGGGGTAGCCAGTGGTCCCACTAGGTCAATAGCAACCCGGCTGAAGGGTTCCTCTACAATGGGCATATTTACTAGCTGGGCTTTAGGGTGATCGCCTCGCCTTCCTACTCGTTGACACACATCGCAGGTGTTACAGTAAGTTCTAACGTCAGCGTGCACCCCTGGCCAAAAGAACGTGTGAGTAATGCGGTGTAGGGTACGGGTAACGGCTAGGTGGCCTGCTAAGGGGATGTCGTGGCCTATTTTGAGGATTTCTTGACGGTATTTGTGGGGCACTACCAGCTGTCGCCTACGCTGTCCCCTTTTCTCTGTCCAGCGGTATAGTTTCCCTTTTTCCCATAAGAATGTTTCGTTATCTGCCCCGCCCCCTCCGGTTTCTGCTCGTTCCCGGTACTTTTGTAAGGTCGGGTCAGTCTTAGACTCTGCCTCGAAAGCATCTGGGGTGTCCCAGGGTATGGGGCCTAACCTGTCAGGCAAGGTCGGGGTAGGTCTTACCTGTGTCTCCCGCACTGGTGAGAGCTCTCGCTCCGTCCGGGCTTGGGCCCGTGTAGTCACTGGGTCCGCCTCGTTGTTGCATACTGGAGCATAGGCAGAAGTCATGGGGCCCAAATCGTTGCCCAGTAGTACTTCGGCAGGTAAATTATCCATTAGGCCCACGTTCACAGCCCCCTTCCCCGCTCCCCAATCAAGATGCACTTTAGCTGTTGGAATTTTGTACACATCCCCCCCCGCCACTCTAACGGCCACAGTCTGTCCGGATCGCTTGTGCTCTGGCACCAAATGACTCTGTACCAGCGTGATAGTAGCCCCTGTGTCTCGCAATCCCTCGGTAGATCGCCCCTCGAGCCATACCCTCTGCCGATGGTGCTGGCGGTTATCTGAGGCAGCATATACAGGGTCTGCCTCGTGAAGCGGCCCCACATATCCCTCCATAGGGGCCTCTTGGTTAACACAGAGGGCCCGGGCCGGACGATAGGACCCAGAGGGGTAATTGTAATTCCTGGGTGTCTGGTGCGTATTAAGGGGGCAGCTAGCCATGAAATGCCCTGGTTGCTTGCATCGGTGGCAAGTCGGTCTGGGACGCTCAGAGCTGTTATTGGGTGGTCCTGAGTGTCGGACGGGCCCTGTGGGTACCGGGGCTCGGAATTCAGCACGAGGGGGTGCACGGTAAACCTCTCTGGGTTCGATCCGTGCTGGAGCTCGGTAGTTCATGGGTTCGTGAAGACGGGAGTCATAATGTTCATCGGCCAATTTGGCTGCTTCTTCTAAGGTAGAAGGCCGCCTGTCTCGCAGCCATTCCTTCCCTTGCTGTTCCATGCCATTATAACAATTGTAAAATTTCCTCCCCAGTCACCGCTTTACTTCCGCTCAGCCAGTGATTTGCCGCTCTCCGCATTCGGTGCGCCCATTCCATATGGGTATCGTTAGGCTTCTTTTCCGTGCCCCGAAACTGTCGGCGATACGTGTCCGGAGTTACAGCGTACCGTTGCAACAGTGTCTCCTTAACTAGCTCATACTGTGTCACTTCCTCAGCACCCAGAGTACGAAAGGCTTCCAGGGCTCGCCCGGATAGTTTCCCAGACAATATCGTGGGCCACTCTCTGTTGGGAATCTGGTGCAGGGCACATTGCCTTTCGAAGTCCGCCAAATATTCATCAATCCCTGTCTCGCTCTCTAGGAAGGGTCGAAATGCCGCATAGGGTATCTTGGGCCTCCCAGCATTTTCGACAGGGATGATTACCTGCGGGGCTTCAGCATTGCGGTGTGCGTTCGCTAGGTTGAGTTCGTGGGCTCGAGTCTCTCGTATATCCTCGTCCGCCTCCGCCATCAACTGCTGTACCAATTCCATGGAGGGGTTCGGCCCGTATAATGAGAGCCTTTCCCGAACAATCCTGGTTTTTTCGTCACTAATCGTGGTCGGTGTTTCCGCCATTGTGAAGCTCTGATCCAGTTCGGTCAATTCTGCGATCAGCTCTCTCCTTGGCCGGTTGCTGGCGTACCCCCCTCTGCTTTCAAGTAAATCCTTTAGGGTTGTACGCTTCAATTTTTCGTAAGCGCTCTCCATCCGTTCTGTACCTCTCCTAGGAAATCCAGGAAAATCCCGCCGCTGCCGCCAAATGTTACGGTTACCCTTAGTCTCGCTGAGAGATGGACCGCTTAGTAGCCTGGATCCCTATTGCTAAAGAGGGGAGAAGCTGCTTTCCATAGTATTCTATATGAGTCTCGCAAATATAGAATAATCTCCCTTAGCTGCAGTACAGCTAGGATACCCTTCTGCCCACAAAAACGAGTCAACGCTGCGATTGAGGGTCAAACAAGAACTCAGGACTGGGATGCCCAGCCTGCTTTTTATTAAGGTTACATGTACACAGGGCACTCCCAGGGGGAGAGGGGGGGAAGCACAAAATCCCCCATCACACATTTAGATAGAGAACACTGTCCTTTGACAGGCCACAATAGGATTACAGTACTTAAGATAACAAGTTTACAAGTTCATCTTATCAATTAGCAGTCTGGCTCCAGAGGTGATTAGACAATAGTTTCTAAAAGCTGAAAAAAAAAAGAGTTAACTCTTTATGAAATGATACTTGTTACGGTTTTCTTGGAGCCCTTCTTAGGCGCTGGCTTGCTGGTTCAGGCATTGCTGCTGGGAAATAAGCTCTTCACAACAAAATAACTAATGCTTCTGTAACATAACTGATAAGAGAAGTCGCCTAGGTCAAAAAAGTCTAGATTACCTCACCTTTATTAAGATGAATGAGGGATGGATCCCGAAGGGACTGACAGTGGATGATACATTCAACTAAAAAAGGCCTGATGAGATGAGCTGCCTTGGGTTAAAAATGGTCCACACTCTGCTTTATTTTATCTCTGAATGCCGGATGACATGCGTGACTTATCCGCCACCAACTAGGGTTCAAGCCGCAATGTTTTAGGGCACTTTCTGCCTGGGAAACAAACATCAATTTTTCTGGCCGCTGCTATAGCAGCGGCTGCAACAATACCTAATTTTTCAGGCATGTTTACATGCCTAATTTTACTGGCCTCTGGTGCTGCACTGTGGCTTCAAAAACCAAACCAAAAAAAGGCACATAACAGGGATTAAACTGATAGGAATAGTACTACTTAACACACCACTCCTATCTGGTGACACATTAGATTGCACGCGCAGTGCCCCAAATTTGAAGTAGGAGGTCCGACCAAGCATCTTTTTCCATCTCCCGGTTCCTAAAATCGATGCCATATACACGTCCCCTGATAGGGGACGTAACAGGGATTAAACTGATAAGAATAGAACTACTTAACACACCACTCCTATCTGGTGGCACATTAGATTTTACGCGCAGTGCCCCAAATTTGAAGTAGGAGGACCGACCAAGCATCTTTTTCCATCTCCCGGTTCCTAAAATCGATGCCATATACACTTCCCCTGATAGGGGACGTAACAGGGATTAAACTGATAGGAATAGTACTACTTAACACACCTTATAATAACACAGAGAGAGGCAACGCAGATAGAGGAGTCTGAAGAAGAGGAGTCAGAGAAGGAAGGTGGCTTTGAGGAGGTGGAAGACCAAACACAGCAGACGTCCCAGGGGGCTTGTTGTCAGCTTTCGGGGACCCTTGGTGTTGTACGTGGCTGGGTGGAGGAAGAGACCTTCAATGACATCAGTGAGGACAAGAAACGGGACATGGCTAGCTTGGTATCCAATCTTGTGCAAATGGGGAGTTTGCGGTTGTGCAAATTGACTGATTGCGGTTGTTTGCGGTGCGTTAAATGGGGAGTTTGGTCTGTCACTTTGAAGCGGGCGTAACCCTTACACTACCTGATCGATACAACATCATACCTGATGTTTTAAAGCACGTTATTCCAAACAATTTAGGAATGTTAGGTGATTTATGCCCTTTATGGATTAAAACCAGACTCTGCATCAACTATGTAATTTTCCATGGGAGTTTTGCCATGGATCCCCCTCCGGCATGCCACAGTCCAGGTGTTAGTCCCCTTGAAACAACTTTTCCATCACTATTGTGGCCAGAAAGAGTCCCTGTGGGTTTTAAAATTTGCCTGCCTATTGAAGTCTATGGCGGTTCCCCCGGTTTGCCCGTTCGCGAACATTTGAGGAAGTTCGCATTCACCGTTCGCAAATGGAAAATTTTATGTTTGCAACATCACTAATTATAGGTAAATAATCTGAAAAAGATTAATCTACACCTCTAGGAGAAATATGTAATAAAGCTTTTACGGAAAAGGGGAAGACAAAACTTTTTTCCATTTCCTGTGTAGAAAACCAATTCGTTTCTGCAAGCCAATCTATTGCAATTTTACCTAGAGTTGCAAGATTATAAAGCTTAATATTAGGCAATGCCAGACCGGCAGATTCACGTGTTTGCATCAATTTCTCTAATGCAATAGACGTTTTTTTCTTACCGTGCCCGATAAATCTGGAAAAGCTTGTATTTAAATTCCAAAGGTCTACTTTATTTAGTATTAGTGGTAAATTATGTAATGGAAAGATGAATAATAATTTTAATAAGGTTAACCTTAGCAGACATCGACAGCGGGAATGCCGCCCAAAGTTTCAAGTCTGTTTGAATTTTCTGTAACAATGAATAAAAATTAAGTCCATACCACCTTAATGGATTCCTATGTAAATATATCCCAAGATATCTAAGAGAGTCCACTTCCTTAAGCCACTCTTAATTTGGAGGGGGGGAGGGCCTATATAGTAGGAATATATTCTGGGATCTAGGGAATCTCTAAATGTTATAGCTACATTACTGAAAAGAGAAGGACCAAGTCTAATCTAGACAACATGAGGATTATGATAGGACTAATCTGTTATGAGTGATGGGCGTGAAGGACCTGGGGAAAAGTAATAACCACCTGGTTTTGGTAAAGTGTGGTAGGTGATTCTCCATCTACTGTGTGGCAACTAGGCCGTTTCAACGTAATAAGGATCTAGCGGTAGGTTGAATAGGGTGGGTGATTATGCTCTGGGGTGCTGGTCGCAGATCTAGGAATACATTACTGAGTACGCTAGGCAACTCAGACCTAGGTACTAACTTTCTTCAAATGTTTTGGCCACCACAGTAAAACATGTCCTAAACAGAGATATGAAAATATCAGACTATCCTTACCCGTCAGCCATGTGAGAACTTGAGATTGTGGGCTGCTATAGCAGCTGATTATATCACTCTAATAGGGGGGAAGTGTGTAGGAATGCTTCCATGTGTAAGTCTGTAGCCTTAATGAGACTTAGAGTAGATTATGGCTTAAGATAAAGAGTCTCTAACCATATGGCTTGAGATGTAGGGCATCTAAAGGTAAATTGTTCTTTAAATATGTAACAGGCTAGTAACCGAGAGGAAATGAGGAAATGTTAGAACTTATATATGTGTGCAAGACTACACACTAACCTTACATAAAGATATTCGCACTCTGGGGTAGTATGGTTTAGGCACTATTATATGGGAGAGTAATTTTTATATTTTTAATACCTTATTTAGGTGGTAACCTTAACCAATGACTGTTTTCTGTTTCAAAGTGCTTAACCAATCATCATATATTGTTATAAGTCCTCAATCAGGTACACTATTATTTTAGTGGTCATGTGATCAATCTTGACCAATCGGATATGTTATGTAAACTTCCATGTATGTGATGTAAACAAATAATTTTCAGTTGAGTCGCTGATTTAAAGCTTCCTTCAGATCCTCACATACATTCTAGAAGTTACAGAGTATTCAACCACTCGCAGTGTGTAGCGATTCATCTGTGTTGAAATTCACATTTCTCAGTTATCGCTTTCATGATTCGCATTGATTCCCTATATTCTTTCATTAGTGCAATGTCTCTCAAAATGTCCAATTTATTGTCCATATCATAAGTGCAATGTGAATAATACTAGAAATAAGAAAGAAAAGTTAGAAGTGCTAATAAGATAAATAAATAAAATAAACTGTTTTAAAGGTGAAAATCGACCTCATTTCTCTTTTCAATAATATAAATTCTAGGTCTCCCCCCTCCATGGGACCTGGACCTTTCTATTCCTACCCAATGTGCCTTTTTGGGGGTGTTGTGATACACCCTACAGTGACTAGAGTGTATAGGTACTCCATGGTCCTCTTTTCTTTTCTCTATTTTTTTATGGTGCTCTAAAATTCTAGTTTAAGGAATCTTGAGGTCTTACCTAAATATTGAATTTCCCAGCTACATGTCTAAAGATAAATGACATTTGTGGACTTGCAATTTATGAAGGATTCCATTTCAAATTCTTTATTGGTTATTGTGGATTTGAATATTTTTACATTGTATCTAGTATAATTACAAGCTTTTCACTTCCCATATAAAAAGAATCCTTTCATATTACTTATTCTATATGATATGCTGGGTTTCATTACTCTGATTAAAGATATATAGAAAATATTTTTTTTACATTTTGTGATTTTTTTGTAAATAATTTTTGCTTTATATGGAATAACATCTTTTAGAATTTCATTTTCTTTTAAGATGTGCCAGTGTTTATGTAAAATACTATAACTATTTTTATAGTTTTTATTGAATGTAGTTACAAATGGTGGAAAGTGATTATAACTTTTATACAAATGTAATTGTTTATTTGTTAATATACTTTGACGATCCAAATTTTCTATATGTACTCTTTCTTTTTCTATTTCGTTATATCCCTTCTCTACAAAGCATTTGTTAATAATATTTGATTGTTCATTATAAACTGTTAATTTATTGCAATTTCTCCTAATTCTATGAAACTGTTCTTTTGGTATGGCTCTCAACCAAGGGGGATGATGACAGCTATTTTTATGGATGTATGTGTTATTGTCACATAGTTTAAAATATATTTTGGAAACTATACAGTCATCTATTATAGAGATATTAAGATCCAAAAAGGTAATTTCAGAATTGTGTATAACAGGGGTGAATTGTAAAGAAAAAGGGTTACTGTTTACACAAAGAACACAATATCTAATAAATCAGTTTCACCTCTCCAGTTACATACAGTATAATATTGTCTATGTATCTGTGCCTAACACCAAGTTTGCACCAAATAGGTTGTTGGTCCATATATAATGGGATTCAATAAAAAAAAAATCCATAAAAGTATTTGCATAACTTGGTGCAAACTTGATGCCTATGGCTGCACCACATACTTGTAAATAATGATTATTGTCAAACCAGAAAAAAATTATGCTCTAGAATAAATTGGATAGCTTCCAGTATGAAATTAAGTTTGTTTCTATCCAATTTTGGATCCTGAGATAGTTTCCACTTATCTCGTGTAATCCCCTTTGATGTTCTATTACTGTATATAAAGATTTCACATCTAGGAAAATTCATGTAAAATCCCTTTCCCATTTCTTTTAATTTAATACCTGTAACAGATGTCTTGTGTCCTTAAGATAAGATGTTGCTTGAATTACATATGATTGTTGATTGTAGTCTATGAAGGCTGACAAATTGGAAGTTAAGGAATTTATTCCACTTATTATTGGTCTTCCTGGGGGTGTTATAGGGTTTTTATGCACTTTTGGAAAAAAGTAGAATATAGGGGTAATGAAATCCCTTTTTAATAGGAATTCATATTCTGTTTTCTGTAGTACATCTTGATTTAGAGTGAAATTTAATACATTTTCTATTTTTTTGTAAAATGCTTTATTGTGGTTTATCTTTAGAATTTTATATTTGTTATTGTCGTTTAGAATCCTTTGGGATTATTGCATATAATATTCCTTACTCATTATTACCATCCCATTTTCTTTGTCTGCCTCCATAATCACTATCGGCTAGATTCCGAGTTTTTGTCGGTAAGACTTGCGGTGCTAACGCGCAGTATATGTTCACCGCTCACCTACAAACAACGCTGGTATTACAGGTCTTTTTAAACCCGGCGTTAGCCGCAAAAAAGTGAGTGGAGAGCAAAATTTAGCTCCACATCTCACTGTAATACCAGCGCTGCTTATGGTAGTGGTGAGCTGGCTAAACGTGCTCGTGCACGATTTCCCCATAGGAATCAATGAGGCTGATTTGGCTGAAAAAAAGTCTAACACCTGCAAAAAAGCAGCGTTCAGCTCCTAACACAGCCCCATTGATTCCTATGGGGAAATACTTTTTATGTCTACACCTAACACCCTAACATGAACACCGAGTCTAAACACCCCTAATATTAAACTTATTAACCCCTAAAATGCCGCCCCCGACATCGCCGCAACCTACATTATATTATTAACCCCTAATCTGCTGCTCCGGACACCGCCGCCACCTACATTATACTTATGAACCCCTAATCTGTCGCCCTCAACATCGCCGACATCTACATTATAGTTATTAACCCCTATTCTGCCACCCCCAATGTCATTGCAACCTACCTACAATTATTAACCCCTAATCTGCCGTCCCCCAATGTCACCACAACTATAATAAAGTTATTAACCCTAACACTAAACCCCCTAACTTAAATATAATTTAAATAAATCTAAATAAAAATACTATTATTAAATACATTATTCCTATTTAAAACGAAATACTTACCTATAAAATAAACCATAAGAAAGCTACAATATAACTAATAGTTACATTGTAGCTAGCTTAGGATTTATTTTTATTTTACAGGCAACTTTGTTTTTATTTTAACTAGGTACAATAGTTATTAAATAGTCTTCACCCAACCGGGCAGAAGTGGTCCTCCAGATGGTCCGAAGTCTTCATCCTATCCGGGCAGAAGAGGTCCTCCAGACGGGCAGAAGTCTTCATCCAGGCAGCATCTTCTATCTTCATCCATCCGGAGCGGAGCGGGTTCATCTTCAAGACATCCGACGCGGAGCATCCTCTTCAAACGACGGCGACTGGAACAATGACGGGTCCTTTAAATGATGTCATCCATGATGGTGTCCCTTCAATTCCGATTGGCTGATTGAATCAGCCAATTGGAATTAAGGTAGAAAAAATCCTATTGGCTGATCCAATCAGCCAATAGGATTGAAGTTCAATCCTATTGGCTGATTAGAACAGCCAATAGGATTGAGCTCACATACTATTGGCTGATTGGAACAGCCGATAGAATGCAAGCTCAATCCTATTGGCTGATTGGATCAGCTAATAGGATTTTTTCTACCTTAATTCCGATTGGCTGATAGAATTCTATCAGCCAATCGGAATTGAAGGGACGCCATCTTGGATGACGTCATTTAAAGGATCCAGTCGCCGACAAACGAAGAGGATGCTCCGCGTCGGATGTCTTGAAGATGGACCCGCTCCGCTCCGGATGGATGAAGATAGAAGATGCCGCCTGGATGAAGACTTCTGCCCGTCTGGAGGACCTCTTCTGCCCGGATAGGATGAAGACTTCAGACTGTCTGGAGGACCACTTCCGCCCGGTTGGGTGAAGACGTCTCAAGGTAGGGTGATCTTCAAGGGGGTAGTGTTAGGTTTTATTAAGGGGGGATTGGGTGGGTTTTAGAGTAGGGTTGGGTGTGTGGGTGGTGGGTTGTAATGTTGGGGGGGTATTGTCTTTTTTTACAGGTAAAAGAGCTTATTACTTTGGGGCAATGCCCCGCAAACAACCCTTTTACAGGTATATGTGTATTTATTTTAACTAGGAAGTTATTAAGTAGTTAACTATTTAATAACTATTCTACCTAGTTAAAATAAATACAAAGTTGCCTGTAAAATAAAACTAAACCCTAAGCTAGCTACAATGTAACTATTAGTTATATTGTAGCTATTTTAGGGTTTATTTTATAGTTAAGTATTTAGTTTTAAATAGGAATAATTTATTTAATTGTAGTAATTTTATTTCGATTTATTTAAATAATATTTAAGTTAGGGGGGTGTTAGGGTTAGGGTTAGACTTAGATTTTGGGGTTAATAAATTTAATATAGTGGCGGTGACGTTGGGGTCGGCAGATTAGGGGTTAATACATGTAGGTAGGTGTTGGCGATGTTAGGGATGGCAGATTAGGGGTTAATAATATTTAACTAGTGTTTGCAAGGTGGGAGTGCGGCGGTTTAGGATCTAATACATTTATTGAAGTGGCGGCGATGTCCGGTTAGGCAGATTAGGGGTTAACATTTTTAATATAGTGTTTGCGATGTGGGGGGGCCTCGGTTTATGGGTTAATAGGTAGTTTATGGGTGCTAGTGTACATTTTAGCACTTTAGTTAAGAGTTTTATGTTACGGTGTTAGCCCATAAAACTCTTAACTACTGACTTTTAAATGCGGTAGGAGTCTTGACAGGAGAGGCTGTACTGCTCACTTTTTCCAAGACTCGTAATACCGGCGTTAGGAAAATCCCATTGAAAAGATAGGATACGCAATTTACGTAAGTGGATTTGCGGCATGCTTGAGTCACGGAAAAAAAGTGAGCGGTACACCTGTACCTGCAAGACTCGTAATACCAGCGGGCGTTAAAAAGCAGTGTTGGGACCTCTCAATGGTGCTTTTTAAGGCTAACGCAAGACTCATAATCTAGACATATGTCTTCCCTTTTTTAATTTTTTTTTGTAGTGTTTCATACTCCTCTTTAGTCATATAGATTCTTTCTTTTGTTTTGTGGACAATTTCAAAATTCTGATTCAAACTCTTTTGTAATAAGTTTGTTAAAGACTTCAATATGTGTGCCCTTACTGTTAGTGGGATAAAAATATGAAGCAGCTTTAAATGCCTTATTTTACTGATTTTGTGTTAAAGAATATTGCCTTGTTTTTGTATCAGATGCAATTTGTTAAGTAGCTTGAAGATACATGATGTTTTCTTATATAGAATCTTTTAATGGTCAACTATCTAATCAATCTCTGTTTATCTAAAAAACAGTTAAAAATAATTAATTGAAGAGGTAGGGGCATATTTTTCAAAACTCTTTCACCTAGATTACGAGTTTTGCGTTAGCCTTAAAAATCAGCGTTGAGAGGTCCCAACGCTGGTTTTTAACGCCCGCTGGTATTACGAGTCTGGCAGGTACAGGTGTACCACTCACTTTTTTGGCGCAACCCGAACATACCGAAAATCCACTTACGTCAATTGCGCATCCTATATTTTCAATGGGATTTTCCAAACGCCGGTATTACGAGTCTTCCTAAAAGTGAGCGGTACAGCCTCTCCTGTCAAGCCTGGTACCGCATTTAAAAGTCAGTAGTTAAGAGTTTTATGGGCTAACGCCGTAACATAAAACTCTTAACTAAAGTGCTAAAAAGTACACTAACACCCATAAACTACCTATTAACCTCTAAACCGAGGCCCCCCCACAATCCAAACACTATAATAATTTTTTTAACCCCTAATCTGCCGAACCGGAGATCTCCGCCACTATAATAAATATATTAACCCCTAAACCACCGTACTCCCGCATCGCAAACACTAGTTAAATTTTATTAACCCCTAATCTGCCATCCCTAACATCGTGACACCTACATACATTTAGTAACCCCTAATCTGCCGCCCCCAACATCGCCGCAACTATATTAAATGTATTAACCCCTAAATCTAACTCTAACCCCCCTAACTGAAATATATTTTTAATAAATCTAAATAAAATCACTATCATTAACTAAATTAATCCTATTTAAAACTAAATACTTACCTATAAAATAAACCCTAAGATAGCTACAATATAACTAATAGTTACATTGTAGCTAGTTTAGAGTTTATTTTTATTTTACAGGCAAGTTTGTATTTATTTTAACTAGGTAGAATAGTTACTAGCTAAACTAGCTAACATAAATACAAATTTAAATGTAAAATAAAACCTAATCTAAGTTACAATTACACCAAACACTACACTATAATTAAATTAATTCCCTACATTAACTACATTAACTGCGTAGAAGGGTAGTCCCTAAAATGGACTTCCTATAAATAGTTGTTTCCACTTTTCTAGTCTTGTCATTAGTTCTTAAAATCAGGTACAAGTATTGTATACTTTCTTTATTGGTCTCAAACGTGAATTTAAGGCCCCAAGAGTTCACATTGAGAAGTCGCACAAATTACGCCATGTCATCATTACCACCGGTCCAGATAAATATTAGGTCATTAATAAATCTATTATAAGATTTAATACTATTTGCAAAAACATTACTGTCTCCAAAAATATAGGTTAATTCCCACCAACCCATAGTCAAATTTGCATATGAAGGGGCACATTTTGCCCCTATGGTGGTGCCTCTTATCTGAATATAGTAAAGACCATCAAATCTAAAATAATTGTGCATCAGGAGGAACTGTGTGACTCTCAATATGAAATTGATAAATTCAAGAGTATAATGTGTGTCTCTTTGCAAAAAGAACTTAAGGGCACCAATGCCCATCTGATGGGGAATTGAGGAATATAGGGACACCACGTCTACAGTTAGCCAACTGTAATGTGGTTCCCATTCAAAATTCTCAAATATCTGCAATAAATTATTGGTGTCCTTAAGATAACTGTACAAATTGGGGACCGGAGGTTAAAGTAGGCTATCCAATCACTCAGACAATGGTTCACAAAAGGAACCAATGCCTGAGACGATCGTCAGACCTTTTACTTCAGTTTCAGGTAGATTACGAGTTTTGCTTTACGGCTTTCAAAATGGCAATTTCAGCGTAATGGCAGTAATGCAGCTATTGCGAGTCGTGTCGGTATAGCTATACCGCAAGCATTTTACCATGTAAAGCAAACGTCCATTCCGCACTCAAAAAAATTACATTTTTGCATGGGATTTTCATAGCGCCGGTATTACAGGTTGTGCGGTGAGGCTAATAAGCTTGCGTTACAGCCTATACTGAAACAATCCATACTACCATCCGAGAGCAGTAGTTATGGGTTTTGCGCCACAAAAAGGTTTCACAAAACTCATAACTAAAGTGTTACAAAGTACACTAACATCCATAAACCACCTATTAACCCCTAAACCGCTGCCCTTCTGCATTGCAAACACTATATTAAACCTATTAACCCCTAATCTTCCACCCACCCACCTCTCGACTATTAAATAAATTTATTAACCCCTAATCTGCCTCTCCCGACATCGCCGACACTAATAAAAATTATTAACCCCTATTCTACCACTCCCCGACATCACCATCACTATAATAAAGTTATTAACCCCTATTCCGTCACTCCCCAATATCGCCGACACTATAATAAAGCTATTAACCCCTATTCCGCCGCTCCCCGACATTGCCAACACTAAAATAAAGCTATTAACCTCTAAACCTCCGGCCTCCCACAACTCCGCCACTAAATAAACCTATTAAACCTAACACCCCTCCTAACTTCAAATTAAAATTACAATATAACTATATTAAAATTAATAAAAACTTACCTGTGAAATAAAAATAAACCTAACATTAAACTATAAATTAACCTAACCCTAATATTTTAATAAAATAAAAAATACTACCAATTAAAAAATCTAAATTAAAATTTAAAAAAATCTAAAATTACAAAAAATAATAAACAATAAATTACGGAAAATAAAAAAAGACTAAGCTTACAAAAATAATAAACGAAATGATCAAAAATAAAAACAATTACACCTAATCTAATAGCCCTATAAAAATAAAAAAAGCCCCCCAAAATAAAAACACCCACTAGCCTACAATAAACTACCAATAGCCCTTAAAATGGCCTTTTGTAGGGCATTGCCCTAAGTTAAACAGCTCTTTTACCTGTAAAAAAAAATACAAAGTCCCCCCGACAGTAAAACCCACCACCCAACCAACCCCCCAAAATAAAAAACCTAACTCTAAAAAACTACTATTGTGGCAACTCCTGACACCAGCTTTATCAGAACTAAACCCCTCATTAGTGTACATGATTCCATCAAAAGGGTGAAATTCCGAATTAATCTGTTCATGTCAATTAATGTTTAGAACAGGTTAAACCTGTTAGTCAGGACAAAACCCATTCAATATCCTAACACCCTTATCTCATGCTCACTTAGTGGATAGTCGTGACAGGTTTATTTATTGATATTTGTTGTATCTCCTTCCCTGACTGAGTGAATATTGTGACTGATTTGTTTTTCCTCTTGTTATGCCTTTTGCCCCCAATCCTCCTTCTCTTCCTTCTGTGGGATTCACTGGGGGTACTTGAAAAACCTGATCAAGCTCAATCTGTTCTTTGTTCTGACTACTCACAGTGTTGTCCCTGTTTTCTTGTGAATTTGAAGTGTATTTATTACCCACTGTATTCTGTTGGGATTTAGTCCTACTATCTGTAAATTTAACTACCTTAGATGTCAAATCTTTAGGAGTTTTTAAAATAGACTTAGGAGCAGTATCCTAATTTTGGTTAGTTCCCTGTTCATTATCGGTTAAGTCATTGTCAGACCCTCTGTGACAAATGTAAACACGTCCCTGAATATAATCATTTTGGTCCCTCATGAATTTCTCATGTTTGGTTTGAATAAGTTATTTCTTGAGGGTGCTATTGTCTCCTTTAAAATTATATCATATTCCCTGTATTTATTTTAAAGGGTAAACACATCCAGTTCACTTTGTAATTTTTCTATTTCTTCCCTTATCCCTAACAGTTGTATATCTTTAAATTCAATGATCAGTTGCATACGTTTAAAGGAACACTCTGTTAGTGAGTTCCATTTATCAATTAATATTTTGTCATCGGTCATAAATGTAGGGAATTTCCTAATTCTCAAACCTCTGGGAGCTATTCTTAAACGAATATATCACTCCAGGGTCCACTTGTCCCATTTTAACTTTATCTCTTTTATCATTAAATGTTCCATAGACTGAAATTGACCACTAGAGAATTACCTTCTAAGGTTTCATTAAAAATGTGTTCAAAATCTTGTTCTAGTTGATCAAGATCAGCTATGGAGGTAAGAGAATAGTATATATTGGGACCTGGGTCTGCATTAGATGCTTCCATAATAGTGCTCAAAATCAAATAAACATCAAAAATAATAATAATGGATGTAGAAAAGAGTGACTTCACCACTAAAAGGGTCCACACTTACAATATTAATTCTTAATGTTCATACAATTGATCCTACGATAGTGATAGGTCACAGTTATTTTCATGTAACGCCACTAGTCTATCTTCCTAATCTTGCCCTATAATTTCATGATAGTATCTCTTCAATTAATGATCTTGGGTGTGGACTATTGTTTTCCGTTTCCCATCAGGGAAAGCATAATACTGCAGGGAAATTAAATATTCACAGAAAAAACAGATGTGATGGCTATTAAGGGTGCCAATTGGATTGATGGTGCTTTATTAAGGGAATAGTGATTGAACACTTGTGCTACAGTAACCCATTTCCTTCGTACAGCCACATTAGATTGTAGTTATTATTATAAATACTTACTTGGCCTATATAGCTGTTTGGCTTTTGCTAAACAGAAACAAGGGGGGATTTACTGAGATCATATAACTATCCCTAATTTTTAAATAACATATATATATTTCTAATTTAGACAGAGAATGTTGTTTTGTATCTTCTGATAGAAAGACATATTTAGCTATCTAGCAACACAGGTACCAGTGCAACAAACTATCAGTTCCTTAATTGGTTAACACTTTAATTAGACTACAATCAATATAATCATTACAACCAGCAACCTCAATATCAATATAAAAATGAAAAATAGCAGAATAAAAGTTCATAACATTCAGCGGTTGGAGGAAAAACCATAATCAGAGTCTCCAACATTTAAAGGAAAGTCACTACAATGTCCATTATATTATCTAAAAATTATTGTGTTATACCAAAAATTGGTGATAAAAAATGAATAAAATAAAAAAATAAAAAATAAAAAAATGAAAAAACAGAGAATGTTCATGAAATGATAATTCAATGGAATAAAATGCAGATGCAGTGAAATGAAGATGAAAAATGAAGAAAATGTTCATATGTGGAATGACAATGTTCAGATGGTAACAAAGATTAGCTGATTAATGAACACATCACATGAATCATATAAATCATATACATTTGGGAATTGATTCTTGGAATACTTCCATGTATAGGTATGGTGGATGGATTAACCTAGGTGGCACCCAGCAAAACACTTGGGTAATCAAGTTTCCCAACTCCTGATGCACTGATACTAAATCTCTAGGTATACATATATAAATAAATATACTGTATATCTGTATTAATATAGATATATAGGTGTACATATACTGTATATTTTACAAACAACATAATAAATAT
This sequence comes from Bombina bombina, assembly GCF_027579735.1. NCBI lineage: Eukaryota > Metazoa > Chordata > Amphibia > Anura > Bombinatoridae > Bombina > Bombina bombina. The sequence continues at coordinate 227,485,229 of NC_069500.1, read as the reverse complement.
AGAGATAAATATTTAGCGCTGTAAATCTATTGTGTGTCAGGTTAGCTCGCAAGCGATACGTTTTTTTATTTAGTTGCTCGCTCCATTCAAGTCTATGGGTAAAAGAAGTTAACGAGGTTGTGATATTGGAAGTCCTGGAAATAGCGCACGTTGGGTTTCACTTGCATGAAAACTTTTTACTTTCAGTATTTAATATGAGCGCTTACCCACCCACATTAAAAGATTACGTCTAGCGAAGTTTGCGCACTAGCGTAAAAAAATAATTGTACACCACTTGTAATCTGGTCCTAAAAGTTTACTTTTAAATCTATAAAATTAGTAAAGAAAAGCAATGTATTTATTTGTGTTTATTTAACTTAAAATCTATCTTATCTTAGTTTATCTCTATATATCGAGTCTTCTACTTTAAATTTAAAAATAAAACTGTTAAGTGAAACTTACTGCAAAAACACCTAGATTACGAGTTTTGTGTTATGAGTCAAATAGCAGCGTTGTGGCCCATAATGCATCATTTTCCCTAATGCAGCCATTACAAGTCTTGTCGGTATAGGTGTACCGCAAGCCATTTAGCCTGTACTGCAACATCAGTACTGCACTCGTAAAAATTATGTTTCTTCTGTTAAGTGTAGTCAGTCCACGGGTCATCCATTACTTATGGGATTATAACTCCTCCCTAACAGGAAGTGCAAGAGGATCACCCAAGCAGAGCTGCTATATAGCTCCTCCCCTCTACGTCATATCCAGTCATTCTCTTGCACCTAACTAAAGATAGGATGTGTGAGAGGACTGTGGTGTGTTAAACTTAGTTTTTATTTCTTCAATCAAAAGTTTGTTATTTTAAACGGCACCGGAGTGTGTTGTTTGTTCTCAGGCAGCATTAGAAGAAGAATCTGCCTGAGTTTTTCTATGATCTTAGCGGTCGTAACTAAGATCCACTTGCTGTTCTCGGCCATTCTGAGGAGTGAGGTAACTTCAGAACAGGGGATAGCATGCAGGGCCCACCTGCAAGGAGGTATGTGCAGTAAATTATTTTCTAAGGAATGGAATTGACTGAGAAAATACTGCTAATACCGATGTAATGTAAGTGCAGCCTTAAATGCAGTAGTAGCGACTGGTATCAGGCTGATATGTATGTATGTATACTCTGAGGTATTTCTGGGGAATGGAATTTCACTGAGAAAATACTGTCAATATTAAAGTAATATTTGAGCCTGCACTGCAGTGAAAGCGACTAGCAGCAGGCTTATTAATAACACTTCATAATTTTCAATTTTTAAAACGTTTACTGGCATGTTAATCGTTTTTTCTGAGGTACTTGGTGATAAAACTTTATGGGCATGATTTTTACCACATGGCTGTCGTTTTTTTCTGAATAAAAACAGTTTACTGAGCTTCCCCACTGTTGTAATATGAGTGGGAGGGGCCTATTTTAGCGCTTTATTGCGCAGTAAAAATTTAGTCACAGTCTTCCTATTTCTTCCTCCATGATCCAGGACGTCTCTACAGAGCCCAGGGGTCTCCAAAATTAGTTTGAGGGAGGTAATCAGTCACAGCAGACCTGTGACAGTGTGTTTGACTGTGATAAAAACGTTTATTATTTCAACTGTTATCCGTTTTGGGTATTAAGGGGTTAATCATCCTTTTGCTGGTGGGTGCAATCCTCTGCTAACTTTATACATTTTCTGTTAAAATTTGGTTGTTTTAACATATTTGGTTCATTGTTAATTCAACTGTGTCACATTTTTATGTTTCTTAAAGGCGCAGTAGCGTTTTTTATATAGCTTGTAAATTTATTTAAAAGTTTTTTCCAAGCTTGCTAGTGTTATTGCTAGTCTGTTTAAACATGTCTGACACAAATGAATCTGTTTGTTCACTATGTTTAAAGGCCAATGTGGAGCCCAATAGAAATTTGTGCACTCAATGTATAGATGTTACTTTGAATAAAAGTCAAACTTTATATGTTAAAAAAATATCACCAGACAACGAGGGGGAAGTTATGCCGACTAACTCTCCTCACGTGTCAGTACCTTCGCCTCCCGCTCAGGAGGTGCGTGATATTGTGGCGCCAAGTACATCAGGGCGGCCCATACAAATCACTTTGCAAGACATGGCTAATGTTATGACTGAAGTACTATCTAAATTGCCAGAATTAAGAGGTAAACGCGATCACTCTGGGGTAAGAACAGAGTGCGCTGATAATAGTAGAGCCATGTCTGATACTGCGTCACAATTTGCAGAACATGAGGACGGAGAGCTTCTTTCTGTGGGTGACGGATCTGATCCAAGTAAACTGGATTCAGAGATTTCAAATTTTAAATTTAAGCTTGAGAACCTCCGTGTATTACTAGGGGAGGTATTAGCGGCTCTGAATGATTGTAACACGGTTGCAATTCCAGAGAAAGTATGTAGGCTGGATAAATATTTTGCGGTACCGGCGTGTACTGACGTTTTTCCTATACCTAAAAGGCTTACAGAAATTGTTAACAAGGAGTGGGATAGACCCGGTGTGCCCTTTATACCCCCTCCTATATTTAGAAAAATGTTTCCAATAGACGCAACCACACGGGACCTATGGCAGACGGTCCCTAAGGTGGAGGGAGCAGTTTCTACTCTGGCTAAGCGCACCACTATCCCGGTGGAGGATAGCTGTGCTTTTTCAGATCCAATGGATAAAAAGTTAGAGGGTTACCTTAAGAAAATGTTTGTTCAGCAAGGTTTCATATTACAACCCCTTGCATGCATCGCGCCTGTCACTGCTGCGGCGGCATTCTGGTTTGAGTCTCTGGAAGAGACCCTTAGCACAGCTCCATTGGATGAGATTATGAACAAGCTTAAAGCCTTTAAGCTAGCTAATTCATTTATTTCTGATGCCGTAGTACACTTAACCAAACTTACGGATAAGAACTCCGGATTCGCCATTCAAGCGCGCAGAGCGCTGTGGCTTAAATCCTGGTCAGCTGATGTGACTTCTAAATCTAAATTGCTTAATATTCCTTTCAAAGGGCAGACATTATTCGGGCCCGGCTTGAAAGAAATTATCGCTGACATTACTGGAGGTAAGGGCCATGCCCTGCCTCAAGACAGGGCCAAACCAAAGGCTAAACAGTCTAATTTTCGTGCCTTTCGTAACTTCAAGGCAGGAGCAGCATCAACTTCCTCCGCTCCAAGACAGGAAGGAACTGTTGCTCGCTACAGACAGGGCTGGAAATCTAACCAGTCCTGGAACAAGGGCAAGCAGGCCAGAAAACCTGCTGCTGCCCCTAAGTCAGCATGAAGTGAGGGCCCCCGATCCGGAAACGGATCTAGTGGGGGGCAGACTTTCTCTCTTCGCCCAGGCTTGGGCAAGAGATGTCCAGGATCCCTGGGCGTTGGAGATCATATCTCAGGGATATCTTCTGGACTTCAAAGCTTCTCCTCCACAAGGGAGATTTCATCTTTCAAGGTTATCAGCAAACCAGATAAAGAAAGAGGCGTTTCTACGCTGTGTACAAGACCTCTTACTAATGGGAGTGATCCACCCAGTTCCGCGGTCGGAACACGGGCAAGGATTCTATTCAAATCTATTTGTGGTTCCCAAAAAAGAGGGAACCTTCAGACCAATCTTGGACTTAAAGATCCTAAACAAATTCCTAAGAGTTCCATCGTTCAAAATGGAAACTATTCGAACCATCTTACCCATGATCCAAGAGGGTCAGTACATGACCACAGTGGATTTAAAGGATGCCTACCTTCACATACCGATTCACAAGGATCATTACCGGTATCTAAGATTTGCCTTCCTAAACAGGCATTACCAGCAGTGTTAATTTTGACTGCAAATTTCAATTTAGTCCTAGTTTTAGTCTTTTGACTAAAATGCCACTTTAGTTTTAGTCGTATTTTAGTCATTTGAATTGTTTTAGTTTTAGTCTAGTTTTAGTCGACTAAATCTTCAGTTTATATTAGTCGACTAAATCTCCAGTAGATTTTAGTTGGCTAAAATCTAAGGGGTTTAGTTAAAGTGCAATGTATTATTTAAGCATTTCTCTATCATTTCCAAACTCATTATATACTCTAGGAGTAAACATAACACCTGTTATTATTTATTGAATTAAGGTTTAAACATCCAGTACAGACACAGATTTAGAAACTGTTAATTTTGACAGCAAATTTTGATTTAGTTTTAGTCATAGTCTTTTGACTAAAATGCCATTTTGATTTAGTTTTAGTCATAGTCTTTTGACTAAAATACCATTTTAGTTTTAGTCGTATTTTAGTCATCAGAATTTCTTTAGTTTTATGCTCATTTTAGTCAAGTTTTAGTCGACGAAATTAACACTGATTACCAGTTTGTAGCTCTTCCCTTTGGGTTAGCTACGGCTCCAAGAATCTTTACAAAAGTTCTGGGCTCTCTTCTGGCAATACTAAGACCGCAAGGCATAGCGGTAGCTCCGTACCTAGACGACATTCTGATACAAGCGTCAAGTTTCCAAACTGCCAAGTCTCATACAGAGTTAGTTCTGGCATTTCTAAGGTCGCGTGGGTGAAAGGTGAACGTAGAAAAGAGTTCTCTATTGCCACTCACAAGAGTTCCCTTTCTAGGGACTCTTATAGATTCTGTAGAAATGAAAATTTACCTGACGGAGGACAGGTTATCAAAACTTCTAAATGCTTGCCGTGTCCTTCATTCCATTCAACACCCGTCAGTGGCTCAGTGCATGGAGGTAATCGGCTTAATGGTAGCGGCAATGGACATAGTACCATTTGCGCGCCTGCATCTCAGACTGCTGCAATTGTGCATGCTAAGTCAGTGGAATGGGGATTACTCAGATTTGTCCCCTCTGCTAAATCTGGATCAAGAGACCAGAGATTCTCTTCTATGGTGGCTTTATCGGCCACATCTGTCCAAGGGGATGCCCTTCCGCAGGCCAGATTGAACGATTGTAACAACAGACGCCAGCCTTCTAGGTTGGGGCGCAGTCTGTAATTCCCTGAAGGCTCAGGGATCATGGACTCAGGAGGAGAGACTCCTTCCAATAAACATTCTGGAATTAAGAGCAATTTTCAATGCTCTTCTGGCTTGGCCTCAGTTAGCAACTCTGAGGTTCATCAGGTTTCAGTCGGACAACATCACGACTGTGGCTTACATCAACCATCAAGGAGGAACAAGGAGTTCCCTAGCGATGATGGAAGTCTCAAAGATAATTCACTGGGCAGAGTCTCACTCTTGCCACCTGTCAGCGATCCACATCCCAGGCGTGGAGAACTGGGAGGCGGATTTTCTAAGTCGCCAGACCTTTCATCCGGGGGAGTGGGAACTTCATGCGGAGGTGTTTGCCCAACTGCTTCATCATTGGGGCAAACTAGATCTGGATCTCATGGCGTCTCGCCAGAACGCCAAGCTTCCTTGTTACGGATCCAGGTCTAGGGACCCGGGAGCGGTGCTGATAGATGCTCTGACAGCACCTTGGGTCTTCAACATGGCTTATGTGTTTCCACCTTTCCCGATGCTTCCTCGATTGATTGCCAGGATCAAACAGGAGAGAGCATCAGTGATTCTAATAGCGCCTGCATGGCCACGCAGGACCTGGTATGCAGATCTAGTGGACATGTCGTCCTGTCCATCATGGTCTCTGCCTCTGAGACAGGACCTTCTGATTCAGGCTCCTTTCAAACATCCAAATCTAATTTCTCTGAGGCTGACTGCATGGAGATTGAACGCTTGATTCTATCAAAGCGTGGATTCTCGGAGTCAGTGATTGATACCTTAATACAGGCTAGGAAACCTGTTACCAGGAAAATTTACCATAAAATATGGCGTAAATACTTATATTGGTGCGAATCCAAGAGTTACTCATGGAGTAAGGTTAGGATTCCTAGGATATTGTCTTTTCTACAAGAAGGTTTAGAAAAGGGTTTATCTGCTAGTTCGTTAAAGGGACAGATTTCAGCTCTGTCTATCCTTTTACACAAACGTCTGGCAGAAGTTCCAGACGTTCAGGCTTTTTGTCAGGCTTTGGCTAGGATTAAGCCTGTGTTTAAGACTGTTGCTCCGCCGTGGAGCTTAAACTTAGTTCTTAACGTTCTGCAGGGTGTTCCGTTTGAACCCCTTCATTCCATCGATATCAAGCTGTTATCTTGGAAAGTTCTGTTTTTAATGGCTATTTCCTCGGCTCAAAGAGTCTCAAAGTTATCGGCCTTACATTGTGATTTTCCTTATCTGATTTTTCATTCAGACAAGGTAGTTCTGCGTACTAAACCTGGGTTCTTACCTAAGGTAGTCACTAACAAGAATATCAATCAAGAGATTGTTGTTCCATCATTGTGCCCTAACCCTTCTTCAAAGAAGGAACGACTTTTGCACAATCTGGACGTCGTCCGTGCCCTGAAATTTTATTTGCAGGCAACTAAAGATTTTCGTCAAACTTCTTCCCTGTTTGTCGTTTATTCTGGACAGAGGAGAGGTCAAAAAGCTTCGGCTACCTCTCTCTCTTTTTGGCTTCGTAGCATAATACGTTTAGCCTATGAGACTGCTGGACAGCAGCCTCCTGAAAGGATTACAGCTCATTCTACTAGAGCTGTGGCTTCCACTTGGGCCTTTAAGAATGAGGCCTCTGTTGAACAGATTTGCAAGGCTGCAACTTGGTCTTCACTTCACCCTTTTTCAAAATTTTACAAATTTGACACTTTTGCTTCTTCGGAGGCTGTTTTTGGGAGAAAGGTTCTACAGGCAGTGGTTCCTTCCGTGTAAAGATCCTGCCTGTCCCTCCCGTCATCCGTGTACTTTTAGCTTTGGTATTGGTATCCCATAAGTAATGGATGACCCGTGGACTGACTACACTTAACAGGAGAAAATATAATTTATGCTTACCTGATAAATTCATTTCTCCTGTAGTGTAGTCAGTCCACGGCCCGCCCTGTTTTTACGGCAGGTCTAAATTTTAATTAAACTACAGTCACCACTGCACCCTATAGTTTCTCCTTTCTCGTATGGTTTCGGTCGAATGACTGGATATGACGTAGAGGGGAGGAGCTATATAGCAGCTCTGCTTGGGTGATCCTCTTGCACTTCCTGTTAGGGAGGAGTTATAATCCCATAAGTAATGGATGACCCGTGGACTGACTACACTACAGGAGAAATGAATTTATCAGGTAAGCATAAATTATATTTTTTTCATGGGATTCCTATAGCGCCGGTATTATGAGTTTTGCGGTGAGGCTAAAAAGCCTGTACCGCCATCTAAAGTCAGTAGTTATGAGTTTTATGCTACAAAGCTGTAACATAAAACTCATAACTAATGTGTTAAAAAAAAACACTAACACCCATAAACTATCTAGTAACCCCTAAATCGAGGCCCTCCCGCATCGCAAACACTATAATAAATTAATTAACCCCTAATCTGTCGCTCCCGATACCACCGCCACTTAAAAAAAAATATTAACCCCTATTCCACCGCTCCCTGACATCCTCACCACTATAATAAACTTATTAACCCCTAAACTGCCACCCTCCTGCATCGGAAATACTATTTAAATATTTTTAACCCCTAATCTGCCATCCGATAACATTGCCCCTACTATACTAAAGTTATTATGCCCTACACCGCCGCAACTATACTAAACCTATTATCCCCTAAACTGCAAGCTCCCCACAACAAAATATACTAAACTAAACTATTGACCCCTAAACCGAAAGCCCCCACATCGAAATAAACTAAATTAAACTATTAACCCCTAAACCTAACAACCCCCTAACTTTATATTAAAATTACAATTTACCTATCTTAAATTAAATTAAAATTTACCTGTCAAATTAAAAAAACTAAGTTTAAACTAACAATTAAACTAATATAATTATTAACCTAAAATTAAACTAACTACCAGTTAACTACCAATTAAATTAAACTAAACTAAAATCAAATTAAACTAAACTACACATTAAAAAAATCACTACTCTAATGCAAAAACAAAAAAATACTAAGTTACAAAAAATTATTCTATTTAATGATTCATAATCCAATAAAATTAGAGCTGCTTAAATCCTATTGGCTGATTTGAACAGCCAATAGGATTTTGGCAGCTCTAATTCCTATTGGCTGATTCAATTTTTTCAGCCAATAGGAATGCAAGGGCGCCATCTTGGATCGTGTCCCTTGCATTTAAGATTCAGTGTACAGTGGCGACCGTATGAAGAGGATGCTCGGCGCCGTATGTCTTCAGGATGGACCCACTCTGCGCCTCCGGGACCAAGATAGAAGATGCCGCCTGGATGAAGATTGAAGAGGCCGCTGGGATGAAGACTTCTCGCCGCTTGGGTCAGGACATCGCCGCTGGGATGAAGATTGAAGAGGGCATCTGGATGAAGACTTCTTGCTGCCTGGATCAAGACTTCAACTCCGGGATGAAGATCGTTCAAGCGGGACTTCAAAAACTGTAAGTGGATCGTCTTGGGGTTAGTGTTAGGCTTTTGTATAATGTAATGTATATTTTTATGGGGTGTTTTTTTTATAACAAAAGAGCTGTTTAACTTAGGGTAATGCCCTACAAAATGCCCTTTTAAGGGCCCTTGGTAGTTTGGGGGGTGGGGGTTTGTATAGTGTTAGGGGGTGTTTGTATTTTTTTTTGGAGCAAAAGAGCTGTTTATCTCAGGGCAATGCCCTACAAAAGGCTCTTTTTGGCCCCCCAAAAGGCCCTTTTAAGGGCCCTTGGTAGTTTATTCTAGATTAGGCTATTTTATTTTGGGGTGTTTTTTTTAATTTTTTTTAAACAATAATCGAATAGGAATAATCGTTATTTTTTTGGATAATTTCGTTGTTTTTTTTTTGTAATGTTAGTTTTTTTTATTTTTTGTGATTTTAGTGTTTTTTTTTTTTTTTTTTTTTTTTTTTATAATAACTTTTTTATTGGTTTAAGTAATAAATTCCAAACAATAAAGAAACTTTTGACAAATTGACATAGACATTTGAACAAGTTTGCACAGAATTTAAAGAGTGTCTACACATTTCACATAACATAGATAATGCCTCTGATATCAAATTTTTAAACTAATAGTTCCTAGTATGCAGTAGTGATTGAGTTCTTACCTCCCGGGGGAAGCCATATACTCTAGGCAGTTTTGATTCCTTCTTAGCTTACCCGCGAAGGCTACTGGAGATGTGCCTATTCATAAAACATAGTAGGTGATGCAGGAATTCTGTGTGCAATAACTTCACACATCAAATCTAATAAACATTATTACAACCAAAACAAAGAATAGAGGGAATGAGGAAAGAAGAAAAGGGGGAAATAGAGAGGGGGGAGGCGGGGAAGAGACGTTTTATAACCTCGGGTATATGTGTAGGCTGTATCACGCTCAGTATCTGCTCGTGTATTGGGATGATGTACCTCCAGCTATGTGTATGCTTCCCACTCTATCCGTTTACTCCCATGTGTAACAATGGTTTTACTGTGTATGCATGATAGTGTCCCAAAAGAATCTCAGGTCTGCATAGAATGCAGACTTATTCCTTTTATAGTACCATACTCTTCACAAGAGAGCATCTCATCTGTCTTTTTTAACCAATTCTCTAAAGACGGTGTGGAGGGGGATTTCCAGTGCAGGGCAATAAGAGCTTTTGCACAATTTAAGCCTATACGTATTAGTGTCCTTCTAATTTTGCAATGTAATGGTGGAGTCTCATTTAAGAGGACTAATCTTGAGTTTAGAGAAAAATCTGCCTCAGCTAGCTTTTTCAAAGTGGACTCAACGCTACACTAGAAGGGACCCAGTTTTTGGCATGACCACCACATATGCAACATAGTGCCTTGCCTGATACACCCTCTCCAACAAAAAGATGAGGAGGCAGGGTAAATATTGTTTAGCCTAATTGGTGTTAAATACCAGCATAGGAGGACCTTATAATTAAGCTCTATAACTCTGGGGGAAGTGGAGGAGGTGCGTGTATTTTGGAATATTTGTAACCATTGTTTAGTTTCCAGGGTTGTACCTAGCTCCTGGTGCCATCTGTCTGTATATTTGGGAAGTGGAGGAGTCTGTGCATTTTGGAGTACGACTTTAGCCAGTGATAGGGAGCCTCTGGTGAGCTTTCCAGATAAACAAATTTGTTCGAGTGGAGTCGGTGCTATAAGGAGGTCTTGTTTATTATGTGCTGTCTGAAGGAAGAGCTGCAGTTGCACATATCTTAACCATGGAGCAAATGCACCATGGAAGATCTGTGATAGCTCTGCTCGAATCTTAAGCTTGTCTTGTGTGAGTAATTGTGCTATAGGGATGGATTCTTGGAGTTCATTTACTGCTGTGTCGTGTTTTTGGGATCCACATCCTCCCATTAGCTCTATGTTGGGGAAAATTGGGGTGAGTGGTGAGGTAGACGTGGACAGAGTCGGAGTCTCCTTAAGTAAGTAGTCCCATGTATTAAAGATGTGTTTATATAGTGTGGAGGAAGTACAAGTGGGAGTATGCTTGGTTCTAGGGAGCCAGCAAAGGGGTTCTGGGTTAGGGGATCTAAGCAACTGAGAGTCGACTGCCACCCATGCCTTGGAATCTTGTCTGCAATGCAATCTATAATTCTTTGCAGAACAACCGCATAATAAAATAAGTTAATGTTTGGTAGGCCTAGTCCACCATTCTGAAGGGATCTATACATGGTCTCTCTTGATATCTTTGGACAGAGTCTGCCCCACACAAAGGTGTTCACAGCCTTTTGTAATTGTTGTATAAAAGATTTAGGGAGGGCTATAGGCAGGGCCTGCAGTATATAAAGAATTTTGGGAAGTTTTGTCATTTTAATAGACTGCACCCTACCCCACCAAGATAGTGTTTAATCTTTCCATGATGATAGTGAGTGTTGGATAGAGTGCAGGAGGGGTTGGTAATTGAGGGAAAACCATTTCGCTGGATTAGAAGACAACATTATACCCAAGTATTTAAGGTGCGAGTGTTGTATTTTAAATGGGCATGTTTTAAGGAAATTCGCAAAGCTGGTAGAAGTTATAGATATATTTAAAAGTTCTGATTTGGAGTAATTTATGAGGAAATGCGAGTATCTGCTAAATCTGTTGAATTCTCTAGTTAGGTTGGGTAGGTAAAGGGCAGGCTCAGAAAGGGTAAGCAGTACATCATCCGCAAACATAGCGAGTTTATGGGTATTTGGGCCAATGATGATTCCATGAATGTTTGAGTTTTGCCTAATATGACATGCCAGAATCTCCATTGTGAGGACAAAAAGGATAGGGGAGAGGGGGCATCCCTGCCTTGTCCCATTACATATATTAAAACTCTGCGAGAGAACCCCATTGGTGCAGACCCTTGCAGAGGGGCCATTGTAAAGGTGGAAGATGCGGTTAATCATTAGTTCACAAAAGCCAAATTGTTTAAAGTGCTGCGTAGAAAGGGCCAATTTAATCTATCAAAGGCCTTTTCCGCATCAGTGGAGACCAGGACAGTGGGGATCTGTTGTTTTTTCACGTATGCCAACAAGTGGAGAGTTTGAATCGTGTTGTCCCTGGCCTCCCTGAGCGGAACAAAGCCAGCCTGATCTACATGTATTAGTGTTGAGAGTACCTTACTGATTCGGTTCGCAAGGATCTTAGCATACATTTTTATATCCCCATTTAACAGGGAGATTGGGCAATAGTTGCCTGGCTCTGTGGGAGATTTACCTGATTTGGGGAGGACTGAGATGTGTGCCTCTAAGAGGTTAGGGGAGAATTGTCCATTTTTATCCAGGGAGTTAAAAAGGTTGGTGAGGTGAGGGACCAAAATATTTTGGAATTGTTTATAATAAAGTGTCAAAAAGCCATCTGGGCCGGGACTTTTGTGAAGGGGTGTATCATTTATGGCTGTAACAACCTCCTGTGGAGTAATGGGATCCTCCATCTGCATAGAGACTTGCTTAGGTAGGGATGGGATATTAGACTCTCGTATATAAGAGTCTATCGCCTCGCAATCTGAGGAATGGGGTGATGCCGGGATATTGTAGAGGTTTTTGTAATAGTCACTAAAAATTTTAGCTATTGACTTACTATCGTATGTATAATCCCCTGGGTTGGTTGGGTGCACTAGTTTACGGATAAAATTGTTATTTGTTCGAACCTTTAGGGCTCTAGCTAAAAGGGGGCCCGCCTTATTGCCCTCCATGAAGTAGAGCTTTTTCAAGTAGATCGCCTTCCTCTGTGCCTCTCTGTTAAGCATTTCATTCAACTCTCGTCTAGTTTTAGATAGTTGTGTTGTGTGGTGCGCATTATTTGGGGTCTGCATATGCAAATTTTCTATGTGCTGAAGTTGGTGGAGTAGTTTATTGTAGTTATCATTGTAATTTTTCCTAAGTATGGCTTTCTGTTTCATAAATTCTCCCCTGATTACTGCTTTGTGTGCTTCCCATAACAGGGTGGGGTATGTGTTAGATGTAGTGTTGTGATTGAAGTAATCTTTAAGTGTGCGTATAATTGTATCCCTTATTGGTGGCTGTAAAAGGAGAGTTTCATCAAGGCGCCAGTTAGGGTCAGTTAGGGGTTTGTCCGGTAAGGTCAAAGACAACGTCACCATCGAGTGGTCTGAGCAGGGGGTCGGTAAAATTTCCGAGGACCTCGCCAAGGGCATACTCCGTTGGTCAATAAATATGTGATCTATTTTTGAATAGGATTTTTGGGGATTGGAATAAAAAGTACATGCTTTCTGTAGCGGGTGTTGAATTCTCCAAATATCTAATAAGGTTGCGTCACATAGGGTTTTCATAATAGCTCCTAAGGAGCTTCTGGGTACTGAGCTCTTGGTATTATTTTTTAAACAATAATCGAATAGGAATAATCGTTATTTTTTTGGATAATTTCGTTGTTTTTTTTTTGTAATGTTAGTTTTTTTTATTTTTTGTGATTTTAGTGTTTTGTTTTTTTTTTTTTTTTTTTTATAATAACTTTTTTATTGGTTTAAGTAATAAATTCCAGAACAACCGCATAATAAAATAAGTTAATGTTTGGTAGGCCTAGTCCACCATTCTGAAGGGATCTATACATGGTCTCTCTTGATATCTTTGGACAGAGTCTGCCCCACACAATGGTGTTCACAGCCTTTTGTAATTGTTGTATAAAAGATTTAGGGAGGGCTATAGGCAGGGCCTGCAGTATATAAAGAATTTTGGGAAGTTTTGTCATTTTAATAGACTGCACCCTACCCCACCAAGATAGTGTTTAATCTTTCCATGATGATAGTGAGTGTTGGATAGAGTGCAGGAGGGGTTGGTAATTGAGGGAAAACCATTTCGCTGGATTAGAAGACAACATTATACCCAAGTATTTAAGGTGCGAGTGTTGTATTTTAAATGGGCATGTTTTAAGGAAATTCGCAAAGCTGGTAGAAGTTATAGATATATTTAAAAGTTCTGATTTGGAGTAATTTATGAGGAAATGCGAGTATCTGCTAAATCTGTTGAATTCTCTAGTTAGGTTGGGTAGGTAAAGGGCAGGCTCAGAAAGGGTAAGCAGTACATCATCCGCAAACATAGCGAGTTTATGGGTATTTGGGCCAATGATGATTCCATGAATGTTTGAGTTTTGCCTAATATGACATGCCAGAATCTCCATTGTGAGGACAAAAAGGATAGGGGAGAGGGGGCATCCCTGCCTTGTCCCATTACATATATTAAAACTCTGCGAGAGAACCCCATTGGTGCAGACCCTTGCAGAGGGGCCATTGTAAAGGTGGAAGATGCGGTTAATCATTAGTTCACAAAAGCCAAATTGTTTAAAGTGCTGCGTAGAAAGGGCCAATTTAATCTATCAAAGGCCTTTTCCGCATCAGTGGAGACCAGGACAGTGGGGATCTGTTGTTTTTTCATGTATGCCAACAAGTGGAGAGTTTGAATCGTGTTGTCCCTGGCCTCCCTGAGCGGAACAAAGCCAGCCTGATCTACATGTATTAGTGTTGAGAGTACCTTACTGATTCGGTTCGCAAGGATCTTAGCATACATTTTTATATCCCCATTTAACAGGGAGATTGGGCAATAGTTGCCTGGCTCTGTGGGAGATTTACCTGATTTGGGGAGGACTGAGATGTGTGCCTCTAAGAGGTTAGGGGAGAATTGTCCATTTTTATCCAGGGAGTTAAAAAGGTTGGTGAGGTGAGGGACCAAAATATTTTGGAATTGTTTATAATAAAGTGTCAAAAAGCCATCTGGGCCGGGACTTTTGTGAAGGGGTGTATCATTTATGGCTGTAACAACCTCCTGTGGAGTAATGGGATCCTCCATCTGCATAGAGACTTGCTTAGGTAGGGATGGGATATTAGACTCTCGTATATAAGAGTCTATCGCCTCGCAATCTGAGGAATGGGGTGATGCCGGGATATTGTAGAGGTTTTTGTAATAGTCACTAAAAATTTTAGCTATTGACTTACTATCGTATGTATAATCCCCTGGGTTGGTTGGGTGCACTAGTTTACGGATAAAATTGTTATTTGTTCGAACCTTTAGGGCTCTAGCTAAAAGGGGGCCCGCCTTATTGCCCTCCATGAAGTAGAGCTTTTTCAAGTAGATCGCCTTCCTCTGTGCCTCTCTGTTAAGCATTTCATTCAACTCTCGTCTAGTTTTAGATAGTTGTGTTGTGTGGTGCGCATTATTTGGGGTCTGCATATGCAAATTTTCTATGTGCTGAAGTTGGTGGAGTAGTTTATTGTAGTTATCATTGTAATTTTTCCTAAGTATGGCTTTCTGTTTCATAAATTCTCCCCTGATTACTGCTTTGTGTGCTTCCCATAACAGGGTGGGGTATGTGTTAGATGTAGTGTTGTGATTGAAGTAATCTTTAAGTGTGCGTATAATTGTATCCCTTATTGGTGGCTGTAAAAGGAGAGTTTCATCAAGGCGCCAGTTAGGGTCAGTTAGGGGTTTGTCCGGTAAGGTCAAAGACAACGTCACCATCGAGTGGTCTGAGCAGGGGGTCGGTAAAATTTCCGAGGACCTCGCCAAGGGCATACTCCGTTGGTCAATAAATATGTGATCTATTTTTGAATAGGATTTTTGGGGATTGGAATAAAAAGTACATGCTTTCTGTAGCGGGTGTTGAATTCTCCAAATATCTAATAAGGTTGCGTCACATAGGGTTTTCATAATAGCTCCTAAGGAGCTTCTGGGTACTGAGCTCTTGGTATTAGAACAGTCTAGAGTCAGCTCAATCGCAACATTACTGTCGGCTGAAAAAATCACCGTTCCTTGTGCTACTCCCAATAATACCCCAATTACTTTTTTAAAGAAGCGAGCTTGTCCCGAATTCAGGGCATAAATATTTACTAAAGTAACTGGTCGGTTGTAGAGTGTCCCTAGTAGTATCAAGTATCAACTCTCACTGTCTGAGTGTTTATGGGTAAGTTGGAAAGGGATGTTATTTCTAAACAGTATGCCCACGCCGTTTCTTTTTGTGGGGGCAGAGTTAAAATAGCCTACCGGGAAATGCCTAGAAACACACCTTGGTTCCGCTTGCTTACAAAAATGAGTTTCCTGTAAAAAAATGATTTCCCCTTTATGTCTGTGGAACCAATTAAGGGCTGTTGATTTTTTGGTTGGGAAGTTAAGGCCTTTGACATTTTGAGATATAAGTAAAAGTTCAGGGATTGCCATATGTATTGCTAGGAGGCGCGTTAAAGCTAAAAAGACTACAATGCAAAAGAGCCACTATATAATTAAGTATGGGGGTTACCCTTATCTCTGCAAGTGTAAACTGTGGTGTGAGGAAATGCTTGCTAGGCGGTGTAGTATATGCGTTATCATACCTGAAGGTCAGGATACATCTCTGCATGCTTCCAGCTCTCTAACATCAAGGGGGAGGAAGGGAAGAGGAGGAGGGTAGAAAGAAGAACAGATTTGCCTGGAACAAAAATCTGCAAGGATGGCAAGGAAGAAAGAAAAGTAAAAAACATTGAACAACCCGAGTACAGTACCAGAACAAGTACAATACATACATAACAAATAACAATACCTAAAACAGTATGTGCAATGGGAGGGGGGAATCATAGTAATATAAGGGGATTACTATGATGGAGCGGCTTCCATCTGAAGGGTAATTAATACCTCATGCCAAGGACTAAAAGGGATGGGCAAGGGCTTATACATTAGCTCACTTTTGAGTACAAGTGTAGCAATTTCCTTAAGTAATATTTTCCATACATTTTCGGGTACAGAACAGTACCAAGGGGGTGCACTTCACCCAGTAACCAGTTCCTAGGAGGTTAATCATTTAAAGTGGTAAAGTCAGGTTAATTCTTCCCTTGGGGAGTCGGTTTGCTGGGTATCTTTACTTGGTTTCCTGGGGACTCTTGTCCAGGGAGGTCTCTGTTGCTTGGGCGCCTGTGGTGCAGGCAAGTCTCTTGATGTTGAAACAGGTTTTGAAGAGAGAATAGTTGGGACTGGGATTTTCATACATTTGCAAAACTGCTCGAGATCATCCGGGTTGTTATAGGTGATAACTTGAGAATTGTGTAAAACTTTAATACAGAAAGGGAAACCCCATCTGTATGGTATTTTCAAGTCCTGCAAGTGGCCTGTAAGAAATATCGCCTCCCTGCGCTTGGACAATGTGATCGTTCTCAGGTCAGCGAAGACCTGTACTGTATCCCCTTCGAACAGGATTTGACGCAATTTTCATGAGGCCATCATTATTCTTTCTTTATCTTTGAAGCTTTGGAATTGAATAATTATGTCTCTAGGTGGTTTGTCTTCTGGTGGCTTCGGACGTAGCGCTCGATGGGCTCTGTCTAGAGGGATGGCTGGTGTGTCTTCTTGTAGAATGAATTGAAATAGCTGTTGCAGGTGCTGTTGGATTTGAGAGGTCGAAACTTTCTCAGAGATGCCACTAAACCTGAGGTTCTGACGCCTCCCTCTGTTATCTAGATCCTCGACCTGGTTTTGTAATTGTTGTATCATATCATGTACTTGGAGGGTGCGGTTTTGGATATCTGTGTCATTAGTGTATTGATCCAAATCCTCTTCCATTTGCATGACCCTTTCACCTAGGTCAGATAGATCTCTTTTCACTTCGGATAACCCATCTTTAATAAGTTTGCCCACCTGTGTGAAGAAGGAGGCAAAATCTGCCTTTGTTGGCAAATGTTGTATGTCAGCTTTAGTTAAGAGGGCTGGTGGATCTGTGTCTGATGCAGCCTGTTCAGTGTCTGGTGTCTCACACGTGGCAGACATGGAAGTTTCTAGGACCTTAAAGAAATTGTCCATTTTTGAACTAGCTGGCCCAGGGCCTTTAGTGGATTTATCGGGTCTGGATGTGCGTCTCGATGCCCTTTTAATGTGCTGCAATAGCAGAGAAGCAAAGATATCTCATACAAATAGAGTGGTGTCAGACTTGCAATGATAAATTTACAGGGATTATGAAGATGACAATAAAAAGGTGATCAACAGTCCAGAATCTGATCTGCAATATATATCTGTCAGTTAGTTTATTGTTTTAGATCTATTCCCACATTCCTTAATCTCTCCAGCAGTAAGCAAATGTTGCTTTTACTGTATGTTGCCGTTTGAAGCAATAATGTGCATGCTATGTCTTATCTGTTCACATGGTCCTGGCTTCCATCCCCTCACTTTTGTGTAGCCCTTTAATAACGGCTATATTGCCTGCTAGGTATTCCCTATATTTCCTTAAGGGATGGCATGCCACTTCTATAGTAAATGTTTATGGCTTCAGTGCTAATTAGGGCCCGTATGGGGTCTTATTTGGGGCTTAGGATTTGCCTTATCTGATGGCGTCGTGGTGAGAGCTGTGAGGTGCGACCTAATACCCGGCCTGTGCAATGGCAGGTATCTACGTACTCCTACCTAGTTAAGCGCTGTCACAGAGTGCTGGCAGGTCCGGGGCTCGAGTGGAGTGTGTGAAGGCTTGCGGCCTACTTAGCTGCATGTCGGGCATTTGCTCTCCGTTTTCTGAGATTGATTAGTCTTATTTGATGCCCCTGCTCATCCTGAGGTGAAGCGCTGCAGTTTCAAACTGCTCTGTCTCAGATGTCCTCCAATTTATGCCTAGGAAGGTGCTCCTCTAACCGGAGCTAAAGATTATGCGGCCATCACAGACGCTGGCCGGCTCTGCCCCCCGATTTTAGTGTTTTTTTATTGTAATGATGGTTTTAGTGTAAGGTAGTGAAAAAAAGATCTGTCCGATGGCGCTAACTGCCAATACCCTAGCTCCTATAACAATTGGGTCTCTAGATACCCAAAGGAGAGTCAGAAAGAATGGGGATGTGTTAAGGAGCGCCTATTGAAAGGCTGGGTCTAAAATGAGGTGTGTGAACTAAAATATGTCAACACAATGAAGGGATCTTAAAATTACCCAAATTTACAAGAGTAATGTAACATATAATTTGCAAGTTTAATAGAACATATGATTATCAAGTATAATATAACATATAATATCAGCAGGTGATCACAAGTTAAAAAAGCTTAAAAGTATATGGATCCATAATACTTAGTAAAAACAGTCCATAATGACATAATGTAGGTTCAATAACAGAGAATAAAAAAGTCAGATATATAAAAAAATAATAACATACAACAGTGCACAATATGATACAGTGAGAGATTACTGTATAATGATGTATGGTATAAAATTTAAAATATATAAAACAGTAATGGATTTGAGGTTCTAAAAACGAAAAAAAACAGTGAGAATAAGGGTCGTGGAACCAGGGAAAAAATGTGTATACCAAAAAAATGTATGTGTATACCAAAAAATATATATGGGTGGTTGTGTCAAAGATAAAAAATGCAAAAAATGTGAAAGTCCAAAAGATAAAACAAATTTAAAAGTGTATGATTTATAAGTCAATTGCAATGTCCTTGTGATCCAAATGTCAATCCAAAATCCTGTGCATCAATTCAGATGTGAAGAATTCAGTGTAAACAAAACAATAATGTCATAAGCCAAACCGTCAAAAAGCTGTGAACACTAGTTAGCAATAGTGTATGCAACCAGACTTCATAAAAAAGTGTGATATAAAAACCATAAGTAAAAAAAATAAAATATAGAATCCTGTGAAAAAATATATTTAAGGTGATCCAATCCCTGTAAAAAAAGGAAAATACAACATAGGGCAATAATGTTTAAAATAAGCTTACAATAATAGGAATAAAACTCACCATATATGCCAACGCGTTTCGGCCCACCAATAGGGCCTTTTTCAAGACTGATATATGGTTGGTGAGATTGCTTGTTATATACCTGTATGAGTTTAAAAAATTGCGCCAAAATTTCTCAATTTGCGCCAAAAAATGACCTTTAGACCCGGAAGTGGAAATAAACCGGATGTGGAAATTTTCCGGTGTTAATGGAAAAAGATTTAGCCTAATTTGAAATGTAGTTATATTTTGTTCCATCTTATCCTAATGTGGTAATGATAGTGCCTTCTTATATAGATATCTTTGTAGTCTGATTGTGTGGCTTTATACCTATTATTTACCTTTCAACGTGTAAAACCGGATATCCGGTTTTGCCGCTAGACCAGAAGTGGATGAAAACCGGAAGTTGGCTAGAACCGGATGTTGACTAAAACCGGAAGTCGGTATATTTCATCAAAACCGGAACTAGCCTGGATGGGGGTAGACATGTGTCTAAGAAGTGATCATTATTGGAAGGGACTGACTCTTAGTAATATTCAATAGTTGGTATACTGAGTTGGGATATAACTTAGATTATCCTCTTATTATTACAGATAAAATTACCCTGTGAACTCGTGATGTATCTTATGTGTGGTTTTGTCTACAATCAACGTTGTAAATAATGAATAGTAAATATATACTGAGTAATGAATATAGTCCTGAAAATGGGAAATAGAAATCATAAATATTAATGAATAATAGATAATAGAGCCGATTGGTATGTGGGTTCTCTAGGTTTGAATCTTATACATAATCTGAAGTGTATACGGGTCATTGGGATTCTGACCTGTCTGTGACTTCATTATGGCATTGAGGAATCGGGTAAATCCAGACTGCTAGACAGTAAAAAAGAGATCAAAAATAAAAATTTTCAAATTTTTTTAAAAACATTATTAAAAACATTATCTAGAAGACGGCAAGAATCGGGGGAGTACATCTCCTGATCATTTTTTATAATGGATGGAGTAAGCTCTGGAAGTATTTGGGACCTTAGATTGAACTTCTGGCCCAATAGTGAGGGAATGTGTCTTCATGCAGATTTCTGTGTCTATTACAAAGGTGTTATGAGTATTCCATATATGGGGGGTCATTCATTTCAGATGTAATAGATGGGATAAATCCTCCTTATTGTTGAGGCCCTTTGGGTAAAGACAGTCAAGTTCGTAGATCCATCTTGATTCTGCTACAAGAAGTTTCCTTTCATAATCGCCACCTCTCCAATTCGGTTTGATTCGTTGAATCCCATAGTAGCTGAAATCTTTAAGACAGCTCTTATGGTGAATGGTGAAGTGTTTGTACATGGCAGTTTCAGTGTTGCCGTGTTCAACTTGTAAGATGTGTTCTCGAATCCTGTCTTTTAATAGTCTTGAGGTTTGGCCCACTTATTGCAGTCCACAGCTGCATTGGATTATGTAAATTACACCCTTGCTTGTGCACTTTATGAGGTCTTTGATTAGATGTTCCATCCTAGAGTTGTTAGATTTGAATTTCTTAGTTTTAAGACCTCTTTTGCATGCTTTGCAATTAATGCATGGGAAAAAACCTTTGATCGTTTTGCCAAATACATCTTGTACTCCTATTTTTCTGGAACATGGAACACTAGGTGATAACATGTTCCTTAAGTTGTCTGATTTCCTATATATGAATTTTGGTTTGTCTGCCAGTGTCTCCCCTATGGTGTCGTCGTTTTTCAATAGAGGCCAGTTACTTTCAATTATTCTCTCTATCAGGTGTCGATTTTCACAGTATTGTGTGATGAATGCTACATCAATAGTATTCTTGTCATTTAATGTCTTGTTTTTCTTATCTTTATATTTGAGAAGCTCGTTACGATCTTGTTTTCGTACTTCTTTGATCTCTTTGTCTATCATTTCTTCCTCATATCCTCTTTCTATGAAACGTGCTTCAAGAGACTCAGCTTGTACCTTCCATAGGTCAGGATCTGAACAATTCTTTCTCAGTCTGAGTAGCTGTCCCTTGGGGATGTTTCTTTTCCACCTGGAATGGTGGCAGCTATTGATGTGTATATATTGACTACAGTCAACAGGTTTGAAGTATGTTGATGTTTTAATTTTATTATTTTCGACTATGATCCTAAGATCTACAAAGGTAATCTCTGAGCTACTTATTTCGTGGGTGAACTTGAGGTTATGGGTGTTATTGTTCATAACCACAATGGTATGTTCCAGGTCTTCTCTTGTGCCCTTCCATACCATTAAAATATCATCTATATATCGATGATATAGGACCAGGTCCGTGCCTGCTGGGCAGGAATCCCAGAAGATTGATTCCCATTTGCCCATGTATAAATTGGCATAGCTAGGCGCGAACCTGGTCCCCATGGCTGTGCCACACAGTTGTTTGTAGAAGGTGCCATTGTGGTTGAAATAATTATGGGTTAAAATATAGGAAATCCCTTCAAGGATGAAAGTTTTCTGAGTGTCTGGTACACTTGGGTCTTTATTTAGAAAGTATTGTACCGCCTCTACACCGCCCTCATGGGGTATGCTGGTGTAGAGGGAAGCCACATCACAGGTCACGAGTAGATAACCCTCTTCCTAACTTATATTGTTCAGGATGTTGAGTATTTGTGTTGAATCACGTATGTAAGATGGAAGTGTTACAACGTACTTTTGGAGGTTTTTATCTAAGTACTCCGATAGGTTACTGGATAAGGAGCCGATCCCAGAGATGATGGGTCTTCCTGGTGGTTGATGAAGTGACTTCTGTATCTTGGGTAGATAGTAGAACACTGGTGTTATAGGATGTTTGATTCCTATGTACCGAAATTCTTTGTTGTTAAGTATGTTGTTCTCATAAGCTTCTCCCAAGATGTCATCAATCTCTTCCTTAAATTGGACCACAGGATTGTTGTTGAGTTTTTCATATGTCTCTTGATCGGACAGTATTCTCATACACTCCGCGTCGTAGTCAACTTTGTCAAGGACTACAATGCCTCCTCCCTTGTCCGCAGGTTTGATTACTAGATTTTTGTTCTTCTCCAGGCTTCTGATGGTTCAAATTTGGTTCCTTGATAGATTTTGTTTATGTTTGGAAAGTTGAGTGTGGTTTATATTCTTCAGTTCGTTGCAGACTACAGTTTCGAATGATTCGATGGCACTTCCTTTACTCGCTGTCGGATAAAAAGTAGATTTGGGCTTGAGATCTGTATGTTGGTAGTTGTCAGTGTTGGATTGCGTATCATTGGTAGAGACTCTCTGTTGGTATTCCAGTGGAGACCTCATGTAATGTCGTTTTAGTGTTAATTTCCTGACAAATTCTTTAATATTAACAAATGTTTCAAATTTGTTAAGGCCTTTGGATGGTGCGAAAGAAAGCCCATAATTCAGGATGGAATTCTCCTGTTCAGATAGAGTGGTAGAGCTGAGATTGTATATCCCTTTATTGGTATTGTTGGAGTTCATCGTTCTAGTGTCTTCTTTTTTGGTTCTGTTCATTCTCTTCCCCCCTCTCTTACCTCTATGATTTTTCTTTTTTCGTTTGGGATTTGGGGATAGTGATGTCGCGAACCTAAAATTTTCGGTTCGCCAACCGCAGACTCGAACTTCTGGTATTGTTCGCGAACGCGCGAACTGCGCAAACCGCCATTGAATTCAATAGGCAGGCGAACTTTAAAACCTACAAGGACTCTTTCTGGCCACAATAGTGATGGAAAAGTTGTTTCAAGGGTACTAACACCTGGACTGTTGCATGCTGGAGGGGGATCCCTGGCAAAACTCAGATGGAAAATTACATAGTTGATGCAGAGTCTGCTTTTAAGCCATGATGGGTCTAAATCAACTAACATTCCCAAAGTGGCTGTCTCAAAACATCCCGGACAGAAGATAGATTGATAGTGATAGATAGGATAGATAGATATACATAGATTGATAGTTAGATAGAATCGATAGAAGAGAAATAGATAGATTTGTTAGATATATAATTACCCTAATAAATTCTAATAATCAAACATGCGTTCTTGGACCCAACTAGCTTGTGTCAATTAGTACTTTTCTTAGCACTTTAATCCCTGTCCCCCCCCCCCTATCGGGGGAGTTCTATATGGCCTGCCAGATTACCCTGAAAAATTATAATAATAAGACATGTGGTCTGCTACCTATTTTAACGAGGTTGTGTTTTAAGTACTACCATTCTTAGCACTTTAATCTCTGTAACTCCCCCTATTTGGTGAGGTCTATACGGCCTGGATGATTA
Source organism: Bombina bombina (assembly GCF_027579735.1). NCBI lineage: Eukaryota > Metazoa > Chordata > Amphibia > Anura > Bombinatoridae > Bombina > Bombina bombina. The sequence continues at coordinate 227,461,887 of NC_069500.1, read as the reverse complement.
CCCATACAAAATATAATAATAAGACATCTGCTCTTGGTCTGCGACCCATGGTAATTATGTTGTGTTAATTAGTAATGTCCTTCGCATTTTAATAGCTGTTACTCATACTCACCCTATCGGTGGAGGTCTATATGGCCTGCATGATTACCCTTACAAAATATAACAACCAAACATATGCTCTGGGACCCATGGTAAGTAGGTTGTGTTAAGTAGTACTGTTCTTTGCATTTTCATACTTGTTACAACACCAAATGGTGGCAGGTCTATCTGGCCTTCATGATTAGCTGCACCCAAACCCAAAAAAAGCAGAGTGGTCTTAGACTAACACCCATGGCTAACTCTGTTGTTTCAATTAGTACTATTCTTAGCACTTTCATCCCTGTTACGGGCGGTCTACATGGCCATCATGATTAGCCAAACAAAATACTACAATCCAACCTTTGCTCAGTCTTCATAGGCCCTTCATTGTCTGTATTTTGATAGTACAGTTCTTATTATTTTTATAGCTGATACAACACCGAATGTTGTCAGCTCTATATGGCCTTCATGATTAGCTGCACCCAATACAAAAATAAATCCAAGCGGTCTTGGATTAATACCCATGGCTAACTCTGTTGTTTCAAGTAGTACTATTCTTAGCACTTTCATCTCATCATCCCTGTTACTTCCAGGACTCTCGGTGGTGGTGGTCTACATGGCCATCATGATTAGCCTAACCAAATACTACAATCCAACCTTGGCTCAGTCTTCCTAAGGCCCTTCATTGGCTGTATTTTGGTAGTACTGTTCTTATTACTACATGGTGGTCTACATGGCCATCATGATTAGCCTAACCAAATACTACAAACCAACCTTGGCTCAGTCTTCCTAAGGCCCTTCATTGGCTGTATTTTGGTTGTACTGTTCTTAATAGTTTAATAGCTGATACGACACCGAATGTTGTCAGCTCTATATGGCCTGCATGAATAGCCGCACCCAAAGCCAAAAAAAAGCCAAGCGGTTTTGCACTAACACCCATGGCTAACTCTGTTGTTTCAAGTTCTAATATTCTTAGCTCTTTCATCTCATCATCCCTGTTACTTCCAGGACTCTCGGTGGTGGTGGTCTACATGACCATCATGATTAGCCTAACCAAATACTACAATCCAACCTTGGCCCAGTCTTCCTAAGGCCCTTCATTGGCTGTTTTTTGGTAGTACTGTTCTTATTAGTTTAATAGCTGATACGACACCGAATGTTTTCAGCTCTATATGGCCTGCATGAATAGCTGCACCCAAAGCCAAAAAAAAGCCAAGCGGTTTTGCACTAACATCCATGGCTAACTCTGTTGTTTCAAGTTCTACTATTCTTAGCTCTTTCATCTCATCATCCCTGTTACTTCCAGGACTCTCGGTGGTGGTGGTCTACATGGCCATCATGATTAGCCTAACCAAATACTACAATCCAACCTTAGCCCAGTCTTCCTAAGGCCCTTCATTGGCTGTATTTTGGTAGTACTGTTCTTATTAGTTTAATAGCTGATACGACACCGAATGTTGTCAGCTCTATATGGCCTGCATGAATAGCCGCACCCAAAGCCAAAAAAAAGCCAAGCGGTTTTGCACTAACACCCATGGCTAACTCTGTTGTTTCAAGTTCTACTATTCTTAGCTCTTTCATCTCATCATCCCTGTTACTTCCAGGACTCTCGGTGGTGGTGGTCTACATGGCCATCATGATTAGCCTAACCAAATACTACAATCCAACCTTGGCTCAGTCTTCCTAAGGCCCTTCATTGGCTGTATTTTGGTAGTACTGTCATCCTTTTGAATAATAGATTACAGGAAAGGCATTGATTTTAGAATCCCAGAGATCATTTATATGACCCGTAAAATAAAAAAAAAAATTCATTAGATACCCGTTACATAATTATTTATCCTCAGGCCTTTTTAATACGAGGGTCCCGGAGCCTCAACCGAAACAACAGCATGAAAGAGGAGATATGTCATCCTTTTGAATAAAAGATTACAGTAAAGGCATTGATTTTAGAAACCCACAGATCATTATTTGCAACCGTGAAATTAGAAAAAAACATTGATTACACAGCCGTGACACTTATTTATTCTCAGGCCTTTTTAATACGAGGGTCCCGGAGCCTCAACCGAAACAACAGCATGAAAGAGGAGATATGTCATCCTTTTGAATAAAAGATTACAGTAAAGGCATTGATTTTAGAAACCCACAGATCATTATTTGCAACCGTGAAATTAGAAAAAAACATTTATTAGACAGCCGTGACACATATTTATGCTCAGGCCTTTTTAATATGAGGGTCCCGGAGCCTCAACCGAAACAACAGTATGAAAGAGGAGATATGTCATCCTTTTGAATAAAAGATTACAGTAAAGGCATTGATTTTAGAAACCCACAGATCATTATTTGCAACCGTGAAATTAGAAAAAAACATTGATTACACAGCCGTGACACTTATTTATGCTCAGGCCTTTTTAATATGAGGGTCCCGGAGCCTCAACCGAAACAACAGCATGAAAGAGGAGATATGTCATCCTTTTGAATAAAAGATTACAGTAAAGGCATTGATTTTAGAAACCCACAGATCATTATTTGCAACCTTGAAATTAGGAAAAAAACATTCATTAGACAGCCGTGACACTTATTTATGCTCAGGCCTTTTTAATACGAGGGTCCCGGAGCCTCAACCGAAACAACAGCATGAAAGAGGAGATATGTCATCCTTTTGAATAAAAGATTACAGTAAAGGCATTGATTTTAGAAACCCACAGATCATTATTTGCAACCGTGAAATTAGAAAAAAACATTGATTACACAGCTGTGACACTTATTTATGCTCAGGCCTTTTTTAATACGAGGGTCCCGGAGCCTCAACCGAAACAACAGCATGAAAGAGGAGATATGTCATCCTTTTGAATTAAAGATTACAGTAAAGGCATTGATGTTAGAAACCCACAGATCATTATTTGCAACCGTGAAATTAGAAAAAAGCATTCATTAGACACCGGTTACACTTATTTATCCTCAGGCCTTGTTAATACGAGGGTCCTGGAGCCGCAACTGAAACAACAGCATGAAAGAGGACATATGTCATCCTTTTGAATTATAGATTACAGGAAAGGCATTGATTTTAGAAACACTGAGATAATTACTTGCAACCGGGAAATAAAAAAAAAACATTGAACAGACACCCAGTACACTTTATTATCCATAGGCCTTTTCTGCAGAGGCTCCAGGACCCTCAACAAAAACAAGAGCAGGGAGCTGGGCATAGGAGTACAATGGAGTGTGACAATAATAATCTGAAGGTGAAGATTGCATAGTTGTGGCATTTTAATTTTGTTATCGTGGGAACTTAGTACTTGCAATGACCTTGCTCTGGTGAATCCATATTGCAAATGTGTTATTTGAGGCACTGTTTGTCTATTTTTTGGAATATCAGCATTTGGTAAATGAAGCTCAACTTAAGGCTGGTGAGAAACGACCTTTCTTCTGGCTGTTTGCAAATGTTGTGGCTCTGGACAAACATGTGAATAAGGGGCCATCAGCCATATTCTGCACGCAACCCCTTTGATGATTGACGATAAACATGTGTCACCTGCAAGCAGAGCTCGTTACTTCTGTCTAAATCATCTTCCTGGTATGGACAGGCCACTGTTTCCCACAGCAAGTACGAATATTGAAATACAAGATTGTCTTGAGTATGGTAGGAAACCAAAGTTTATTTAATTCTGTACTATCTATCACCACAAAAAATGAACTTCTTGAAGCAACGAAAATGCCAGCAATTTCATGTGCTTATGGATGACAAGGACGTCCTGTCCTGTGGTGCACAGAGATGGAGACGATTTTTACCCTCCCTGTACACTACCCAGATGTCTCAAACATCACCAGAAACACAATACAGCCACTCTTGTGAAGTTCCTGGAGTGTTCCGGTAGCCATCTCTTTGCGCCCCAAAAGGAATTATTTATTGTTGTTTTTGTATACATCCGACAATAGCTTCGGAGACTGTGGTGACGCACATGTTAGTTACTGTTGTTCCAGCTGTGGCAATATCAATTGGCATTAAAAAGGTAAGATTTGGGTGGGCGGAGCCTATAGCTGTTGCGGTAGGACGTGTGTTTGAGGAGCTCCAGGTCTTACAATTTACTTAGGAGTAATTTTTCAACCTTAATTTAATTTTCTTTTTGGGATTCATACTCACACTTTCTGGGGCTATCCAAGAGGAGCCTGGTAAAAGCACTAGTAGTCACCCCTTATATCAATGGGTACCGAGACCTGTTTTTTGCCTTTCCAATATTGCGCTATACCCCAAACTAATCCTGAATGAAAAAAAAAATATTAAAATTTGGACTAGTGACGCACATTTTATGCACGCTGTGGCAATTGCAATTTGCAATAAAAATAATCTGCTAACAACAACCACTACCTACGACCACACCTGACTCCTTAAGTCATGCTTCAGTTATTAAGTCAAGTTAAATTAATTTTTTTTCTTTATTATGCATAGCAGAGGCTCCAGGACCGTCGACAAAACCAGCAGCAGCAAAGAGGACATATGGCATCCTTTTGAAAAAATGATTATAGGAAAGGCATTGATTTCAGAAACACAGAGATCATTAGTTGCAACCGGTAAATCGAAAAAAACATTGATTAGACACCCAGTACACTTATTTTTCATTAGGCCTTTTTAATAAGAGGCTCCCGGAGCCTCAACTGAAACAACAGCATCAAAAAGTACATATGGCATCCTTGTGAATAATAGATTACTGGAAAGGTATTGATTTTAGAAACCCGTGGATAATTTTTTGCAAACGTGAAATCTAAAAAAACATAGATTATACACCCAGTACACTTCTTTATCCTTAGGCCTTTTTAGAAGAGTCTCCCGTAGCCTCAACAGAAACAACAGCATGAAAGAGGAGATATGGCATCCTTGTGACTAATAGATTACAGGAAAGGCATTGATTTTAGAAACCCAGAGATAATTTGTTGCAACCGGGAAATCTAAAAAAAAAATGGATTAGACAACCAGGACACTTATTTATCCTTAGGCCTTAGTAGCAGAGGCTCCAGGACCCTCAACAAAACCAGCAGCAGTAAAGAGGACATATGGCATCCTTTAGAAAAATAGATTTCTGGAAAGGCATTGATTTTAGAAACACAGAGATCATTAGTTGCAACCGTGCAATCTCTAAAAAATTGGATTATACACCAAATACACTTATTTATCCTTAGGCCTTTTTCGCAGATGCTCCAGGACCCTCCACAAAACCAGCAGCATGAAAGAGGACATATGGCATCCTTTAGAAAATTAGATTACAGGAAAGGCATTGATTTTAGAAACACAGAGATCATTAGTTGCAACCGTGAAATTGCAAAAAACTTTGATTATACACCAAGTACACTTATTTATCCTTAGGCCTTTTTAGCAGAGGCTACAGGACCCTCCACAAAACCAGCAGCATGAAAGAGGACATATGGCATCTTTAGAAAATTAGATTTCAGGAAAGGCATTGATTTTAGAAACACAGAGATCATTAGTTGCAACCGTGAAATCTAAAAAAACATAGATTATACACCCAGTACACTTCTTTATCCTTAGGCCTTTTTAGAAGAGTGTCCCGGAGCCTCAACAGAAAGAACAGCATGAAAGAGGACATATGGCATCCTTTTGAAAAATAGATTACAGGAAAGGCATTGATTTTAGAAAGACAGAAAAAATTTGTTACAAACGGGAAATCTAAAAAAACATTGAATAGACACCCAGTACACTTCTTTATCCTTCAGCCTTTTTAGCAGAGGCTCCAGGACACTCAACAAAACCAGCAGTAGGAAAGAGGACATATGGCATCCTTTGTGAAAAAAAGATTATAGGAAAGGCATTGATTTTAGAAACCCGTGGATAATTTGTTGCAACCGTGAATTTGAATCAAAAAAATTGATTGGATGGACACCCAGTACAATTCTTTCTCCCTAGGCCTTTTTATAAGAGGGTCCAGGACCCTCAAACAAAACACCAGCAGGAAAGGGGACATATGGCATACTTTTGAACAATAGAGTAAGAGTACAGGAAAGGCATTGATTTTAGAAACCCATAGATAATTTTTTGCAAATGTAAATTTGAATCAAAAAAATTATTCAATGGACACCCAGTACACCTCTTTCTCCTTAGGCCTTTTTATAAGAGGGTCCTGGACCCTCAAAAAAAACACCATCAGGAAAGAGGACATATGGCATACTTTTGAAAATTAGATTACAGGAAAGGCATTGATTTTAGAAACACAGAGATCAGTTATATGACCCGGGAAATAGAAAAAAAACATTGATTGAACACCCAGTACACTTCTTTATCCTTAGTCCTTTTTATAAGAGTGTTCCGGAGCCTCAACAGAAAGAACAGCATGAAATAGGACATATGGCATCCTTTTGAAAAATAGATTACAGGAAAGGCATTGATTTTTGAAAGACAGAAAAAATTAGTTACAACCGGGAAATCTCAAAAAACATTGAATAGACACCCATTACACTTCTTTATCCTTAGGCCTTTTTAGCAGAGGCTCCAGGACACTCAACAAAACCAGCAGTAGGAAAGAGGACATATGGCATCCTTTGTGAAAAAAAGATTATAGGAAAGGCATTGATTTTAGAAACCCGGGGATAATTTTTTGCAACCGTGAATTTTAACTAAAAAAAATGATTGGATGGACACCCAGTACAATTCTTTATCCATAAGGCCTTTTTATAAGAGGGTCCAGGACCAGGACCGTCTTTAACACAGGGCAAAAGGGGCAGCTGCCCTGGGCCCAGTCTTTGTTGAGGGGCCCTATAGTCTTAAAAAAAAAAATTTTTTTTTTTTTTTTTTTTTTTAGTTCATGCCAGACTGCTGATGTCATGTAACATGGGGGACACACACAGTCAGTCCTAATATTGTCACAGTCAAACGTTCTCTGCTTATATTTATTTGTGAGAAAAGGTGCCAGACCGTGCCAATGTCATGTGACATTCCAAGCTAGTGCCATGTGCTGTTTTAGATGTGCACTGTGCAGCACAGGATGCTAAGCCCTAACTAGGCATCCAGTCAATCCCACTGCATCAGAAAAGGTCCTGCTGGGGTTACCACTGTTACCAGGTAACTGCTCTGGTGGTGGGGATTATTTCTGGGTAGGGCTGAATATAGGCGCATGCAGCCGAAAGCTGGAGTGTCAGGCACGTGAGGATTTGAGCATCTGTGCAGCTGCACACACTGCTCTCTTCAGTCTTGAGGCTGTGTGACTCGTCTGTATCCATGCAGCCTTGGGCAGACAACATGCAGTCTGCTGGTCCCCTTATCCCTGCTCTTTCTGCTGTGGCTCTAAGGTCAACTAACTGAAGTTTGTTAGGAAAACAGTGCTTTGTAGAAAGGTGTCAGTGGGAAGAATAAGTGAGTGTACACATGCCCCTCCCCCATGCAGCATTGTCTAGTGCAGGATGAGAGGGAACTTGTTCCTAGGAAAGTAGTGACATGTGCTGCTGTGGCTGATGTATAGTGTCATGCTGATACTTCACACATTAAGGTAAGGTTTATTTTTATAGTTTTTATTTCTCTCTGTTTCAGATTTTACAGCTTCCCATAGTAGTTCTACTGTTCCAGTCAGTAAACTTATATCTGTCTGCACCTCTATGCTTCCGCCTCAGTCTTTACCTTGCTTTGCTCCTGTTGGCTTCTCTAAATCTCTTTAACCAGCTAACCTCACACCAGAATCACATTCAAAAGCATATTAAATTAATCCAAAGTGGAGGAATTTATATATTTATTTACTTATTAGTACTGCTTAGGTCCAGTTTCACATATTGCAATTTTTTTTTTAATGATTAGCCCAGCAGTGGATGATCCACTGCTGGGCTAATAATTTAAAAATAAAAATAAAAATAAATTGATTTAGTTGTTTTTTGGGATGTTGGGGTGGAGAGCGAAATTGCATGGGAGGGGGGGGCCCAAGAAAATGTTTGCCCAGGGTCCAGTCAATATTAAAGACGGCCCTGTCCAGGACCCTCAAACAAAAAACCAGCAGGAAAGAGGACATATGGCATACTTTTGAACAATAGAGTACAGGAAAGGCATTGATTTTAGAAACCCATAGAATTTTTTTTTTAAATGGAAATTTGAATAAAAAAAAAGATTCGATGGACAGCCAGTACACCTCTTTCTCCTTAGGCATTTTTATAAGAGGGTCCTGGACCCTCAAAAAAAAACACCAGCAGGAAAGAGGACATATGGCATACTTTTGAACAATAGAGTACAGGAAAGGCATTTATTTTAGAAACCCATAGATAATTTTTTGCAAATGGAAATTTGAATAAAAAAAATGATTCGATGGACACTCAGTACACCTCTTTCTCCTTAGGCATACTTTTGAACAATAGAGTACAGGAAAGGCATTGATTTTAGAAACCCATAGAATTTTTTTTTTAAATGGAAATTTGAATAAAAAAAAAGATTCGATGGACAGCCAGTACACCTCTTTCTCCTTAGGCCTTTTTATAAGAGGGTCCTGGACACTCAAAAAAAACACCAGCAGGAAAGAGGACGTATGGCATCCTTTTGAACAATAGAGTACAGGTACGGCATTGATTTTACAAAACCAGAGATAATTTTGGTCAAATGAGAAATAGAAAATAAAAATGAGTGGACACCCAGTACACCTCTTTCACCTTAGGCCTTTTTATAAGAGTGTCCAGGACCCTCAAACAAAATACCAGCAGGAAAGAGAACATATGGCATACTTTGGAACAATAGAGTACTGGTACGGCATTGATTTGTGAAACCCACAGATAATTGTTTGTAAAAGTGAAATAGCCCCAAAAACCATGCTTGGACTCCCACTCCAGGTCGTTCTCCTTCAGATTTTTTATAAGAGGGTCCATCACCCTCAACAGAAACAACTGCAGGAAACACCACCACATATGCCATCCTTTTGCACAAGCGAGTACAGGTATGGCATCCATTTTAGAAAACCAAAGATAATTGAGAGGAACCAGGAACATTTTTCTAAAAACTGGATGGGGCACCCATTACTACAGGTCTAACTAGGCATCCTTCAGCCTTTTTATATCATGGGCACGACCCGCAACAGGCACAACAGCATGAAACACAACATATGCCACCCTTTTGCACAATAGAGTACATGTATGGCATAGATGGAACACAGAGATAATTTAGAGCAACCAAGAGACGGATAAAGATTCTTGGTCGGTCCTACTCTTTCAAATTTGTTGCATTATGCGTTCAATTGAATGGTCCACTGGATATGAGTGGTGTGTAAAGTTGTACAATTTGTAACAGTTTAATCACTAGTGTTATGTGCCTTATTTTTTTTATTTGAGTTTTGTACCCACAGAGATGCAGCAGAGGTCAGAAAAATTAGGAATGTACAAATGACTGAAAAATTGGGGTATTGTTGTAGCAACTGCTGTAGCAGCGGCCAGAAAAATCGATGTTTGTAAAACATTTATAAAGTGCCCTAAAAGCTTGTGGCTTGAACAATAGTTGTTGGCGGATAAGTCAAGCAAGTCTTCCTTCTTTATAACCAAAAAAAAAAATGCCAGCCTGTGTACCAGTTGTAGCCCAAGCCAGCTCATATCATCATCAGTAGTTTTTTATTCAAATGTATCGCCCAATGTCAGTCCCTTCAGGATCCAGCCCTCATTCATTTTTATAAAAGTGAGATAGTCAAGGCTTTTTTGACCTAGGCGACTTCTCTTCTCAGTGACAAAACCTCCTGCTGCACTAAAAGTCCTTTCGGACAGGACACTTGAAGCGGGGCAGGCCAGAAGTTCCATTGCAAATTGGGATAGCTCAGGCCACAAGTCCAGCCTGCACACCCAGTAGTCAAGGGGTCCATCGCTCCTGAGAGTGTCGAGATCCACAGTTAAAGCTAGGCAGTCTGCTACCTGTTGGTTGAGTCTTTCTCTAAGGCTGGATCCCGAAAGGCTCTGATGGTGCATGGGAGTTAAAAAGGTACGCATGTCCTCCATCAACAAGACGTCAGGAAAGCGCCCGGTCCTTGCCGCCGAGGTCATGGGAGGAGGAGGATTAATTTCATCTCTTCCCCTGTTACATTCCCGTGGTGCTGTGACATCACCCTTATACGCTGTGTAAAGCATAGTTTTTAATTTATTATGAAAATGCTCCATCCTTTCTGACTTGCGGGAATTTGGTAACATTTCAGGCACTTTATGCTTATACCGGGGGTCAAGGAGCGTGGACACCCAGTACAGGTCGTTCTCCTTCAGCTTTTTTATACGAGGGTCCCTCAACAGGCACGACAGCATGAAAGAACCCATTTGAACAAGGTTGGATGCTGAGCTAATCATGTTGCGTTCCTCCTCCTCACTGATCTCACTGATGGTATCTTCTTCCCCCCAGCCACGTACAACACCACGGGTACCAGAGAGGTGACAACAACGAGCACCCTGGGATGACTGTTGTGCTCGGTCTTCCTCCTCCTCATCCTTCCCAAAGCCACATTCCTCCTCTGACTCCTCTTCCTCACAATCCTCTTCCTGCGTTGCCGCAGGTCCAGCAAGCAATGCTGATTCGGCTGTTTGCGGGGGTGATGGACACCACAACTCTCCCGCTTCCTCTTCACGCTCATCTACTGCCTGATCCAACACTCTTCGCAGGGCACGCTCCAGGAAGAAAACAAATGGTATGATGTCGCTGATGGTGCCTTCGGTGCGACTGACAAGGTTTGTCACCTCCTCAAAAGGACGCATGAGCCTACAGGCATTGCGCATGAGCATCCAGTAATTTGGCAAAAATATCACCAGCTCCCCAGAGGCTGGCCTAGCACCCTGGTCATACAAATACTCATTAACAGCTTTTTCTTGTTGGAGCAGGCGGTCAAACATTAGGAGTGTTGAATTCCACTGTGTCGGGCTGTCGCAAATCAAGCGCCTCACTGGCAGGTTGTTTCGAAGCTGGATATCAGACAAGTGCGCCATGGCCGTGTAGGAACGCCTGAAATGGCCACACACCTTCCTGGCCTGCTTCAGGACGTCATGTAAGCCTGGGTACTTATGGACAAATCGTTGTACAATCAGATTACACACATGTGCCATGCACGGCACATGTGTCAACTTGCCCAATTTCAATGCCGCCACCAAATTACTTCCATTGTCAGAAACAACCTTGCCAATCTCCAGTTGGTGCGGAGTCAGCCACTGATCCACCTGTGCGTTCAGGGCGGTCAGGAGTGCTGGTGCGGTGTGACTCTCAGCTTTCAGGCAAGTCAACCCCAAGACGGCATGACACTGCCATACCCGGGATGTAGCATAGTACCTGGGGACCTGGGGGGGTGCCATAGATGTGGAGCAAGATGCAGAAGTTGAAGAGGACTCAGCCGAGGAAGAGGTTATGGAAAAGGATGGAGTAGGAGGAGTAGAGGAGGTAGCAGCAGGCCTGCCTGCAAGTCGTGGCGGTGTCACCAACTCTTCTGCAGAGCCACGCATTCCATGCTTGTCAGAAGTCAGCAGGTTTACCCAATGCGCAGTGTAGGTGATATACCTGCCCTGACCATGCTTTGCAGACCAGCTATCCGTGGTCATATGGACCCTTGCCCCAACGCTGTGTGCCAGACATGCCATAACTTCCTTTCTCACAACAGAGTACAGGTTTGGGATTGCCTTTTGTGAAAAGAAATTTCTGCCAGGTACCTTCCACTGCGGTGTCCCAATAGATACAAATTTTTTGAAATCATCAGACTCCACCAGCTTGTATGGTAAAAGCTGGCGGGCTAAGAGTTCAGACAAGCCAGCTGTCAGACGCCGGGCAAGGGGGTGACTTTGAGAAATTGGCTTCTTACGCTCAAACATGTCCTTGACAGACACCTAACTGTGGGCAGATGACCAGGAACTGCTACGTAAGAGAGACTGAGTGGAGGATGGTTGAGAGGGGGCAAGGAGGACAGCACTGGTTGACGTGGCTGAAGATGCTGGAGCAGGAGGAGGAGGGCGGCTTTCACTTTGTGTGCTGCTTCTACTCATGTGTTCTTCCCATCGGCCTTTGTGATGGGAGACCATGTGCCTTCGCAAAGCAGTTGTACCTAGGTGGCTGTTGGACTTCCCACGACTCAGTTTCTTTTGGCACAGGTTGCAAATGGCATCGCTGTTGTCAGAGGCAGACACACAAAAAAAATGCCACACTGCTGAGCTCTGCGGTGATGGCATTCTGGTGGTTGCAACAGCATGTGTTGATGGGCTGTCTGGCTGACCCCTGGTGACGATGCATGCTGTCTGACTGTGCCACTAGCTCCTTGAGACGACCTCCCCGTGCTTCCAAATCGTCTCCTCCTACTCCTCCTCTCTGTCTCCCCATCTGAACTTTCCCCCTCTTCTTCTTCTCTTCTAGCAGGCACCCACGTGACATCCACCGACACATCATCATCAACCGCTTCACTTGTATCTGAAACATCAAGAAAGGAAGCAGCAGCGGGTACAACATCATCATCATCATAACACCGTATCTCCATGTCGGTAATGCTGCCTGACTGAGACTGATCACTATTATCTACATCCTCTGTCAATGATGGTTGCGCATCACTCATTTCTTCAAAATGATGTGTCAATAACTCCTGTGACAGATCAAGTGAAGCGGCTGTGGTGCTAGTGTTGGTGGTGGTTGCGACAGGCGGCAGAGTGGCACTGGTCACTTGAGACCTGCCCAAAGCACAGCTGGACTTAGATGGTGCGTCAAGGTTAGGAGGACTAGCAGCGGAAGCTGAAGAAGATTGGGTTTCCTGTGTTAGCCATTCAACTAGGTCCTCCTCAGAAGTTTTTGCATCCCCCCTGGCACCCGGCGTCTGAACAATGTGCATATTTGTAGGGTCTAAAGGAATCACAGCACCACGACCACGACCACGGAACCTGCGGGGTGGCCTGCCTCTGCCTGTCATTTTTTTTTAAATGGACACTAACAATACTATTACACCAATTGAGTGGCAATGTGAAAGTGGGCACAGTATACGCTGTGAGACTGACAACAACAAAAAAGAGAGATGTTTTAAAAATCCCAAATTGTTAATTTTTTGAAATATTACTAGTACTGTGGCAACAAATATGATTGTTTGGCACTATTTGGCAAATGAGCCTGTCTGGCACACACGCTGGGAGAAAGGAAACTGCAATTCAATGGCACTAGGAGACTGAAGAATCACAGTCAAAACAGTTATGATTAACAAAAATTCCAATCCTGTTACAATAAATATGAGTGGTGGCACTAATTGGCTAGTTGGGACTGGCACACAGGCAGGCAGGCAGGCAGGAGGAAAATGCAATTCAAGGGCACTAGTAGACTGCAGATTGACAGTCAAAACAGTGTTGATTGACAAATTTTGCAATACTGTTAAAAGAAATATGATTGCTAGCACTAATTGGATAGTTGGGCCTGGCACACAGGCTGGCAGGCAGTAGAAAAGTGCCATTGAATTGCACAAGCAAAATGAGGATTAAGATCAACAATCAAGATTTTTTTATTTTAATTAGTAACTATACTGTGACAACAATTAGGATTGGTGTAAATAGTTGGAAAGACGGCCTGGCACAAAAGGATGGCAGGCAGGAGGGAGATGCAATTCAAGGACACTAGGAGACTGATTACTGACAGTCTAAACAGTGATGATTGACAATTTTTGCAATACTGTTAACAGAAATATGATTGCTGACAACAATTGGCTAGGTGGGCCTGGCTCACAGCAGGCTGCAAGGCAGGAGGAAAGTGCTATTCAATGGCACCAGCAAACTGAGGTTTCAAATCACAGCAACTATTACCAAAAATTTTAATTTTTAATTATTAGAATACTGTCACAACAAATATGATTGGTGTAAATATTTTTTAAGTAGGCCTGGCACACAGGCTTGGAATGCTGTAGAAAAGTGCAATTCAAAGGCACGAGCAAACTGAGGGTTAAGATCATCAACAATAAAGATTTTTTTAATTGTAATTAGTAACTATACTGTGACAAAATATTTGGATTGGTGTAAATAGTTGGCAAGACGGCCTGGCACAAAAGGATGGCAGGCAGGAGGGAGATGCAATTCAAGGACACTAGGAGACTGATTACTGACAGTCTAAACAGTGATGATTGACAATTTTTGCAATACTGTTAACAGAAATATGATTGCTGACAACAATTGGCTAGGTGGGCCTGGCTCACAGCAGGCTGCAAGGCAGGAGGAAAGTGCTATTCAATGGCACCAGCAAACTGACGATTCAAATCACAGCAACTATTACCAAAAAATTTAATTTTTAATTATTAGAATACTGTCACAACAAATATGATTTGTGTAAATATTTTTTAAGTAGGCCTGGCACACAGGCTTGGAAGGCTGTAGAAAAGTGCAATTCAAAGGCACGAGCAAACTGAGGGTTAAGATCATCAACAATAAAGATTTTTTTAATTGTAATTAGTAACTATACTGTGACAAAAAATTTGGATTGGTGTAAATAGTTGGCAAGAGGGCCTGGCACAAAAGGATGGCAGGTAGGAGGGAGATGCAATTCAAGGACACTAGGAGACTGATTACTGACAGTCTAAACAGTGATGATTGACAATTTTTGCAATACTGTTAACAGAAATATGATTGCTGACAACAATTGGCTAGGTGGGCCTGGCTCACAGCAGGCTGCAAGGCAGGAGGAAAGTGCTATTCAGTGGCACCAGCAAACTGAGGATTCAAATCACAGCAACTATTACCAAAAATTTTAATTTATAATTATTAGAATACTGTCACAACAAATATGATTGGTGTAAATATTTTTTAAGTAGGCCTGGCACACAGGCTTGGAAGGCTGTAGAAAAGTGCAATTCAAAGGCACGAGCAAACTGAGGATTAAGATCATCAACAATAAAGATTTTTTTAATTTTAATTAGTAACTATACTGTGACAAAAAATTTGGATTGGTGTAAATAGTTGGCAAGACAGCCTGGCACAAAAGGATGGCAGGCAGGAGGGAGATGCAATTCAAGGAAACTAGGAGACTGATTACTGACAGTCTAAACAGTGATGATTGACAATTTTTGCAATACTGTTAACAGAAATATGATTGCTGACAACAATTGGCTAGGTGGGCCTGGCTCACAGCAGGCTGCAAGGCAGGAGGAAAGTGCTATTCAATGGCACCAGCAAACTGACGATTCAAATCACAGCAACTATTACCAAAAAATTAAATGATGGTTGCGCATCACTCATTTCTTCAAAATGATGTGTCAATAACTCCTGTGACAGATCAAGTGAAGCGGCTGTGGTGCTAGTGTTGGTGGTGGTTGCGACAGGCGGCAGAGTGGCACTGGTCACTTGAGACCTGCCCAAAGCACAGCTGGACTTAGATGGTGCGTCAAGGTTAGGAGGACTAGCAGCGGAAGCTGAAGAAGATTGGGTTTCCTGTGTTAGCCATTCAACTAGGTCCTCCTCAGAAGTTTTTGCATCCCCCCTGGCACCCGGCGTCTGAACAATGTGCATATTTGTAGGGTCTAAAGGAATCACAGCACCACGACCACGACCACGGAACCTGCGGGGTGGCCTGCCTCTGCCTGTCATTTTTTTTTAAATGGACACTAACAATACTATTACACCAATTGAGTGGCAATGTGAAAGTGGGCACAGTATACGCTGTGAGACTGACAACAACAAAAAAGAGAGATGTTTTAAAAATCCCAAATTGTTAATTTTTTGAAATATTACTAGTACTGTGGCAACAAATATGATTGTTTGGCACTATTTGGCAAATGAGCCTGTCTGGCACACACGCTGGGAGAAAGGAAACTGCAATTCAATGGCACTAGGAGACTGAAGAATCACAGTCAAAACAGTTATGATTAACAAAAATTCCAATCCTGTTACAATAAATATGAGTGGTGGCACTAATTGGCTAGTTGGGACTGGCACACAGGCAGGCAGGCAGGCAGGAGGAAAATGCAATTCAAGGGCACTAGTAGACTGCAGATTGACAGTCAAAACAGTGTTGATTGACAAATTTTGCAATACTGTTAAAAGAAATATGATTGCTAGCACTAATTGGATAGTTGGGCCTGGCACACAGGCTGGCAGGCAGTAGAAAAGTGCAATTCAATTGCACAAGCAAAATGAGGATTAAGATCAACAATCAAGATTTTTTTATTTTAATTAGTAACTATACTGTGACAACAATTAGGATTGGTGTAAATAGTTGGAAAGACGGCCTGGCACAAAAGGATGGCAGGCAGGAGGGAGATGCAATTCAAGGACACTAGGAGACTGATTACTGACAGTCTAAACAGTGATGATTGACAATTTTTGCAATACTGTTAACAGAAATATGATTGCTGACAACAATTGGCTAGGTGGGCCTGGCTCACAGCAGGCTGCAAGGCAGGAGGAAAGTGCTATTCAATGGCACCAGCAAACTGAGGTTTCAAATCACAGCAACTATTACCAAAAATTTTAATTTTTAATTATTAGAATACTGTCACAACAAATATGATTGGTGTAAATATTTTTTAAGTAGGCCTGGCACACAGGCTTGGAATGCTGTAGAAAAGTGCAATTCAAAGGCACGAGCAAACTGAGGGTTAAGATCATCAACAATAAAGATTTTTTAATTGTAATTAGTAACTATACTGTGACAAAATATTTGGATTGGTGTAAATAGTTGGCAAGACGGCCTGGCACAAAAGGATGGCAGACAGGAGGGAGATGCAATTCAAGGACACTAGGAGACTGATTACTGACAGTCTAAACAGTGATGATTGACAATTTTTGCAATACTGTTAACAGAAATATGATTGCTGACAACAATTGGCTAGGTGGGCCTGGCTCACAGCAGGCTGCAAGGCAGGAGGAAAGTGCTATTCAATGGCACCAGCAAACTGACGATTCAAATCACAGCAACTATTACCAAAAAATTTAATTTTTAATTATTAGAATACTGTCACAACAAATATGATTGGTGTAAATATTTTTTAAGTAGGCCTGGCACACAGGCTTGGAAGGCTGTAGAAAAGTGCAATTCAAAGGCACGAGCAAACTGAGGGTTAAGATCATCAACAATAAAGATTTTTTTAATTGTAATTAGTAACTATACTGTGACAAAAAATTTGGATTGGTGTAAATAGTTGGCAAGAGGGCCTGGCACAAAAGGATGGCAGGTAGGAGGGAGATGCAATTCAAGGACACTAGGAGACTGATTACTGACAGTCTAAACAGTGATGATTGACAATTTTTGCAATACTGTTAACAGAAATATGATTGCTGACAACAATTGGCTAGGTGGGCCTGGCTCACAGCAGGCTGCAAGGCAGGAGGAAAGTGCTATTCAATGGCACCAGCAAACTGAGGATTCAAATCACAGCAACTATTACCAAAAATTTTAATTTATAATTATTAGAATACTGTCACAACAAATATGATTGGTGTAAATATTTTTTAAGTAGGCCTGGCACACAGGCTTGGAAGGCTGTAGAAAAGTGCAATTCAAAGGCACGAGCAAACTGAGGATTAAGATCATCAACAATAAAGATTTTTTTAATTTTAATTAGTAACTATACTGTGACAAAAAATTTGGATTGGTGTAAATAGTTGGCAAGACAGCCTGGCACAAAAGGATGGCAGGCAGGAGGGAGATGCAATTCAAGGAAACTAGGAGACTGATTACTGACAGTCTAAACAGTGATGATTGACAATTTTTGCAATACTGTTAACAGAAATATGATTGCTGACAACAATTGGCTAGGTGGGCCTGGCTCACAGCAGGCTGCAAGGCAGGAGGAAAGTGCTATTCAATGGCACCAGCAAACTGACGATTCAAATCACAGCAACTATTACCAAAAAATTTAATTTTTAATTATTAGAATACTGTCACAGCAAATATGATTGGTGTAAATATTTTTTAAGTAGGCCTGGCACACAGGCTTGGAAGGCTGTAGAAAAGTGCAATTCAAAGGCACGAGCAAACTGAGAGTTAAGATCATCAACAATAAAGATTTTTTTAATTTTAATTAGTAACTATACTGTGACAAAAAATTAGGATTGGTGTAAATAGTTGGCAAGGCGGCATGGCACAAAAGGATGGCAGGCAGGAGGGAGATGCAATTCAAGGACACTAGGAGACTGATTACTGACAGTCTAAACAGTGATGATTGACAATTTTTGCAATACTGTTAACAGAAATATGATTGCTGACAACAATTGGCTAGGTGGGCCTGGCTCACAGCAGGCTGCAAGGCAGGAGGAAAATGCT
Source organism: Bombina bombina (assembly GCF_027579735.1). Taxonomy (NCBI): domain Eukaryota; kingdom Metazoa; phylum Chordata; class Amphibia; order Anura; family Bombinatoridae; genus Bombina; species Bombina bombina. Next base: position 227,443,616 of record NC_069500.1, on the reverse strand, counting down.
ATTCAATGGCACCAGCAAACTGAGGATTCAAATCACAGCAACTATTACCAAAAATTTTAATTTTTAATTATTAGAATACTGTCACAACAAATATGATTGGTGTAAATATTTTTTAAGCAGGCCTGGCACACAGGCTTGGAAGGCTGTAGAAAAGTGCAATTCAAAGGCACGAGCAAACTGAGGGTTAAGATCAACACTAAAAAATTTTTTTATTTAAATTAATAACTATACTGTCTGACTGTGACAACAATTATGATTGGTGTAAATAGTTGGCTAGACGGCCTGGCACAAAAGGCTGGCAGTGGCAGGCAGGAGGTAAATGAAATTCAATGGCCCTAGGAGACTGAATATTTGCAGTCCAAAAAATTATGTTTTTTTTTTTTTATTACTGTTACAAGAATTGTGATTGATGCCACTAATTGGCTACTTGGGCCTGGCAGACAGGCTGGCAGATATGAGTCGTGGATGGTAGGTAGGGCAGCAATTTAACACAGTATGCTGTGTAAGTGACAAAAACACAGGACTGATAGAAAATTAAGTTACATTACACTAGCAAAATATTTTAAAATTTTAGATTTTAATATTAAAATTATGTTAAGAAGTGCAATGCACATATGACTCTATGAGTGGTCGCACTGGCTGGCTGCTACGTAGGGCAGCAATTATAACAACAGTATGCTGTGTAAGTCAGATAGACAGTTAGACACAGGCCTGATAGAAAATACAATTAGATTACACTAGCATAATGATTTAAAGACTTTTTTTTGGAAATTTTAAGAAAAAGGTTAAGCACATACATATGAGTCGTGGCTGATAGCCTTGGAAGGGCAGCTATTAAAAACAGTAGGCTCTGTATGTCGGATACACACACGCCTGATAGAAAATACTATTAGATTACACTAGAAAAATGATTGAAATTATTTTTTTGGGGAGGAAATTAAAAAAAGGTTAAACACATATGAGTCGTGGCTCATAGACTAGGGAGGGCAGCAAGTAAACACAGTAGGCTCTCTATGTCAGCAAAACACACAGGCCGGATAGAAAATTATATTACATTACACTAGCAAACAAATTTAAACTTTTTTTTTTATATTAAAATTAAGGTGAAAGAAAAATAGATATGAGTGCTGGGTGGCTGCCTGGCACAGACCAATTAACCAAAAGACTGAAAAAAAAGAGGTATATTAATGCTGAGTGAGCCTGACAGACACAGGCATGATATTAAATGTAATTAGATTACACTAGAAAAATATTTTTTTGTGTTTTTTTTTTAAATTAAAAATAATGTTATAAACGGATATTAACACTGCTGGCTGCTGGCTGGCACAGAGCAATGAACCAGAGTATATGCTGTGTGACACTGGCCTGATAGAAAATGAAAAAAAATTACACTAGAAAAATAATTACATTTTTGGGTTAGTTAAATTTAAACTAATGTTGTTAGGGAGATATCAGTGGTGGCAGTAGTCACAGCATATGCTGTGAGCCTTAAACAAACAGCTGAAAGCCAGGCAAATGCTAATAAAAAAAAAAAGAAAAAAAAAAAACGGCACGAAATATAGCCCTAAAAAGGGCTTTTTGGGGTGCTGTGCTTGCAGCAGAGATGAGTGGAGTCCTTCTGGACTGTAAATACACTAGCCTAGCTATGTTTTTCCTATTAATGTCAGGAGCAAAAACACAACACGTCCTCTCATTAAAAAAGCAAGGTCGTTATGAGTCTAAAATGGCGGATTCTGAGTAGCTGGGAGTGTCTGTGAGGGAGTGTCTGATGTTGATTGGCTCTAATGTGTCAGGCGGCTGTGACATAAAGGGTCAAAGTTTCCACAATGATGACACATAGGGACATCGCCATGTGTTCGCCCACAAACGCGAACACGAACAACCTATGTTCGCTGTGAACCGTTCGCGGGCGAACAGTTCGGGACATCACTATTTGGGGATCGTCTGAGTCCAACATCTTTCTCTTTGTAGTTGTTCTTTCCAGCTCTTTGGTAGTCTTCTGGTGTAGTTCTAAAAAATGATGATTTCTGGAAGATGAGGCCAAAGGACTATCAACTGAGTCCTTGACGCCTATTCTGCTGTTGACATTTCTTTGCGTGTGCTCCACACGTGGGGTTCTCCATTCTATGTCATCACGATGAGATGTCATCCCGGGTGTGTGGGGTATGTTCCTCTGATTTTGAGGTTCCTGGTTGGAGAAATGACGGTTCTGATTGTTGAACCTTTCCCCTTGTTGTCCATTTTGTGGGTGGTGGTGATATCGATTTCCATATGGAGGTCTTCCATAACTGTTCCATCTTGGGGACTGGAAAAAACCTTGATTCCACCTTGGGGACTGATTGTATCTGTATTGGGGTCTATTCCCTTGATTCCATCTTGGAGGTTGGAAATTGTTCCTTTAGAAGATGGGTTCTTCATAGTAGTATGGAATATACCCCCTTGGGGGTTTCCTTTCAGGACTGGATGGGTAATATTCTCTGTCCTGTTGTCTTGTCCTGTGTGGTGGGTTCGTGTTCCTATTGTCCTCCCAATTTTCTCTTGTTCCATTGTGACGATGGGAGTTCCAATGACCTCTGTATTGTTGTCTATTCCAATTGAGGTTGTATCTGTCTGTATTCCAATTCGAATTGGTATAGTGTGGTCTGATTTCATGGTTATCATAGGTGTCTCTTTGTTTGTTATGTTCATGATGTTGATTGTCTCCTCTGTAGGGATGTGATTTAGATCTATCTTTCTTGTATGTCACTGTCGTCCACCCTCCCTCATTATCCTTATGTGGGTTACTATTAGGGACAATGGATGGTTGATTTTCCATATTCTGTTCATTGTTGGTGTTGTTCTCATCTTTATCCAAATTTATCAAAAGATTGAGTTCCCTATTAAGTTTCTTGCTCTTTTTCAGTGTGATGTCGTCCCTAATCTTAGTGATTTTCTTGTCAAGTTTATCTTTTTTGTCTAAGATTTCTTGGGTCTCAATGACTAGACCATCTGGACCAACTAGATCATCTTCATTCTTTTTGATGTCTATATCTACCAGTAGTAGTATTGCCTCTCTGTGCTCTATAATAGCTTGCATGAGTGACCTGGAGGCTGTAATGAGTGTGTCTGCCCATTTTTTATTAAAATCTGGATTATCGGTCTGGAAGGCACATTCTTTTCTAACAATAAGCCCTTTCGGGATAATGTTAAGGTCCAGGCATTTTTTCAAAAAGGTGATCTCTGCTTTAAACTTAACTTCTTGAATAAGAAGTTTCTCCAAGTTTTTGAAGATAGAGTTATAATCAACTCTGTCTGAACCATCTGGATTTATAGAAGACATGTTGATGTCTAATGTAATATCTTTCCTCATGGAATGTGTTATGTTAAACATTTTATGAATAAAAAATAGAAAATATAAAATGGAAACTATGCCAAAAGAGAAAGCTGCCGAGGGAGATTCTAGAGAGAACTGGATAATGAAAAAATGATCTGTCCAACGGCGCTAACTGCCAATACCCTAGCTCCTATAACAATTGGGTCTCTAGATACCCAAAGGAGAGTCAGAAAGAATGGGGATGTGTTAAGGAGCACCTATTGAAAGGCTTGGTCTAAAATGAGGTGTGTGAACTAAAATATGTCAACACAATGAAGGGATCTTAAAATTACCCAAATTTACAAGAGTAATGTAACATATAATTTGCAAGTTTAATAGAACATATGATTATCAAGTATAATATAACATATAATATCAGCAGGTGATCACAAGTTAAAAAAGCTTAAAAGTATATGGATCCATAATACTTAGTAAAAACAGTCCATAATGACATAATGTAGGTTCAATAACAGAGAATAAAAAAGTCAGATATATAAAAAAATAATAACATACAACAGTGCACAATATGATACAGTGAGAGATTACTGTATAATGATGTATGGAATAAAATTTAAAATATATAAAACAGTAATGGATCACGAGGACATTGCAATTGGCTTATAAATCATACACTTTTAAATTTGTTTTATCTTTTGGACTTTCACATTTTTTGCATTTTTTATCTTTGACACAACCACCCATATATATTTTTTGGTATACACATACATTTTTTTGGTATACACATTTTTTCCCTGGTTCCCTGACCCTTATTCTCACTGTTTTTTTTCGTTGTTAGAACCTCAAATCCATTACTGTTTTATATATTTTAAATTTTATTCCATACATCATTATACAGTAATCTCTCACTGTATCATATTGTGCACTGTTGTATGTTATTATTTTTTTATATATCTGACTTTTTTATTCTCTGTTATTGAACCTACATTATGTCATTATGGACTGTTTTTACTAAGTATTATGGATCCATATACTTTTAAGCTTTTTTAACTTGTGATCACCTGCTGATATTATATGTTATATTATACTTGATAATCATATGTTCTATTAAACTTGCAAATTATATGTTACATTACTCTTGTAAATTTGGGTAATTTTAAGATCCCTTCATTGTGTTGACATATTTTAGTTCACACACCTCATTTTAGACCCAGCCTTTCAATAGGCGCTCCTTAACACATCCCCATTCTTTCTGACTCTCCTTTGGGTATCTAGAGACCCAATTGTTATAGGAGCTAGGGTATTGGCAGTTAGCGCTGTCGGACAGATCATTTTTTCATTATCCAGTTCTCTCTAGAATCTCCCTCGGCAGCTTTCTCTTTTGGCTTAGTTTCCATTTTATATTTTCTATTTTTTATTCATAAAATGTTTAACATAACACATTCCATGAGGAAAGATATTACATTAGACATCAACATGTCTTCTATAAATCCAGATGGTTCAGACAGAGTTGATTATAACTCTATCTTCAAAAACTTGGAGAAACTTCTTATTCAAGAAGTTAAGTTTAAAGCAGAGATCACCTTTTTGAAAAAATGCCTGGACCTTAACATTATCCCGAAAGGGCTTATTGTTAGAAAAGAATGTGCCTTCCAGACCGATAATCCAGATTTTAATAAAAAATGGGCAGACACACTCATTACAGCCTCCAGGTCACTCATGCAAGCTATTATAGAGCACAGAGAGGCTATACTACTACAGGTAGATATAGACATAAAAAAGAATGAAGATGATCTAGTTGGTCCAGATGGTCTAGTCATTGAGACCCAAGAAATCTTAGACAAAAAAGATAATCTTGACAAGAAAATCACTAAGATTAGGGACGACATCACACTGAAAAAGAGCAAGAAACTTAATAGGGAACTCAATCTTTTGATAAATTTGGATAAAGATGAGAACAACACCAACAATGAACAGAATATGGAAAATCAACCATCCATTGTCCCTAATAGTAACCCACATAAGGATAATGTAGGAGGATGGACGACAGTGACATACAAGAAAGATAGATCTAAATCACATCCCTACAGAGGAGACAATCAACATCATGAACATAACAAACAAAGAGACACCTATGATAACCATGAAATCAGACCACACTATACCAATTCGAATTGGAATACAGACAGATACAACCTCAATTGGAATAGACAACAATACAGAGGTCATTGGAACTCCCATTGTCACAATGGAACAAGAGAAAATTGGGAGGACAATAGGAACACGAACCCACCACACAGGACAAGACAACAGGACAGAGAATATTACCCATCCAGTCCTGAAAGGAAACCCCCAAGGGGGTATATTCCATACTACTATGAAGAACCCATCTTCCAAAGGAACAATTTCCAACCTCCAAGATGGAATCAAGGGAATAGACCCCAATACAGATACAATCAGTCCCCAAGGTGGAATCAATGTTTTTTCCAGTCCCCAAGATGGAACAGTTATGGAAGACCTCCATATGGAAATAGATATCACCACCACCCACAAAATTGAGAACAAGGGGAAAGGTTCAACAATAAGAACCGTCATTTCTCCAACCAGGAACCTCAAAATCAGAGGAACATACCCCGCACACCCGGGATGACATCTCATTGTGATGACATAGAATGGAGAACCCCACGTGTGGAGCACACGCAAAGAAATGTCAACAGCAGAATAGGCGTCAAGGACTCAGTTGATAGTCCTTTGGCCTCATCTTCCAGAAATCATAATTTTTTAGAACTACACCAGAAGACTACCAAAGAGCTGGAAAGAACAACTACAAAGAGAAAGATGTCAGACTCAGACGATCCCCAAATCCCAAACGAAAAAAGAAAAATCATAGAGGTAAGAGATGGGGGAAGAGAATGAACAGAACCAAAAAAGAAGACACCAGAACGATGAACTCCAACAATACCAATAAAGGGATATACAATCTCAGCTCTACCACTCTATCTGAACAGGAGAATTCCGTCCTGAATCATGGGCTTTCTTTCGCACCATCCAAAGGCCTTAACAAATTCGAAACATTTGTTAATATTAAAGAATATGTCAGGAAATTAACACTAAAACGACATTACATGAGGTCTCCACTGGAATACCAACAGAGAGTCTCTACCAATGATACGCAATCCAACACTGACAACTACAAACATACAGATCTCAAGCCCAAATCTACTTTTTATCCAACAGCGAGTCAAGGAAGTGCCATAGAATCATTCGAAACTGTAGTCTGCAACGAACTGAAGAATATAAACCACACTCAACTTTCCAAACATAAACAAAATCTATCAAGGAACCAAATTCGAACCATCAGAAGCCTGGAGAAGAACAAAAATCTAGTAATCAAACCTGCGGACAAGGGAGGAGGCATTGTAGTCCTTGACAAAGTGGACTACGACGCGGAGTGTATGAGAATACTGTCCGATCAAGAGACATATGAAAAACTCAACAACAATCCTGTGGTCCAATTTAAGGAAGAGATTGATGACATCTTGGGAGAAGCTTATGAGAACAACATACTTAACAACAAAGAATTTCGGTACATAGGAATCAAACATCCTATAACACCAGTGTTCTACTATCTACCCAAGATACACAAGTCACTTCATCAACCACCAGGAAGACCCATCATCTCTGGGATCGGCTCCTTATCCAGTAACCTATCGGAGTACTTAGATAAAAACCTCCAAAAGTACGTTGTAACACTTCCATCCTACATACGTGATTCCACACAAATACTCAACATCCTGAACAATATAAGTTGGGAAGAGGGTTATCTACTCGTGACCTGTGATGTGGCTTCCCTCTACACCAGCATACCCCATGAGGGCGGTGTAGAGGCGGTACAATACTTTCTAAATAAAGACCCAAGTGTACCAGACACTCAGAAAACTTTCATCCTTGAAGGGATTTCCTATATTTTAACCCATAATTATTTCAACCACAATGGCACCTTCTACAAACAACTGTGTGGCACAGCCATGGGGACCAGGCTCGCGCCTAGCTATGCCAATTTATACATGGGCAAATGGGAATCAATCTTCTGGGATTCCTGCCCAGCAGGCGCGGACCTGGTCCTATATCATCGATATATAGATGATATTTTAATGGTATGAAAGGGCACAAGAGAAGACCTGGAACATACCATTGTGGTTATGAACAATAACACCCATAACCTCAAGTTCACCCACGAAATAAGTAGCTCAGAGATTACCTTTCTAGATCTTAGGATCATAGTCGAAAATAATAAAATTAAAACATCAACATACTTCAAACCTGTTGACTGTAGTCAATATATACACATCAATAGCTGCCACCATTCCAGGTGGAAAAGAAACATCCCCAAGGGACAGCTACTCAGACTGAGAAAGAATTGTTCAGATCCTGACCTATGGGAGGTACAAGCTGAGACTCTTAAAGCACGTTTCATAAAAAGAGGATATGAGGAAGAGATGATAGACAAAGAGATCAAAGAAGTACGAAAACAAGATCGTAACAAACTTCTCAAATATAAAGATAAGAAAAACAAGACATTAAATGACAAGAATACTATTGAGGTAGCATTCATCACACAATACTGTGAAAATCGACACCTGATAGAGAGAATAATTGAAAGTAACTGGCCTCTATTGAAAAACGACGACACCATAGGGGAGATACTGGCAGACAAACCAAAATTCATATACAGGAAATCAGACAACTTAAGGAACATGTTATCACCTAGTGTTCCACGTTCCAGAAAAATAGGAGTACAAGATGTATTTGGCAAAACGATCAAAGGTTTTTTCCCATGCATTAATTGCAAAGCATGCAAAAGAGGTCTTAAAACTAAGAAATTCAAATCTAACAACTCTAGGATGGAACATCTAATCAAAGACCTCATAAAGTGCACAAGCAAGGGTGTAATTTACATAATCCAATGCAGCTGTAGACTGCAATATGTGGGCCAAACCTCAAGACTATTAAAAGACAGGATTCGAGAACACATCTTATAAGTTGAACACGGCAACACTGAAACTGCCATGTACAAACACTTCACCATAAGAGCTGTCTTAAAGATTTCAGCTACTATGGGATTCAACGAATCAAACCGAATTGGAGAGGTGGCGATTATGAAAGGAAACTTCTTGTAGCAGAATCAAGATGGATCTACGAACTTGACTGTCTTTACCCAAAGGGCCTCAACAATAAGGAGGATTTATCCCATCTATTACATCTGAAATGAATGACCCCCCATATATGGAATACTCATAACACCTTTGTAATAGACACAGAAATCTGCATGAAGACACTACCCCACATTCCCTCACTATTGGGCCAGAAGTTCCATCTAAGGTCCCAAATACTTCCAGAGCTTACTCCATCCATTATAAAAAATGATCAGGAGATGTACTCCCCCGATTCTTGCCGTCTTCTAGATAATGTTTTTAATAATGTTTTTAAAAAATTTTGAAAATTTTTATTTTTGATCTCTTTTTACTATCTAGCAGTCTGGATTTACCCGATTCCTCAATGCCATAATGAAGTCACAGACAGGTCAGAATCCCAATGACCCGTATACACTTCAGATTATGTATAAGATTCAAACCTAGAGAACCCACATACCAATCGGCTCTATTATCTATTATTCATTAATATTTATGATTTCTATTTCCCATTTTCAGGACTATATTCATTACTCAGTATATATTTACTATTCATTATTTACAACGTTGATTGTAGACAAAACCACACATAAGATACATCACGAGTTCACAGGGTAATTTTATCTGTAATAATAAGAGGATAATCTAAGTTATATCCCAACTCAGTATACCAACTATTGAATATTCTAAGAGTCAGTCCCTTCCAATAATGATCACTTCTTAGACACATGTCTACCCCCATCCAGGCTAGTTCCGGTTTTGACGAAATATGCCGACTTCCGGTTTTAGTCAACATCCGGTTCTAGCTAACTTCCGGTTTTCATCCACTTCTGGTCTAGCGGCAGAACCGGATATCCGGTTTTACACGTTGAAAGGTAACTAATAGGTATCAAGCCACACAATCAGACTACAAATATATGTATATAAGAAGGCACTATCATTACCACATTAGGATAAGATGGAACAAAATATAACTACATTTCAAATTAGGCTAAATCATTTTCCATTAACACCGGAAAATTTCCACATCCGGTTTTTTTCCACTTCCGGGTCTAAAGGTCATTTTTTGGCGCAAATTGAGAAATTTTGGCGCAATTTTTTAAACTCATACAGGTATATAACAAGCAATCTCACCAACCATATATCAGTCTTGAAAAAGGCCCTATTGGTGGGCCGAAACGCGTTGGCATATATGGTGAGTTTTATTCCTATTATTGTAAGCTTATTTTAAACATTATTGCCCTATGTTGTATTTTCCTTTTTTACAGGGATTGGATCACCTTAAATATATTTTTTCACAGGATTCTATATTTTATTTTTTTACTTATGGTTTTTATATCACACTTTTTTATGAAGTCTGGTTGCATACACTATTGCTAACTAGTGTTCACAGCTTTTTGACGGTTTGGCTTATGACATTATTGTTTTGTTTACACTGAATTCTTCACATCTGAATTGATGCACAGGATTTTGGATTGACATTTGGATCACGAGGACATTGCAATTGACTTATAAAACATACACTTTTAAATTTGTTTTATCTTTTGGACTTTCACATTTTTTGCATTTTTTATCTTTGACACAACCACCCATATATATTTTTTGGTATACACATACATTTTTTTGGTATACACATTTTTTCCCTGGTTCCACGACCCTTATTCTCACTGTTTTTTTTTTCGTTTTTAGAACCTCAAATCCATTACTGTTTTATATATTTTAAATTTTATTCCATACATCATTATACAGTAATCTCTCACTTTATCATATTGTGCACTGTTGTATGTTATTATTTTTTTATATATCTGACTTTTTTATTCTCTGTTATTGAACCTACATTATGTCATTATGGACTGTTTTTACTAAGTATTATGGATCCATATACTTTTAAGCTTTTTTAACTTGTGATCACCTGCTGATATTATATGTTATATTATACTTGATAATCATATGTTCTATTAAACTTGCAAATGATATGTTACATTACTCTTGTAAATTTGGGTAATTTTAAGATCCCTTCATTGTGTTGACATATTTTAGTTCACACACCTCATTTTAGACCCAGCCTTTCAATAGGCGCTCCTTAACACATCCCCATTCTTTAGTGTAAGGTAGCTTAGGTTTTATTTGACAGGTAAGTTTGTATTTATTTTAACTAGGTAGTTATTAAATTGTTAATAACTATTTACTAACCAGTCTACCTAGTTAAAATAAATACAAACTTACCTGTGAAATAAAAATAAAACCTAAGCTAGCTACAATGTAACTATTAGTTATATTGTAGCTATCTTAGGTTTTATTTCACAGGTAAGTAAGTATTTAGTTTTAAATAGGTATTATTTAGTAATAATAGTAACTTTAATTTAGATCTAATTTCATTATGTTAAAGGGACACTGAACCCAAACATTTTCTTTCATGATTAAGATAGAGCATGCAATTTTGAGCAACTTTCTAATTTACACCTATCATCATTTTTTTCTTCATTCTCTTGCTATCTTTATTTAAAACATAAGGCATCTAAGCTAAGGAGCCAGCAAATTTTTTGTTCAGACCCATGGACAGCACTTGTTTATTGGTGCTGTCCAATCAGCAAAGACAACCCAGGTTGTTCACCAAAAATGGGCCGGCATCTAAACTTACATTTTTGCTTTTCAAATAAACATACCAAGAGAATGAAGAAAAATTGATAATAGGAGTAAATTAGAAAGTTGCTTAAAATTGCATGCTCTATTTGAATCACAAAAGAAAAAATTTGGGTTCTGTGTCCCTTTAAAGTTAGGGGGTGTTAGGGTTAGGTTTAGGGTGAGGGTTTCGTTAGGGTTAGGTTTAGGGGTTAATATAATTTAATTTAAGTTGTTGCAATGTGGGGGCTGGCAGTTTAGGGGTTAATAGGTTTATATAGTTAATAATTGTTTGTTTAATTTAGATCTATTTTAATTATGTTAAAGTTAGGGGGTGTTAGGGTTACGTTAGGGTTAAGGGTTAATAGTTTAATTTAGGTTTTTACGATGTGGGGGCTGGCGGTTTAGGGGTTAATAGGTTTATTTAGTGGTAGTAATGTGGGAGGCCAGAAGTTTAGGGGTTAATAGCTTTATTTAGGTGGCGGCGATATCGGGAGCGGCGGAATAGGGGTTAATAAATGTAATACAGTTGTGGCTATGTTGGGGGAGGCGAATAAGGGGTTAATAACTTTAGTGTAGTGGCAGCGATATTGGGAGCGGCAGATTAGAGGTTAATACCTTTATTTAGGTGGCAGCAATATCAGTGCGGCAGATTAGGGGTTAATAACTGTAGGCAGGCCTCAGCAATGTCAGGGGCAGTAGATTAGGGGTGTTTAGACTCGGGGTTTATGTTAGGGTATTATTTTTTTAAACTGTCTTTTCTTTTTCCCCATAGACATCAATGTGACTGTGTTACGGAGCTTTTGTTTCGGCAATCACAGGTGTTAGACTTTTTTTTGCCGGCTCTCCCCATTGATGTCTAATGGGAAAGTGTGCACGAGCACATCAAAACACTGCTTGTTTTGTGTACGGTATGGATCTTAAACTTTCCATATCACACGTGCAAGCAGTGTTTTTCAAAACTTGTAATGGCAGCGCTATAGGGGATTAAATAACGCCAATTTTGTTGCGTTCTTTACTTTCCCTATAGCGCTCAAAACTCGTAATCTAGGTGATAGTTAATACACTGCAGTGTTTAAAGATCTTTCTTTTGCTTTTAAAAACTAGTGAACAACAAGCAAATACTGCGTGACTAGTTAATCAAAGAAAAAGTAAACTAATTCCAGAAGAAAACAAGACTTTTGAAATAAAAACAGTTGTTTTAGAGATTCAGCCTACAGACAGACTGACTGCAAGTGCAAAGCCAAATAGGACCTGATGATCTAAACTTCGCCAGATCAGAAGTGGTTCTACAAACCGACCCTCCCAGGGGCTGCCCCGGTGAATTACCTAAATAAGGAGCAGTGCCGGCGAGTGGCGAGATGTCCCCTATTGAAATGAATAGAGTTTGCTGGAAATGGACATTTCGCTCTATAGAGCGAAGATAGCAGTGAGCAGGGGGCGCATTTTAAAAATTAAATCCTGCAGCCAATATAAATGACATTATGCTGCTTTCTGCGTATAGCATCTTATAGTTGCCTATATTGTCATATGCATGTGTTTTTCTGTTCGGATTATAAGCATTATGAGTGTTTTAAAAAAGGTCCACCTTTTAGTTTGCAAGAAAAGAAATGTGAGATCTGTAGAGAAATTATTGGCAGAATTATGCTGGGCTTAGAGAGACAATTTCCAAAATGTCCATGGAATGCCCATGTTCAGCCCTTTTTACGAAGAGAAAAAAACAATTACAATTTGTATTTTATACTTATAAGTATGGATTTCTTTGGGGGTTTTTGCGTATCCAGTGCACTTAAATTACGATTTACGCTGTGCATATTTAACACAATTTATTCCTGTACAATTTACATATTAGTTTAACGTTTTTGATAAAATACAATTTTTGGGGATTCATTTTTTTTATGATTTATGATGCACTTTAACATTAATAATTCAATATCATTTTGTAAGATATTTATAATACAAATTATTCTTATTATTGTACTTTTGTAATGTATGTATCCCTTCCACATATGAAAATGCAGTATACGCCCCTTAGCAACACATCCTTTTTCCAGGAAAAAAGAGTCTTTAGATCAGTGATTTGCAACCTTTTTTTTGCCGTGGCACACTTTTTTACATTAAAAAATCCTGTGGCACACCACCATCCCAAAATTTTACAAAATCACACATTGTAGCCTAATACAGGATATATATATATATATATATATATATATATACACACACTGTACTGTGCTCTCATGCCATGCCTCCTACAAACTATACATGACATATTGACATTCATTCACAAACAATCATAATCATTGTCTGTGAATGAATGTCAATGTCATGGTTGTAAATGATGCCTGATGAGCTTGTCACATACCTCTCAATATTTCAAAATTTGAAAGAGGGACACCCCCCACACTGTTGTCAGTCTGCCGCGGCACACCTGAGGATCTCTCATGGCACACTAGTGTGCCACGGCACACTGGTTGAAAAACACTGCTTTAGATCATTCCACCAGGGAAATTGAAGGACTATTGAGCATTCTTTAATAGTCTCACCAGCACAGAGACCTTTAGATCATCAGGCTGTAAGTAATAAATTAAACTACTTGTTTTTAAAGTCACTATTACTAAACTAAACATTCTCTCTCTAGTCTAGCTGTTAAAATATTACTTTTTTTCTGATCTGCAGCTAATAGTTTTTTAAGATTAAAACACACAGAATAAACACACAGACACACTAGGGGCTGGTATATTATTCTCTAAAGAAGCAATCCAAGGAAAGCAAAGCCCCTTTCTAAAGAAGCTAGCTCCCTGATTGCAAACAGATCTGTCTCAGAGACTCAGAACATAACTTTAAAATCCCACTTCCACTTTACATCCCTCCCCTGAGGTACCAGGTTGGCTAGAAAACATCACAGATTTCCACTGACAGGCCAAGTGAAAATGTGAATCTATTTGCCTGCTCTTCCTAGTTTCATTCTATTGGACAACAACCTGCTTGCATCATAAAAGCAGGCTTTTATGTAGATGAAAATTATTAAACACATTTTTTGTTGCCCGTGGTATTCGTTAATCGTATATTAATGAATATCACTAATGAAAAATACGGTCTTTATTTGCATTTGTTACAAAAGAGGGCATCGCAATAGCGTATTACCGCCCATAGTACAAATGATGATGTGTATTTATGTGAAAACAACTCTCACAAAAGTATGGCACCTAATCTTAAAGGGACAGTCTACACCAGAATTTATATTGTTTAAAAATATAGATAATCTCTTTATTACCCATTCCCCAGTTTTGCATAACCAACATAGTTATATTAATATACTTTTTACCTCTGTGATTACCTTGTATCTAAGCCTCTGCAGACTGCCCCGTTATTTTAGTTCTTTTGACAGACTTGCATTTTAACCAATCAGTGCTGACCCCTAGGTAACTCCACGGACGTGAACACAATGTTATCTATATGGCACACATTTGATCCCTATAAATGTCACCTTGTATACCATGCCTATTATTCTCTAAAGAAGCAATCCAAGGAAAGCAAAGCCACTTTCTAAAGAAGCTAGCTCACTGATTGCAAACAGATCTGTCTCAGAGACTCAGAACATAACTTTAAAATCCCACTTCCGCTTACATCCCTCCCCTGAGGATCCAGGAAAACATCACAGATTTCAACTGACAGGCTAAGTGAAAATGTGAATCTATTTGCCTGCTCTTCCTAGTTTCATTTTATTAGACAACAGCCTGCTTGCATCATAAAAGCAGGCTTTTATGTAGACGAAAATTATTTAAACACATTTTTTGTCGCCCGTGGTATTCGTTAATCGTATATTAATGAATATCACTAATAATGAAAAATACAGTCTTTATTTGCATTTGTTACAAAACAAATGCACATATCTAGTGCAAAGCATGTTTAATGGTTTCCTTAAGGATTAGAATGTCCTCAAATTTTAAGAAACCACGAAAAACCACTTCAGATTCTTTATATGGCTCTTCTAATGGAATTACAAAGACTCCAATATTAAATAGTGACATTTATTTTATACTTGATTTTATTTTTTAAACATTTAATAGCACTGATAAAAGTCAGCCATATGTTCTATTAAAACTGTGGGTTTAAACATTTTTCTAAATGTTATTACTCATATCATTGGTGTCTTAAAATATAGAATGTGTTAAGGAATGGATTTTGCTTTTGTTCAGCTGTGGTTTTAATTAATGCACATTTTCTATACTTTTAATTAGACCTTTTGTATAATCCCAAAAAAAAAAGTAAAAAAAAATTTGACAAGTGAATGCTATGACAGGCTTTGCAGTTAATTATAACTTCAGTTTTCTTTGTTAGTATTGTCAACTTTTCTGTGCAGCATTTTATCTGAAATGGTGTTGATAAGATTTCATCTGATGTAAAATCAGAGAAAAGACATGGCATGGTTAAGAAGTTGTCATTGGGTACCCTGTGTTCACTTATTCTAGAACTAGTGCCAGACATACAAACAAGGGAAAGTTTATGCTATGGCTTGTATAGTATTAATTATAACAAAACATGATGGTTTTGTTCAGAACTTCTGAACAGAATTGACATAAAACTGCACCCTATAATTCCTAGCAATGTGCTATTAAGTTGCTTTACATTTCTAGTTTTCCAGTACTAACTTTGTCTTAGAAAATTCTCTTAGCTTGAAAGTGATGGTAAATTTCACACCTTAAGAACATTGCAATGAAAAATATATTAGTTTATAAGATAAACTGCACAATGATTTGCTTTTTTTAAAAAAAGTGTATATATATATTTTATAATAAAAGATTTATAACCCTACTTGGTATCTTCTGTTCCTCCACCCCCTTTCATTTCCTCTTTTGGCTGGGCTGTGACACCCACTCCCTACATAGGCTTCCTATGGGCTTTCAAAAGGCTGGACTCCAAGAGTGTCATATGACACACACACTGATTGGATGTTCATCCAAGTGGGCCGGCATAACATTGTAATAAAAGTATTACTATAGGCACAAATGTAACTCTTTTCACAGATTAAAAAAAATAAAAGGTACACATACTTTTTTATGGCAAAGATTAAATGCAAGTTAAAGATTGTTTTCCTTTGAAGGTGATTACAAAAAGGAGAGAGGATGCATAAAAAGTGCATAACCACCAATAATCCAAATGATGTGTATTTAATTGAAGAAAAAAAAAACCACACAACAATGTTACACCCAATCTCAACTTGCTAAATACATCTTTATAGTCTTATATCTGACTATTCTCTTGATTTAAAAAACACACTTCTATTACAAGGAAAATTTCTTATGCCTGTGTTTGTATACAGCTCCTCTAAAAACTTTTGCTGCAACTACCTACCTGACAAACAGCAAGATCAAGAGAATTGTCAGATGGGAAGCTATAAATATCCCAGCATGTTAGATTTAGTACCTTAAAGGGACAGTCTAGTAAAAAAAAAAAAAAATTGCATGATCCAGATAGGGCATGCAATTTTAAACAACTTTCCAATTTACTTTTATCATCAATTTTGCTTTGTCCTCTTGGTATTCTTAGTTGAAACATAAACCTAGGTATGCTCATATGCTAATTTCTTACCCCTTGAAGGCCGCCTCTTATCTGAATGCTTTTGACAGTTTTTCACAACTAGAGGGCGTTAGTTCATGTTATTATTATCAGTTATTTGTAGAGCGCCAACAGATTCGGCAGCGCTATAAAAACAGGCATGGTATACAAAGTAACATTTATAGGGATCAAATGTGTGCCATATAGATAACATTGTGCTCACATCCATGGAGTTACCTAGGGGTCAGCACTGATTGGTTAAAATGCAAGTCTGTCAAAAGAACTAAAATAACTGGGCAGTCTGCAGAGGCTTAGATACAAGGTAATCACAGAGGTAAAAAGTATATTAATATAACTATGTTGGTTATGCAAAACTGGGGAATGGGTAATAAATTGATTATCTATATTTTTAAACAATATAAATTCTGGTGTAGACTGTTCCTTTAAGATTAGGTGCCATACTTTTGTGAGAGTTGTTTTCACATAAATAAACATCATCATTTGTACTATGGGCGGTTGTGATGGCCTCTTTGGTTTTAGTATTCATGTGTCTGATACCTTATTGCATTTGTAATATGGAAGTTTATT
Source organism: Bombina bombina (assembly GCF_027579735.1). Classification (NCBI taxonomy): domain Eukaryota; kingdom Metazoa; phylum Chordata; class Amphibia; order Anura; family Bombinatoridae; genus Bombina; species Bombina bombina. The sequence goes on along the minus strand of NC_069500.1, from coordinate 227,426,345 downwards.
TCTGCAAAGGACTGGTAACAATTTAAGTTTGGCTTTAGATTTCAAATATATTTGGAGCCTCCTGGTGAACACAGTTTTTCTGTGAATAGCAAGCATTTAAGTTTTACAATTGTTTTCCCTGAGTTACAGGTGGTTAAGTGAGAAAGGGGGGTATAGTCTACCTAATTAGAGCTGCCCAGCTGAGGGCTAGATTACAAGCAGCATGCTTACTTTTGTGCGCAATCAATATAGTTTTTTTTTAGTTTTTTTTTACTTTTTTGTGCGTTGGAAATAGCGCTCGTATTACGAGTTGTAAGTCAACGTATTCACTTGAGCACAATCACGATTTGCGCTCATCAGGTTAGCGTGACTGAAAAATTCAAGTAAAGGGTAGAGAGTTCAAAAAAAGTTGCATAAAACACAACATAAATACATTTAAAAGTAGTTACACTTATATAATCACTATTTGATAAAAATGATCCGGCATGGATTGATAAATTGAGCTCTATGCCTCCTATTAGCATGCGCCCAGGACTCTGTGAAGAAGGATCAGGATTAGCGTGGATCTTCCGTGCGCTAAATGTAAGTATTTTAATGCTACTCCTGTAACAAAGGAGCATGTTCATTTGTTTATCGAAAACTAATGTAAATGTTCTATAAAACGTCGGCATTCATTTTGTTTAAAACAAGATGAATACCGAATAGCACTAGCAATGATTATTAAAAAAAAACTAAAGATTTTGACAAACCAAATAGTTTTGCTTGTGCACACCTCTAGCTACCAACCTTCCCTTATTTTGAGGGATCTTTATTATTTGCCCAAACTTGCTTTACAGTCTCCCAGGCTCCCTTATTTATATGCTCTTAGTACATTTGTCTCCCTTATTTTTAACAGCATGTAAAATCCTTCACTTCAGACCTATAATATTGTACTATGGTGATCTTATTTAGGGCAAGGTTACAAGTGGAGTACTAAATATCGCTTTCTTGAGTAATACTAGCGCATGCTAATGTGTGCTGGTATTACAAGTTGACAGAAATGAGAGCGCACTTCCATAGGTGCCAATGGGAGCCTCGTACTGATGCTGTCATACACGACACAGAACCAAAGCGCAGCGAAAAGGTGTAAATCGCGCAGCGATGGCAGCTACTGAGCTAATTGTAAATATATATGTAAATGACTAACTACTGATATACTTACAATATGTGTTAATATGTGTATATACACATATTAACACATACAGTGTATATATATATATATATATATATATATTTATTTATTTATTTATAAGCATATATATATATATATTTACTGGAAACACACAGTTCCCATATACCTTAATAAAGAGGCACTTTTCAGTGCCTTTTTTTTCTAACACCCCACTCCTGCCAACTTTACCCCAAAAAATACTGCCAAGTGCAGTTATTTTATTAGAAAATAAACATGCTACAATTTTTATTTTTTAATAAAATACAATACACTGTATTTTAGGGGCATTTGGGGCACATTTACAAAATAACCAGAGATCTGATCTCTGGTCAATTTTATAAGCGCTAATTACTATCGCGAGCTTGCAGTAGCAATAACCAGCCACTTGTAATGGCTGTTTATTTATTGTGTACCCCGCGCGATAAATTAGAGCTCCATTTGTATTCTATCCCTGAGTTAGTAATGCTGAGTAATGTCTTTACTCCCACTTTAATGAGAAATAGAATTCACTAATTTGCAGAAAGTATAAAGCTAGGCCTAGGCTGTATGAATGGAAATGATTTGAATGAAAAATATTGTTGTACCAGACTGTATCAAATTATAATTATTTTAAATGGACTGTAAACATTGGTTAAATAAAAACTTTGATTATTTAATTATAATATAATATTACATTTAATATTGTTAGGCAGAGAAAAAGCGCAGTGGAAGCGTTAAAAACAGTTATAATATTTATTGCCAAACTACCCTTTTCTGGCCACCTATCTAAAAAACCTTTTTTGTTTATATTGATCGTCATAGCCCCTGCATCCAACAGCCGTTCGAACGTCCGTTTTCTCCTTTCTTCACAGCGCGCGTTCCCTCTTGACATGCGCATGCGCACTGCAATCCTGACTTCTTCCTTATACAGAATCGCAATGCTTTGTCGTGCATTGCGATTCTGTGTGTCTGATAGAGCGGTGAGTCACTCCTACAGACGAACGAGCAACAGTACTAAATTTTTAATTTTTAATCAAATCTTTTTTCTAACGTTCATAATATGATGAAATATATTGGACCGTTAAACATATTTGCCATAATGTTTACAAATAAATATACACATAGATCATAATTTATAATGCATCAATTTTCAATAGATTTGTCCATAGGATATATAGTTATTTACTGATATTCTGCATTATTTATTGTGCATTACATGATTGAACTTACCAAAAAAAAAAAGTTTTTTAAATTGCTCGTTATAGTTTAGGGTCGGTAAATGATTCTCTTCACAATCGATGACGGACAGGAATGTAACATAAGCAGTCAATTGCAATGTGCTTTGTATCGTGATCCACTGCTTACATTGTGAAGTAGACTGGCGGAATTGCGCATGCGCAGAGTAACACAGAATGCGCGCTCCAGGTATAGAGATGGGAGGAGGAAGTGTGTAGTGTGACGTAACTGCCCTGCAGCACTGACTTTGATAGATTTTACTCAGGCTGCATGGGCGGACAGAGAAGGAAAAAAACGGCAAAGAGAAAAATTGTGTTTTATTCGCTTCCGTAGCAGTTACACTCTGCACACTATAATGTTTCTATTCAAGTTATAGTTAAAAATGTAAATAGTGGTTAATAAGTACGAATGTTTACAGTCCCTTTAAACTACTGTATAATTTGTATATTACCTTTGAGAAATGTATTGATTCCTTAGTCTACCTTTTTTCTTCAAAAAAAGTTGGCAATCCTAATGGCTTGACCCATATTTCCTGTGGGAGCTCCTGCCATTAACATCTTTTGTTGCGTGAATTGCCCAATACATGATATTTCGAATATCTAAAACGAACTGCTACTAATCTACAAAAACAATACCTAGAACTTCAGCACAGCGTTTTTACCTCCGCTTAGGCCCAGCATGTAAAAATTCATAAAGACTCTGTTACCCTTAAAGGGATATGAAAACCCAAAATATTTCTTTCATGATTCAGACATGATTCAATTTTAAACAACTTTCTACTTTACTTCAATGATCAATTTGTATTTGTTCTCTTGGTATCTTGTTAAAAAGCACATATGCTTAGGAGACTGCTCATGTCTGGAGCACTATAATGCAGCAGTTTTGAAAGAATGTTATCCATTTACAAGAGCACTAGATGGCAGCACTATTTCCTGCCATGTAGTGCTCCAGATGCCTACCTAGGTATCTCTACAACACAGAATATCGTAGGAATTATGCAAATTTGATAATAGACGTAATTTGGAAACTTTTTTAAAATGGTATATTCTGCTTGAATCACAAAATAAATCGTTTGGGTTTCATATCCCTTTAACTTGTGGTCTTGTTTTGCTATTGCTAAGCTGACAATGTTGTTTCATAACAGTTATGTTAAATAAAAATAATAAAGGCAAAGCCTAGTCATGCTTTCCTAATGCTGCAATACAATTAATCATGCAATGTTACATCTCTTTGATAAAGCCACAGATTTAAAACAATTTGTAAAAAATCATGGAGTTGATAAAAAAAAATCCAAAGAGCAGGCAAGTACATTTCCCAAAGAAATTTCACCAAAGAAATATCAAAAACTTGAATAGGGACAGTGAAATTGTCATGATAGGTGTGTATCTAAAAGAGCGATTTCTGTCCCTGCTGCAATTAAACTTACTGTACCTTCAAGGAGGCCTAGAAGATCAACTAAGCCTTAATTGAAGTAGTTTATATTAGCTCTGTGTTTGTAGCATTAGTTTTTTTGTATATTCCTCTTGTTTTGTCAATTATTATTTGGATATTCTGGTTTTGACTTCTGCTTCCCCTGGCTATGCTTCTCTTTAACCCTTTGTTTGGACTGACATGGTTTTTGACTAAGGTTGTTTGTGCACTCTGCCTTTTTTTAATGATTGTGTGCTGCTTTTCCCTGAGGTCATGACCTGGACTGGCTGACTTAGGTTACCTAACCAGGCTATCAGAAGATCTGCATTTAATTAACTTATGCAAGTTTATATTCTTCTGGATAGCGAGACTAAACTATTACAAAGGTATGCCTTTCTTTGGGTATTTTGATGTAGCGGTCAATACATTTTGTGACTCTTTGACCCATCTTGAAGACCTTATATGTTCGTCGTCAGGGCATACAAAGGGGTTATCAGAGTTATCTATTAAACAAGGTTTGGATTTTTTTGTGTATTTTTTTGTTTCTTAAATTTCCTCTATAAATAAATCAAAATCATTATATTTGTCGGAATTATCAGATGATGATATTAAATATTGAGAGGAAGAAAAATCTGAATTGTAAGTCTAAGCTCCGATGACTCAGTTGTAGTTATTAGATCTTTGTGGAGCATACATTTTTTTAGAAATTGGAGGAACATATTCCTCTGATGAGACAGATAAATCTTTAGTGAGTAGAACCTGAGTGTCAGATTTTGTCAGATGTGAAAACTCAGCTAGCTTAGGATCACAATGTTTCCTTTTTCATGTGACTTTTTTAAGAAACTTGGATTTAAAATACTGAAATGATAACATCACATTTTGGTGAAGGGGGGAGGAGTGGTTACATCACGGAGAACGGAAAAGAGGAGGAGAAAATATGACTACCAGCTGATGAGTAAAGGGAAACTAGGGCGGCAAGAGGGGAAACAGATATGTGGCAGGAACACCATGAAAAGGGAGAAACAGAAACTGGAATCAAAAGAAAAACAAAAATAATTAAGGAAACTATACAGAGGATAAATGTATAAGGGCAGAAAGTAAAAGAAAAGAGGAAAGACAAAATTAAAAGAAACAACATAAGAATCCTAAAATAAAAAATAAAAATATTAAAATATAAGGGAAATAAGAAATAATCAAAGAAAGTAGAAAAGGGTATAATAGAATTTGGGAGAGGCTGGTAAAAAAAATTTTTAACCCCATATTGCTGGTCATTTAATGGGACTTAATATTTTGATAGTGCGACTCTCACCTTCTGTGGTGTGACCGTGCTATAACAGGAGGCCTGCAGTTGTGAGGGAGGTGGTAATAGTCATTTCTTGCCACTCACAGCGACACCCAAGATATTATGGGATGGATCAGTGATGTACAGGGTACATCATGGTATCTGAAGGGGTTAAAGACATATTTTGCTTCTGATCGCTGCCTTGAAAATTAAAGTTTGAGAGATTGTAATTTATGAGTCTCTGGTTTACTAATAAAATATCATATTTATTTTAGAGCCTTAAACAAACAATGACAATTAACCCCTTAATGACCACAATGTACCCTGTATGTCACTGGTCGTTAAGGGTTTTTTCAGGACATAATAGCACAAGTCTAGCAAGAACACGCTATTAATGCCCTCCCTCCAGAAGGCTTTGTGGAATAGAGCAGTCTTAACGCTGGTGGCAAGACCGCGCTATAAAAAATCAAGTCCCAAAAAAAGGCCAGCGACATACAGGGTACGTCGCTGGTCCTTAAGGGGTTAAAATCATTGTCAGAAAGTGTCTGGAGGTCAAGTAATTCCAGGTTTATTTCAGAAAAAGCCAAAAAAAAATTAAACAATAAAGTGAAGTAACAACAATATAAAATCAATAATAGTGTGTGGCTTCTCTTAGGCCTGTTTCACTATGGTACCAAAAGTTTAATGAATGGTTTATTTTTCAACCAACTTGTTACCATGCCAACATTAAATAAATAGGACTGTCCAACAAATGTTGTGGCAATATATTTGATTTTAAAGACAGACCTACTTATACAAAACACCTGCAGAATAAACCTTAGTGTAAATCATTTTCATATTTTAAACATAAATCTAAATTATTTTTATGGTCTGAAGGGTTTTTAGGAAAACCATGAATCAGTTTTGTGTTTACTGAGCTACCTACAGGATCTACCAGTAGCCCTATACCATCCTTTGGGCATATCTGATCTTAAGCTTCATAAAAAAATTAATTCCAGGATGGCAACGTTTTTTTCTTATACCTGAATGTTCCTTTAGCAGATTGTGAAATATTTTAAAGGACCAACAAAATCAATGTTTTTTTATTCCAAAAACTTTTAAGACCTCTCAGGTCTTTTCTTCAGGTGTATAAGAGACCTGTGAGGTCTTGAAATCTTAATAATAATATAAAAAAAATATTATTTTTTTGGTCAATTAAAAGGTATACCAATCTACTAAAGTAATATTCTATGGGACCAATTGTCAGGGTTTTTTCCCTGATCTGTTTGCCATGTGCTGCTGGCAGCCATTACCTCTCTTGCTGACTCTGGTGCATACTGTGTGATGCTGCTCATTTCCTGCGCTTACTTTTATGCCCAGACTAGTGTACATCATCCGTGTGAGACAGGATGCAGTCTCAGAATTGTGATGTCATCACATATTATTTAAAAGGCCTCTGTTCAGTATGCTTTGCCCTTGCATTGTCTCAGACCTGTTTGTGAGAGCTCCTGTGTATTACCTGGCTGTCTGATGTCCCTCCTGGTTCCTGATCCCTGGCTTGTTCCTGACTCTGCTGTTCTCCTTGTTCCTGATTCCGGCTCGTCTGACTATTCGCTTTGGCTCCTGACTTGGCTCGTCTGACTACCAGTTCTGGTTTTGAATCCTAACTTGTTATTTGACTTGTGGACCTTTTATAATTTGTTGCTATTAATAAAGGTGTGATTATTTTTGCACTTCTTGTCTCAGTCTGATTCCTGGCACCCTGACATTAAGCAAGGGCCATGAATCCTGATGGTGCTAATAATCCACCTTTACCTGCCATAATTTCCAGGATGGATGAATAGGATCACTGCTTGGATCAATTTGCACTATCCCTGCAAGCCCTGCTGACTCGCACTTCACATTTGGACCAAAGTGTCTCAATTGCCAGAGAAGTACCAAGAGTTCCTAGACGTTTTTGACAAGGTGCGTGCTGGTACATTGCCTCCTCATTGGTCTTACGATTGTGCCATAGACCTGCAACCCGGAGCCATTCCTCCTCGGGCCGGGTTTACCCTCTGTCTGTTGAGGAGAATTGTGCTATGGAGGAGTATGCTGCCATTGCTCTGTCGCGGGGATTTATCCACAAATCCTGCTCTCCTGCAGGGGATGGCTTCTTCTTTGTGAAGAAAAAGGGTGGAGAGTTAAGACCATGCATCGATTATAGGGGTCTTAATCGTCTTACCATTAAGATTGCTTACCCTATTCCGCTCATTACGGAACTCTTTGACCGCCTCAAGGGAGCTACGGTCTTTACTAAACTTGATTTGAGAGGAGCGTATAATCTTGTTAGTATCAAGGAGGGCCACGAATGGAAAACTGCATTTAACACCAGGAGCGGGCATTATGAGGATCTTGTAATGCCCTTTGGCCTATGTAATGCTCCTGCTGTTTTCCAGAAATTTATTAAAGATGTCCTACAAGATATGTTGCAACAGTGTGTTGTGGCGTAATTAGACGACATCCTCATACACTCGCCCACACTTGAGGATCATTGTTCTGATGTTACACGGGTTCTTCAGAGACTACGTGAGAACGGCCTGTTTTGTAAACTCGAGAAATGTGAGTTCCATCAGACTCAAGTAACCTTCCTAGGTTATGTTATCTCTGTTGCTGGGTTTTCCCTGGATCCTGAAAAGTTATCTGCATTTCTGCAGTGGCCTTGCTCAGTTGGTCTTCAGTCTAATCAACGTTTTTTGAGCTTCTCCAATTACTATAGAAAGTTTATTAAAAACTTTGCTTCCTTGGTCAAACATATCACAGACATGACCCGTAAAGAGAATTATCCACTCCATTGGTCACCTACTGCAAATAAGGCATTTGATAGTCTTAAGACTGCCTTTGCTGCTGCTCCAGTTCTGGCTCATCCTAACCCTGTCCTGCCTTTCGTTCTTGAGGTTGATGCATCTTAGACTGGAGTAGGTGCCCTCTTGTCTCAACGTCCTATGCCTCATGGTTCCTTGCATCTGTATGGTTTCTTCTCTAAGAAATTGTCTCCATCTGAGTGCAATAATGAAATTGGTGACAGGGAATTACTGGCCATAATTTTGGCACTCAAGGAACGGAGGCATCTTCTCGAGGGTACTAGAGTGCCAGTGCTTATTCTTACTGACCACAAGAATTTAACCTATCTATCTGAAGCAAAACGTTTGTTGCCCCGACAGGCCAGATGGACGCTATTTTTGTCTCGGTTTAATTATGTGGTCTCCTAGCTGCCTGGTAGTAAGAATGTTAGGGCTGATGCCCTCTCTCAACAATTTTCACCTCTGTCCAAGGAGGAGTCTGTACCTACTCCAGTTATACCTCCTGACCATATTTAGGCTACCATACGTACTAATTTGACTTCTCCCTTGGGGGAGGAGATCCTGGCTGCACAAACCAATGCACCTCCTGAGAAGCCTAGTGGTAAGTGTTTTGTTCCTGAGAATCTTCAAACTAAACTTTTGCACACTTACAACTATCCTAAAGCCACAGGTCACCCAGGCAAGAACCAAATGATTTGGTCTGTCACTCGACAATTCTGGTGGCCAGCTCTTCGTTCTGATGTTGCTGCATATGTTACCTCCTGCTCAGTTTGTGCACAGAATAAGACTCCTCGATGTCTTCCTGTGGGTTTTCTTCAACCTATTGCTAATGGTGAGCATCTTTGGACACATCTTTCCATGGACATCATTGTCAAGCTCCCTGTTTCCAATGGTAATACAGTTATCCTTATGGTGGTTGACCGTTTTTCTATTATGTCACATTCCATTCCTTTGAAGAAGTTGCCTACCGCTCAGGAGCTTGCTTCAATTTTTGCCCGCGAGGTCTTCCGTTTACATGGGTTACCCAAGGAGATAGTGTCGGATCACGTGTCAGGTTTCACCTTACCTACCTGCAGTTCTGCTTATCTCCACCCACAAACCCTTTATATTCTGTTCATGCCCTGTTCCTAGTGCTTAGTAATTTTGTATGTTGTTAGTGATAGCTTCCTGCACTCTAAGCTCCACTTCTTCAGAGGATTAATCCTATCCAAAGTTTCTGTGAATTTAAATTCATCACCTACGGAATATCTAAAGTGCTCCTGCATATACGAGTTATCCAAAGAGACTTATACAATTTCAAGTTTTCATCTACTTACAGCGTGAACGCTGCACCGCTGATTTTTCAGTTCTAACAAGCTCACACCGCAAACGGATTTAACCAAGAGAAATTCTAAAGCATTACAAGCAAGGTCGCTACTTTTCCTTTTATCCAAACTTACCAATTTGTATAAAATGCAAGTTGTTATTTCAAGCTGATTACACGCCAACAAGTCGCTGCCGAATACAGCAAAGATACGGTGACGTCACCCGCCGATTCCTTCCAGCGTGATACACACCTCTTCAGACTGCCAGTCCTTATTCGCGTGTAGCGATACAGAGCTTCACTACAGATACCGCTTCCACAACTAAAGGTAACACAATCATCTACGAACTCTAAGCTTACACAGTACTAAAGGGCCTGCAAATTAATGTCACACTGTTACCGAGTACATCAAGTTAACCTTTGCAGCACTGTAGATTTAAAGTTATTTTCTACAGCCACATTTCCTCTCTGCATTAACTCATCACTTGCTGAAGCAAAGCAACAATCAACACCATTGTTGTTGCTATTTTACAAGTGAAACAATACCATTATTTAAGGTCTACAACAGTGATCTGATTCACTTTAACAATAAAGAAAAAGGTTTAAACATCTCCTGCACAAACCTGACATAATTACTAAGCCATAATGACGTCAGATCCTGTAGACCTCCCACAATTTGTGTATTCCCTATCGCAGAGAGTGGATCAAATGGGACAATCTTTAATGGATCTAGAAGTGGAAAATCAGTCTCTGAGAAGGATTGTCAGAGATTCGATTAATACTAAACCCCAACAACCGGATCCTATTCCAGAGCCTACAGTGTCCTTACCTGAACCCTTCTCTGGCAATAGAAAAACATACCGACAATTCAAGAATGCCTGCCTATTACTTTTTACACTAAAGCCAAAGACTTATTGTACAGAGAGAGTTAAAGTCCTTACTATAATATCATTTTTGAGAGGTGAGCCTAGGGTTTGGACAGACTCTTTCTTTGAAAGCAATCAACCTATTCTTGGATCCCTTGATGAATTTTTGAATCAAATGGATGAACTTTACTTAGATATTGATTCACAACTCACAGCAGAAACTGTGATGCGTGCCCTGAAGCAAGGGAAGCGTGTTGTAGAAGAATATATTGCTGAATTTAAGCAATTTTCACGTGATTCTCAATGGAACCCAATTGCATTACGCAATCAGTTTAGATTAGGACTTTCTGACAATATTAAGGACGAGTTAGCACGCACTGACTTGCCAAAATCCTTAGATTCATTAATGCGCTTGGTGATACAAATAGACCGGCGTCTACGTGAGAGAAGGTCTGAAAGATTCCACACTGAGCACAATCCAAAAGCTCAAACCTATGCTGCTCCTACATCTACCAGTAAATCTGTACCGGAACCAATGGAGATAGGTCTAGCTAGGGGCCCTCTTACCCCTGAGGAAAGGTCAAGACGCAGACAACATCTGCTATGCATGTACTGTGCTAATCCCTCCCATTCCGTGAGGGATTGTCCATTACTACAGAAGCCTAAGAAATGTAAGTCATTTGCACTGTCTGCTGCTCATCACATGCAAATTCCAAATACTTATTGCATAATGTCTGTCTCTTTAGAGTGGGATCTACGCCATCTGCAGTCTAGTGCCATTCTTGATACCGGAGCTTATTGTAAATACTAATAAAATACCCTGTGTGTTAAAGCAAAATCCAGTTGCCATTCGTGTCATTGATGGTTCATCTATAGCAAGTGGTCCTATCACTCATCAAACCATTCCCCTATTGCTTGTAACACCATGTGGTCATTCTGAGTATATTGAATTTGATGTATTGCCTTCCCCTCTATTCCCCATAGTATTAGGCATTTCTTGGTTTAAGAAACATCAACCTACTGTGAATTGGCAATCCCTTCAGGTTTCTTTTAAATCACCATTTTGTAAGAATTCCTGTTATTCCACACAGGCACTCCTGGAAACCACTGTCCCCGAACAAAACATTCCATTTGAATATCAAGATTTCGCCGACGTTTTCAGCAAAGTAGAGGCTGAATCATTACCTCCACATCGGGATTATGATTGTCCCATCGACATTAAACCAGGTTCTACTATTCCCTATGGTCGTCTTTACCCCTTATCAGCTCCAGAGCTTGAACATCTAAAAGGATATTTAGAGGAAAACCTTCGCAAAGGTTTCATACGACCTTCTACCTCCCCTGCGGGAGCTACAATGTTCTTTGTGAAGAACAAGGATGGTTCTCTTCGCCCTATCATCGACTATAGAGATCTGAACCAACGGACTATAAAAAACCGTTACCCTCTCCCCCTCATTCCGGAATTAATAGAACATCTCCGGGAGGCCAAGATTTTCACGAAGCTCGATCTTCGAGGTGCATACAACCTCATAAGGATACGTGAGGGGGATGAGTGGTTAACCGCTTTCCGAACCAGGTACGGGTTATTTGAGTACCTCGTGATGCCATTTGGGCTATGCAATGCCCCAGGAACTTTTCAACACTTTATCAATAATATATTCAGAGACCTATTGGATGTTTATATTGTCATTTATCTCGATGACATCCTCATTTACTCAAAATCCTATGAAGACCACATCTCCCATGTCAGAGAAGTGTTGACCAGATTAAGAACGCACCGGTTATATGCAAAACTTGAGAAGTGCCAATTTCACACCAACACCATTTCATTTCTGGGATATAACATCAGTCCGCTAGGTATAAGCATGCAAGATGATAAAGTGCAGACTGTCAGGAATTGGGCTTATCCTAAAACCAAAAAGGATCTACAAAGATTTCTTGGCTTTGCCAATTATTATAGGAAATTTGTGAAAGATTTCTCTAAATTAGCAAAACCTTTAACGAAACTCACTAGCTCTACTATTCGATTTTCATGGAATGATGAGGCTGCTCGAGCTTTTGATCTCCTAAAATCCATGGTCACTTCAGCTCCAATACTTCGGTTCCCTGACCCATCTCTTCAATATATCCTGGAAGTAGATTCTTCCGATTTCGCTTTGGGGGCGATTCTTTCACAAAGATCTTCTCATACAGAACCATTGCATCCAATAGCTTTTTTTTCTAAGGTACTCAGCTCTTCAGAAATGAATTACCCTATTGGGGAAAAGGAGCTTCCGGCCATCAAAAGGGCATTGGAGCATTGGAGGCATCTGCTCGAAGGAACTACACTCCCCGTGATCATTTACACAGATCATAAAAATTTGGAATTCTTGCAAACAAACAAAACGTTGTCATCCAGACAAGTACGATGGAGTTTGTTTTTTACGAGATTTAATTTCCATATTATCTATAGACCTTCCAGTAAAAATGGAAAAGCAGATGCTCTCTCAAGGAAAGATGAAAGACCTGCCCAGTCTGATCAAGTGACATCCATGATTCCATCTACCAAATTTCTTGGATTGACACCCTATCTCCTGAAAGCATTGAAAGAATCTCTTCCTTCTGATCCTGAGCTTCCTCAACATGTTCTGGATTCTAAAGCAGATGGTCTTTTCTACTACAAGGACAAAATATATGTTCCAAAAAGTCTAAGGGACACTATACTTCAACTGCATCATGATACCCCTCTAGCTGGACATCCTGGTTATAAGAAGACCTTAGAGAATATCTCAAGATTCTATTGGTGGCCCAAAATCTCACAAACTGTGAATTCTTTCATAAAGTCCTGTTCCATTTGTGCCACCTCTAAATCATCACGACAACAGCCTTATGGTCTTCTCATGCCTCTTCCTATTCCAACCCAGCCGTGACATCATTTGTCTATTGACTTCATTGTCGACCTACCCGTTTCAAATAAGATGAACACCATTTTTTGTTGTTGTGGACTTGTTGACAAAGATGGCACATTTTATTCCCTTTAACAAATTACCTACTTCAGCAGAGACTGCACAGTTATTCTTAGATAATATTGTGCGTTTACACGGTCTTCCAAAAATTATAACCTCAGACCGTGGTACCCAGTTTACCTCCCGATTTTGGAAGGCTCTCTGTTCCCATCTACAAATAGACCACCGTTTCTCAACCTCTTTCCACCCTCAGATGAATGGTCAAGTGGAACGTGTAAATCAATGGCTAGAACAGTATATACGCTGTTTCTGTTCCAATCAACAAACTGAGTGGTCTACCATTCTTTCCATGGCTGAATTCGCCTTTAACAATTCCATCACTACCTCTACGAAGATGTCACCTTTCCTGGCAAATTATGGGTTTCATCCTATTTCCTACCCCGTCCCAGACTTCTCTACTATCACCTCCACAGATTGTCCTCATGCTAATGATTTCTCAGCAAAGTTTCGACAAACTTTCAAAATCTTACAGGATAACATTTTAAACTCCCAAGAACAACAGAAACGTTATTACAACTTGAGGAGACGACCAGCTCCTGTCTATGCTGTCGGAGATTTAGTTTGGTTATCCACCAAAAACCTTAAGCTTAAGGTACCAAGTAAAAAACTTGCAGGATTGTTCATAGGTCCATTTCCGATTGCAAAGATCGTCAACCCTAATGCAGTCACTCTAAAGTTACCGGACACTTTAAAAGTCCATCCGACTTTCCATGTCTCCCTTCTGAAGCCGTATGTCACTACAAGGAGTTCCACCCCTGCCCCTCCACTTCCTACTATTCCTCAGTTGGATGAATATGAAGTAGATTCTATCATTGACTCTCGGATTCGCAACGGTCAACTGGAGTACTTGGTTCGTTGGGTTGGTTACTCTTCGGATGACGATTCCTGGGAACCCTCTTGTAACACACATGCTCCAAGGAAGTTGTCGATTTTTCATCGCAGACATCCTGACCGTCCTAGTCCTTGATGTTCTATCCTGTCCCTTGGGGAGGGGGAGATGTCAGGTTTCACCTTACCTACCTGCAGTTCTGCTTATCTCCACCCACAAACACTTTATATTCTGTTCACGCCCTGTTCCTAGTGCTTAGTAATTTTGTATGTTGTTAGTGATAGCTTCCTGAACTCTAAGCTCCACTTCTTCAGAGGATTAATCCTATCCAAAGTTTCTGTGAATTTAAATTCATCACCTACGGAATATCTAAAGTGCTCCTGCATATACAAGTTATCCAAAGAGACTTATACAATTTCAAGTTTTCATCTACTTACAGCGTGAACGCTGCACCGCTGATTTTTCAGTTCTAACAAGCTCACACCGCAAACGGATTTAACCAAGAGAAATTCTAAAGCATTACAAGCAAGGTCGCTACTTTTCCTTTTATCCAAACTTACCAATTTGTATAAAATGCAAGTTGTTATTTCAAGCTGATTACACGCCAACAAGTCGCTGCCGAATACAGCAAAGATACAGTGACGTCACCCGCCGATTCCTTCCAGCGTGATACACACCTCTTCAGACTGCCAGTCCTTATTCGCGTGTAGCGATACAGAGCTTCACTACAGATACCGCTTCCACAACTAAAGGTAACACAATCATCTACGAACTCTAAGCTTACACAGTACTAAAGGGCCTGCAAATTAATGTCACACTGTTACCGAGTACATCAAGTTAACCTTTGCAGCACTGTAGATTTAAAGTTATTTTCTACAGCCACATTTCCTCTCTGCATTAACTCATCACTTGCTGAAGCAAAGCAACAATCAACACCATTGTTGTTGCTATTTTACAAGTGAAACAATACCATTATTTAAGGTCTACAACAGTGATCTGATTCACTTTAACAATAAAGAAAAAGGTTTAAACATCTCCTGCACAAACCTGACATCACGGTAGCCAGTTTGTCTCCAGATTTTGGCATTCTTTTTGTGCTCAAATGAGGATCCAGCTTTCCTTCTCCTCGGCATATCACCCTCAATCCAATGGGGCTGCGGAACGGTCTAATCAAGCTCTGGAACAGTTCCTCCACTGCTATGTCTCAGATCACCACAATAATTGGTCTGAACTGTTACCTTGGGCAGAGTTTGCTCGTAATAGTGCTATTAATGTTTCCTCCAAGTTATCCCCATTCATGGCGAATTTTGGGTTTCAACCATCCTTGTTGCCTGATTCATTCATGTCTCAGGGTATTCCGGTTTGGAGGAGCATCTCCAGCTACTCCGTTCCACGTGGGTGCAGATTCAGGATTGCCTTCATCGTTCTATGCAGCGCCAAAAGTTCCAGGCTGATCATAGGCGTATGCCCGCGCCTTCCTACCAGGTTCGTGAGAGAGTTTGGCTGTCCTCCCACAACTTGAACCTTCATGTTTCTTCCAATAAACTGGCTCCCTGTTATGTTGGTCCTTTTCGAATACTCCGACGGGTCAATCCTGTGGCCAACGCTCTTGACCTTCCTCCTGCAATGCGCATCTCAAATTTTTTTCATGTCTCCCTCTTGAAACCATTGGTTTGTAATCGGTTTACCACTGTGTTGCCTCGTCCCTGCCCTATCTTTGTTGACAACCATGAGGAGTATGAGATCAGCAGCATTATTGACTCTCGTATGTCCAGGGGCCGCGTACAGTAGTTGGTTCACTGGAGGGGCTATGGTCCAGAAGAGCATTCATGGGTTCCCTCCTCTGATGTTCATGCTCCCGCCCTCCTCCGTGCCTTCCATGCCCTTTTCCCCAATAAGTCTTTTGTGCTCCCGCAGGGGAGGGATCATTGAGGGGATGGTACTGTCAGGGTTTTTTCCCTGATCTGTTTGCCATGTGCTGCTTGCAGCCATTTTACTCACCTCTCTTACTGACTCTGGTGCATACTATGTGATGCTGCTCATTTCCTGCACTTCCTTTTATGGCCAGACTGGTGTACATCTTCCATGTGAGACAGGATGCAGTCTCAGAATTGTGATGTCATCACTTATTATTTAAAGGGCCTCTGTTCAGTATGCTTTGCCCTTGCGTTGTGAGAGCTCCTATGTATTATCTGGCTGTCTGACGTCCCTCCTGGTTCCTGATCCCTGGCTTGTTCCTAACTCTGCTGTTCTCCTTGTTCCTGATTCCGGCTCGTCTGACTATTCGCTTTGGCTCCTGACTCGGCTCGTCTGACTACCAGTTCTGGTTTTGATTCCTGGCTTGTTATTTGACTTGTGGACTTTTTATTATTTGTTGCTATTAATAAAGGTGTGATTATTTTTGCACTTCTTGTCTCAGTCTGATTCCTGGCACCCTGACACCAATATGGCTACAACCTTTTTCTGTTCACATACCTGAATAAAAGCTTAATAAATATGGAAAAAGAAAAAAGAGACAGCATATGCCAGGTAAGAATAAAATGTTTTTTTAAAGTTTGGTTGCCTTATTTTTCTGTCATCTCGTGGCTCCTTACCTAGTGGGGGCTAGATTAGAAGTGGAGCACAAATATTTGCGCCCAAGTGATAAGGGGTTTATCGCGGGGGTTTGCGCTAAATGGGATTACTGCTCGTATTACACGTTGAAAGTAAATACGATTTACACTGGAATGATTACTGTGACTTTACAACTCTGGTCAACTGCTTTGTGAAATATAAAAGTTGCACAAAACACTTCAAAAATGCATTACAAAGTATAGTTACACTCATAATAACACCATGTAATACAAAATATTCAACCATAGTTTTGCACACAAAAGACTCAAAGATATGAGAGCTCAGGAGTTAGAAAAAAAAGCAGGCAAAGGGCTTTAAAATTGAGATACATACATATACATGTCTAAAAAAAATATTATATATATATATGTGTATGTGTATATATATGTGTGTGTGTGTGTACATATGTATTTATATGTGTTTATATGTATGTTACAGACATATATACATATATAAACACATACATACATACTGTATGTATACATATAGAAGTGCATTGGAGCCCTTTGCCGTTAAGCAGATAAAAACATATTTATGCAATATTAATTTTTAATAAAGGTTTTAACTATTTTACTGTAAATATTTCACATTCCAATATTCTACACATAGCAGAATCAGTTCTATGTATTAATAAATAGATATTCCTATATATATATATATTTATATATCTATACCTACATTTTAATCGTGTATATATATATATATATATATATAAATTCTAGTAATAAAAATAATATGAATTATAATAAAAATAAGAATGACAAAGTGGGGGTAACTCAAAATTACTCCAAGAGTATTCAGGCTAATAATAAGAAGAGAATACCCTCGAATAGGGTTCCCAGCAAACAAATGAGCCATATTAAATATGGAGGTACTGACTCAAGAATACAGGGTCATATTAATATACAAAAATTAAAAAGACACCAAAATTTCAAACAGAATAGGAACATTAGATCAGATAAGCAGACTTTTTTAGAGCAACGCTTCAGGGACCAATATTTGAGTCCCCAACAACAACCTCGGAATAGACCACCAACTCCGCAATGGAGAAGGCAAAGCCAAAAAAGGGGTCTAGAAAGAAATTTAGAATGGGATTATTAAAGAGTGTAAAGATATTTAATCTGACTGATAAAACCTTTCCTGAGAACACTCTAAATCTATTTAGGAAGGGTCTATCCTTTGCCCCCACTAGAGGGCCTAATCCATTCTCGTTATATATTGATCTTCATAAATTTGTGAGAAAACTCACATTGGACAGACATTTTGGCAAAAATCATAAAGATCAATTGAATAAAGTAGAAAACAGACTAAATACTATTCTTGAAAAAGAGGATTTAGATATTGTGTGTATCTTGGAAGAATTAGAGGCCAGTGGTGGTCAGAATGTGGAGGAATCCGAATTGGAGGAAAGTAATAAAATAACTTATAAACAATTTTCGACATTAAAATTACCCTCTAATTTTTATCCATTAAATTCCAAGGGCCATTAAATCTCGGTTTTTGAAACTCTTGTGGGTCAGGAGTTTGATGAATATTGTAAGAATTATAGAATCAAACATGACAACCTCAGTAAAAAAGAGAAAGAGGAAATTAAAATTCTTTCTGATAATGCTTGGATTGTTATAAGGGAAGCCGACAAGGGTGGGGGAGTGGTGATTCAAAATAGGGAGATATATGTAAAAGAAGCTAAGAGACTTCTGGATGATCAGACTACCTATAGGAAACTCCAAAAAAATCCTACCAGTACCTATGTAAGACAATACTCCCATTTATTGGATAATGCCAAATATGAGGGGATCTTAAATAATGATGAACTCATGTTTTTGGATAGAAGAGAGCCTAAAACGGCTATCTTCTATCACTTACCAAAGATCCACAAAGATACACAGAACCCTCCGGGCCGACCTATTATTGCTGGAATTGATTCTTTAACTTCTCCATTATCTGAGTATGTGGGTCATTATTTGCAACCCATAGTATCAAAAGTTAAATCCTATATTAAGGATACCCCAGATACAATATCCAAGATAACTAAAATCAAATGGGAAGCTGATTATATTTGGGCTACAATTGATGTAACAGCCCTATATACAAACATCCCACACAAGTTGGGGATTGAAGCAGTAGGATATTGGCTTGATACTTCTACCGATCTGTCATCAAGTAAACAAATATTTTTGAAAGAAGCAATTGAATTTATCTTAGAAAAAAACTATTTCCTATTTGAAAATGACTACTATGTACAGGTTGGCGGAACAGCTATGGGCACTAAATTTGCCCCTAGCTACGCCAACCTGTACATGGGATTTTGGGAGGAAAAATATGTATGGCATAATAACCCTTTCCATGATAATGTTGTAATCTGGTTAAGATTCATTGATGATATTGTTTTGCTATGGAAGGGAGGGGAAGACTCTATGGCCCAATTCTTTAAATACCTCAATGTTAATGACATGAATCTTAAATTCACCGAAAAACATAGTAAAGAGGAAATAGAATTTCTTGACCTTACCTTATTTCATCAAAATGATACTATAAAAACATGACTATTTTCAAAGGAAACAGATAGTAATGGATACATTCATGCTTCTAGTGGCCACCACTTGTCCTGGATAAAGAATATCCCGGTGGGACAAATGGAAAGAATAAGAAGAAACTGCACTAATTATGATGATTACACAATAGAAGCAGACAAATTGGCTAAAAAATTCCTGGAAAAAGGATATAAAAAGAAATGGATTGAAAAGGCATATAATAGGGTAGAAGACAAATTTAAGCCTAAAGACACACCTGGTTCTCTAATACCAGATAAACAGAAAGAATCTGGTGATAACAAAACTTGTTTTATATCTACTTACAATGAAGGATCAGAAGGTATTAAACAGATCTTAAAAAAGCATTGGTACATCCTTCAGAAGGATGATCTATTGAGGGACAAAATAGGGACCAGACCGACCTGTATTTTCAGGAGGAATAAAAACCTAAAATCTATTATAGCCCCCAGTCAATTGAAAGATATGAAAAGAAAAGAGAATTGGCTAAATAAGGAATCGATAGGATTCTATAGATGCAACAGATTGAACTGTGTATCATGGGAAAGGATGTATCATGGAAAAAAAACTACAAAAAGTATCAATTCCACTTGAAATGGTAAAGAATGCAGGATCAAGAGCCTGGTTAACTGTAAAACTACATATGTAGTATACCTATTACAATGTAGTTGTAATCTTCAGTATATAGGGAGGACTACTAGACCATACAAAAAAAGGCTCTATGAGCATGTTACGAATATCAAAGAAGGTCTAAAATCCCATAATTTGTCTGAACACTATAGACAGATACACCATGAGAACCCTGAATGCTTAAGAGGTACGATTTTAGAGCATGTTAATGTAGGAATTAGAGGTGGTAATAGGGAAACTCTCCTTAGACAGAGAGAGACATATTGGATCCATGCATTCAATACGAGGGTCCCAGCTGGACTAAATGTGGATATAGACATTGCTGCCTTTCTATAGACCTTCTATAGACCTAATACAACTTCTCCTTATCTGTTGACATATTTATATTTTTATTTGATCCCAAAGTGGTCTTATTTTGTCTATATAATTCTTATATAACCTTTACTGTTCCTCTTAGAAATATAAAGTATAACTTTTTTCCTACTCTTAGCTTATCTTCAGCCTGTTCTCTTTGCCCTTATTCATTAATTTCTCCCATATCTTTTTTTTTTTTTTTTTTTTTTAAAGTAATTTTTATTAGATTTTTCATATGAGATAAAGAAGTACAACATTAGTACGACCAAAGCGTACTATTTCAGTAATAATGACAAAAGAAATGGATACATAAGAAAAACACAGTGTATACATTAATAGATTAACTAAACATCTGTAACCTCAGTACCTAAGGTAAGGGTATGACAAAATTGTTCACTTATGTCAGAAGTAACTGAAGAAAGGGAAAATGGGAAAAGGAAAGAAGAAGAGAGAGAAATAAAAGGGGGGGGGGATCATCCTTAAAAGAGGAGAGGGGGGGGGGGATTCATCCATGAGAGAGGGGAGGGGGAGGGGGAAGGATAGGGTCTAAGGCCAAGGGAACAGACCTGTCGTGGTCACCAAATAGACCTAGATAGGTGTGGGATGATGTACCGACATTATTGAGTGAGGGTATAATAGGCTAAGTCTTAAAGCTAGGGAGCCAAGTCGTGTCAAATCTATCTTTCCATTCTGCCCAAATCAGTTCGAAGAGGTCAACTTTACCCCTGGAATAATAAATAGGTTTTTCCATGGCGTAGATGTAGGCCATGGTTTGGGTGATGTCAGACCAGGATGGGGGGCTAGTTCTTTTCCAAGCTTTAGCTATATTAAGTTTGATAGCTGAAAATAAATATATGCTCAGGGAAGCATAGTGTCTAGGGAGCTTGCAGGTACCTATGTGTAGTAAGGCGACTTCTGGTGTATTGGGAAGGGAGATGCCCATAGTCCTAAGAGTTGAGAAACACTTATTCCAAATGGGCCTCAATTTGGAGCAAGTCCACCAAATATGTGTCATGTCTCCTACTCTACCGCAATCTCTCCAACAGACAGGAGATGCACCAGGGAAAATTGTGGCTAGCCTAGCAGGCACAAAGTACCACTGTGTGAGGAGTTTGATATAGTTCTCATGCATAGTGACACAGTGGAGAGTTTTGTTTGTGAGGAGTAATGTACGGTGCCACTCTTTGGTGGGGGCACAGAACTCGAGTTTTTGTTCCCATTTAGTGACATGAGTAGCTTTGTCTGCAGGAGATGCGCCCTCCATAATGGAATAGTGGAAAGATAGCGGCTTACCCAGTCTCAATCCCTGTTGCCATCTGGCTTCCCAGATGGTTAGTGGTCTAGAGAGAGATGATTTAAAGCCCCAGCTAGTCAGAAAGCTGAGGACTCTTGTATAGTCGAAGCGCATATAGCGCGGGGGGGGTGCTGAACCGCCAATGTGGGAAAAGGATATAAACGAGTCTCGGGAAGATGAGGACCATAGGTCAGCCACCTTCGCAACACCAAGTCTCAGCCACGTTGAGGGATGGGAGTCTGGGAGGCCAGATAATAGGCCAGTTAATGAAGTGATAGGGGATGGGTGGGGGGCCACTTGGGAATAATGTCTCAGGAGTTCCCAGGAGGCTAGGCATTCTCGGACCACCTGATTCTCAATGCCTAAGGTTTTTCGGCAGTGTGGAGGGGTCCAGATCAGGTCCCTCAGGGCAAGGTCGAAGGGTAGGGAGGCCTGTTCGATTGACCTCCATTTGCTATCAGAATCTTTTATACCCCATTGGGAAATGTGTGTGAGCATGGCGGCCTCATAGTATCTAAGTATGGACGGGAGGCCACTCCTCCATGCATTCTGGGGTATTGCAGGAGTCTGTGGGCTACCCGTGGAGGTTTGTTTTGCCATATATACTTGGTACAGGCGCCCTGAAACTGAGTGAGCAGGGCTCTAGGTACTCTAATAGGGAGGCAGCGCATGATGTATGTTAATTTTGGAAGAAAGCTCATTTTAAGGGCTGTTATCCGACCTAGCCAAGATATGGAGCGGAAATTCCATTTATTGGACAAAGTGTGTAATTCGGTTAAAAGGGGCTTATAATTATTTAAGATGAGGTTGGGGATGGAGTTGGAGAGTTTAACTCCTAAGTGGGAGACATACGTATTGTTGATAACAAATTTGTATGTGTCTCTTAGCGAATTAGTGACAGATTCCGGGAAACCCTGAGTGTAAAGTACGGTTTTAGATTGATTTAGCCTATAAAAGGATAGGCTACTGAATGCATCTAGTGTAGATAAAAGTTTAGGAATCTCACTGAGGGGGTTTGCGGAGAGTATGGTGGTGTCATCTGCGAACAGAGCCACTTTGTGGACCGTTCCGTGTAAGATAACTCCAGATATCTCTTTGTCAGCTCTAATGGCAGCAGCGAGCGGTTCAATGACCAGTGCAAACAGGATGGGCGATAGGGGGCAACCCTGCCGGGTGCCATTTGAAATAGGAAAGGGGGAGGAATGGAATCCTAGGCCCTTAACTGAGGCCGTAGGGGCCGAGTACAAAGCTTGTATTGCTTGAATGATGGAGGTCGGGAAGCGAAAGATCTTTAGAACTTCCCATAGGAAGTCCCATCTGACCTGGTCAAATGCTTTCTCAGCATCGAGAGAAAGCACTGCAATTGGTTTGTTGAGTCTTTTGGCTTCTAGAAGAATATTAAGGATCCTTCTCGTATTGTCGGGACCTTCTCTTCCAGGGATGAAGCCAACCTGGTCAGGGTTAATAAGTGAGGGGAGGAGTCTTGCGAGTCTATTCGCGAAGATTTTTGCATATATTTTAACATCGGTATTAATCAAAGATATGGGCCTATAGCTAGTGCAGAGTGTTGGGTCTTTGTTGGGTTTGAGAATTGTGGTGATGGAGGCCTCTAGGAACTCTTTTTTAAATTGTCCTTCGTCTCTAGCCAGGTTGAAGAACCTGGTCAGGATGGGGACAATCTCCCGGAGGTATGTTTTATAGAATATTGCGGTAAAACCGTCTGGTCCAGGGGCTTTCAGGGACTTCAGATTTTTAATAACGAATTTAATCTCTTGGGACGTGACCGGGCCATCTAAGCTATCGGTGGAAGCTTCATCTAGTGTGGGTAATCCAAGGGAGCGTAGGAAAGGGCCTATAGCCTCTGATGGGGCTGGGTGGAGTGAGGTATCCTTTTGGATGTTATATAGTGTTGAGTAATACTTGTTAAACTGCTGGCCTATCTGTGACGGAAGTTTGTAGGATTGGGCGTCTTGTTTGATTTCATGAATGCGAGAGTTGCTAGTGCGGTGTCTTAATTTATTCGCTAAGATTGTGTCAGCTTTATTACCTTTAGTGTAGAAAAGCTGTTTCAGTTTGAGCAAATTATTTTGGGTTTTGGTGTATTCTAGCTTGCATATATGTCTCCTTACATTTCTGATCTCCTCCATGATTTGTATGTTATCTGTTGTATGCCTCTGGGATTCAAGATCCCGGAGTTTATGATGGGCTTGAGACATAGAAAGGCCTGCCTGTTTCCTCAAATGGGCTTGTTTTTGAAAAAGAAGCCTCTAGTGGTGGCCTTAAAGGCTCCCCACAGAGTATCTTCCCGGATTCCGGGCGTGTCGTTAGTTCGCAGAGTGAAGTTTATCTCTTTCCTAAGCTCCTCTCTAAGGGGGATGTCGGAGAGAAGGGTGTGGGGTAGTCTCCAGTTGGGTCTGGACCTAATGGTGTTCTGTGACTCTATGTCCATTAAAACCATGTCATGATCTGACCATGGGCACGCACAGATCATTGTGCGAGAAATAATGTCTAAGGAGTCTGGGTGACAAAACATGTAATCTAATCTAGAGTGTGTGGAGTGGGGTATAGAATAGTGAGTATAATCTCTGTCCAGAGGATGTAGAGATCTCCAAACATCAAAAAAATTAAATTGTGACATGAGCTCTCGGAATCTGCAACTAACAGTCTCTGGGCAAGAGGGCCTTTTTTTAGATGGTTTTGTTTGTCTGTCAAGGCCACCATCCCACACCATGTTCAGGTCACCCGCCACTATCACTCTGCCCTGTCTCACTAGGTCAACTTTATGCAAGATTTTCTTCAGATATCTGGGCTGGAGGGTATTAGGTAAATATACAGATACTAAGGTGTAAGTGACATGGTCAAGGTTGCATATCAGGATAAGGAATCTTGCTTGTGGATCTCTGAATTCATAAATCGGTTCGAAGGCCACTCCTTTGTTAATGAGGATAGCGACACCTCTGGCTTTCTTAGAGTAAGAGGCTGTTTTTACTACGGGATAATCCCGAAATGACGGGCCAGGGGAGACATCTCCTAAAAGGTGCGTTTCCTGAAGAAAGGCGACATCCGCCTTATGAAATTTTAGTGTTCTAACAAGCAAACTGCGTTTACCAAAAGTGTTTAGACCCCTAACATTCAGTGTTAGAAACCTGAGGGGTGTCATTTGTGCGCTCTAAAGCTCGTAAGGATAGGGTAGATGGGGAAATCGGTAAAGGAGATAAGGAGTATGAAAGGGAAGGTAAAAGAAAGGGGACTGGTGGAAATAGTCCACCTAAGTGGGACCCAAGCGTGGGTTCCAAAGTCTGGGGGGGGAGCTAAACCAAATCAACAGAATGGGCTATTGAACGTATAGCCCCGCTCTCCAAGAAAATGCAGGGAGGCTAGCCGGCTGCCCGGACCGCCACAACATGCATGGAAATTTTCCATGTGGGCGCTGGTCAATTTCAAATCTGGCGGTCTAACCAGAGGCCAGCCAACCTGCATTGTTCTGAACAAGTTAACACAAACATTTGTATATAGATAGTAAGTGTTAGCAAAAACTGATTAGCATATGAGCATGAGTCCAGTGGGGTATCAGGTAGGTGAGGCTTGAGGCCTCGGGATGTGGTCAGGTGGATTAGGTTTTTGGCGTTTGGGTCTCTGCTCTTTAACAGACCAAATTGGGGCTGAGACACGAAGCTTGGATTGGGTAGCTGTCTGAGGTTCAGCCGCAGGTTGTAGTCCCCAGTTAGCTAGAAGTGCACTGCCTAACGAAGGAGAGGAGACAACATGAGATTGATTGTCCTTTGTCACTATTAATTTAGTGGGGAATCCCCATCTATATTTGATGTTGGCCTTCCTAAGTTGTGTAGTGACAGGAGCATACAATTTGCGCTGTTGTAGCGTATGCGATGAGAGATCAGGCAGGAGTTGAATATCTTTGAAATCATCGGGTAGGCTGGGTTTGCCATAAGATGCCTGCATCAATCGATCTTTGAATTTGAAGTTATGAAAGCAGACCACCACATCTCTCGGTTTGTCAGAAGACATTGATCTCGGCCTCAGGGCCCTGTGAGCTCGCTCCATGTTGTGACTATCCCCCTCCAGGGGGCCAAGCAAAGCAGTGAAGAGGTTTATGAGAAACTCATGCAGGTTCCCCGGCAAGACTGACTCGGGTATACCTCTGAATCGTATATTATTTCTTCTGGCCCTATCTTCTACATCTGCCAGCTTTAATTCGAGTTGGGAGATCTGTTCTGCAAGGTTTTCGGCGTACGCAAGGATGTTGGAATTGTCTGTGGCTAGGTCATCATGTTGTCTCTCTAAGGTGTCGATCCTGTCGCCCATCTCCCCGATATCCTTCCTGAGTTCAGCTGAGCTCCTCTGAATTTCAGCTGTGATGGATTTGGTTTGGGCTGCTAGCATCTTTTGTAGTGTGCTCTCTGTAATGTAGTGATTTAAGTGGGCTCCAGAGTGGGAGCTTGACTGGGAGTCCTCGTCTTGGGATTCTGGGTCACTCATTTCCTTCTGCAAAGGGAGAGAGTCTTTAGGGGGTTGAGAGAAATGGTCGAGCACCGTTTTCTTGAGTGCAGCGGGAGTTCTAGGGTTTCTTTTAGATGCGTGAGGCATGGCTAGTGTTTCTTTGGGGAGTAATTGTTGATTTGAATGGTAGACCACCTTGACCACCTTGACCACTGTGGGACCTGAGAGAAAAGTTGCTAACACATAGGAACTGACTCGGAAGAGTTACAATCACAAAGGAATAGTGTTTCAATACTGTAATACATAGGTGAGATAGAGAGAGCGGGGCCAGGTACAACCCATAGGAGTTATTCACACTTAATACATGACAGTGGTTGTCTAAGCAAGCTGTTTAGAATAAATTGGCTCAGTAGCCTCCTAGAGGAGATGAAGAGGGGGGGAAGGGGGAAGGCCCCAGGATCCCCCCACGCACCTCAGGGAGTGGGATACGACCAAAAGGAAGGGGGAGGGGTATGGGAAATGACCAATCCAGACAAGCTGGATCGGAGCGGGTGAGGTGCGATAGGGGAGCCAGAAAAAACAGACCCTATCCCCCGCCCCCCCCTGTATCAGTGTGCCTAAGTCAGTGGTTATAAATCTAATCAACTAATAATAGTACAGTGGCAACACAACGTTTTTATGTAGAGACAAATAAAATCAGATAGTAAAATTTCTAACCTGTAAATTGCAGATAGCAGATTTACTGCTGTAGGTAGGACCTATAGGAAAAAGTGGTGGTTAAACAGACAGTTAAATAGAATAACACTCCACTTTGAGCTAAAAGCCCAAAGGCACACAGGCTGGCGCAGCAGCAATAGTTTTGCACAATAGTGGGACAAGTTGTTACGGCAGGATGGATACTGAAGTCTCACTGAGGATATGTTGTTTAAAAGTATCTGCTGAGAAACCAACAAACAATGGCAGCAGGGTCAGAGAGGCAGACTATCTAGATATACGGTAAATACCAATCCAATATAGCTCCTGATAGAACAACTCCCTATGGGATAGAATCCTCAGAGTGCTTTAATGTCTTACATATGGGGTATGCTGGTAGAGTTCTTGTTAGTCCCTTTTTTGTTCCCAGTGTTCATGAGGGATATAAGCAGTTAGCACCAGTATAATAAAGGTTAGGCCCAGAGTATGATAAACTGAGCAGTTCTGACTTCAATTTTCCCCTTTTTTTTGTTTTTTTTTTTAAATTGCTTTAGGTATATATCAGCAACAGTAGGTCTGTGTGGGAGTTTTATGCAAAACAGTAATAAACAGCAAAATGTCCAGCAATATGTCCACCCTGATTATGTTGATGAGAGCAACTGTTTATTAGGAGATTTATTCAGGATACCCCTGTCTCTGAGTTGCTGACAACTGTAAAGTTCAATACATTTACCCAGCAATAAAGGGCTGTGGTTGCTGCAACATAAAGATAGATATGTTTCTGGGTGATATTAACTTTGTAGACACAGGTTTGCAAAGAGTGAGGGTGTTATGCTACTCAACGCTGCTATGCTTGAGATATTTGAGGAGTGTTAATCTTAAATTCTTTTATCAGCATTAATCCTCTTAGTTTAGTAGCGTGGAGCTGTGAGTGGGGCAGAGGTTGAGGAGTGCAGTCTTACTTATACAGTCAAATACATGTAGGTTGCATCACAATACAGCTTTTATAACTTTTAGAGAGGATTACAGTTTGGTTCCTTACCTCTCCTCTATCTTCTAGGTTTAATGCTGAAGGAGGCTCCTACCGATGGGGCGCTACATACAGAGTAGTGAAGATGCGGTTTCCCAGGCCGCAAGATGGCGATTATTCGCGCCAATTTTCTTTTGCTTTTTTTTCTCCTGTTTATTTTTCCAGATCAGTCTAGCTCTCAGGTGACCCCCTTATCAGGCACTTATCTCAGCCTGATCGCAGTTGCAGCCGGAGCTTCTCCCGATGCAGCCCGTAGTGAAGGTAAGAGCACAGAGTCACTCCATATAAAGACCCGAGTGCTGATGGCTATAGCGCAACGCTGCCTCCCGGAACACGTAGGTGTCACAGAGCTGCTGCACCGGAGCGGAGCCTCGCCCCCCCGGGCAGCAGAGTTATGGGTCCGGGAGAGCAGCCGAGGACCAGTACAGTAGACAGGCGGAGGTGCGGCACTTACAGCTCGCCGGAGGGTCCGTACTTTCTCTTAAGCAGCACAGTCAGGTTGGTAAGGGTAGTCTCTCCCACCTTGAATCCGGTGTTAGAAAAAGCTTCCAATTAGTCACTGCTCCTATGCTTCTGACATATATAGGGTACCCAGTATGAATTATAGCCCATATAGGGTATTCTATGTGTCTAATTTTTGGTCTAAATTACATGTTTATGAGAGAGCTCTTGCAAGGTGCGTCTCTCCTGTTTGGCGGTTAGCTCCGCCCCCCAATTTCTCCCATATCTTTATAAGGGTGAATAGAACGTACTTGCCCTATATTAGTAGGTTATTCTATATTTTGCATATAATATGTTGACATAAAGTAATCTATATATATCTACTTTTATATTTGCAAGCACAGATTTTTACTTTTTTCTATATATTGTTTTTTTTATATATATATATATATATATATATATATGTATATATATATGTATATATATATATATATATATATATATATATATTTTCTAAAATATTATATATGTTTTTAGGAAATTTTTACTTTTTATGAAGCCTTTTATGTATTTGTATTTTTATTCCGATGAAATATGTTGGGGTAGAATAACCTCTGAATGATATATCTATTTATTATTAATTATTTATATATTTATCTGGTTATGTATTAGAATTTTAAATTGTAATTTTAATTATTTGACTATAGTATGTATTTTAATATACTCCAGTTTCTGCTTAGGTTTTATTTTAGTAATACGCTTTGTCATATTGTTATAAACCCCGTTTGGTATTGACACGCATAGCGGGCACAACCGCTGTCTCCTTTTTAATGTTTTCTGTATCTATGACAACGGTCTATCCTGAGCTAGAGGTCCTGCTGTATGCGCATGTCCGGAAGTACGCCTTGCGTGTCACGGACCCCGGAAATGCCAGCGTGCGTGTCAATCTCTGATGAAGAAGGGAATCTAATTTGCTCAACCCTTCGAAACGCGTAAGAAAATTTAGGAAGGTACATTACCTGTTGTATGAACTGTTTGATGCCTCTGTGACCATGGAGCCTGTGACTGTTCTTTGAACTACTATCCCTACTACGGATATTCATTGGACGCCTGAGCTACATCACGTTTATGTGCTTTCTACATACCTCATTAGTTGAGGTCTTTTATGTGAGTGTAACTTATTGTGTGTCATTTATGTCATATTAAAGCAGTTTCACACTATGTTTGCTTTTCTGGTTCTCCTTATATGACACCTACACTGAAATTGGAAGTTACTACTCACTTAAGAGAGCACAAGGATACTTGGAGGATTCTACTATCTATATTCCAAGACACAGAAGGCTACTATCTGGGAGATCCAGTTGATCATTCTATATCTTTTCTACAGGAGGTGCCTTGCCCATTTATGAAAGTGCTACATTCTTACCTCATTTGATTGAGGTTCTCTGAAGTAAGTGTACATCTAATAGGGGATACGCTTGAAGACTGTGTTCTCCATATTTTTGATGTGCTCTGGATTATTCCTGTTCTCTTTTCATTGTATTTTATTTTGTTTTATTGTTTTTATATTTTATTTTACTACTGATTAATAATTGTATTGCTCCTACTATATTGTCACATTATTACTGTGTATTGTATTTTATTTGTTGTGTTTTCTAGTTTTGGTTCTCTGCGCCACCCTGCTTCTTCCTACTTTCATTTTCTTTTAGAGGGGTAATAGGTCTCCTCTGTTATTTAGGGTTTGGCAGCTAGATATATCTTGCTAGAATCTTTATATGAGGTGCTGGGTATATAGTATGTACTTTGTGGCATAGCTTTTATCTGATAGTGAGCGCCGAGGATTGATCCAGTGGATTTTTTCTACTGGTTCACTCATCTTGTGTACTTATATATATATATATAGGTATAGATATATATTGTACCAAAAAACATCAGATATTGGTAGAAATATTTATTAATGAATAAATAGAACATATGTGCAGAACATTGGAATGTGAAATATTCCTATTTTTATGTAGGGTTAGTGCAAAAGAAAATATGCGTGTTTGGCCAAGAGTGGGCTGTTAATTTCCACTTTTTTTCTCCATTTACTTCTATGGGGGAACATGTGAACTCGCATACAATATTCTAACTTCAGATTTTTGCACTAGTTGGGTTACCACGAGAGCACAAACAGTTTACTTTCAACTCAATAAAGTGCAACCCGACGAAAAAATATCTAATTTCTAGCATAATTAACGTTCAAACAGGAATGTTAATTTGCGTTCCATTCATAATATAGATTTTGAATATCTGTATTTCTACCAGTACATACCTGCTTTAAATATCTGACTAATCATGTGGCCTAATCATCTATTAAAATTTGAGCTAATTGGATATAATAATATATCACTATATATATATATATATATATATATATATATATATATATATATATATATATATATATATATATATACACGTTATTAAATATCACTAAGGTGAATGTTTAAAAGTCCTATGAGTGCGGTCTTCATCATTGCTGCAAGTGTATCTATTTATATGCACCGCACTTGGGCAGAAGATTTAAATAAACGTGAGTGCTTGGTGACAAACATTTGGATATATATATATATATATATATATATATATATATATATATATATATATATATATATTTACAGTCTTCTCATTGCAGGCTGTTTATATGCAGGTCAAGTATCTGTGAGATCACTGGCTATATACCATCACTATGTGTATGAGGTTACTTTCAAGAAACATAGCTTTGGATTGTCTGTTTTAATAACCCCTATATATCTGTCTTATATCCATGTGATACCTGGTCAGATAAATCTATAGTGAGGGAGTGTTAGGCTATACAGACTTTTTAGGTTCAGTATATATTTAAAAGGCCTTTTATTGTATCCTTTGTCAAATGGAATGGATTAAACATCCTAGAATCACAGTGATCTTTTAAGCTTCGTATGCATGAATTCATAAGTTAATCTTTCTGATTGTTAAAGTATTTTCCAATTAACCTTGATTACACCAATTTTAAAGTGATATCACTGTTATAGCACTAAATACATATATAAAGTGGAAATGACGGCTAAGAGTTCCATTTAAATTGTATTAAACTACATTTTTCTTTATAACCATATGCTATCTAATAACTATAAGACAATCCATGATGTTTTTTATACTTTATTAAAAGTATATTGTACTTCATGTATATTAAAAACAAATTTGCTTCATATAATTCCATAACCATACACAAATATCAAATTAAAACAAATTAGGAAAATAATAAAATACATAGCTGTCTGAAAGAGGACTGACCTTTATGGGGTCAATCGTTCAGAGCTATTCAAAAAGTTAATATGAACAACAAGTAAAAAATGTCTCAAGTATATTGAAGAACCAACAATCTAGATTCTTCTAAAAAAGAAGGGATTTTGCTTTGTAAGAGTTGTTTTTGGCAAGATGCAAACATTGTTTTATGCAGATGGATAAGTTAGATTATTCATAAAAGGAATACACAATTGGTGATTCTTTGAGATCCTGGAGTTTTTAACATGTAAAACTGATATGACAATGAAACCATTCACTTCTCCTTTTTTTCAATTTAGAATAAACTCTTATATTAGTACTTAGGATAATCATAAAACAGTACTGTAAATAAAAATCTTCCTGAGTTTTTTTTTATGAAATGTATTAACAATAGTAAACCAATAATAAAACTCAACAAGCAACAATAAAACATTTATGGTGACAAATCAGTGACAGTGATTTGCAAATTGATGCTATGTCAGAATGATGCAACAAGTGTACAATTTTACTAGAGATGTAAGCAAACCTATCTTCTAATACAATTACTACAACAATAACTGTCAGTCTCATATTATTAGCAAATTGAACACACTTTATTGATGCCTCTACTTAATGGCAATCTTCTGAATAATATTGACTTATTATGATATTTGCAATTTAAAAGTAAAATTATGCTCAAAACAAATAAAGGATACAAATAAAGCACTGTGGGGGAATACTATAACAACTGTTAGTAACTTTTAAAACAATCTTAATGTAATAATACATTCAGTAATAATTAATTGCCAATTCTGGCACTAATATAAATGTGTATCTATATTATAAGTATACAAGGTTAAGACATAATGTATCACTATCAAATTGTATATCAACCTTTCATATTTATAGCTATAATATTGGGGCTGATAGAAAAGATAAACTACCTCCTAGAGTTAAATTCAAGTGATTACTTAGCATCACTAATAATCATATATATGCGTGATAAATATTAAATTGTAGCAGTTCACTTAATAGGCACCCTGTGCTTTTATACATTGGTGAAATTAATATATCTAAGCAATACACAATACACTTAGTTCTAACTCTAGAAGGGTAATATTGTGACATACATAAATAAAAATTTAAATGTAAATTGGCCAAGTGATTAAATTTATTTAAATGATTTTTCTGTATTTAGTATATTATAGTGTCTACCAAAAATTGCTATGAATTGTACTCTGTGTTTGTGGCAGAAAACTCAACTAGTGATAGGCTAGAAAAGATAGGTGAAGAAAGGTGAACTCTATTTAACAGTAATGTCCCTCAGTCACTTAATCAATGTCTATGAATCTAGCTAACTGCAGATCAGGTGAGCATAATCACTTTTATCTAATCTAATCTAATCAAGTTCAACCCACCATCTCAGACTACCGAAACTTCATGCAACTGGATTTAAACTGAGGTCAATTAAGTAAGCATCTGTAAATATAAGATAATAGCCATGCCAATATGGTTAACGGTCTGACCATAGAGTTATAGGTCTGCCATTACTCTTTGGAAAACCCCAGGCATGCAACAGAGAAAGACAAATGGGCTCAAAATTTAATGTCTGACCATAGAAAGTCAAAATATGGAACAAAATAATTTGCCACAAATAGAACACTCACTATTTGAAGGCTATATTCTCTCTAGAAGTGGGGCACATAGTTAGATAAGCACAAAAAGCAGGCCTCAGATAGAATTCACCAGAGATAGATGCAGCACCACAAGAAAACTGCCACAATTTCAGCCACTTCTCGATATATAGATTTATTAGCTCATATAGGGTCAGATTACAAGTTGTGCGGCAAATCAGTTGCAAAAAATCTGTGCATTTATGGCTTTTTCGCATTTGGGGCTGCGCACCTATTACAAGTTGAGAAATAACTTACGGCTAGATTTAGAGTTCTGCGGCCAAAGGGGTGCGTTAGCTATGCGTGTATTTTTTCCCCTGCACCTTTTAAATTCACAGAAGGGCTGCGTTAGGCTCCAAAAAGGGAGCGTATAGCATAATTTACCGCCACTGCAACTCTCAATACCAGCGGTGCTTACGGATGCGGCCAGCTTAACAAATGTGCTAGTGCACGATTCCCCCATAGGAAACAATGGGGCAGTTTGAGCTGAAAAAAAAAACCTGCAAAAAAGCAGCGTTCAGCTCCTAACGCAGCCCCATTGTTTCCTATGGGAAAACACTTCCTATGTCTGCACCTAACACCCTAACATGTACCCCGAGTCTAAACACCCCTAACCTTACACTTATCAACCCCTAATCTGCCGCCCCCGCTATTGCTGACCCCTGCATATTATTTTGAAACCCTAATCTGCCGCTCCGTACACCGCCGCAACCTACGTTATCCCCATGAACCCCTAATCTGCTGCCCCTAACCCCCGCCTATATTAACCACTATATTATATTTATTAACCCCTAATCTGCACCCCCCAACGTCGCCGCTACCTAACTACAATTATTAACCCCTAATCTGCCGACCGTACCTCACCGCTACTCTAATAAATGTATTAACCCCTAAAGCTAAGTCTAACCCTAACCCTAACACCCCCCTAAGTTAAATATAATTTTAATCTAATGAAATAAAATAAATCTTATTAAATAAATTATTCCTATTTAAAGCTAAATACTTACCTGTAAAATAAACCCTAATATAGCTACAATATAACGAATAATTATATTGTAGCTATTTTAGGATTAATATTTATTTCACAGGCAACTTTGTATTTATTTTAACCAGGTACAATAGCTATTAAATAGTTCATAACTATTTAATAGCTACCTAGTTAAAATAATTACAAAATTACCTGTAAAATAAATCCTAACCTAAGTTACAATTAAACCTAACACTACACTATCAATAAATTAATTAAATAAAATACCTACAATTATCTACAATTAAATCAACTAAACTAAACTAAATTACAAAAAAACAAACACTAAATTACAAAAAAAAACAAACACTAAATTACAAACAAAAAAATAGATTACAAGAATTTTAAACTAATTACACCTACTCTAAGCCCCCTAATAAAATAATAAAGCCCCCAAAATAAAAAAAATGCCCTACCCTATTCTAAAATAAAAATTGTAAAGCTCTTTTACCTTACCAGCCCTTAAAAGGGCCTTTTGCGGGGCATGCCCCAAATAATTCTGCTCTTTTGCCTGTAAAAAAAAAACATACAATACCCCTCCAACATTACAACCCACCACCCACATACCCCTAATCTAACCCAAACCCCCCTTAAATAAACCTAACCTTTAGCCCCTGAAGATCTCCCTACCTTGTCTTCACCACGCCGGGTATCACCGATCCGTCCAGAAGAGGGACCGAAGTCTTCATCCAATCTGGGCGATGTCTTCATCCAAGCGGGGGCTGAAGAGGTCCATCATCCGGCTGAAGTCTTCATCCAAGCGGGGGCTGAAGAGGTCCATCATCCGGCTGAAGTCTTCTATCAAGCGGCATCTTCAATCATCTTTCTTCCGGCTCCATCTTCATCCCGCCGACGCGGAATATCTTTCCTCCATGATGAAATCCTGACGAATGAAGGTTCCTTTAAGGGAGGTCATCCAAGATGGCGTCCCTCGAATTCCGATTGGCTGATAGGATTCTATCAGCCAATCGGAATTAAGGTAGGAATAATCTGATTGGCTGATGGAATCAGCCAATCAGATTCAAGTTCAATCCGATTGGCTGATTGGATCAGCCAATCAGATTGAGCTCGCATTCTACTGGCTGTTCCGATCAGCCAATAGAATACAAGCTCAAATAAATAAAAAACCTTAAAAGGGCCTTTTGCGGGGCATGCCCCAAATAATTCTGCTCTTTTGCCTGTAAAAAAAAACATACAATACTCCCCCAACATTACAACCCACCACCCACATACCCTAATCTAACCCAAACCCCCCTTAAATAAACCTAACACTAAGCCCCTGAAGATCTCCCTACCTTGTCTTCACCACGCCGGGTATCACCGATCCATCCAGAAGAGGGTCCGAAGTCTTCATCCAATCCGGGCGATGTCTTCATCCAAGCGGGGGCTGAAGAGGTCCATCATCTGGCTGAAGTCTTCATCCAAGCGGGGGCTGAAGAGGTCCATCATCCGGCTGAAGTCTTCATCCAAGCGGGGGCTGAAGAGGTACATCTTCTGGCTGAAGTCTTCTATCAAGCGGCATCTTCAATCTTCTTTCTTCCAGCTCCATCTTCATCCCGCCAACGCTGAACATCCTTCCTCCACAACGAACTCCCGATGAATGAAGGTTCCTTTAAGGGACGTCATCCAAGATGGCGTCCCTCGAATTCCAATTGGCTGATAGGATTCTATCAGCCAATCGGAATTAAGGTAGGAAAATTCTGATTGGCTGATTGAATCAGATTAAAGTTCAATCCGATTGGCTGATTGGATCAGCCAATCAGATTGAGCTTGTATTCTTATTTTTATTTATTTATTTGAGCTCGTATTCTATTGGCTGATCGGAACAGCCAGTAGAATGCGAGCTCAATCTGATTGGCTGATCCAATCAGCCAATCGGATTGAACTTGAATCTGATTGGCTGATTCCATCAGCCAATCAGATTATTCCTACCTTAATTCCGATTGGCTGATAGAATCCTATCAGCCAATTGGAATTCGAGGGACGCCATCTTGGATGACCTCCCTTAAAGGAACCTTCATTCGTCAGGAGTTCATCGTGGAGGAAAGATATTCCGCGTCGGCGGGATGAAGATGGAGCCGGAAGAAAGAAGATTGAAGATGCCGCTTGATAGAAGACTTCAGCCGGATGATGGACCTCTTCAGCCCCT
Source organism: Bombina bombina (assembly GCF_027579735.1). NCBI lineage: Eukaryota > Metazoa > Chordata > Amphibia > Anura > Bombinatoridae > Bombina > Bombina bombina. The sequence continues at coordinate 227,390,222 of NC_069500.1, read as the reverse complement.
GCTTGGATGAAGACTTCAGCCGGATGATGGACCTCTTCGGCCCCCGCTTGGATGAAGACATCGCCCAGATTGGATGAAGACTTCGGACCCTCTTCTGGACGGATCGGTGATACCCGGCGTGGTGAAGACAAGGTAGGGAGATCTTCAGGGGCTAAAGGTTAGGTTTATTTAAGGGGGGTTTGGGTTAGATTAGGGGTATGTGGGTGGTGGGTTGTAATGTTGGGGGGTATTGTATGTTTTTTTTTTTACAGGCAAAAGAGCAGAATTCTTTGGGACATGCCCCGCAAAAGGCCCTTTTTAAGGGCTGGTAAGGTAAAAGAGCTTTAAAATTTTTATTGTAGAATAGGATAGGGCATTTTTTTGTTTTGGGGGGCTTTGTTATTTTATTAGGGGGCTTAGAGTAGGTGTAATTAGCTTAAAATTGTTGTAATCTTTTTATATAATGTTTGTAAAATATTTTTTTTATTTTTTGTAACTTAGTTCTTTTTTTATTTTTTTGTACTTTAGTTAGTGTATTTATTTGTATTTATTTGTAGGTATTTGTATTTAATTTATTGATAGTGTAGTGTTAGGTTTAATTGTAACTTAGGTTAGGATTTTTTTACTGGTAATTTTGTATTTCTTTTAGCTAGGTATTTATTAAATAGTTAATAACTATTTAATAGCTATTCTACCTAGTTAAAATAAATACAAAGTTGCCTGTAAAATAAATATTAATCCTAAAATAGCTACAATATTATTATTATTTATATTGTAGCTATATTAGGGTTTATTTTACAGTTAAGTATTTAGCTTTAAATAGGAATAATTTATTTAATAAGATTTATTTTATTTCGTTAGATAAATATTATATTTAAACTTAGGGGGGTGTTAGGGCTAGGGTTAGACTTAGCTTTAGGGGTTAATACATTTATTATAGTAGCGGTGAGGTCCGGTCAGCAGATTAGGGTTAATAATTGTAGGTAGGTAGCGACGACGTTGGGGGGGGGGGGCAGATTAGGGGTTAATAAATATTATGTAGGTGTCGGCAGTGTTAGGGGCAGCAGATTAGGGGTACATAGGGATAATGTAGGTTGCGGCGGTGTGCGGTCGGCAGATTATTAAAATTAATAGAGTGGCAGCGATGTGGGGGGACCTCTGTTTAGGGGTACATAGGTAGTTTATGGGTGTTAGTGTACTTTAAAGCACAGTAGTTAAGAGCTTTATGAACCGGCGTTAGCCCAGAAAGCTCTTAACTCCTGTTTTTTTCTCTGCTGGAGTCTTGTCGTTAGATTTCTAACGCTCACTTCAGCCAAGACTCTAAATACCAGTGATAGAAAGATCCCATTGAAAAGATAGGATACGCAATTGGCGTAGTGGGATCTCCGGTATGGAAAATCCGCGGCTGGAAAGTGAGCATTAGACCTTTTCCTGACTGACTCTAAGTACCAGTGGGCGGCCAAAACCAGCGTTAGGACCCCCTAACGCTGGTTTTGACGGCTAACGTGGAACTCTAAATCTAGGCGTTATTTAGCTGCATAATTCAAACTGCGAAATCGCGTGCACGTTCACATTTGCCCCATAGAAGTCAATGGAGAAGACAAATAGAAAAAATACAACAAAAAACCCTAATCTGTTGTGCAAAGCCCATGAAGTATTCTCCTTGAAAAGTCAACATGAAAATGTGAATATTTAATATTGCAAAAATGTTTTCGCAACGGAATATGTTCTTTATAATTCTAAATAAATGTTTCTATATATGTTTTGATTTTTGGACAGATTTATCTATTTATTGTTGAGATATGTATATGAATATATATATATGTCGAGATATCTCAAGATCTATATGTGAAAATCTATTTGAAAATCCCTTTGGGATAGTGTTTAATGTGCATAAGATTGTAATGTGAAATCTTTTCATTATCTCTAAATATATAAATCCATGTTTCTCTATGTATGTGAATGTATGTCAATGTAAAATCCCTTTATCTGCTTTTTTTCACCCGAGATCTCAGTTCTTTAAACCATTATAACTTTTGTGTTCAATTTTTTTTTTAAATAATTTTTAACAGCAAACAGGGTATTACGGTTAAGGTGGGATCCATTAAAGATCATCTAATTACAGTACATATTTGCTCTAAATCTTGTCACCTATTGAATTTTAATTCAGAACCCACAGTAACACATACAGTATGTTATAGCATAGCAACCTCATAATAAAGCTTAATGTTAGAAAAAGCAACCCCACCCATTTCCATACAGATTGCTATATAAGGTCTACATTATTCCAAATGTAGCAATTTATAAGAGATTTAACATTGTTGAGAAGAAGCAAGGGTTATTCTGCGAAAAACATTAATCTTAATGGCAGCCACACTTCCTAACTACCTAAACACTTATTGCACATGCGCTAACCCGGCAGGAGTTATTAAAGAGACATTTAACACATTGAGAGAGTAATATAAAATTATAAATCATATATATAAAGACAACATTGCAATATACTTTCATTATTTATTTTGTCCCCTTTTTCTGTAATCCCATGCTAAAATTGTAAGCTTTTTATTTCCTGTTAGAAATGGAAATGCAGAACATTGTTATATTCAACACAGACATTGGCTGCACAATCTAGTGACCTATTTATACCTCTACCTAATTGGCATAGAAGGTAACCTAAGTTACAACATGGCAGCTTCCATTGTTTTATAGACACAAAAACTTTACACTTATTTTGTCAATATTTAAACAGCTAATAAAACTTTAAAAAATACATATGCATGTTATTCCCAGACTAATATTGTGTTTGACTGCATAATTTTATCTCTGCATTTATTTAGTATTTAATCTCCTTTTAATATTTCACATTCCAATAAATATATATATAATATATATATATATTTATATATTATATATATAGTTGTGCTCATAAGTTTACATATCCTGGCAGAATTTATTATTTCTTGGCCATTTTTCAGAGAATATGAAAACACAAAAACTTTTTCTTTCACTCGTTAGTGAGAGTGTTTGGCTGAAGCCATTTATTATCAATCAACTGTGTTTAATCTTTTTAAATCATAATGACTACAGAAACTACCCAAATGACCCTGATAAAAGTTTACATACCCTGGTGATTTTGGCCTGATAACATGCGCACAAGTTGACACAAAGGGGTTTGAATGGCCATTAAAGGTAACCATCCTCACCTGTGATCTGTTTTCTTGTAATTAGTGTGTGTGTATAAAAGGTCAATGAGTTTCTGGACTCCTGACAGACCCTTGCATCTTTCATCCAGTGCTGCACTGACAATATCCAAGGAATTGAGAATGCAAATCAGCAGTGTTCAAACTCTAATAAAGAAGTGGAAAATGAGGGGTTCTGTTGAAACCAAACCACGGTCAGGTAGGCCAACTAAAATTTCAGCCACAACTGCCAGGAAAATTGTTCTGGATACAAAGACAAACCCACAAATAACTTCAGGTGAAATACAGGACATGTGATGTGGCTGTTTCAAGATGCACAATAAGGAGGCACTTGAAGAAAAATGGGCTGCATGGTTGAGTGGCCAGAAGAAAGCCATTACTATGCAAATGTCACAAAGTATCCCGCTTACAATACGCCAAACAGCACAGAGACAAGCCTCAAATCTTCTGGCACAAAGTCATTTGGAGTGATAAGACCAAAATTGAGTTTTTTGGCCACAACCATAAATGCTACATTTGGAGAGCAGTAAACAAGGCCTATGATGAAAGGTACACCATTCCTACTGTGAAACACGGAGGTGGATCACTGATGTTTTGGGGATGTGTGAACTACAAAGGCACAGGAAATTTGGTCAGAATTGATGGCAAGATGAATGAAGTATGTTATCAAACAGAACCTCATTTTCCACTTCTTGATTAGAGTTTGAACACTGCTGATTTGCATTCTCAATTCCTTGGATATCTTTTTATATCCCTTTCCTGTTTTATACAGTTCAACTACCTTTTTCCCACAGATCCTTAAACATATCCTCTTTATTGGTGACACGCGTGCTCTGGCTGTTGTATTTATGTGTTTTTTATTGTTACCAATAAAGAGAATATGTTTTAATTGTCCTGGAGGGTGCCGGTTTCTTCTTTTTGAACTATATATATATATATATATTATATATAAATATATATATTTATATATATATATATATATATATATATATAATACAAATAAAAACAAATTTCTTTCATGTAATCGGCAAGAGTCCATGAGCTAGTGACGTATGGGTGATACAATCCTACCAGGAGGGGCAAAGTTTCCCAAACCTCAAAATGCCTAAAATACACTCCTCACCACACCCACAATTAAGTTTTACAAACTTTGCCTCCTATGGAGGTGGTGAAGTAAGTTTGTGCTAGATTTCTACGTTGATATGCGCTTCTCAGCATTTTGAAGCCCGATTCCTCTAAGAGTACAGCGAATGTCAGAGGGTTGTAAAGGGAGTATCACCTATTGAATGCAATGTGTTTCCTCACGGGAGATCTATTTAATAGGTTCTCTGTTATTGGTCATAGAGATTCATCTCCTGCCTCCCTTATTCAGATTGATGATATACTCTCATATTCCATTACCTTTACTGATAACTGTTTCAGTACTGGTTTGGCTATCTGCTATATGTGTATGGGTGTCTTTGGTACGTATGTTTTCATTACTTAAGACGCTCTCAGCTATGGTTTGGCACTTTATATTTTAATATAAAATTTTAAATATATGTTTTGTACTTATATTTGCCATAAGTCAGGTTTATGTATATTTCCTTTTGCAGACTATCAGTTTCATATTTGGGAAAATATTTTTCTTACCTGGGGTATAGTCTTTTTTCAATTAACAATTTTTTCATTAAAATTCACAGGCAAAATTAGGCTTGCGAGGGTGCAAAATGCCAAAGTTTATTGCGTCATTCTTGGCGCAAGAATTTTTTTGGCACGAAAGTACGTCTGATGATGCAAATTCGTCAGTTTCTTGAACAGGTTGCGTCTTCAATGACGCAAGTGTGTCCTTTCCAGATGTTGTTAGCACCAAAACAATTTCAGTTTATGTTGTGCATCATACTTGGTGCCAAATAATTTCATTATTTAAAACCCCATTCATATGTGCCTCTTGCCTTTTTCTATGTCAGAGGCCTATGCTGATTGCATTTTTTTCCCATTCCTGAGACTGCCATATAAGTAAATTGATAATTTTGCTTTATATGTTGTTTTTTCTCTTACATTTGCAAGATGTCTCAATCTGATCCTGTCTCAGAAACCACTGTTGGAATCCTGCTGCATGATAACAGTTCTACCAAAGCTAAGTGCATTTGTTGTAAATTTGTGGAGATTATATCTTGAGCTGTGATATGTAATAGTTGTCATGATAAGCTTTTACATGCAGAGAATGTGTCCATCAGTAATATTATAATGCCTGTTGTTCGTTCAACATCTAATGTACATGATATACCTGTAAATATAAAAGATTTTGTTGCTGATGCAATTCAGAAGGCTTTGTCTGCCATCCCGCCTTCTAACAAATGTGAAAGGTTTTTTAAAACTTCTCAAGTTGATGAAATTTCACATGCTTTGCCAGCAGTTAGATTGGAGTTTTGGGAAAAATTGATGGGGCTATTTCTATTCTTGTTAAACGTCCTACTTTTAATGATCCTTTAGATAGGAAACTTGAATTTTATCTAAGGAAAGCTTATTTATATTCTGGCCATTATCTCAGGCCTGCCATTTCTATGGCTGATGTTGCAGCTGCATCAACTTTTTGGTTGGAAAGTTTAGCGCAACAGGAAATGGATCCTGATTTGTCTAGCATTGTTTGTTTGCTTACTATCTCTTTCTTTCCAAGGTAATAAGTTATTTGGTTCTCAGTTGAATTTGATTATTTCAACTGTCACTGGAGGGAAAGGAGTTTTTTTGCCTCAGGATAAAAGACCCAAGGATAAATCTAAAGCTTCTAATCGCTTTCGTTCCTTTCGACAAAATAAGGAACAGAAACCTAATCCTTCCCCCAAAGAATCTGGTTCCAATTGGAAACCTTCTTCAAGTTGGAGTAAATACATACCGTTTAAGAAACCAAAGCCAGGGGGCGTGTCTAGGCAGGGGCCATGCTAGGTCGCAATATCTGTGGCTCTGAGTTTGATTTCCCTAACCTGCCGGTTACCGGGCTCATCCTGCAATCTTGGCTAAAACCATTTGAAAATTTGAAAAGTCCACAAACTGTGGAACAGAAAGATACCAAACTTGCGGAGCTAATGACAACTGGACCCAGATCTGGACCGCTGGAACCTTAGGCGGCGGCCTCAGCATGAGGCTTCAGCACCCCCCCCCATTAACTTGGTGTATAGCAGTCGTATTGAGACTGCCTACTTCACTCGAAACAGTGAACCATCAACCATAAGAAGGTGCTAAAACAAGAGTCTATTTTGAAATATAAATTGCATTTCATTCATCGTGTGTAAATGGAGGCCCTGGCAAGATGGGAGGCACAAGTGAGCAAGCTCCTACAAGATCACTTTCGAGACCTGGAGAGGGATCTATGTGCTATCTTTCTCGAAGGGAGACTCCCTAATGGGACACATCAGGCACAGACTCAGGCAACTCTGGAACCACAAAACACCCTACCTAACCTTATACCCACTCAGGTAGTCTCTGGGATTCATGGAGCCATGATCTGCGCTGCAATCCCCTTCAGCCAGCGTGTGGTTTACAGGTCAGAGTGGCAAGATTGTAAGATGGCCAAAACAAGCAGGGAGGAGATCCGAAAGAACTCTATAGACCCAGCCTGCAATATGGAGCCGCACGCACTCCCAATACAATCTGAGCTTGGTCCGTGAAGGAATGAAATGGAGGTATGTTCCCCCACTTGCGGTAATAGTGCTGTGACTGTCAGACTTATAGCAGGAGAGCTAAAGCGGTCCTTACTCCTGAGCTCTTTGAGTCAGAATGTCCGCATTGTTAAATGCTGTTATAAGTCCCCATTTTCTGATGTTACCCTGTGCGACACATATGGAGAGCAAGTGTTAACTTGCACATTTTGGAATCGGCTAAAACCCCAGCACCTAACGGTCTATGGTCTGTGGAGAGAGCAACCCACTCCACTTTGGTTTAGGGTGCTGTGAGATGAACGACATGGTGTGGGCTAAATATAACAAGAGAACTGGGTCCTAAGGGCAGCTCTGTTCATTAAGAGCTTGCTGATGATACCGCACCCTTAAGTAACTGATGGAACAAATTACATCATACATAATGCCCCCTCTCACGGGGGAGATTGTCCACCAGGATATCGACTTTAGGACAATAACTATCTGAGGTTTAGTTGATGTTTGATAGATGCTAATACCCTCAATAGACATATCTCTATAAGGTCTATGTTTTTGTATAGCCATTATCTGCCTTAATTTATTCATACCTCACATTTGCATAAGCTAACCCCTGCACACATTAACTCCTATAGTACTACGACGTCCTATGAAGTATATGTGTCCAGCAGATTTTATACTACCTAAGTTAGTTGGGTAATCTGTTTATACTGAGCTAAGATGGGTTGATATTTTACACCTAAGCTACTAATTGCATATTCAAGGTTCATAAATATACTGTTATTTGTATGTAGAGAGAATCTTACTTGTGTATCTAGCAGATGTTATACCAATAGGGGGACACAAATTAAGTTTACTACCAGTCTTGCAATCTATTCTTATAAATGTTAGACCCATATCATGTGAGTAAATTGCCAGATCTCCATTTAGAAGTGGTAGCAGGAGCTGTTGGTCGCAGGGGTATCTCAAGAGGCCTGAAATATACTTGTATTCCTGGCTACATCTAGAAGTAGGTCCCACAGAGCCAATTATAGATTACTGTGTATAATTTCCATAAATTGAGAGGGCGGAATTGAGCACATTGATCTCTAACCATATTGATTGCCTTCTGTCTCTGTGCCACCTGCGGCCGAGGTGGCACACTTGGTTTTCTCGCCAAGGGTTCACTGGTTCTACTATTTATAGGTGATTGCTCATAGACTAGCATTTACATTACACAGATCTCTCTCTTACTCCAACCTTTTAGGATTTGAATGTACAACACTGGAGTCATAGCAGGCATTTGTACCATTATTTGTATTTGTAATCCTACTTTCTAAGAAAACCCTATCACCGTGCTTTAATGTTATATTATGTTTTCATTGGGAATAATTTTTAAATTGTGTAGCACCTTCTGTGATTAAGTAATTTAAAACAGTTAATACTGATGGTTCTTAATATATTATATATGAATTCACATACCAGTTTTCCTCCTTGTTATTATATTTGTATAGGTAGGCCCAAAAGTGGCCTCTAGTGTTCCCAGAGGAAGTTAACATTGTTGCTTTCTTTAAAATGTGCCATTAAGGTCCAAGAGTGACCCTTTTTGTTCCTCCCCTAAATCCTTCCCTCTACGGTTAGATCCGCGTATATGGTACAAGAGAGGCCAATGTGTATATTTAAGGAGGTTTATACTCCATATTTAGACAATGTTTTAGAAGGGGATATTTACTTAAAGAAAAACTGAAGTTGAATGTTCTTTCCTATGGTTATATTTAATTGCCGACTTGTATTGTAGCACATGCCCTTTAACCATTCATTTTGTAATGTTATGTATAACATTTATCTTGTTAAGTGCTACTATGTGCTTTTCAGTGGCTATATGTACAGCAATCTTGTTCTGTTTTTATATTTCAACCTCAATAAAAATTATTATAAAAAAAAAAAAAAAAAAAGAAACCAAAGACAGCCCCAAAGTCCACATGAAGATGCAACCCTCATTCCAGCACAGCTGGTAGGGGGCAGATTAAGATTCTTCCAAGTCATTTGGGCAGATTGTGTCCAAAATCAATGGATTCAGAGTATTGTCTGTCAAGGGTATCGAATAGGATTCAGAGTAAGACCTCCAGTGAGAAGATTTTTTCTCTCACGCATCCCAGCAAATCCAGTGAAGGCTCAGGCTTTTCTGCAGTGTGCTTCAGACCTTGAGCTTTCAGGGGTAATCATACCAGTTCCATTTCAGGAACAGGGTCTGGGATTTTATTCAAATCTATTCTTTGTCCCAAAGAAAGAAAATTCATTCAGGCCAGTTCTGGATCTAAAACTTTTACATCATTATGTAAGAGTGCCAACTTTTAAAATGGTGACTATAAGGACTATTCTGCCTTTTGTTCAGCAAGGACATTATATGTCCACAATAGACTTACAGGATGCATATCTTCATATTCTGATTCATCCAGATCACTATCAGTTTCTGAGATTCTCTTTTCTTAATTTGTTGCTCTTCCATTTTGCCTAGCGACAGCTCCAATAATCTTTTCAAAGGTTCTTGGTGCCCTACTCTCTGTAATCAGAGATCGGGGTATTGCGGTGTTTCCTTATTTGGATGATTTCTTGGTACTAGCTCATACTTTACATTCTGCAGAATCTCACATGAATCAACTAGTGTTGTTTCTTCAAAGACATGGTTGGGGGATCAATTTACTAAAAAGTTATTTGATTACTCAGACAAGGGTCACCTATTTAGGTTTCCAAATAGATTCAGTGTCCATGACTCTAACAGACAAGAAGCAATTAAAATTGGTTTCAGCTTCTCAGAACCTTCAGTCTCAATTATTCCCTTCAGTAGCTAAGTGCATGGAAGTTTAGGTCTCATGACTGCAACATCGGACGTGATCCCTTTTGCTCATTTTCATATGAGATCTCTCCAGCTTTGTATGCTGAACCAATGTTGCAGGGATTATACAAAGATATCACAATTAATATCCTTAAATCCCAATGTTCGACTATCTCTGACTTGGTGGTTAGATCACCATCATATAGTTCAAGGGGCCTCTTTTGTTTGTCCAACCTGGACTGTGATCACAACAGATGCAAGTCTTTCAGGTTGGGGAACTGTCTGGGAATCTCTGACAGCACAAGAAGTTTGGAAACCTCAAGAGGCGAGGTTACCAATTAATATCTTAGAACTCCGTGCTATTTTCAGGGCTCTTCAGGTTTGGCCTCTGTAGAAGAGAGAACCATTCATTTGTTTTCAGACAGAAAATATCACAACTGTGGCATATGTCAATCATCAGGGTGGGCTCACAGTCCCCAAGCTATGAAAGAAGTATCTCGGATACTTGCTTGGGAGGAATCCAGCTCGCTCCTGTCTAATTTCTGTGGTTCATATCCCAGGTATAGACAATTGGGTAGCGGATTATCTCAGCTGTCAGACTTTACATCAGGGGGAGTGGTCGCTCCATCCAGATGTGTTTTCTCAGATTGTTCAGATGTGGAGTCTTCCAGAAATGGATCTGATGGCTTCCCATCTAAACAAGAAACTACCCAGGTACTTATCCAGGTCCAGGGATCCTCAGGCAGAAGTGGTGGATGCATTAGCAGTTCCTTGGTGTTACCAACCTGCTTATATCTTCCCGCCTCTGGTTCTTCTTCCAAGAGTGATTTCCAAGATCATCATGGAACAATCATTTGTGTTGCTGGAAAATGTCAAGACATTTGATAAAACATACTAAAAGTTATTTGCGTTTAGCTATTTTTTTACAATCCCAAAACATGTAATGCAAACAGCTTATTGTAAAAAGAGCGTAATGTACCATAATGTGCCTAGAAATCAATCGATTTCCTTGAAACTTGCACTACCTACGTTTTTCACTTCCCAAACTTATGCTAGAAGTTCCATGGATTTTGGTTTCCCACAATGCAAATAAGTGACATTAAAGGGACAGTATACTGTAGAATAGTTGTTCCCTTAATGTGTTTACAATTGCTTTTTTTTACCAACTGCAGGGTAAAGAATGTAGGCATATTAGCTTTTAAAGGTTTATTTGTGTATATTAAAGCTCTGATTTTGTGTTTTTAAGCCACAACCTAATAAAATGGGTTGAGCTTGTAGGTATAATCAGATCTCATTACTGTATCACATTGTGTACATATACCTACTTCTTTATCTTATATCTGTCCATAAAACAATCACCAGTACTTGGAGAGAACAATGGAAAATCAACATTGTATTACCTTATCGCTGCTATATCCCACTGGGAGTGTAATTTCTTCTGCTGGCTGTGTTTACCAAGCTTATCTATAGCTTGGACCTGCGGCCACAAACTTTCAGAATAGGTGGTGATATCACATGCTAAATCAACTATTTCAAATGCCAATATAAGGGTAAAGGAGCTACTTGTAAACAATTTAAAGGGGAGAACATTTTTGAGTAAACTGTCCCTTTAAGCTTGTTTTTGCAGAGCGTAATGTGGCTTAACATATAAAAAAGAACTTAATGTTAACCAATTTCCTCCAAATCTCACACAATACAACAATATATATTATATATATATATATATATATATATATATTATATATATACACCAACAAAAGATTGCAATAGGACTACACAAATAACATGGGTATGCCTTATATGGTTATTATTATAATTTACCTTCAGGCTAGAGTGCTGGTGCATATATAGAATTTACAGAATTGAGTGAAAAATAATTTGACTAAAAAAGATGCACTTAGATAGCACTTCTGTCTCCCCTTATGTAAAGTACATCATGTTATAAGGGGTAATGAGCTGGGTATTAATTTAAAACATAACTTTTAATGCAAATGTAAAAGTTAAAACAAAATGTGTAACATTAAAACCACAAACAAGATTCAGAGATGTATTATCAAGATACTATTTTAGCACTACAGGTGGTCTGGTGGTAACTATGTAAGAGTATATAGTGAAATTAGCCAAAACCAAGTAAATTTAGGAATAGTGTTGGTCAGCATAGGACCTTTCAGAGTTTAATATTAACACTCTGTCCTTTTAATAGTGTTGTATAATAATCAGGTTGTCACAATAGGATGGTCATTAATTGGGCACTAAATTGCTTTTTAATGGGGTTGAATATTAGAATTATAGTATTTTATAGACATTACTGTGGAAATATTGCACACGCCACAGACAAACCTAGTATGTATTGTTATTGGTTAATGTTTAGCACTGTATAAACCCATCAAGTATCAGAACTAGTTACCTGAAAACCTGTGTAATAGTTTACTGCAGTGTTGCTATTGTATGTCTTTATCTATTTACCAGGTGTCTTAAGGAAATTCCAGTTCTGTTTACAGTATATGGAAATTAGAATTGCATTGGACATTCAGCCACCCTCCCTTGACATGTTTTGTAGTGTAAATTACGGCTGTCTCAAAAGGTGATGCGCGCTGGCGTCCGTGGGTTGTATAATACCTAAGCCCCGCCCCCTTCTTCAATCCTAACCCTATCTGTGCCCATCCGTGGTTAGATTGATACCAAACTAGTGGTTATGTCATTAGGTGACCGGAGTCAAATGTTTTAATTCAAAACCTAAAGTGAGTTCAAACAAAAGCAATGCTGATAGCATACTAGCCGAAACGCGTCAGATGCTACGCTATACAGCACTGCCCTCTGTGCAGTTTTTACTACCTGACATGTAGTATCCTGTGATAAGAGGAATAAAAGTTTATTTAAACTCTACCTGAGGCTCGCTGGTTTTTTCTCATGTTTGGATGTTTTATAATAGGTTAAGTATTTATATAAATTACCAAATTTGCCCATTGTACATTTCGCTTGTATTTAGATGTATGATGTTCTTATAGTAAACTTTTTTTTTTTTTTAATATATATTAATTTATATTCCAATTCATTATACAACAAAAATAGAGAGCATCAAGAAGAACATCATAACACAACATGGCATTACATTGAAAAAAACAAATAGATGAGCATATTGTCAGGTACATAGGCACAGAAAATATTTAAATCAACAAGAAACCCAAATCATGAATATTGCTCTTAAACTTCATACTTAAACCAACTTGGACCTGCAATACATAACAATTCAAACATTTCATAGAAATAGATATACAAGGTACTTTATAAAATATATTAAGGTAAGCTTGAGCACAAGATTATGATTACATAAATAGACAACAGCAAGTGTAAACCATATCTTTATGCTAGGGACTAATTTACCTCTTCTTCGTGTTCAAAATAAACCAACTAAACTTTTCTCATGAAATTGGGATTTTTCAATAGTACTTTTCTTAACAAAAAAAAGTGGAAGGAATACCCTGCATCATAGCCTCCTAAATTCCACCACCACCAACCCATGTTCAAGATTTATTTTAAAACCATGATGATGGGAATAAGTCCCATAATATTACATTTTCAAAATAAGCATACCTATGGAATTGCTTAGTGAGTATATATTGTGTCGATATGGGATAGGACTAGATAATTTTCAGCCATTTCTTAAAAAAAGACTTATTTGCCTGTTATGCAAATTAGATATGTTGTATTGTTCAATCATAATCTGTGATTTAATTGCCTGAATGAACAGCCCAAGAAGAGGAGCTGTAGAATTTTCCCAATTTTTCAAATTAGGTGTAATCATGATGGCTGTGTTGACGAGGTTACAATTTTGGTTGTTTGTAGTCTTGTACAGAAAAAAATATATTTTGGCTCTATTTCAAATTTGTCCTGTGTATTTTTTAGTTAGCCAAAAATTAACTGGAAGAAGAGGAGCCTCACAAAGCCATTTAATACCTGTTTTAATTACATCAATATCCACAGCTTCAAAACTCTAGACCAAATATAGGGATGTCTTGTCTAAATTTAACTGGCCTTGTTTTGCCCAACAATATTTTATAGAGAAGCAAAATGTAAATGATTCCCTTGCCTACAGAGGTTAATATAGTAGCCGATTTTCCCAAATCACTCCTCCCCACTGACCTAATTGCATCTTCTTATAGATATAATGGCTTAATTGAAGATACGCAAATAAATTATTATTGGGCTAGGTTATACTCAGTGGCTATACTATCAAAGGTTATCATCCCATATTCCCCTTCCCAAAGTTTGTATTATAGTAGTTAGACCATTGTAAGCCCACCTATTAAATTTCTCAGACTGACTCCATGGAAGAAATTCCGGGTCTCCTCTAATAGGTAAAAAAAGCAGCATTTGTGAAAATTAAGCTTCAGTGGTTTTACAAAATTGTTGCCAAGCTTTGACCACATTATATATACTAAAATAAATGTTAAATAGCTTCAGGAAGTTGTGTATGTGGACAGTGCAAAATAGCTTTAAGGGAGAAAGGATGTATTAGCTTTTCTTCCACAGTTATATTGGTCAGGTAATCAGATGACAAGAGTCAATTCACTGCCTGTCTTGTGAAAAAAAATGCAACTTAATATTGTCAACATGATCTATTGGATCTTGGGTTTCCCTTATTAATGGTTCACAATAGAGATATAAAGTACTAAAAAGGGGGGGGGGGGGTAATTTTATACAGTTAAGATGTGTATTGTTTTTGGATTTAATCTACATTTCTTTTTGGGCCTAATTATGTATCTGACAAGAAAAAAAGGTCATCAGTTGGATATTATGGGGGTAGTTATCAAGCCGTCAACCTAAAATACGCTGGAATTCTGCAGCATATTTGTGGCGAGGCTGATTCGCCTTAGTTATCAAAGGCTCGAGACAGGCAAAAGTAGAATTTTGTGACGTAAACTTCGATCCGCCGGAATCAGTCCGACACAGATCGATTCTTACGTCACTCCAGATGTTCCGCACACAACGTGCGGCACAATCCTCACTACCTTTTCCTAGTTATCAAATGACTAGCAGGTACGCTCGGCTCTTTTACGGCCCCAGCGTACCTGGTTTTCAAACCGCCACCCCTGGAGGCGGCGGATCCATAGGAATCAATGGGAGTCTGACCATAGCGAAAGTACAAGTTCGCTGCTGACAGACATCCCATTGATTTCTATGGGAGCTGTCTGCACCTAACACCCTAACATGTAGCCCAAGTCTAAACACCACTAATCTGCCCCCCCCTACACCGCCGCAACTAATAAAGTTATTACCCCCTAAACCGCCGCTCCCAGAGCCCACCGCAAGCTACTCTATACATATTAAACCCCTAAACCGCCATTCCCGGAGCCCACCGCAACTATAATAAATGTATTAACCCCTAAACCGCCGCTCCCTGACCCGCCGCAACCTATATTAAACTTATTAACCCCTAATCTGTCCCCCCTACACCGTCGCCACCTATAATACATTTATTAACCCCTATCCTGCCCCCCCACTACGCCGCCGCCACTGTAATAAAATTATTAACCCCTAAACCTAAGTCTAACACTAACCCTAACGCCCCCCTAACTTAAATATTAATTAAATAAATCTAAATAATATTTTTATTATTAACTAAATTAATCCTAATTAAAACGAAATACTTACCTTTAAAATAAACCCTAATATAGCTACAATATAAATAAAAATTATATTGTAGCTATCTTAGGATTTATTTTTATTTTACAGGCAACTTTCAATTTATTTTAACTACGTACAATAGCTATTAAATAGTTATTAACTATTTAATAGTTACCTAGCTAAAATAAACTGAAATTTACCTGTAAAATAAATCCTAACCTAAGTTCTAATTACACCTAACACTACACTATACTTTAATAAATTATTCCTATTTAAAACTAAATACTTACCTGTAAAATAAACCCTAATATAGCTACAATATAAATAATAATTATATTGTAGCTATCTTAGGATTTATATTTATTTTACAGGTAACTTTGTATTTATTTTAGCTAGTTAGAATAGTTATTAAATAGTTATTAACTATTTAATAACTACCTAGCAAAAAGAAATATCCAAATTACCTGTAAAATAAATCCTAACCTAAGTTACAAGTAAACCTAATACTACACTATCATTAAATTAATTAAATAAACTACCTACAAATAACTACAATTAAATACAATTACATAAAACTAACTAAAGTACAAAAAATAAAAAAAGCTGTTACAAAAAATAAAAAAATAAGTTACAAACATTTTAAAAATATTACAACAATTTTAAGCTACTTACACCTAATCTAAGCCCCCTAATAAAATAACAAACCCCCCCAAAATAAAAAAAAATGCCCTACCCTATTCTAAATTAAATAAAGTTCAAAGCTCTTTTACCTTACCAGCCCTTAATGATCGGAACAGCCAATAGAATGCGAGCTCAATCAGATTTTTCCTACCTTAATTCCGATTGGCTGATAGAATCCTATCAGCCAATCGGAATTGAGGGGACGCCATCTTGGATGACGTCCCTTAAAGGAGCCTTCATTTGTCGTAGTCCGTCAGTGAAGAAGGATGTTCCGCGTCGGCGGGAGGAAGATTAAAGACCCGGCTTGGAAGATGACATCGCCCGGATAGAAGACCTCTTCAGCGCCTCTTGGAAGATGACATCGCACGGATCGAAGACTTCTTCAGCGCCGCCTGGATGATGACTTCATCGGATGGAAGATTTCTTCAGCGCCGCTTGGAGGATTAACTTCTTCCGCTCCGGATGTCCACTTCGGTTCCATCGCTGCTCGGCTGAGTGAAGACGACTCAAGGTAGGATGATCTTCAGGGGATTAGTGTTAGGTTTTTGTAAGGGGGGGCGGGTTAGATTAGGGGTATGTGGGTGGTGGGTTTTAATGTTGGGGTGGGTTGTATTTTTCTTTTACAGGCAAAGAGCTGAACTTTTTGAGGCATGCCCCCACAAATGGCCCTTTTAAGGGCTGGTAAGGTAAAAGAGCTTTGAACTTTATTTAATTTAGAATAGGGTAGGGCATTTTTTTATTTTGGGGGGGGTTTGTTATGTTATTAGGGGTCTTAGATTAGGTGTAAGTATCTTAAAATTGTTGTAATATTGTTGTAATATTTTTAAAATGTTTGTAACTTATTTTTTTATTTTTTGTAACTTAGCTTTTTTTATTTTTTGTACTTTAGTTAGTTTATGTAATTGTATTTAATTGCAGTTATTTGTAGGTAGTTTATTTAATTAATTTAATGATAGTGTAGTATTAGGTTTAATTGTAACTTAGGTTAGGATTTATTTTACAGGTAATTTTGTATTTCTTTTAGCTAGGTAGTTATTAAATAGTTAATAACTATTTAATAACTATTCTAACTAGCTAAAATAAATACAAAGTTACCTGTAAAATAAATATTAATCCTAAGATAGCTACAATATAATTATTATTTATATTGTAGCTATATTAGGGTTTATTTTACCGGTAAGTATTTAGTTTTAAATAGGAACAATTTATTAAAGTATAGTGTAGTGTTAGGTGTAATTATAACTTAGGTTAGGATTTATTTTACAGGTAAATTTCAGTTTATTTTAGCTAGGTAAGCTATTAAATAGTTAATAACTATTTAATGGCTATTGTACCTAGTTAAAATAAATTGAAAGTTGCCTGTAAAATAAAAATAAATCCTAAGATAGCTACAATATAATTATTATTTATATTGTAGCTATATTAGGGTTTATTTTAAAGGTAAGCATTTAGTTTTAAATAGGATTAATTTAGTTAATAATAGAAATATTATTTAGATTTATTTAATTAATATTTAAGTTAGGGGGGCATTAGGGTTAGGGTTAGACTTAGGTTTAGGGGTTAATAATTTTATTACAGTGGCGGGCAGTGTAGTGGGGGGCAGAATAGGGGTTAATAAATTTATTATAGGTGACGACAGTGTAGGGGGGGCAGGATAGGGGTTAATAGGTTTAATATAGGTTGTGGCGGGTTCAGGGAGCGGCGGTTTAGGGGTTAAACTATTTATTTAGTTGCGGCGAGGTGCGGGATCAGCAGGATAGGGGTTAATAATTTTATTAAAGAGGGCGACGGTATAGGGGGGCAGGATAGGGGTTACTAGGTATACTGTAGGTGGCAGCGGTGTCCGGGAGCGGCGGTTTAGGGGGTTAATACATTTATCAGAGTTGCGGCAGGGTCTAGGAGCGGCGATTTAGGGGTTAATACATTTATAAAAGTTGCGGCAGGGTCTAGGAGCGGCGGTTTAGGGATTAGTAACTTTATTGAGTTGCGGGAGGCTCCGGGGGCGCCGGTATAGGGATAGAACAGTGTAGTTTAGTGTGAGTGCTTAGTGACAGGCTAGCAATAAAGCTGGGAAAAAGCCGAAGAGCAGCGAGATCGGATGAGTGATAACTCTCACAGTCCGCTGCTCATCGCCCCACGATTTTTGACAGCTTTATTTGATAACTTAGGCGAACGTATTCAAGGTCCGCGGCGGCGAAGGTAGGCGAGCTTAGGCGGGTGTATTTGGCCGGTGAAGGCAGAAAAGTAGACGGCTTGATAACTACCCCCCTATGTGGTATCTATTATATTGTTGTTCTCATATGAACATAGAGTAATTGTTCTGTTCTTCTAGACCTCTAGGTTGTACACTATCCATTAGGTATATCCATCTGGTCTCAGCTTTTCAATAAAGCCTTCTCAAGGTACCCTCTTCTTAATCCCAATGACATTTTTTGTATACCATAACATTCTAGTTCTGATGTTTTAGATTGATGATGTCTAAAAAAGTGTGAAGCTACAGTATTTTTTTTGTCTTTAGAAAGATCTTTGGGACCATTATGGATATTTTGAAGGTGTTCCATGATTCTGGTATGCAGTTTCCTTGTTGTCATACCAATGTAGGTCCGTGGGCATTTACATTGAAGGACATAAATGACTCCAGTGGTATTACAACTGATGTAAGTTTTAATTTTATGTTGTTTACCAAACCTGTCTGTAATCATTTTTTTCTTTAGCATATGGCAGCATGAAGAGCAATTGCCACAAGGGAACGATCCTTGTTCCACTGGTTTTAATTTCTTGTTCTTCTTTACATAGTGACTGAGACTTAGGATCTCTTTTAAGTTCCTCGCTCTCCTATAGCTGATTTCTACTCTCTCCCCAATTAGATCCCTTAATAGGGGATCAGCTTGCAGTATATTCCAATTCTGTTGGATTATATTTACAATTTGTTTGGTTTGTTCGTTGTAGGTTAATATCAGTCGGGGTCTTATTATCAGGACTTGTGTTTTGGACTTTCACCAGTTTTGATCTTTGAGCTTTTCTTTTAGCCTTGAGGATCGATCTTCTACTGTATCCTATTGAAAGTAGCCTATTTTCAAGTTCCAATGCTCTCTTTTGAAGACTATTTCATCTGAGCAGTACCTTTCCAATCTCAAGCATTCCCCAATGGGCAATAATTTAGTAGTATTCGGTGCATGGGCACTGGTCAAATGGAGTACATTGTTAGTTGCTGTCTCCTTCTGAATAGATCGGTACTTAAAGACCATCACTTTCTTTGTAAATTTATAGATCATGAAATGAGATGTTAAGCAGTGGTCTTATGACCACTGCCTCTTAACTTACATTTCCAGTGAGCCGGAAAGTATGGGGGTAGATAGCAGCATCCGCTGCTTGGTAAATCTACCCCATAATGTAAACAGTTTAATGTAAAAGGAGCTTAATGTACCAAATGTGCCTAAATATCAATTAATTGCCTTGAAACTTGGTACAACCTCAAATTTTCACTATCCAAACCAATCCTAGAAGTTTCATGGATTTTGCTGTCCCCCAAGGCAACGTACAACAAAGAACTTAGATGTTAACCAATTTCCCCCAATCTTCGCACAATACAGTAAAGAGCTTAATGTACCAAAATGTGCTTAAACATCAGTAAATTTCCTTGAAACTTGTCAGGACCTCTGTTTTTAACTATCCAAGCAAATCCTAGAAGTTTCATGGATCTTGGTTTCCCACAAGGCAAATGAGTGACATTAAGTTTGTTTTTTGGGGAGCTTAATGTGGCTTAACATAGAAAAATGCACTTAGATGTTAACCAATTACCCCCAAACTTCACACAATACAATCATCTATCTATTAAAACATATTTTTTTACCATCTTAAAACATTTCATGTGAACGGCTTAATGTTAAAAGAGCTTGATGTACCAAAATCTGCCTACACGTCAAACAATTTCTTTGAAACTTGGCACAACCTTAGTTTTTCCCTATCCAAGCCTATCCTGGAAGTTTCATGGATTTTGGTGTCCCACAAGGCAAATGTATCTATTCAAACATATCTGTAATATTTTGGGATGTTTGGCAAACCATACCAAAAGTGTTATTCACATTTAACTATTTTTTTACAATCCTAAAACATTTAGGGGTAGATATATTAATAGTCGAGGAGATATATTTTTCTGTAGCTAATCATGTCCGCTCAACCTCGTTAAATGCTGACAGCATACACTGTAGGTATTTAACATTGCACATGCACTTTTGTGAAATTCTAGTGCAATGCCACCCCCTGCTCACTGCCGGCCAATCAGTCTCTAGCAGGGACTGTCAATCATCCCAATTGGATCGGGATGACTTCAATTTGCCACCTTTTAGGTGCAGACAAGTTAAGGAGCAGCGATCTTATGACTCCGAAACAGCATCCGCTGCTTAATAAATTGAGTCCTTAACCCCTTAACGACCGAGGACGTGCAGGGTACGTCCTAAAAAAAAAGGCAGTTAACGCCTGAGGACGTACCCTGCACGTCCTCGGTGTGGAAAGCAGCTGGAAGCGATCCTGCTCGCTTCCAGCTGCTTTCCGGTTATTGCAGTGATGCCTCGATATGGAGGCATCCTGCAATAACTCTAGATGGCCATCCGATGCAGAGAGAGCCACTCTGTGGCCCTCTCTGCACCGGACATCGATGGCCGGTATCGTTGGTGGGTGGGAGCCGACTTGGGAGGCGGGTGGGCGGCCATCGATGGGACGGGTAATGTAGAGGGGGGCGGGGATCGGGGGCAGGGCCGATGGGGGCGCGCACGGACGCGCGCGCGTGCACGGGGGGGGGGGGGGGGGGCGCTTGCACGGGGCGGGAGCGGGTGGGAACGCTACACTACAGAAAATATAACTGTGCATAAAAGTTTGAGAAAGGGGTATTTTTATTTGAAATATAAATCGAAGGTATCTAGGAGGGGGTGGGGGGTTGGTCTTTGGTGGGGCAGGGAGCTACACTACAGAAAAGGGGAAAAATAAAAAAATATAATCAATTTTATTCTAAACTGGGTACTGGCAGACAGCTGCCAGTACCCAAGATGGCGGCTATTAAGACAGAGGGGGAGAGTTAGAGAGCTGTTTGGTGGGGGATCAGTCAGGTTGGGGGCTAAAGGCGGGGTCCTACAGAGCAGCATATGTAAATATGCCTTTTCTTTAAAAAAAAAAAAAGCCCAAATATAGCTTTTATTTTAGTACTGGCAGTTTCTGCCAGTACTTAAGATGGCGGGGACAATTGTGGGGTGGGGGAGGGAAGAGAGCTGTTTGGGAAGGATCAGGGGGTCTGATGTTTCAGGTGGGAGGCTAAGCTCTACACTAAAGCTAAAATTAACCCTGCAAGCTCCCTACAAGCTACCTAATTAACCCCTTCACTGCTAGCCATAATACATGTGATGCGCATTTAGCGGCCTAAGTACCAAAAAGCAACGCCAAAGCCATATATGTCTGCTATTTCTGAACAAAGGGGATCACAGAGAAAAATTTACAACCATTTATGCCATAATTGCACAAGCTGTTTGTAAATAATTTCAGTGAGAAACAAAAAGTTTGTGAAAAAGGGAACTTTTTTTTTTTATTTGATCGCATTTTGGCGGTGAAATGGTGGCATGAAATATACCAAAATGTGCCTAGATCAATACTTTGGGTTGTCTGCTACACTAGACTAAAGCTAAAATTAACCCTACAAGCTCCCTACAAGCTCCCTAATTCAGTGGCGTAGCGTGGCTTCTCAGCGCCCAGGGCAAGGCAAGAATTGCGCCCCCCTAATCCATTAGCACTGACTGAGTCTCTTCCACCAGTACAGTAGGGATTGGCAAATTTGCTTTGAATCTAGGAGACAGGTTTTTGTTTTAAAACAAACAAAGCTTTATTTTAACAACAAAAATATATACTATATATATATATATATATATATATATATAATTCTAAACTCTACATTCATCCTTAAAAATTAGGATTCAATATGGTTGCAGGCAGCCATTACTTTATTATATACATTAAGTAAGTACATTATATAACTTAACAATTACATTTTTTTATGGTTTAATATTTAAACATGGGATTTCATTTTTTAAATACATCTGAGCCAGCATGCCAGAGTGTGAGAGTGATCTATGCTGCTTTAAAGTGAAAGCCAGTTATTATTTTTTTTAAATTCATTTTTAACTTGGGTAAAACATACAAGATGTAGATCATCTACATCTTGTATGTTTTATTTTACCCAGGTTAAAAATGAATTTGAAATAAAATAACCAGCTTTCACTTTAAAGCAGCATAGATCACTCTCACACTCTGGCATGCTGGCTGGCTCAGACTCTGGGTCCTTTGGAAGTTGGAATTTGGCTGGCTGGCTCAGAGTGACTCTGGGTCCTTTCGAACTTGGCTGGCTGGCCCTGCGACGTCACCTGGGTGACGGTAGAGGCTAAGCTGCATTTTGCGTGCGTTGCCATTTCCAATCCCTATTCCCCAGGGCCCCAGGCAAAAACAGGGGCTATAATAATTTAATTATAATTCTGGCTGGCAGTGGCACTGGTGGTCTGGTTCTGATATGGACCCGGTGATGAGTTTGGTAATTTCTGTTGACACTACTTACCTTATCATTGCGGGAGCGGCGTGCTAGTCAGTCTGACTCCTCTCTGGCTCTGCTGCTCTGACTTCTTCCTCCCTCCTGACATGTGCGCTGGGAGTGGGAGTGGACCGTGCTAACTAGTCTAGAAGCAGGTAACGGTCGGATAGGATTACACTCATAAAATTATGATAATTAAATCATTACACAGCACGTCTTGACTTCAGAGTAGTAGACAGTTCACTTAAGAGACAGAACGGCTGGGCGCAAGCGCCTGTCAGATTTTTTAGCCTCCCTGTAGCGCCGCTGGGAGTGGGACTGTGACTGTCTACTGTCTTGAGATGGTGGGGACTGGGGAGGCTGGGAGCCAAGCATTTTGCGCCCCCTCAGAATTTTGCGCCCGGGGCAACCGCCCCTGTGGCCCCCCCCACGCTACGCCACTGCCCTAATTAACCCCTGCACTGCTGGGCATAATACACGTGTGGTGCGCAGCGGCATTTAGCGGCCTTCTAATTACCAAAAAGCAATGCCAAAGCCATATATGTCTGCTATTTCTGAACAAAGGGGATCCCAGAGAAAAATTTACAACCATTTGTGCCATAATTGCACATGCTGTTTGTAAATAATTTCAGTGAGAAACCGAAAGTTTGTGAAAAAGTGAACGATTTTTTGTATTTGATCGCATTTGGCGGTGAAATGGTGGCATGAAATATACCAAAATTGGTCTAGATCAATACTTTGGGATGTCTTCTAAAAAAAAATATATACATGTCAAGGGATATTCAGGGATTCCTGAAAGATATCAGTGTCCCAATGTAACTAGCGCTAATCTTGAATAAAATGGTTTGGAAATAGCAAAGTGCTACTTGTATTTATGGCCCTATAACTTGCAAAAAAAGCAAAGAACATGTAAAAATTGGGTATTTCTAAACTCAGGACAAAATTTAGAAAATATTTAGCATGGGTGTTTTTTGGTGGTTGTAGATGTGTAACAGATTTTGGGGGTCAAAGTTAGAAAAAGTGTGTTTTTTCCATTTTTTTCTCATAGTTTATAATTTTTTTTATAATAAAATTATAATTATAATTTAGCGGCCTAAGTACCAAAAAAGCAACGCCAAAGCCATATATGTCTGCTATTTCTGAACAAAGGGGATCACAGAGAAAAATTTACAACCATTTATGCCATAATTGCACAAGCTGTTTGTAAATAATTTCAGTGAGAAACAAAAAGTTTGTGAAAAAGGGAACTTTTTTTTTTATTTGATCGTATTTGGCGGTGAAATGGTGGCATGAAATATACCAAAATGTGCCTAGATCAATACTTTGGGTTGTCTGCTACACTAGACTAAAGCTAAAATTAACCCTACAAGCTCCCTACAAGCTCCCTAATTAACCCCTGCACTGCTGGGCATAATACACGTGTGGTGCGCAGCGGCATTTAGCGGCCTTCTAATTACCAAAAAGCAATGCCAAAGCCATATATGTCTGCTATTTCTGAACAAAGGGGATCCCAGAGAAAAATTTACAACCATTTGTGCCATAATTGCACATGCTGTTTGTAAATAATTTCAGTGAGAAACCGAAAGTTTGTGAAAAAGTGAACGATTTTTTGTATTTGATCGCAATTGGCGGTGAAATGGTGGCATGAAATATACCAAAATTGGTCTAGATCAATACTTTGGGATGTCTTCTAAAAAAAATATATACATGTCAAGGGATATTCAGGGATTCCTGAAAGATATCAGTGTCCCAATGTAACTAGCGCTAATCTTGAATAAAATGGTTTGGAAATAGCAAAGTGCTACTTGTATTTATGGCCCTATAACTTGCAAAAAAAGCAAAGAACATGTAAAAATTGGGTATTTCTAAACTCAGGACAAAATTTAGAAAATATTTAGCATGGGTGTTTTTTGGTGGTTGTAGATGTGTAACAGATTTTGGGGGTCAAAGTTAGAAAAAGTGTGTTTTTTCCATTTTTTTCTCATAGTTTATAATTTTTTTTATAATAAATTATAAGATATGATGAAAATAATGCTATCTTTGGAAAGTCCATTTAATGGCGAGAAAAACGGTATATAATATGTGTGGGTACAGTAAATGAGCAAGAGGAAAATTACAGCTAAACACAAACACCGCAAAAATGTAAAAATAGCCTTGGTCCCAAACGGACAGAAAATGAAAAAGTGCTGTGGTCATTAAGGGGTTAATGTGAACAGCTTAATGTAAAAAAGAGCTTAATGTACCATAATGTCACAAACAACAACAGACATTGCAAATTTAAGCATGTTTGAAGATCCTGTGGCATAGTATGGAAAAATAAATTCAAATATGAATCTATAACCTCCAACCTTCCAAAGCAGAGGACTCCAGCTAGACAAAGCTACCTAGAAAATGTATTGGCTTTTGAAGAAATATTAGCCTACCTAGTTTTTACGTTAAGCCGTTCACATTAAATGATTGTAAAAAAATAGTTAAATGTGAATAACTTTTGTTATGTTTTATCAAACATCTTGAAATTCTCCAGATATGTTTGAATAGATAAAGTCTTGTATTGTGTGAAGTCTGAGGCGGCGGAAAGAAATCAGCCCAATCGGGATGATTGAAACCCCCTGCTAGCGGTCGCAAATATTCAGGGGTCGGCATTGCACAAGCATTTTACTATAAATGCTTGTGCAATGATAAATGACGACAGCGTATGCTGCAGGCATTTATCGATGTGTGGTGGACATGATCCCCTTCAGCAAATCATGTCCGCCCGCACATTGATAAATCTACCCCTAAATGTTTTGGGATTGTAAAAAAATTGTTAAATGTGAATAATTGTTTGTATGTTATATCAAACGTCTTGAAATTTATATTTCTAAATATATATATTTTTGTATTGTGTGAGATTTGGAGGATATTGGTTCTTTTTTTGTACGTCAAGCCACATTAAGCTCCCCTAAAAACAAGCTTAATGTCACTCATTTGCATTGTGGGAAAACAAAATCCATGGAAATTCTAGGATAAGTTTGGGAAGTGAAAAACTTAGGTAGAGCAAATTTTCAAAGCAATTGATTGATTTTTAGGCAAATTATGGTACATTAAGCTCTTTTTACATTAAGCTGTTCACATATGGGGCCAATTTCTCAATGTCCACCCCACATCGATAAATGACGACAGCATACGCTGTCATCATTTATCATTGCACAAGCATTTCTAGGAAAATGCTTTTGCAATGCAGCCCTCTGCACTAGCAGGGTGTGTCAATTATGAGACAAGATTAAAGCAATCTGAGGTCAAGATAAAGCTGAGCAAGTGAAGCTGTAACAGACAGCAAACTGCTTTCCTGTCTAAGCATGCGTCTCACCTCCAGTGCAACCTCAGGGTGGACCTAAATGATCTGGATGGATGAGTAATATGAAAAGAAGCCACCAAATGAGGAGCATGAATATCACTTTCAAGCTCCCAAGAATTATGCTCTGGACCACAACCCTTCCATCTGACTTCAGACAATCCCTTGGAATTCGAGAATCCAATATCTTTTGGACCTCATATTCCTCCAAACCAGTAACTGACACATGAAAAATGGGTGTTTGTATTTTGAGAACAAAATGGGGGGATGTATGGGAAGTTGAGAAGATTCAAAAGAGTAATATGGGGTCTGATTTGGAAGATTTTACCACATAAAATTGTATTTTTTTATTATTTATTTTTTTTCCACATAAGAATTTTAAATACACATTTCAAGGGTACAAGTTTCAAACATATTAGGACCAGAACTAATAGGACTACCATCTACCACAAACACTATGGCTTGATCTTTCTATGCCTTCAAAAGGTAAAAACATCTGCTGAGCATAGGTAAAATCTAGAAAGCAGCCACTGGCACTGGAATCAATGGTACACCTGAGTTCAACCTGTCTTTTAGCCAAATGAAAAACAATAAGAATAGATAAATGTTTTACTGTTGCAGAAGAAGTAGTGCTAAAGAAAATACTAAGATTTTTTTGCTGGGGGGACAATTATTAATTATATGCCTCACATTACCACAATATAAACAAAGTTTAGACAGGAAACAGTGTTGTCATTCTTCTGGTGGTAATGAACCCTTTTATTACCCTGATTTACAAAGGTTCACATTTTGATTCAAAATACTCCATAGGAAATTTAACCTTGAGCTTAGCTTTACTAGAAACAGTCTTAGCAAATCAGTCAAGAACTACGGCTAATTAATCCTTAGTTCATCAGACAATCCAGTTCTAAACTGATCAGCTAATACATCCTCATTCCATCCTGTATCACCAGACAACAAACACAATCCAGCAATGTAATCTTCTATAGGCTTTTTCCCCTGAGAAAGAATTTGAACAGAACTCTGGGTAGTAGCAACAGAAAATGAATCATCATAAATAAGCCTTATTGCATCCACAAAAGAATCCAATGCATTGAGGACTTTATACCAAATTACTAACAATTTATAGGCTCATTTAAGGGGCTCATTTGATAACAAAGAAATAACAGTGCTACGTTTCACAAAAAGTTTTGGACTTCATAGAAAACCTTACCTCACAGGTCATAATAAAGGTTTTAAACTGCTGCCAGCCCCCTTTAAATTTATCATACATAGTCAAAAAAGGTTCTCTAATAATAGAGGCTAATTCAGAGGAATTGGAAATGTTTGCAGTGGGGCTAGGTAGAGGAGGTGTTGCTTGCAAAGACACATCAGGGTTGAAATTAAAACACTGAATAAATGCAGACTGACTGGCTTGCAAACCTTGTCCAGATTTATCAAGATAATATATTTGCACAGCAAGAAATTAAATAGCCTGGGCCATCTCTGCTGATTCCATTTTATGGCTTGTGAATTTTGTAACAAACAGCAAACTGCTTTCCTGTCCAAGCATGCCTCTTCTCAATGTCAGGTGGAGTGCTGTTGTTTAGAAATGTAACAAGCTGGAATTAATGACTGAGAGAATCAGCTCACCACAAGCCCTTACTGATGCACTAAATGTTAACACAGTGTTTCAACAGAGGACAGGGGTAAGATAATTATGAGACTTAATTTAGTAGCTGAACTCTCTCTAGTACTTTAATCAGCCTCTACAAAACAAACAATTAAGTATTAGGAAGTAAGTTAATAAATTCAAATTTCAAAGAAGGACACACCTTTGTATAAGTGTAGTCTCGCTATTCAAAATAATAGAAGCTTGCATTAGAAATATAACACAGTGCTCCTGATAGCAGAGGAATCCAGTGTAAATGTAAACTAATTCAGTCAGTGTGAGTCTAGGCCATACAGGAAAAAGCAGGACAAAATCATTTAACAAATGCAGTGTCCACAAACACGCCAAAGTCGAATACCAAGTCAGACACAAACAAAGGGTTAATAAAGAAGTGTAGTCAGGGGAAGAAGAAAGTCAAACCAGTAAGTCCAAAAGTAATTTCCAGAGTAAGAGGTTCAGAAACTAAATACACAAGCAAATAGATGCTACTAACAAGCAGCTAATATAGACTACTGCAATTAAGGCCTAATCCATCTCTAAGCCTCCTTAAAGTTACTGTATGCCTAACAGCAGCATGAACAGAAATCACTCTTTTAGACATACATTATCATGACAGAAGCACCCTAATTCTCCCTATGCTGTGCAGTGCACTAAATGATAGGGCTTCTCACATAAGCTTTAAAAGTGACCCATAGAATGTCTGTTGTGCGTAGCATCATTTCCTGACTGAGCCCGGGAGTAATCTGGAAGTGTCAGGCTCCAGACAAATATGATACTCAGATCATAGTGGAGCACTCACGAAAAAAGCAGTGGATGAAACCACTATAAATCCCAAGAAATAAATAAGTGGTGGCACTCAATGTTGTGAAAATGTCTAAACAAAAGGTTGATTTCTTCAAGTATATGATCAGCCAAAATAAATTACAGAATTTTCCAGAAAGGGGATCCCAGTGGTCATGCCAAAAAGTGGAGATCCACATTAATTTAATTGTGATCTGACCAGATTCATTCCCGGTTATGTGCAGATTGTACTTAATCTAAAG
The DNA here is from genome assembly GCF_027579735.1 of Bombina bombina. Lineage (NCBI taxonomy): Eukaryota > Metazoa > Chordata > Amphibia > Anura > Bombinatoridae > Bombina > Bombina bombina. Next base: position 227,361,691 of record NC_069500.1, on the reverse strand, counting down.
TCTATGGGTCACAAAAGAGATAGTCTAACTTGGAATAACATGCAGCCAGAAAAGCAAATTATACTTTTTCCAATATAATCTTTATTGAGAGACAATTTGGCAACTGCTACAATGTTATTATAATATGGTTACATCAAAATTGGTTAAAGCAGTCCCCCAAAAAGAAAAAGATGATGAAATGCCTTAGAAAAAATTGTATTTTGCAGATATTTTGCAATGCAGTAATTAGTGTCTTATGCACATGTACAAAAAATAATTGAATCTAACTCTAAGATCCAGCAAGCAATGGTATGGTTTCTACTTTGCTTTAAGCTTAAAGTGCATTTGGCGATTCAAAGGTTATTAAACTTGTTCAGTAAGATAACACATCTCTGTATGACAGCTCAAGCAGATGGCAACTGATGTATGAGTGATAATTACAATATGTATGAGAGAGGACATTACAAAAATGACAAAAAGGTTGCATTGTTAAATGTTAAAATGCTTTTAAAATTTAGACTTTTCCTTTGTGATTATGCCCAGGTGTTACAGCAAAGGAGAACTAAAGTTGACAAATTATTGTTCTTACTATTGTTGTTCTTTAGTATAAAGTCCCAAGTAACCTAATTGCATGAGTTTCTGCATCTACACATTCCCAGATAACATATGATTATTTTCTTCTGGCTCAATGTCCCCAACAGTTTTAATGCCCTTGCGAACACAGCTGCAAACACTAGATGGAAACAAAATGTTTTCAGGGATACACTAAATAGAATAACTTTTTATAATAAGAAGTAAAATATGTAAGCAACAATTTATTGAAACCCTGCTGCTATAATGCAAGTCAGTTTCTGGTTCAAAATAGTTCTAGAAATGCATGCAGTTTTGTTCAACAGAGCAAAATACCAATAAGGACATTTATCATAGTGTATATGATGCAACTATTTTTTGCATTTAATTAAAAGAAAATAGATTCATCTCAGCAATAAATGTCACTGTTAGATTTTTTTAATGATATGTTGCATTTCTCTATTGAATGCCAAGTATGAATTACTTAAATCTTTAACATTTTTTCAATAGATATTATAATTATAACACCAAATATCATATGTAAACATAATGGAATATTATGCTGGAATGTCCTTATTTGAGACTATTGTGTTTAACTAAAAATGCTTTTGAGAAATCTAAAACTGAGCTTCAGCATTTACAAATGTGAGTTATTTAGGTCTGGATATTAATGATGAGATGGAATAATCTAAATAGGTTGTTAGAAATATGAACATTTAAAAAAAAAAAAAATATGTAAATAAAATTTTAAGGAAAGTATAAATGTAAGTTAAAATTCATGGAAGGGTGGAAAAACAGACTTATACAAGACATTTTCTAGAATAGATATTGCTATTAAAAGTGAATATTTTGGTGAGTCCAGAAGTCAATTTTATGGTAATAGTGGATTTTTTTTGTAAATATATGAAATTTATGCTAATTTATATATAGAAGGAACTGGATCCTGTTTTGTTGGTTTGGGATAGTATTTGAATCAAAGTGGAGAAATAAGATGATTCTGTTTTAGGGAATACCAATGCTTTTGAAAGAATTGGAGCAAGTTGTATGAGGAATGCAAAATGTAAAACTCCAGGAAGCAGTATTTCTTTTCTAATTCCAAAAATTATAAAAGATAACAGGAGACATGAATGGAAAGTGTTCTGAGATGTGTTATATTTAATTATTTTAGGCTGAACTGATGTATATCTAATAGAGATAAAGAATTTTTGCCAATAAAGTATTCAACTAACAAGGTTAAAATATTATAACTAACTTTTCATTTTTTTAAAATTTTAATCTAGCTGTATGTATGTAAAATAGTGTTAGCTATTTTGGGTTTTGCACTTGACTGCCTGAGTGCCTTGAGGAAGCACCTGGACCTGTCAACATTTAGCCCAATACTTAAACTAACAAATCCTTTTTGTTTGTTGATATATACAAATCGAAGTGAGTGTGGGCTATTTAGTTTGTTGTGTCCAATATTTTTATATGGTTTCTTCAACTGGAATTTGGATCCAGGCCTTTCTGGGGTTAACTGCTGCATTCACTGAATATAAAGCCAGCTGTTTGTGAATATTATTTTGTGATTATTCATAGGTGTCACAGAGCACCCAGAGCTGTGAATTGTGCCATTAAATTGTCCTATGTAGTACAGTACATGTCCTTCTACTTACTATGCATATGATCCTTTATTAGAGAGACTTTGGAGGTGCTTGATAGTAATGGTGGAATTTTGAAAGTTGTGGAATACATGGAAGATGTGAGTGTTGTTTATGAGCCAGCATATAATGCCCATGAAAATAAAGATTAGAGCTACATAGCTGATGTTAAAATTGAGCCAAAAAGTGTTAACAAAATGGACTGGTGCCTAATACTTTTTACTGTATGTTTATATATTTTCTGGAGATAGCAAGTAGAAATATTGTCAGATATATAGCCTGCTCTAATTTGGTGGTATAAATGACTAAGCTGTGATAAAAATACAAATATATTTGAAAATAGTTAATAAACAATTAAATTTAAATCTCTCAGACTCCTATGTTTAATTAATATATTATTCCTCACCATCTTATACAACATTTTACATATACATAATGATGAAATTTGTATTACGTTAATATGTAAGGATTTAATATTATTGATATTCTTATTTAGCTGCATCATGCCTGTCCTTACCCCTTAAAATTTTTTGTAAAATGTAGTATTTTGACTTGTCAAGTATTGCAGCAGGGCAGTGTTGTTGTTCAGAAAAACTGGCATCATATATGTACAGGAATGTGCAGACGTGCATATTCTCTGGACTAATTAACCAACATGGATGTATAACTTAATATCCCAGAAAAGCAATCAGAAAGGACAATATTGAAATACAGGGCACCATCAGAGCCTATGCCCTGGGTCTTAGAGAAGTCTAGTTAAGTCCCTGGCCTACCTAAACAAATACCCTACTCTTACAACCAAATAGGGCTGTACAATTAAATGCATTATGCAATTAACAGCAATATGAGGCTATGCAATATTTAAATCGAATGAAGCTGTGATTGTTTATCAAAGCAAAAAACAGTCCAAAATGGCTTCTTTATCATGTCATGTCAGTCACACATATGTTCCAGTCCAGCCCAGCAGCAGCATTGATGACTCCTTCAGGGTGCAGACCAGGAAGTGTCACATCAGTGTCACAACACGTAATGCTATCACTGCCATTTTACTTGCCACATGGTTTGTTGCACCAGTACTGAAGTGTGTAAAGAGATGGAAGGTGGTGGACTGGTGGGGTTCTTTTATCTGGGTTATTGAGTCTGTAGTGCAAACTGAAAAGGGAAAAAGCCACTGTTTTGAGCAGTTGAATTGATTTTTTAATCCAAAATGTATTCTTAAAATATACTTTAATACAATCACAATTGCAATATTTAATAAAAAAAATTGTGTACTTTTTTCCCAATTGCACAGCCCTACAGCTGTGCAATTGGGAAAAAAGACACCAAAAAATATCTAACAATCCTACCCAACAGATCATCACCTATAGGAAACTAGTATCCTAATCGCTTAAATACAAAAGACCTGTAACATGAACCTTAACCAGCACAAAAAGACAGTGATTTGCACCCATACTATTTTCACATCTTAAAGGGACAATCAAGTCCAAAAAACTTTCATGATTTAAATAGGGCATGTAATTGTAAACAACTTTTAAATTTAATTTTATCACCAATTTTGCTTTGTTCTCTTGGGATTTTAAGTTGAAAGCTAAACCTAGGGGGTTCATATGCTAATTTCTTAGACCTTGAAGGCCACCTCTAATCTGAATGCATTTTGAAAATTTTCACCACTAGAGGGCATTAGTTCATGTGTTTTATATAGATAACATTGAGCTCATGCACATGAAGTTACCTAGGAGTGAGCCCTGATTGGCTAAAATGCAAGTCTGTCAAAAGAACTGAAATAAGGGGGCAGTTTGCAGAGGCATAGATACAAGGTAATTACAGAGGTAAAATGTGTATTATTATAACTGTGTTTGTTATGCAAAACTGGGGAATGGGCAATAAAAGGATTATCTATCTTTTTAAACCACAAAAATTCTGGTGTTGACTGTCCCTTTAAACCTAGTTCTAGTAATGATTGTTTTCATTTTTATTCTTAATGGATTCTCATACTCACCCATCAAAATATTGTCCTATTAATTGATGGACAGGATACTACTTATCTTCAGCATCTTCAAGCATTGAATCTTCTAGTAAACCACCTAGTGCATGCTAGCCCCACAGGAGATAGGAAACTAAAGAAGGGACACCCCTACAGTGTAAAACCAAATAATAAACTATTCAAAAATAAATGAAAATATATCCCACTTGTGACAACCATCACAGAGTGCTTTCTTCAGCATTCTTAGTTTATAGGCAGCTTCCAGCTATGTGTCAATCCAGATTTGACACACCAAACTCCGCCAACACTGGGTGGCTGCATAGCATCTCATTGAGCACTTGAAGTAACCATTTGATAAGAATGTAAGAGAATCAAAATTATATTTTCTATGGAAAGGGAGGTGATTGAAAAGGTTAATATTAAAGGGCATTATAGACAGTTTATAGAGACTAGCTAAGATTGCTGGGAGTATGAATTTGAAGTTGTTCATCCTTAATATAAGGGATCTCAAGTCTGTATTTATATTTAACCACAAATAATTACTCTAAATGACGTGTAAAAACATGAGGTCAAAGATAAATAAATAATATGTCATTTTGCATTCTGCAAACAAATAAAAAAAATCTATAGTATATTGAAACTAATCAATCAATAAATAAATTATTAATTAATTAATTCATTCATTCATTCAATGAACCAATCAATAAATCAACCAATAACTGGTTTGAATAAAACTATAAAAAATAAAAACAAAAAGTTTGTATTATTTTGCTAAAAAATAAATTATAATTAGCAATAATTTCTTTTTAATATAAATAACTGCTAGTTTAACTTGAGAACTTTTCTTTCACTGATTTCACATTTTCTCTCACATGAGTAACTGTTTCCCTTATTTAAAATTTTGACACATATTTCCTTTTCCAAATTGCCTGAAGCTTATTGACATTTAAATTTCAAATTCAAGATATATATTTTTGTTAAGAAATGGATGTTTGAATGTTCTCCAAATTGAATAATATTTTGTGTCAGTGAGAGAGTATGCTGCTTTTATACTTGCAGTACCAGTTTCCACAGCAACAAAGTTTCTGACGAGAATAGAGAGTGAAAATGGCTTCTGTCAAATGATTTTGGCTCAATTCGTAAGTAACTTTACAGACTTTTCTCCACAATATTATACTTGTACAAAGTAAACCATATATTACATTTAAAGAGGTACTAGTGTTATTGTCATATGTTAACTTGTTAGATACAATGTTCAATAATATTTTTAACAAATAATTTAGCTATTTTTGTGCACATCTTTACAACTCAAGGTACCAAATGTAGCTAACAACTGTTTTTTTTTCTCTCTTTTAATATTCTTTCAAACTAAAATAGGAAATATGATATAAAAAAATAACTTTATAAATATAAAAAAAAATAGTTTTGTATACATGAAATAAAAGAAGAAGACTTCAGGAAGGATAGGTTATTAAACAGAGACGGTCTAACAATGATACAATTGCCTTAACCCCTTCAGTGTCAGGATTTGAAAAATGTTTGTGCCATTTTTGCTATGTATTCATCTGGATATCGATCCTAGGTATACAAGTATAAATATTGATGATTTTTTCCTGCACCAATTAAACTTTATTATGCCTGCTTTAAACTGTATTTTTTTATTAAGATATGATATAAGAAATATAAAATAAAATAAAAGAAAATGTTTTCCATAATATATCATATATTATAATATATTCAGTAATCTTTTTGTTAAAGACCTAGCTCCTATGAATAATTGAAAACAAATTATACAGATATCAATAATTTTAGGGGCAAAGCTGAAAAATAATTTCTTAAAACGTAAAATAATTTTCTCTGCTTGATAAAAACAAAATCACCACTACTAGGTTTACAAATCTAAAATTACAAAAGGGCACACTTTAAGCAATAAAAAAAAATCCTTCATATTCATTACACTTTTGTCAGTTATCATCCATAGAGCTGTAGGCGTGTGCTTTGTCAGTCAGTAAGTTCCTATCCTCCCAACTAGTTGTCCACTTCCTGTTAGTTTTAAATGCATAATAATAGCTTTAACTTATTTGTTCATACAAAAATTATTGTAGATCGTTCAACATGTCTAAATAGTTATTTGTGTATGCATCATGCAATGATTGGCTGATAGCTAATATTGTTGATTTGGAATATAACATTAGAATATGACAAACTCCAAAGTTAACTGTTATAGCAGTGTTTCACAATTCCATTCCTCGGGGTACACCAACAGGCTTGATTTTCAGGATATCTGAACTAGAGCACAGGTGAAATAATCAGTTAAACAGTAACCAAGGTAATTAACCTGCTCCCACCCAAGGTAATCTTGAACATCTGGCCTGTTAGTGAGCCTTTAGGAATGGATTTGAGAAACACTGTGTTACAGCATTAAAGGGACAGTCAACCATAGAATTGTTATTGTTTTAAAAGATAGATAATACCTTTATTACTCATTCCACAGTTTTGCATAACCAACACAGTTATATTAATGTACTTTTTACCTTTGTGATTACCTTGTATCTAGGAACCTTCTTCCAGCCCCCTGATCACATGACTGTGACTGTTTATTATCTATTGTCTTGCAGTTAGCATTGTTTTGTGCTAAATCTTAAATAACCCCCTGTGCCTGAACACAGTGTTATCTATATGACCCACGTGTACTTTCTGTCTCTTTGCGTTGAAAAGAGATTTAAAAAGCATGTGATAAGAGGCAGCCCTCAAAGGCTTAGAAATTAGCATATGAGCCTACCTATGTTTAGTTTAAACTAAGAATACCAAGAGAAAAAAGCACATTTGATGATAAAAGTAAATTGGAAAGTTGATTAAAATTACAAGTCCTATCTGAATAATGAAAGTTTAATTTTGACTAGACTGTCCCTTTAATGCTGTTTAGACTTTTGATTAAGAAACAGCCATAAACACAGAGGCGGATTGGGAAAAAAGCAGCTCTGGAAAAAATTGAAGACTAGCCCTATTTTCCATTAAGTTCATAGAATGCACATGTCACATTTTTCTCAGGGGAATTATACCTTTTATACAAGTATCATTGCCTCATAGGCGAAACTTCTTTAAATAATAAGTAAATTTAACTTAGTTCAATAGCATACTATTCTTCCATCACAGTAATGTAATTTTATTACAAATCCATAATGCATGGAACACATAGCATTCTAAAGTACAATGTCTCTTTAATATTAATGAACTCATAATAAAATAAAATATTTGCACACCACCACCACATATATAATTGTATTAGTACTTATATTACAAAGTTAATTTAGACAAGATTCAGAGGGGCTCCAGCACTACCAGTGAGTAAACATGTGACCACCACAATTAAATAATACCTTACATTTGATTATAGACTAATTTTGTAAAATCACCACAATTCATAAGCATGTTACCACCACTTTATATCATTGCAAAATAGATAAATATTTTATAAACATAAGGCTAAAGTTGCATGGAACTATTGCATTTGCAGAACATATGTCAATTTTCTTTGCAGGATCAGCCACCCATCCCCCCATAGAGTTTATCCAAAAGCACTTCATGAGAGTATTACATAACATAGTCCATAAGCCAAATCTGGAGGTAGTTTTTGAGCAATTAAAGACACAGTCACTGATTGAATACCAAATATGGCATAACACAGTCCATAGGCTATACCTAGAGGTAGTTTTTGAGCAATTAAAGAAACAGACCATTATTAAATCCTTAATAGGGCATAGCACAGTCTATAAGCGATTTTTGGGTTAGTTTTTGAACAATTAAAGACACAGTCCATAACTGAATCCCAAAATATGGCATAACACAGTCTATAAGCGATACCTGGATGTGAGTTTTTGAGCAATTAAAGTCACAGTCCTTGATTGAATAATCACACATATGGCATAACACAATCCATACAAAGATGTTGATCTTTGAGAAATAAGTAACACCGTCCATCGTTGAATCCCATGTATGGAATAACACAGTCCCTAGGCTATACAAAGATGTTGATTTTTAAACTATTAAAGACACAGTCCTGTGTTACACAGTAATAACAACTTTTGAGAGTACAACATCACTAAAAAATGTTGCACCATTACATACACAACCTCTTAAAAATATATGTTGTTGTAATTAATTGCTATGATAGAATAGTTATACAATATCTAAGACTTTCATAGATCTCAAGACTTTTAAATGTCTGCAACACAAGGGGAAGGAGTAGACATAGAACAAAGGTCCTTTATGTATGCTTTTACATTGTACACCCAAGAAAATCTCAAGGTGCAGAGGCAGATGGTGAGAGAGATGTATTGGCCATATCTGTTATACATTGGATTCAGTTACCGTACTAGCATATATCAAATACAATACCATCAATACCTTGTTAAAATACATGATTGTTCTCTATATTAGTTGTGAATTTCAAATATGTTAGCATAGATTTGAATAATGAATCTAGATATATCATTTGTGCATGAGTGATAAAAAAACAAACTCAAAATATAGGATAAGGAGGTGGGTGAGGCTGGCTCTAGAGGCAAAAAAAATAAAAAATGGCAGAAGGCCCAGGAGCCAACTGTGTACACTGTGGTGCTGGAGCCCCTCTGTTGTGGCAGGTACACCACCAGTTGCTCCAACAGGCTGTTTTGTCTGCGTACTTCTTGGTGCAGTTCTTTCATCTATCTCACTATCTGCCTCTGCACCTCAGACATAAAGTCCTTCATCCATGTTATGTTTGTTCCTTCCCCTTGTAGTGAATCCTGTGAAGATGGTCGAGCCTCTCCTGTGATGGTGGTGGTGTGGGGTAGAGCATAGGTGGGGCATAAAGCACCAGTGATTCGGGTGGTGGTGGAGGTGGCAGGAAATGCTGGGGACACCTCATGGGTTGGGATACCCATCTTCCTCCAAGAGTTGCAATAAGGACAGTCCATGGGTGGGAAAATCCTCTTTTGCCCGAGGTTCTTCCTTTATGAAGGGCTTCTTCACTCTGCTCTGACGATGCAGCATATTAAAGAAATACAATATAAATTTTAGTACAGATTATAAATAATAGTCCCATTTTAAGCAAATTAATACAAAATAAATCCATTTATTAAAACCAGAAACATGATCCCAATGCAAAAAAAAACAACTAAATGACACTGTAAAATTTATATTTATATATGTAATTGACTTGTGGAGTTGGCATCTTTTTATCAGTGAATGTTTGAGCATATAACTGAAAAATGTGCTTCCCTTTAAATCTCTAAGCTGTAATAAGGCAATGGCGTTAAGCCCATAGTAGAAGCACCCCTCAGTACCCACATTAAAATGCTAGTCTTGAGTGGAATCTGCCGCAGATTCATTCAGCAGCACTAGTTACACAGCTGAATTGTGTGACTAGTGCTTCTGGTTAGATCTTCAGCTCTTTCAGCAAGGGACCTGTAGTCATTGAGATTATATATTGCAAGGCATACATCAAGCATGTTTCTTTTTTTAACAAAAAAGTGATTTCTTTAATTAGCATTATCAACAGAAGAGCAGAAGTGGTGTCCTTTTTGTTTTGTAATATGTAATGTTGATCATTGGTACCCTTTGATTAAACACAGATTCCTTGTGTGATACCATTGTTAGGTAGGAACGTTAAAAGAACATAACATTAGTACTAACAAAATATGATTTAATGTAATTTGTAAACTTTTTAAAATTATATTCTAGATGAAAGTCAATTATAAACTTTAAATTTCCATGACATGCCTTTTTTAAGTATGTCTATTAGCTTTGTTTCATTTCCCTGATATAACTTATTTTAATACAAAAACACTTTAAAGCAAGTTAATTTAAAAATAATAATAATAATAATAATAATAATAGATTACAAATACTAGACACTTTATACTTACAATATATATATATATGGGACATTGGGCCCTGATTCTTTAGCTGCAGCCATTCTAGACCACAACAGCTCCTGACAACCCCTATATACGATGCGTGGACCTCCCGGTTCACTTTGACTTGCCTCCATTTTCATCTTCTCCCTCACCATCCGCCAGTAGTCTCTGCAATGGTTTTTATCGCTGGCCATGGTGCGGGGCAGATTGGTTACTCTTATGCAAGCCTCCCTCATTTCCTCCTATAGCCTACTTCTGATGCTGCTGGCTATATCTTGTTTCTACAATTGCAAGGTTCTTTGTAAATAGGGCTGTATCAGAACACATTTCTCCTCTTCAGTATAACTTGCCTCCCTCTTCTTGGGCTTCTGAACTTACCCAACAGACTTGTGCTATCCTACCAGTGATGAGGGATGACCAGACCTCTCTCCCTTATCTGTCCTTAAGGCCTGAGTTCCCTCCTGTTTGTATCCTATCCCTCCCTTTTCCTATCCCCCTAGCTACCTCACCACCTAACCCTAATTGACTGCCCCTAATATCCCCGCTAGCAACTAAAGCTGCACTACCTTGCCCCCTCTACCCCTCTCCCCCCTTCTCTCTACCCCTCCCTCTAATGCTATCACTACTGCTATTCATAGCTAAACAGAAAGCACTCTTAGGGGCCAATTTATCATTGTGTGAGCGGATATGATACAATGTAGCGTATCATGTCCGCCGTACATCGATAAATGCCGACAACATACGCTGTCGGCATTTATAATTGCACAAGCAGTCCTAGTGAACTGCTTGTGCAATGCCGCCCCCTGCAGATTCGCGGACAATCGGCTGCTAGCAGGGGGTGTCAATCAGCCCGATCGTGTTAGATCGGGTTGATTTCTGTCTGTTGCCTCAGAGCAGGCGGACAAGTTGTGGAGCAGCAGTCTTTAGACTGCTGCTTTATAACTTCTGTTTCCGGTGAGCCTGAAGGCTGGCGGCGAAAATAGGGGCATCAAGCAACATTCGGAGCTTTATAATTCGGCCCCTTAAAAATAATAAAAAACTGACAATCTAATCTACAATATAATCTAAACCTTACAATTAAAGGGATAGTGAAGTCCAAATAAAACTTTCATGATTCAGATAGGACATGTAATTTACTTTTATTATCAAATTTGCTTTGTTCTCTTGTTATTCTTAGTTGAAAGCTAAACCTAGGTAGGCTGATATGCTAATTTCTAAGCCCTTGAAGGCTGCCTCTCATCTGAATGCATTTGACAGTTTTTCACAGCTAGAGGGCATTAGTTTATGTGTTTTACATAGATAAAGTTGTGCTCGTGAAGTTATTTAAGAGTCAGCACTAATTGCCTGAAATGCAAGTCTGTCAAAAAATCTGAGATATGGAGGCAGTCAGCAGAAGCTTAGATACAAGGTGATTACAGAGGTAAAAAGTATATTTCTATAACAGTGTTGGTTATCAAAAAATTGGGGAATGGTAGCTAAAAGGGATAATCTATCTTTTTAAATAATAACATTTTTGGTGTCCTTTTAAGCTACCCTTAAAAAAACAAACAAAAAAAACCCCTGTGCGATCTAACAACTCAAGACCTGAATAAAAGCACAATGGACAAAGAAATGCAACAACACACATGGATAAATAGTCATTAAAAAAAAGAAAAAAAAATCCACAAGATTCCTAACACAAACCACTTAGGGGAACAAAAAATTAAAAGAAAGAAGGGGGGGGGGGGAATTGAAGAGTTAAGGGAATTACCCGTCAAAGTCAAGGGTTGGTGGAGAAAGAAGGGGCAAGAACTGTCTGAGAAAAATCAAAATAAAACCAAAATAAAAGTTATGAAATTAAATTAAAATACAAGAAAATGGTTAATTAAAGTAGTTCTGTTTTGGAGAGAGAAAGGGTTAAGTGAAATGGAAGATTAATACTGTCAGGGTAAGAAGGAGTAAAGTGTGGGAAAGGGGAAGTATTTGTGAGTACAGATGTATGTAGTGTAGACCTAAGTGTATATTTAATTATGCTAAATAGGGGGGATAGAGAAAGGGAGAGAGAGCACAAAAGAGAGGGGGGGGAGAGAGCGCACAAAAGAGAGGGGGGGAGAGAGAGAGCACAAAAGAGAGGGTGGAGAGAGAGCAAAAAAGAGAGGGGGGGGGGGGAGAGAGAGAGCACAAAAGAGAGGGGGGGAGATAGAGCACAAGAGGGGGGGAGAGAGAGCACAAGAGGGGGGGAGAGAGAGCACAAAAGAGAGGGGGGGATAGAGAGCACAAAAGAGAGGGGGAGAGAGAGAGCTCAAAAGAGAGGGGGAGAGAGCGCAAAAGAGAGGGGGAGAAAGAGAGCAGAAGAGGGGGGATAAAGAGAGGGAGATAGACAGCAAAAGAGAGGTGGGAGAGTGCACAAAAGAGAGGGGGGAGAGAGCCCAAAAGAGAGGGGGAGAGAGCGCAAAAGAGAGGGAGGAGAGAGAGCAAAAGTGAGGGGGAGAGAGCGCAAAAGAGGGGGGAGAGAGAGCGCAAAAGAGGGGTGGTAGAGCGCAAAAGAGAGGGGGGGAGAGAGCGCAAAAGAGAAGGGGGGAGAGAGAGTGCAAAAGAGAGGGGGGAGAGAGTGCAAAAGAGAGGGGGGAGAGAGCGCAAAAAAGAGGGGGGAGAGAGCGCAAAAGAGAGGGGGAGAGAGTGCAAAAGAGAGGGGGGAGAAAGCGCAAAAGAGAGGGGGGAGAGAGCGCAAAAGAGAGGGTGAAGAGAGCGCAAAAGAGAGGGGGAAGAGAGCGCAAAAGAGAGGGGGGAGAGAGCGCAAAAGAGAGGGGGAGGAGAGAGCGCAAAAGAGAGGGGGGAGAGAGCACAAAAGAGAAGGGGGGGAGAGAGCACAAAAGAGAAGGGGGGGAGAGAGCGCAAAAGAGAAGGGGGGGAGAGAGCGCAAAAGAGAGGGGGTAGAGAGCGCAAAAGAGAGGGGGAGAGAGCGTAAAAGAGAGGGGGGAGAGAGCGCAAAAGAGAGGGGGTAGAGAGCGCAAAAGAGAAGGGGGAGAGAGCGCAAAAGAGAGGGGGGAGAGAGCGCAAAAGAGAGGGGGTAGAGAGCGCAAAAGAGAGGGGGGAGAGAGCGCAAAAGAGAAGGGGGGAGAGAGCACAAAAGAGAGGGGGAGAGAGCGCAAAAGAGAGGGGGGGAGAGTGCAAAAGAGAGGGGGGAGAGAGTGCAAAAGAGAGGGGGGGAGAGAGAGTGCAAAAGAGAGGGGGAGAGAGAGCGCAAAAGAGAGGGGAGAGAGAGCGCAAAAGAGAGGGGGAGAGAGAGAGCGCAAAAGAGAGGGTGAGAGAGAGAGCGCAAAAGAGAGGGGGGAGAGAGAGAGAGCAAAAGAGAGGGGGAGAGATAGAGCTCAAAAGAGAGGGGAGAGAGAGCACAAGAGAAGGGATAAAGAGAGGGAGAGAGACAGCAAAAGAGAGGGGGGAGAAAGAGCGCAAAAGAGAGGGGGGGGGGGGGAAAGAGCTCAAAAGAGAGAGGGGAAGAGTGCAAAAGAGAGGGGGAGAGAGAGCGCAAAAGAGAGGGGGGAGAGAGAGCACAAAAGAGAGGGGAGAGAGAGCACAAAAGATAGGGGAGAGAGAGAGAGCACAAAAGAGAGAGAGCACAAAAGAGAGGGGGGAGAGAGAGCACAAAAGAGAGGGGAGAGAGCGCAAAAGAGAGGGAAGAGAGAGAGGGGGGGAGAGAGTGCAAAAGAGAGGGGGGGAGAGAGTGCAAAAGAGAGGGGGGAGAGAGAGCATAAAAGAGAGGGGAGAGAGAGCGCAAAAGAGAGGGGGAGAGAGAGAGAGCGCAAAAGAGAGGGGTGAGAGAGCGCAAAAGAGAGGGGGAGAGAGAGAGAGAGAGCAAAAGAGAGGGGGGGAGAGAGAGAGAGCAAAAGAGAGGGGGAGGGAGAGAGCGCAAGGGGTGGGACCGCTATACTGCAAAAAATGGCCCGTGTTAACGGACTTTAGGACTAGTAAGTGTATAATAAAACTAAATCTGAAATATGTATATGTTTAAAATAAAAGCCACTATCCACTAGAGATGTGCATTTATTTACGGAATGAACCAAAGAAAACAATGAAAATGGCATTTTCGTTATATTCTTTGCTTTACCGAAAATTAAAAACGTCCGAAAACGAAAAAAAACGAAATAAAAATGCTTTAGTTTCTATTAGAATTTTCTTTTTTGGTTAGTCGGTGCTGTTTTTATGATGCAAGCAGGCATTATACAATGGATGCAAACCAGGAAGGAGCAACAGAATAGAGTGACAGTTTCTCCCAGTCTGTCATTGGAAGCCTGTGACATTTTCTAGCCAACCAGCATTCTCAGGGGAGGAAGGGAAGTGAAAGGGCGATTTTTAACTTATTGTAGACAGAGCTGCCAGTGCTTTGAGGCTCAGATCTTCGGAGGAACTGGAGGAGACTATGGACACTGACACATTTGGTGTTTTTGTCACAGTAGCAGCATAACAATGCTGGTGGTACTGTTACTTTTTTTAAGTGGGTCAGTCACACATAATGTTTGTGCAGCCCTGGCCCGACGGTCGTGACCCAAACAATCAGAAACAGACTGCCAGCAGCCACTGATTTTCTTTTGTCTCCTGTAGTAGCTGCTGGAGAAGGAAAGTGTGCACTCTTTTTTGTCTTTTTTTTTGCAGACAAACCCATGTTTAGTTGTCACTTAAGACAATTTTAAAAATTAAATAAATTGAATGTAAAGTTTCATGAATGAGTGCCCGTTTTTTTTAAACACTATTATCTTTACTATTAACTTTACTATTAACTGTACATTGCAGCGTTGTTTTTAAATGCTTACATTTTTCTTTATGAAACCCAGACCAGCAATACTCTGCACGCAGCTCCTCTGTACTTACCTCAGCAATGACGAAACCGGCATCCTCTAATCATGGCGTGCACCCCATAGCGTCCATCTCGTGAGGTCACGCAAGGATTAGAGGAAGCCGATTTTGTCATCAATATGCTAAGTACAGAGGAGCTGTGGGCGGAGGATCGCCGGTCTGAGTTTTATTAAGAAAAAGGTATTTTAAAAAAATAAAAGCTGCAATGTAAAGTTTAATGAATGAAAGGGCCCCTGTTTTTAATAGTATTTTTTAAAAACCGGGCACTCATTCATGAAACTTTACATTCAATTTAATTCATTTTTAAAATTAAAGTGACGAGTGAGAGTGAAAGTGTGTGTGCGGTGACGGTTAGTATAAAATGTTTACGGTTGATGCAATACCATACTGTTACTGAGTACTCCAAGAGTAAAACCACACTGCGCTAATTCCTGCGCTAATTCCACCGAAGTACAGGGAGTGCAGAATTATTAGGCAAGTTGTATTTTTGAGAATTAATTTTATTATTGAACAACAACCATGTTCTCAATGAACCCAAAAATCTAATTAATATCAAAGCTGAATATTTTTGGAAGTAGTTTTTAGTTTGTTTTTAGTTTTAGCTATTTTAGGGGGATATCTGTGTGTGCAGGTGACTATTACTGTGCATAATTATTAGGCAACTTAACAAAAAACAAATATATACCCATTTCAATTATTTATTTTTACCAGTGAAACCAATATAACATCTCAACATTCACAAATATACATTTCTGACATTCAAAAACAAAACAAAAACAAATCAGTGACCAATATAGCCACCTTTCTTTGCAAGGACACTCAAAAGCCTGCCATCCATGGATTCTGTCAGTGTTTTGATCTGTTCACCATCAACATTGCGTGCAGCAGCAACCACAGCCTCCCAGACACTGTTCAGAGAGGTGTACTGTTTTCCCTCTTTGTAAATCTCACATTTGATGATGGACCACAGGTTCTCAATGGGGTTCAGATCAGGTGAACAAGGAGGCCATGTCATTAGATTTTCTTCTTTTATACCCTTTCTTGCCAGCCATGCTGTGGAGTACTTGGACGCGTGTGATGGAGCATTGTCCTGCATGAAAATCATGTTTTTCTTAAAGGATGCAGACTTCTTCCTGTACCACTGCTTGAAGAAGGTGTCTTCCAGAAACTGGCAGTAGGACTGGGAGTTGAGCTTGACTCCATCCTCAACCCGAAAAGGCCCAACAAGCTCATCTTTGATGATACCAGCCCAAACCAGTACTCCATCTCCACCTTGCTGGCGTCTGAGTCGGACTGGAGCTCTCTGCCCTTTACCAATCCAGCCACGGCCCATCCATCTGGCCCATCAAGACTCACTCTCATTTCATCAGTCCATAAAACCTTAGAAAAATCAGTCTTGAGATATTTCTTAGCCCAGTCTTGACGTTTCAGCTTGTGTGTCTTGTTCAGTGGTGGTCGTCTTTCAGCCTTTCTTACCTTGGCCATGTCTCTGAGTATTGCACACCTTGTGCTTTTGGGCACTCCAGTGATGTTGCAGCTCTGAAATATGGCCAAACTGGTGGCAAGTGGCATCTTGGCAGCTGCACGCTTGACTTTTCTCAGTTCATGGGCAGTTATTTTGCGCCTTGGTTTTTCCACACGCTTCTTGCGACCCTGTTGACTATTTTGAATGAAACGCTTGATTGTTCAATGATCACGCTTCAGAAGCTTTGCAATTTTAAGAGTGCTGCATCCCTCTGCAAGATATCTCACTATTTTTGACTTTTCTGAGCCTGTCAAGTCCTTCTTTTGACCCATTTTGCCAAAGGAAAGGAAGTTGCCTAATAATTATGCACACCTGATATAGGGTGTTGATGTCATTAGACCACACCCCTTCTCATTACAGAGATGCACATCACCTAATATGCTTAATTGGTAGTAGGCTTTCGAGCCTATACAGCTTGGAGTAAGACAACATGCATAAAGAGGATAATGTGGTCAAAATACTCATTTGCCTAATAATTCTGCACTCCCTGTATGTGTGGTAATGGGATTGTGTAGACACAGTAAAATGATTGATGCAATAACATGGTGTTACTGACACTGCATGAATAACACCATATTGCAAAAATTCAACTGACAAGTATGTGTGTGGTGGGGAAAAGGAGTATATGTATATATGTGGTGACTGTGTACTGTGTTGTTTTTATTCTTTGTTTTAATCATTTGTGACCTTAATAGAAAGTACAGCAACTAGAGTTCCCGGGTTGAACATTGCTAATCCTTCAGTAAAGGATATCAAAAGACTGAAGCTAATCTTATAATAGACTGAAACTGAAAGTTGTTTAAATTTGTGTTGTATCTGAAAAATTAAAAACGGAAAAAAAAAATGTATTTAATTATAAAAACCCAAATATTTTCTTTCATGATTCAGATAGAGCATACATTTGTAAGCAGCTTTTCATTTTATTTATATTATCAATTTTACTTCATTGTCTTGGTATCCTTTGTTGAAGGCGCAGTGATGCACTACTTGGAGGCTACTTGAGGTAGACTGTGATACTCACAAGCAGTGTTCCCGCTAAGGCTAGTCTTGTGAGTGGTCAGCAGTGACACAGTTAATAAGGGAGCCACATATTGCAGTCTGCATTGTCTAGTGATTGTTAATTGCTCTAATTAAAGGGACACTGAACCCAAATGTTTTCTTTTGTGATTCAGATAGAGCATGACATTTTAAGCAACTTTCTAATTTACTCCTTTTATCAAATTTTCTTCATTATCTTGGTATCTTTATTTGAAATGTAGGTTTAGATGCCGGCCCATTTTTGGTGAACAACCATGGTTGTTCTTGCTGATTGGTGGATCAATTCATCCACCAATAAAAAAAGTGCTGTCCAGAGTTCTGAATAAAAAAAAGCTTAGATGCATTATTTTTCAAATAAAGATAGCAAGAGAATGAAGAAAAATGATAATAGGAGTAAATTAGAAAGTTGCTTAAAATTGCATGCTCTATCTGGATCACGAAAGAAAAAAAAAATTGGGTTCAGTGTCCCTTTAACTATTTCACTGCTGGGATGCTTACAAAACTGTCCTTAGTAGGATCACTGTTTGGGAGGTAATAGTCTCATCAAGTCAGTTCCCATCTCAGGTATTCTACTTGTTTGCAGAGGAATTATAGAACAGCTGTTAAAGGGACATAAAACAAGTTGGGATAGAGACAAAGGGGCATATTTATCAAAGCGTTAATCTCAGTGCCTTCGCCGGCGTCAATGCGCTCGCCAGACATCGCTGACGTGGATCCACATACAATCCCCTTATTTGTATAAAAAACCCTCAAAAACAAACGCATCAAGTACAGCGCGATAAGCATTGGACTGTTATTAACTAACAGTCATTGATGACACGGTTTTTCGGGTTTTCCCCAACTTTATTTATACTATTTCATTACTATCCATAAACAAGCACATTTCTCTAAAGCTAATCTTTTATTTTTCATCTGTCCAAGAAATAGATAGATTTATACCTCAACTAACAATATCTCATAGAAAGTTATTTTTATATTTATTTGTTATATGATACTTTCACATAAATTAATGTGTATTTGTATTTCATGTCATTATATGCTTTTAACTCATGTTTTTTTTTTGTTTTGTTTTTTTATTATTAATGCTAGAATTTGTACATATATCTTTGCACATACTTGTGTGTGTGTATATATATATATATATATATATATATATATATATATATGTGTGTGTATGTGTGTGTGTGTGTGTGTGTGTGTGTTATGTCAGAAATAATTTGCAAACATATTTAAATATTTAAATGTCCCTAAGTTCCTTTTTTTGTTCTAAACAATGTTGTCTGTCATATCTCTGTGATTATTTATACCACTATATGTATATAGTGTAAATGTATTATTATTCTGAGCAGGAATGATTGCAAATATAGAATGTAATCAGGGTATCATATGTATTTATTTGCAATCAATGGATTTTTTAAGAGCTGGGCCAGTTTTCTCTCTGTACCTGTGTAACCCCTCCTGAATGCAATCTAGTTTTAAAAACCATCCCTACACAGGTGTTATAAAATGGGCTGGCATTTAAGATGACATTTCTTACTGAAAAATACATTCAAGAGAAAAAAGAAATACACTGAAAATAGCATGACAGTAAAGAGGCGATTCTAATATCTGCTGTATCTGAATCACAACAGTTTAATGTTATGTGGGATATTCCTTTGAGCTATCAGCTTAAGATTATATTGAATCAAACATCAATTCGAATTTTAAAATCATTGTCTAAAATATTACACTGTGTGTCCTAATGTCAGCATCAATGTATATCTTTAATACTAATTTCACATATACATATGTTCAAAGTATAATACACAATGTAATAAATGGCACTTACAAGTTCTGATGAGTGATCAATGACGCAAGTATCGAGCAATTTGATTCGTTAGTGATAGTTTAAAATATATATTTGAATCAGATTGGCTGATGTCATAAATCATGTGATTATGTATATTCCAATCAAAAGTGGCTGAAAAATTCACTAGTGTGTGGGTTGTTTAGGAGTTTGCGTCATAATTGGTGCGAAAAGTGTAGCGTCAAAATTGGTGCGAAGTGGAGAGTGGGACTTGTATTACTTGGCTTAAACATAGTGTACATAGATTTTTCGCAACAAATAAAAAGGAAGTTAGCTATATTATGTTGTGTATTTATTTCATTTGTATTTCTATATCTATTAGTGCAACAAGTTTGGGGCAAAACCTTGCAACAAATTTGGAGAAATAATATTGTCCCCTTGCTTTGTAATGAGAAGCACATTTGTAACATAATTTATAAGTAGTAATGTATTTTTCATTTTTATCCCTATATCTACTACTGCACTAAATGTGGAGCAATAATATTGTTTGATTTAGAAAGGGGATACAATTTTAATAGAGTTTCTAATTTACTTTTATTATGTAATATGCTTCATTCTCTTGCAGCATCGAACATAAGCTTTCTGTGTTTTCAGACTCCCATTGATTTCTATGGCATCCGTGGCCTCAAGGGTGGCAGATTGAAAACTAGGACCGCTGCGTCCGAATAGACACGAACGTACCTGTTAAATGTTTGATAAATTTGGAAATGGGTCAAATAGAGTCGAATCTGAAGTCGAAACATCTGTAATGACGCAAGCATTGATCTGCATCAGATTGAGATCGCGGGAGCGTATATTACGTCACAAATTTTAATATTTGCCGGTCTTGATGCTTTGATAACTACGCCGGATCAATCTCGCGACAAATATGACGCGGGATTCAATCATATTTTCAGTTGACGCTCTCATTAATATGCCCCAAAATATAATAATATGTACTTTAATTACTTAACCTGCAAATTTATACTGCAGTACTTTACAATTAATCCTTTATTTTAAGTTTCTGAATTGTACAGCTCTAGCTCCCCCAACACAATTTCTTCTATGGCTGTATCTATATCCACCTTTGATTGCTGGAGAATGCCCAAAAGCAAATAAGCTGATGTGAACTCAGTTGAAATACAATACCTGTGTTTCTAATGCTAAACACTGATAAGGGGGGTGGATCACACTACTCCAGACAGCATGGCTATGTAACTAATTTTGCTTATTTTTGAAAATTATTTTAAAATACTTACAAGAAATTTTTAAACAATTTTTTATGCAAACAATTTTTTACTTAATTAGCCCTTTTAGGATATGCACTGATCTCAACATGTTTTATGGCACTTTAAGTGAAATGTATTATATTCAAGCCATGTGGATTTTTCTGTCAAAGCCATTTGCATTTATTTTTACCAGGCTAACTTCTTCTTGGTTGCATTGGACAAATTAGGGGAATTCTGCTTTGAGCAAATGTTAACCGGAATTGATTCAGCTTTTTACGAAATACATTTATAGGGATTGCCTATCAACCCCTTTCATTTTGACACAGCTTGAGAGGGGAGTATTTGTTGTTTTAAATGACAATATCTATATATTTTTAAATATGCAATGAAGTGCAGGAGAATGAGATTCAATTTTAAGCTTTCTAGAATGCAATACAATAATTCTTTAAAGGGAGATAACGGTAACTTGCAAACATACAGCGTAATTTTAATTGCTTATAGGTCCTTTGTGTTAAAGGGCATGGCACCTTCATTGCTACTACATAATTCAAATATCATGGTTTAAATATTATTAATGAATGAAGAAAGATGGGGTTAATTTGCAGCATGACCTTGACATAATGTATGTTCTCAGCTGTTTTCTGCTCATTCTTACAGATAATGAGGTGGCACTATAGCAACATCTATAAATGATGTATCATGCTCACGGTTTAAAAAAATGACATATTTTGTAACTAGTTATCATGATCACATATTTTCTGTCACATTCAAGTGTGCTGAAATCTATGCTAGGGTCTGTTTTACACTTAGGCCTCGGTGTGTTTAAATGGGCATGAAAGACAAAATATCTTTATCTTTTGTTAAATGAGCAACAATGCACTACTAGGTCCCAGCTGAACACAATGAGTAAGCCAAGGACAAGAGGTATAAATTTGCAGCCGCCAGCGTTACTGCACCCGAGCATACCTTAGTATGCTTTTCAACAAAGGATACAAAAAAATGAATAGAAGGAAAATGAAATGTGGTTTAAAATTGCATGCTCTTTCTGGCTCATAAAAGACAAATTATTGGTTTCATGTCCCTTTAAGTTTTAGGGCCGACATACATATCAGTTAATTGGATATTTTAATCCTCTATTTATTTTTCTACCTTTTTATCTAAATGTCTAAATATCACTCAATAAATCTTTGTTTGCTACCTGTAGCAAGCATATATGTACAGTATATCTATGTCAGATTACACACATACTACACACATACACACACTTCAAAACACAATGTAAAGACACACAGTACATACATATATACGTACATACAAACTACACATACACACCACACTTGCACAGTACATAATTACATTCACAAAGTACGCAAACACTACATTTACGCACACTACACTCACTACACGCAGCACATACACAGTACAAACTACACATACTATTTACTACACTGCATACACACAAATACACACTACATACAGTACATACCATATTGTTATGTCCTGAAGCGTTCCTCTCATGCCATAGCCTGCGCTAAGAAAGGTACAGGTAGTAATGCTACTGAAGCCCTGAGGTGTCCTAAGGAAAGTGATGGTCTCAGTGTAGTTGCCGATCATATCAGGGGTTTCAGTATCATTCAGGACATGGGGTTCATTAAAGTTTGAGTGGGTCTCAGCTGCAGCAAAGTTCAACATAGCAAACGCAGTTAAGTTTTTATTGAAAATGCTGCTATTTTTTAACTGAACATTGGAAAAGATGATATGGAAGAAAGTGAACTAATAGAGGAGCAGTAAGTTATAAAAGGACCCAAAGAACACTATTGGGCACTTACTGGGCACACATTTAATATTTGAAGATGATCCTGGTGCTCTTGTCTCAGAACCCCTTTTCTGGTGTGACCTTGGATTTTCTTCTTGCTTCCTATAAATATGTGTTTTGCTCAATTCTTCCGGTTTCTCCCTGCAGCTATGGAATTATTTACTGGTTCTTAACCATGCATTGAAACCTGAATAGTCTCCTAATTATGCCTTTGATTTAATTGCCTTTTTCTTATAACTTCTTGGCTTTTGAGCTCCTGACTACTGTTTTCAGTTCATCTCTTTCTCATGGGAATCTAGAAAAAATTAAAAGGTACTGTAACTCATAATAATAACACAACACACAACCCATGCTATACACAAACTGCAAGCCTCATAAATCGTCATGAGAGGCAACAAGAAAGGCTTCCTTCACAGTTGTCTGCTCACTTCTTCAGAACCTGCTTTCTCTCCTGATATTGCTTCAAAATGAGCCTATGTAGATTGGAGCAATTATAGGGCCAATTTCTATTTAGGAACATACCAAGCAAAGAATCTGAACCTGTGTTTCTACTGGGAAAGGCTGGTCACCTGTTATGATCTTTTCCGATGAGTCCTAAGAAGGAGACTAAAGAAGGTAATTGTCATTATAAGGTTTTGGATAAAAAGGGTTTTTGTTGTTCCTGCTGGGTTAAAGTGCACTGTACTTTGAAGGATGCCTAGGAGGAGCTAACCAGCCTTAAAGAGACATGAAACCCAACCTTTTTTCTTTCATGATTAAGGTAGAACATGCAATTTTAAACAACTTTCCAGCTTACTTCTATTATAAAATCTGCTTCATTATCTTGGTATCATGTGTTGAAGGAGCAGCAATGCACTACTGGCTGCTAACTGTACACATTTAAAATTGCACCTAAACCTTACACACACACAGAAAATAACATAGATGAAATAAAGCCCAGCCCCTCAGATGGCTCCTCCCATTAATATATATATATATATATATATATATATATATATATATATATATATATATAAATAGGTAATAATGGAGGGGGACAAATGTATAAATTATACATATATCCCACAGCCCCCCTGCCTTATTACCTATTACATCCAATTACATGTACCTTATAAATCTACATATTTGTCCTAGAATTAATATAATGGCATGATGCCACAATATAACTTTCATCATTATGAAACTCTTTACAAAAAAAGGCAGAAAGTGTTTCCATAGGGAATGGGTTTGCTATTGCTCAATTTATATGTGCTAAAACCATTTGGTTCATAAATGGTTAAACAGTCCTGCCAAGGTACCAGTAAGGGCTGTAACCCCCCTCCCTCCCTGCTAAAATTCTTTAAGTCTGCAGTGACCAGAACTCCATAGCAAGCACACACAGAGAGGAAGATTTATGCTGTGGTTACACCATGCACATTTTCAATTTCTGCCCAGTGCCCTCCTCAGTGCCCTGACTACTGAAGTGGTAGAGACTCTGACTACACAAGAGTGCTGCCTACTACAGATCATAGCAGCAGAAGTTTGGCGTCTTAGCTTTTACTGCTCCAGTAATTTAAGACACAAATAACTTTTCCAGTTTCCTGATAAATGTAATATGGCATTAATTGACGGTTGACCTGAAGAGCAGCCAGCGCAGAGCACCTATACATTAAAGGATTTGTCTGTGACACACTCACAAATCCTTTAATGTATATAGGTGCTGGCTGCTTCAGGTCAACCGCCAATTGATTCAGTAACAAAGAAAGCGGGTCTCAGGCATAGAAGTAGTTTGCGAAACAAAGCACATTTATTGCTGGTATCACTTAGGAGAGATTACAGTACATAAAAACAAGCTACATGTAGCAGGGAATGGTCAGACGCGTTTCGGCTCACGCCTTCATCCGTGACCTGTGAATTATACAATGCTGGACATATAAATACCCTCAGTGGAAAGCTGATTGGACAATTTACATAATAAGTAATTGATTGAGGAGATCATAGGAACCGCCCCTGTAAATGTTTTAACCCTTCATTCAAAAGACTTAATAAAAAGAAAAAGAAAAACACACATTATTCAAAATATGAAAGAATGCCCCCATACATATGAGTGTCACACATCTTTTTCCCCATATAAGGTTTTACATTTTATGTTTAATTATATTCAACTTCACTGAGTGAGAGTGCAAATAGAAGTCTGGGGGAGGCCCTTATCAATTACTGATAAATTATATATATGCCATTTTTATCGCAGCTTCCATCCATACCAGATATTGGTATAATATTTAAGCCTGACAGGTTAACATATGGCATAGATCGAAGCTACAACACTGGCAAAACACCACCCAGAAAATTATAACAAACATAGTTGCTCTATCACTGAGAATAGCCGAACACAAATTTGCCCACCTAATAATGAAATCATATGAGAAAAAAAAAAATATAAGTGTCTATTCTACAAGTAATATGGGACAGTCTAATAAAACTTGATGAAACATATAAGAGCTTCAAATAGAGCCCAGAAAGGAGGGGGAATGAAATTATCGGAGTTAGTAACTTATCAGAGAGATGTCACATAAATAAACTGAGTTTGTAGTGAATATTCCCTCTTGCTGTTATTACCATTGTGCTGTAGAATAAACCTAATTTCTAATAACCCCAAGGGATGTAAGTAAGAGATTGCCCATATGTTTCATCAAACCTAACTGTGTGTTATTTCTAAATCAATTAATATTAAGTGGGTTATCTATTTCCAGACATTAATTATGTCTGAATCAATGTTAAAACCCAAAGGTACCCTTGTTCTCAGGGTGAAAATCCAAAAGGCTTCTCTTTTGGAAAGGATCTCATCCACATTGCCCCCTCTTACAGGACGGTGAATTAACTCAATCACCAGCCATCTGAATGAGTCCACCTTACAATCATGTTCGACAATAAAATGCTCTGCCAATGCTGAACATGGATTGACATTGGAGATATCATTGAGATGTTCCCTAATCCTTTCTCGGACTTCCCTGGTGGTCATACCTACATACTGTAGGTTACAAGATGTGCACTTGATCATGTAGACAACATACTTATTTCTACAATTGGAGAAATGATCCACATTATATATCCGTTGAGTAACGCACGATTGAAATTGCTTTGTAACTATCGCTTGGCCACATGCTTTGCAGTTTGATTTGCCGCACTTGAAGTGACCTTTAGTGGTTAACCAACTGTCTTTTTTAGCATGACCATGAATCATACTGGGAGACAAGTGGTTGCCTAAGGTTTGATTTCGTCTTGAGACGAAACGAAAACCTTTTTTGACAATAGGGTTCAAATATGCATCACCCATTAATATGGGTAAATTTTTCTTTATAATTTTAATGATGGCATCATATTGTCTACTGTATCTTGTGCTAAAAATAATTTTATCATCTTGTGCAACAATTTTTTCTGACCTATACCTAGGTTTGTCCTTTAGGAGAGATGACCTGTCCATAGCTTCCACTTGAGCTGCTGCTTTCTCTATTACAGAGACTTCATATCCTCGTTCAATGAATTTTTGTCTTAATGCAACACCCTCTAATACGAAGGTCTGTTCGCTAGAACAGTTGCGTTTTAATCTTATGTATTCGCCTTTTATCATACCAAAGCCTGTACACCTGGGATGCAAACTCTTTGCATGCAACAGGGAGTTGGACTTGATTGGCTTAGAGTACAGCTCAGAGATGATGACTCCATTGCAAACATCACCTATAAGTGTTAAGTCCAAATATGGAACCTTAATGGAGTCACAGGTATATGTGAAACTTAATCCATATCTGTTATTGTTGAGGTTTGCAACGAATTCATCAGCCTCTTGCACTGTACCCCCCCATATAAAAAGCAAATCATCGATATAACGTCTATAGAATTTGATACAGTGTTGAAAAGAGTTTTCCTGTCCATAAACGTGGAACAGCTCCCACCAACCCATGTATAGGTTGGCAATAGGAGGGGGCAAATTTTGCCCCCATAGCTGTTCCACGTTTCTGGAGGAAAAACTCATTTTCAAAAAGAAAATAATTGTGGTTAAGCAAGAACTCTATTATATCAATAACATAATTTCTGAAATCTGTTGAATAATTACTATATCGGTCCAAGAAAAATTTAACGGCCCGTAGGCCTAAATCATGCGGTATGGCCGAATACAGACCAACAACATCCACAGTAAGCCAATCTTGATTCGAGGACCAGGTCTCATTATCCAAAAGATTCAGAAGATGCTTAGTGTCTCTTAAGAAGCTGGGGACAAGTAATACTAATGGTTGGAGGATACTGTCGATCCAAGCTAATAATCTCTCCAAAAGGGAACCAATGCCCGAAACAATAGGCCTTCCCTTTATAGACTCCAGAGACTTGTGGATCTTTGGAAGATGGTGAAAGATAGGAATGATAGGATCCTTGACATAAAGAAAGTCAAAAGTATCACTATCAAAAAATCCAGCTTCTCTCCCATCATCCAATAGATCATACACAAGTCTCTGGTAGTCAAGTGTTGGATTTTTTCCCAACTTTGCATAAACTTGGGTATCATTAAGTTGACGATTAGCTTCTTCAATGTAGTCCCCTCTATTGAGTACCACTACATTGCCCCCCTTATCCGCCTGTTTGATTATGATATTATAATTCTCTTGCAGAGATTTAAGGGCAACTTTCTGTGATAGAGATAAGTTTTGGACCTTGATAGTAGTACTCAAACTGTCATGTAGACTCTGCAAGTCCATCTCTACTTGTTTATGGAAAAATTCCAATACATTACCCCTACTTCTTGTGGGGTAAAAAATGGACGGTGGTCTAAAGCCTACATGTGTGCTTTTGACCCCAAAGTTTGTCTTATTGGATTCAACTTCTAATTCCAAAAGAGACATATAGTCATGTACTTCGTCAAATGTTAGATCAATAGGTGTAACTTCTAAACCGCCAATTGATGCCATATTACATTTATCAGGAATGTCATTAAGTATGACCGCAGCCCGCTCCGGCCTCCTCAGAGACCCCCACCATTCCTACCATACTCGTCTCTCTTCACTCGTCCTGTGGGCTGGGCTGGCTGTCTCCGTCTTGGGCAGCATCATCACTCACCTCACGTGGCTCTTAGATGGTGCAGACGTTTGTGACTGTGAGCCTCAGTCATGTGGAGTCAGGCTCAGACGGCTCATCCCGCTTCCTGCACAATTTCTCCCTCTCAGAGTCAGTCATGATAGTAGACAGCCAGACAGTGGCATGCAGTGCAGCTGCGCAAGTGAGCTCCACCTCCTCCACTCTCTAACACCACACGCACGCGCAGCGTGCCCACATTCACATAGGCTATAAGCAATAGCCGGGCCAGCCCAGGGACAGGAAGTACACTGTGCTAGACTAGTAAGACTAAGTTGCGTTGCTACAGGCACAGCCACAGGGAGCCAGCAACTTTAGTATAGTGGCGACAATGTCGGGAGCAGCGGAATAGGGGTTAATAAATTTTATTAGTGGCGGCAATGTCAGGAGTGGCAGATTAGGGGTTAATAACTTTAAAATAGTGTTTGCGATGTGGGAGGGCCTCGGTTTAGGGGTTAATAGGTAGTTTATGGGTGTTAGTATAATTTGTAACAGTTTAATTATGAGTTTTGTGTAACAGTTTTGTTGCGTAAAACGTATAACTACTGCTCTCAGATTGCGGAACGGATCATGTCAGTATAGGCTGTAACGCAAGCTTTTTAGCCTCACTGCAAAACTTGTAATGGCTAGACATGTGCGGTTCGTTTCGGATTAATTCGGAAATTCTGTAAATTCGGTAAATTCGGAGATTCGGATCGATTCGGATTTCCGAATTAAAATACTTCCGAATCTACCGAATGAATCCGAAATAGCTGCCGTATCTCCGAATAAATCCGAATTAGCTCGTTAAAATTCGGCATTTCCCCATAGGAAACAATGGGAGTTTCGGCTGAAAAAAAACTAACACCGCAGCCCCATTGTTTCCTATGGGGAAACACTAAGTCTGCACCTAACACCCTAACATGTACCCCGAGTCTCTAAACACCCCTAATCTAACACTTATTAACCCCTAATCTGCTGCCTCCGCTATCGCTGACACCTGCATTATTTTATTAACCCCTAATCTGCCGACCGAATATCGCCGCCACCTACATTATAACTATTAACCCCTAATCTGCTGTCCCTAACAACGCCGACCCCTACATTATAGTTATTAACCCCTAATCTGCCCCCCCAACGTCGCCGCAATCTAACTACAAGTAATAACCCCTAATCTGCCGACCCGATATCGCCGCCGCTTACATTATAGCTATTAACCCCTAATCTGCTGTCCCTAACACCGCCGACCCCTACATTATAGTTATTAACCCCTAATCTGCCCCCCCCCCAACGTTGCCGCAATCTAACTACAAGAATTAACCCCTAATCTGCCGACCCGATTTCGCCGCCGCCTACATTATAGCTATTAACCCCTAATCTGCTGTCCCTAACACCGCCGACCCCTACATTATAGTTATTAACCCCTAATCTGCCCCCCCCAACGTCGCCGCAATCTAACTACAAGTATTAACCCCTAATCTGCCGACCCGATATCGCCGCCGCCTACATTATAGCTATTAACCCCTAATCTGGTGTCCCTAATACCGCCGACCCCTACATTATAGTTATTAACCCCTAATCTGCCTCCCCCCAACGTCGCCACAATCTAACTACAAGTATTAACCCCTAATCTGCCGACCGCAAATCGCCGCCACTATAATAAATGTATCTGCCCTCCCTAACATCGCCGCCACCTACCTACAATTATTAACCCCTAATCTCCTGCCCCCAACGTCGCCGCTACTATAATAAGGTTATTAACCCCTAAACCTAAGTCTAACCCTAACACTAACACCCCCTAACTTAAATATAATTTAAATAAAACGAAATAAATTTACTATAGTTAAATAAATGAATCCTATTTAAAACTAAAGACTTACCTGTAAAATAAACCCTAAGATAGCTGCAATATAACTAATAGTTACATTGTAGCTATTTTAGGATTTATTTTTATTTTACAGGCAACTTTGTATTTATTTTAACTAGGTACAATAGCTATTAAATAGTTAAGAACTATTTAATAACTACCTAGCTAAAATAAATACAAATTTACCTGTAAAATAAATCCTAACCTAAGTTACAATTACACCTAACACTACACTATCATTTAATTAATTAAATAAATGACTCATATTTAAAACTAAATACTTACCTGTAAAATAAACCCTAATATAGCTGCAATATAACTAATAGTTACATTGTAGCTATTTTAGCATTTATATTTATTTTACAGGCAACTTTGTATTTATTTTAACTAGGTACAATAGCTATTAAATAGATATTGACTAATTAATAGCTACCTAGTTAAAATAATTACAAAATTACCTGTAAAATAAATCCTAACCTAAGTTACAATAAAACCTAACACTACACTATCATTAAATAAATTAACTACAAGTACCTACAATTATCTACAATTAAATAAACTAAAGTACAAAACCCCCCCACTAAATTACAAAAAATAAAAAACCACTAAATTACAAAAAATAAAAAAATATTACAAGAATTTTAAACTAATTACACCTAATCTAAGCCCCCTAATAAAATAACAAAGCCCCCCAAAATAAAAAAAAAATGCCCTACCCTATACTAAATTACAAAAGTTAACAGCTCTATTACCTTACCAGCCCTGAACAGGGCCCTTTGCGGGGCATGCCCCAAAGAAAACAGCTCTTTTGCCTGTAAAAAAAAAACACAATCCCCCCCCCCCCCACATTACAACCCACCACCCACATACCCCTACTCTAACCCAAACCCCCCTTAAATAAACCTAACACTACCCCCCTGAAGATCTCCCTACCTTGAGTCGTGTTCACCCAGCCGGGCCGAAGTCTTCATCCGATGGGGCAGAAGAGGACATCCAGACCGGCAGAAGTCTTCATCCAAACGGGGCAAGAAGAGGTCTTCCATCCATCATACAAGTACCAAAATACAAACAAACACTAAATTACCAAAAATAATAAAATATTACAATAATTTTAAACTAATTACACCTAATCTAAGCCCCCTACTAGCTATTAATATAGCTTCAATATAACTAATAGTTACATTGTAGCTATTTTAGGATTTATATGTATTTTACAGGCAACTTTGTATTTATTTTAACTAGGTACAATAGTTATTAAATAGTTAATAACTATTTAATAACTACCTAGCTAAAATAAATACAAATTTACCTGTAAAATAAATCATAACCTAAGTTACAATTACACCTAACACTACACTATCATTAAATTAACTAAATAAATGAATCCTATATAAAACTAAAGACTTACCTGTAAAATAAACCCTAATATAGCTGCAATATAACTAATAGTTACATTGTAGCTATTTTAGCATTTATATTTATTGTACAGGCAACTTTGTATTCATTTAAACTAGGTTCAATAGCTATTAAATAGATATTGACTATTTAATAGCTACCTAGTTAAAATAATTACAAAATTACCTGTAAAATAAATCCTAACCTAAGTTACAATTAAACCTAACACTACACTATCATTAAATAAATTAACTACAAGTACCTACAATTAAATACAATTAAAAAAACTAAACTAAAGTACAAACCCCCCCCCACTAAATTACAAAAATTAAAAAAATATTACAAGAATTTTAAACTAATTACACCTAATCTAAGCCCCCTAATAAAATAACAAAGCCCCCCAAAATAAAAAAATGCCCTAACCTATACTAAATTACAAAAGTTAACAGCTCTATTACCTTACCAGCCCTGAACAGGGCCCTTTGCGGGGCATGCCCCAAAGAAAACAACTCTTTTGCCTGTAAAAAAAAAACACAATCCCCCCCCCACATTACAACCCACCACCCACATACCCCTACTCTAACCCAAACCCCCCTTAAATAAACCTAACACTACCCCCCTGAAGATCTCCCTACCTTGAGTCGTGTTCACCCAGCCGGGCCGAAGTCTTCATCCGATGGGGCAGAAGAGGACATCCAGACCGGCAGAAGTCTTCATCCAAGCGGGGCAAGAAGAGGTCTTCCATCCATCAGAAAAGTACAAAAAAACAAACAAACACTAAATTAGCAAAAATAATAAAATATTACAATAATTTTAAACTAGTTACACCTAATCTAAGCCCCCTACTAGCTATTAATATAGCTACAATATAACTAATAGTTACATTGTAGCTATTTTAGGATTTATATTTATTTTACAGGCAACTTTGTATTTATTTTAACTAGGTACAATAGCTATTAAATAGTTAATAACTACCTAGCTAAAATAAATACAAATTTACCTGTAAAATAAACCCTAACCTAAGTTACAATTACACCTAACACTACACTGTCATTAAATTAACTAAATAAATTAATCCTATATAAAACTAAATACTTACCTGTAAAATAAACCCTAATATAGCTACAATATAACTAATAGTTACATTGTAGCTATTTTAGCATTTATATTTATTTTACAGGCAACTTTGTATTTATTTTAACTAGGTTCAATAGCTATTAAATAGTTATTGACTAATTAATAGCTACCTAGTTAAAATAATTACAAAATTACCTGTAAAATAAATCCTAACCTAAGTTACTATTAAACCTAACACTACACTATCATTAAATAAATTAACTACAAGTACCTACAATTAAATACAATGAAATAAACTAAACTAAAGTACAAAAAAACAAACACTAAATTACAAAAAATAAAAAAAATTACAAGAATTTTAAACTAATTACACCTAATCTAAGCCCCCTAATAAAATAACAAAGCCCCCCAAAATAAAAAAATGCCCTACCCTATACTAAATTACAAAAGTAATCAGCTCTATTACCTTACCAGCCCTGAACAGAGCCTTTTGCGGGGCATGCCCCAAAGAAAACAGCTCTTTTGCCTGTAAAAAAAAACACAATACCCCCCCCCACATTACAACCCACCACCCACATACCCCTACTCTAACCCAAACCCCCCTTAAATAAACCTAACACTACCCCCCTGAAGATCTCTCTACCGTGTCTTCACCCAGCGGGCCGAAGTCTTCATCCGATCGGGCAGAAGAGGACATCCAGACCG
Organism: Bombina bombina; assembly: GCF_027579735.1. NCBI lineage: Eukaryota > Metazoa > Chordata > Amphibia > Anura > Bombinatoridae > Bombina > Bombina bombina. The sequence goes on along the minus strand of NC_069500.1, from coordinate 227,329,229 downwards.
GCAGAAGTCTTCATCCAAGCGGGGCAAGAAGAGGTCTTCCATCCATCAGAAGTCTTGATCCAGGCGGCATCTTCTCTGTTCATCCATCCGGAGCGGAGCGGCAGCATCCTGAAGACATCCCACGCAGAGCATCCTCTTCTTTCTTGATCCGACGACTAGGTGACTGTACCTTTAAGTGACGTCATCCAAGATGGCGTCCCTTGAATTCCGATTGGCTGATAGGATTCTATCAGCCAATCGGAATTAAGGTAGGAAAAATCTGATTGGCTGATTTAATCAGCCAATCAGATTCAAGTTCAATCCGATTGGCTGATGGAATCAGCCAATCAGATTGACCTCGCATTCTATTGGCTGTTCCGATCAGCCAATAGAATGCGAGCTCAATCTGATTGGCTGATTGGATCAGCCAATCGGATTGAACTTGAATCTGATTGGCTGATTGAATCAGCCAATCAGATTTTTCCTACCTTAATTCCGATTGGCTGATAGAATCCTATCAGCCAATCGGAATTCAAGGGACGCCATCTTGGATGACGTCACTTAAAGGTACAGTCACCTAGTCGTCGGATCAAGAAAGAAGAGGATGCTCTGCGTGGGATGTCTTCAGGATGCTGCCTCTCCGCTCCGGATGGATGAACAGAGAAGATGCCGCCTGGATCAAGACTTCTGATGGATGGAAGACCTCTTCTTGCCCCGCTTGGATGAAGACTTCTGCCGGTCGGGATGTCCTCTTCTGCCCGATCGGATGAAGACCTCGGCCCGCTGGGTGAAGACACGGTAGAGAGATCTTCAGGGGGGTAGTGTGAGGTTTATTTAAGGGGGGTTTGGGTTAGAGTAGGGGTATGTGGGTGGTGGGTTGTAATGTGGGGGGGGGGTATTGTGTTTTTTTTTACAGGCAATAGAGCTGTTTTCTTTGGGGCATGCCCCGCAAAAGGCCCTGTTCAGGGCTGGTAAGGTAATAGAGCTGATTTTTTTTAATTTTTTTGTAATTTAGTATAGGGTAGGGCATTTAGTATAGGGTAGGGCATTTTTTTTATTTTGGGGGGGCTTTGTTATTTTATTAGGGGGCTTAGATTAGGTGTAATTAGTTTAAAATTCTTGTAATTTTTTTTATTTTTTGTAATTTAGTGTTTGTTTTTTTTGTACTTTAGTTTAGTTTATTTCATTGTATTTAATTGTAGGTACTTGTAGTTAATTTATTTAATGATAGTGTAGTGTTAGGTTTAATAGTAACTTAGGTTAGGATTTATTTTACAGGTAATTTTGTAATTATTTTAACTAGGTAGCTATTAAACAGTAAATATCTATTTAATAGCTATTGTACCTAGTTAAAATAAATACAAAGTTGCCTGTAAAATAAATATAAATGCTAAAATAGCTACAATGTAACTATTAGTTATATTGTAGCTATATTAGGGTTTATTTTACAGGTAAGTATTTAGTTTTATATAGGATTAATTTATTTAGTTAATTTAATGACAGTGTAGTGTTAGGTGTAATTGTAACTTAGGTTAGGGTTTATTTTACAGGTAAATTTGTATTTATTTTAGCTAGGTAGTTATTAACTATTTAATAGCTATTGTACCTAGTTAAAATAAATACAAAGTTGCCTGTAAAATAAATATAAATCCTAAAATAGCTACAATGTAACTATTAGTTATATTGTAGCTATATTAATAGCTAGTAGGGGGCTTAGATTAGGTGTAATTAGTTTAAAATTATTGTAATATTTTATTATTCTTGCTAATTTAGTGTTTGTTTGTTTTTTTGTACTTTTCTGATGGATGGAAGACCTCTTCTTGCCCCGCTTGGATGAAGACTTCTGCCGGTCTGGATGTCCTCTTCTGCCCCATCGGATGAAGACTTCGGCCCGGCTGGGTGAACACGACTCAAGGTAGGGAGATCTTCAGGGGGGTAGTGTTAGGTTTATTTAAGGGGGGTTTGGGTTAGAGTAGGGGTATGTGGGTGGTGGGTTGTAATGTGGGGGGGGTATTGTGTTTTTTTTTACAGGCAAAAGAGCTGTTTTCTTTGGGGCATGCCCCGCAAAAGGCCCTGTTCAGGGCTGGTAAGGTAATAGAGCTGTTAACTTTTGTAATTTAGTATAGGGTAGGGCATTTTTTTTTATTTTGGGGGGCTTTGTTATTTTATTAGGGGGCTTAGATTAGGTGTAATTAGTTTAAAATTCTTGTAATATTTTTTTATTTTTTGTAATTTAGTGGGGGGGGTTTGTACTTTAGTTTATTTTTTTTAATTGTATTTAATTGTAGGTACTTGTAGTTAATTTATTTAATGATAGTGTAGTGTTAGGTTTAATTGTAACTTAGGTTAGGATTTATTTTACAGGTAATTTTGTAATTATTTTAACTAGGTAGCTATTAAATAGTCAATATCTATTTAATAGCTATTGAACCTAGTTAAAATAAATACAAAGTTGCCTGTACAATAAATATAAATGCTAAAATAGCTACAATGTAACTATTAGTTATATTGCAGCTATATTAGGGTTTATTTTACAGGTAAGTCTTTAGTTTTATATAGGATTCATTTATTTAGTTAATTTAATGATAGTGTAGTGTTAGGTGTAATTGTAACTTAGGTTATGATTTATTTTACAGGTAAATTTGTATTTATTTTTGCTAGGTAGTTATTAAATAGTTATTAACTATTTAATAGCTATTGTACCTAGTTAAAATAAATACAAAGTTGCCTGTAAAATAAATATAAATCCTAAAATAGCTACAATGTAACTATTAGTTATATTGAAGCTATATTAATAGCTAGTAGGGGGCTTAGATTAGGTGTAATTAGTTTAAAATTATTGTAATATTTTATTATTTTTTGTAATTTAGTGTTTGTTTGTATTTTGGTACTTGTATGATGGATGGAAGGCCTCTTCTTGCCCCGCTTGGATGAAGACTTCTGCTGGTCTGGATGTCCTCTTCTGCCCCATCGGATGAAGACTTCGGCCCGGCTGGGTGAACACGACTCAAGGTAGGGAGATCTTCAGGGGGGTAGTGTTAGGTTTATTTAAGGGGGGTTTGGGTTAGAGTAGGGGTATGTGGGTGGTGGGTTGTAATGTGGGGGGGGGGTTGTGTTTTTTTTTTACAGGCAAAAGAGCTGTTTTCTTTGGGGCATGCCCCGCAAAGGGCCCTGTTCAGGGCTGGTAAGGTAATACAGCTGTTAACTTTTGTAATTTAGTATAGGGTAGGGCATTTTTTTTATTTTGGGGGGCTTTGTTATTTTATTAGGGGGCTTAGATTAGGTGTAATTAGTTTAAAATTCTTGTAATATTTTTTTATTTTTTGTAATTTAGTGTTTTTTTTTTTTTTTGTCATTTAGTGGGGGGTTTTTGTACTTTAGTTTATTTAATTGTAGATAATTGTAGGTACTTGTAGTTAATTTATTTAATGACAGTTTAGTGTTAGGTTTAATTGTAACTTAGGTTAGGATTTATTTTACAGGTAATTTTGTAATTATTTTAACTAGGTAGCTATTAATTAGTCAATAACTATTTAATAGCTTTTGTACCTAGTTAAAATAAATACAAAGTTGCCTGTAAAATAAATATAAATGCTAAAATAGCTACAATGTAACTATTAGTTATATTGCAGCTATCTTAGGGTTTATTTTACAGGTAAGTATTTTGTTTTAAATATGATTCATTTATTTAGTTAATTTAATGATAGTGTAGTGTTAGGTGTAATTGTAACTTAGGTTAGGATTTATTTTACAGGTAAATTTGTATTTATTTTAGCTAGGTAGTTATTAAATAGTTATTAACTATTTAATAACTATTGTACCTAGTTAAAATAAATACAAAGTTGCCTGTAAAATAAATATAAATGCTAAAATAGCTACAATGTAACTATTAGTTATATTGCAGCTATCTTAGGGTTTATTTTACAGGTAAGTTTTTAGTTTTAAATAGGATTCATTTATTTAACTATAGTAAACTTATTTCGTTTTATTTAAATTATATTTAAGTTAGGGGGTGTTAGTGTTAGGGTTAGACTTAGGTTTAGGGGTTAATAACCTTATTATAGTAGCGGCGACGTTGGGGGCGGGAGATTAGGGGTTAATAATTGTAGGTAGGTGGCGGCGATGTTAGGGAGGGCAGATTAGGGGTTAATAAAATGTATTATAGTGTTTGCGAGGCGGGAGTGCGGCGGTTTAGGGGTTAATACATTTATTATAGTGGCGGCGATTTGAGGTCGGCAGATTAGGGGTTAATACTTGTAGTTAGATTGTGGAGACGTTGGGGGGAGGCAGATTAGGGGTTAATAACTATAATTTAGGGGTCGGCGGTGTTAGGGACACCAGATTAGGGGTTAATAGCTATAATGTAGGCGGCGGCGATATCGGGTCGGCAGATTAGGGGTTAATACTTGTAGTTAGATTGCGGCGACGTTGGGGGGGGGCAGATTAGGGGTTAATAACTATAATGTAGGGGTCGGCGGTGTTAGGGACAGCAGATTAGGGGTTAATAGTTATAATGTAGGCGGCGGCGATATCGGGTCGGCAGATTAGGGGTTAATACTTGTAGTTAGATTGCGGCGACGTTGGGGGAGGCAGATTAGGGGTTAATAACTATAATGTAGGGGTCGGCGGTGTTAGGGACAGCAGATTAGGGGTTAATAGCTATAATGTAGGCGGCGGCGATATCGGGTCGGCAGATTAGGGGTTAATACTTGTAGTTAGATTGCGGCGACGTTGGGGGAGGCAGATTAGGGGTTAATAACTATAATGTAGGGGTCGGCGGTGTTAGGGACAGCAGATTAGGGGTTAATAGCTATAATGTAGGTTGCGGCGATATCCGATCGGCAGATTAGGGGTTAAATAATGTTATTATAGGGTTTGCGATGTGGGGGGGCCTCGGTTTAGTGGTTCATAGGTAGTTTATGGGTGTTAGTGACTTAGTGTACTAAATGGGTGTTAGTGTACTAAAAACATACCGAATTTCGGAACGGAATAGAACCGAATTCAGCCGAATCCGAATAAATCCGAAACAAATTTATTCGGATCCGAATAAATCCGAAACAAATTTATTCAAATTTTGCCGAATCCGATTCGATCCGAAACGAAATTAGAAAAGTCCGAATCGATCCGAACCGAAAACATGTCTAGTAATGGCAGCACTATGGAAATCCCACACAAAAACATCATATTTTTGAGTGCGGGACTGACGTTGCGTTACAGGCTAAAATGCTTGCGGTACAGCAAGACTCGTAATGACTGCGTTACTGTTTTAAACGCTGAAATGGCCATTTTTTCAGCGTTAAAACACGAATGCAAAACTCGTAATCTAGGTGATTGAAATTTATATTCGAGAGACTGTTCCTTTGGCTGTTGCCATGGATTCTCCTCATAAGGAGCTTCTGTAGTTTGACGTAACCTCACCTTTATTTCCGTTAATTCAGGGACTTCCTTTGACTTTGACAACACAATCCTGTTGTAAACTAGAATACTGGTAACATCACGTTTGCTTCTTTTTTTTTTTGTCATTACTACTATCTTTAACAGCCTGCTATGCTATTGAGTGTTCAAAAAGTATACCTTATGCTTTTCCTGAATATAAATGGTCCCTATGACCGATTTGATTTTGTTCCAGGCCATATTAAAAGGGAAGCTACATCACTATTTTTGTAGGAAGAAAGACTGTGTAGACTTCAGGAATATATATGTATACTGTGTTTGTGATTTCTGAAATTTTGGATAAACTTTAAAGTGCTTAAATTAAAATAAATAAATATTTTTTATATATACTGTATATATATATATATATATATATATATATATATATATATATAGTGCTCTTACATATTAGTAAGAAGGTTGCAGTGTTCCTTGATTGCCCTGTTACCTCTAACACGATGACAGTCTAGCTCCAGATGTTAATTGACTGTGCTAATTTCTACAGGTGCTTTATTAGGAACATTTCTGCTATCTGTACTCTGATTACCAGCCTTAATATAAGTAAAGTAACTTTTTTATGGACACCAATGTACAAGTGACGTTTGATAAACTTATACATTTATTTACCTCTGCTCTGATCCTAATACAGCCTGATATCAGAATGTTTTTCCAATAATGAAATGCTTATAATGAATCCATTTTGTCTTAACACACAGAACGTAAGGACGATATGCACTGGTTTCCTTTTTCTTTAGATGTCTAACTCCTGTGTATGAGAAGTATGATGTGGGGGGATCGAGAACTTACTTGTAATTAAATGTGCACTGGAGACATCTTTTGGAGAGTGTTGTCCATCCCATTACAATTTTTACAGATCATCAAAATCTGAAATATCTTAATTCTGTTCAGAGAGTTCATCTTAAACAGGCCTTCTGGGCTTTACTCTTTACTTGATTTACGTTCAGCATTACCTATCATCCAGGGTTAAAGAATAAGAAAGTGGTAACTTTGTTCAGCATTCAAGAATTTTTTCCAGATTTAGTTCCATTTGATACTAATCTCTAGAGACATTTTTTTAGCAATACATCAGTCTCTCATAATTAGGTCCTTTAGCAGTACTCCTGCTTCTCCCTGATTGCTTTTGGTTGCATATAATGGACTGTTGTATAAAGATGAGATTTTTTTTCCCCTCGGCCAGTAGTCTTGTTATCCCGGCGTCGAGCCGGAAAGATAGGGAATATCCCAGAGCAGAGAAAGTTAGTAAGATGAGGAAGGTGGCACTCATCACAGACAGGGCAGTCCCCAGTGACAATGGCAGAGAGGTCCAAGGACAAACCAGTATTATGGTCAGGCAGGCAGGATTTGGCAACAGTAAAGCAATCCAAGGGCACACCACTAGAGTGGCCAGGCAGGCAGGATCTTGCAACACTAAAGCAGTCAAAGCGCACACCACTAGAATGGTCAGTCAGGCAGGGTTAGGCAGCAAAGAGGCAATCCAGAACAACAGGGGTTAATAAGCAGAGCAGTCAGACAGGCAGGGTTCAGCAGCAGTATATCAATCCAGGAGTTAGGGGTTAAGAGGCAGAGTAGTCAGACAGGCAGAGTTCAGCAACAATAATTAATCCAGCAATTTTAGGGGTTAAGAGGCAGAGTAGTCAGGCAGGCAGAGTTCAGCAGCAATAATAAATCCAGCAAATTTAGGGGTTAAGAGGCAGAATAGTCAGACAGGCAGAGTTCAGCAGCAATAATCAATAAGGCAGTAAGAATAGTACGATCTATCACACCCAGGAGCACACAAGGTAACACCTATACTTGGGCAGTGATAGATTGTACTAGGATCATTTAAAAAGGCGTAGGATTTGCGCCACAACATGTGACCAGCATCAGAGAGGGAGAGGAGCATGCGGCTATGACGTCAGCACCGCACGCATCCAGACCCGACACAGCCCTAGGCAATGAGCAAGGAAGGAGATGCTGCGCCCCTATCAATGGCTAGAGCATTGCGGCGTGGCATAGCCCCCCACTTAAGGGTTCCCTCCGGTAACCAGAGTTGGCTTCAAAGGATGATCAGCATGAATCTTGAGACCAAGGATGGAGCATGCACATCACGGGCAGGAACCAAGGAAAGATCTGCCACCGAGTGACCCTTCCAATGTATCAGATACTGCAGTTGTCTGCATCTGTATCTGGAGTCCAGGATCTTGGCTACTTCATATTCATGGTCACCATGGACCAGGAGGAGGAGGAGCTTGGTTTCAGGTATATCTGTTCTTGATGTAAGGTTTGAGTAGTGAGATTTGGAAGACTGGGTGTATGAGTAGGGTTTTAGGCAAGGCCACTTTGTAGGCAACAGGAGACAGTCTTTTCAGAATCTTGTAAGGGACGATAAATCTAGGCCCCATTTTTTGACAGGGTTGATGTAGACGAATGTGTTGAGTAGAAATCCAAACACGTTCACCCACTGGGATGGCACATACAAAAGCTCTATGACGATCAGCAAACTTCTTATATCTATAGACAGCTGTATGTAACTGAGAGCGTATACGTTGCCAATTAGTGGTGAGTCTATTGACGTGTCGGTCTGCAGCAGGAACCCCAGTGGACTGAGCAGAAAGAGGGAAGACACGAGTTTGATACCCTGCTGTGGATGAAAAGGAGAACATTGAAGAGAAGAGTGCCAATGAGTGTTTCTTGCCAGCTCAGCTAGGGGTAACAACTCAGACCAGTTGGTATGGCGAGCATTGACAAAGGCTCTAAGGTAGGTTTCAAGATCCTGGTTTGCTCTCTCAGTTAGTCCGTTGGTTTGAGGATGGTAGCCAGAAGACAAAGAAACAGTGGTTCCAATCAACTTACAAAAGGTTCTCCAAAAGGCAGAGATGAACTGTGGACCTCTGTCGGAAACAATATTCACAGGGATGCCATGAAGTCGTACCACATGCAAGAGAAAGAGAGAAGACAATTCTTGTGAAGAAGGCAGTTTGGTTAGGGGTACTAAATGAGCCAGTCTGGAAAAGCAATCCAACACAACCCAGATAACTGGTCAGTAGGAGGAAGGTCCACAATGAAATCCATTGTTATGTGTGTCCATGGTTGTTTGGGAATGGACAATGGTTGGATCAAGCCAGGAGGCAAAGATCGGGGAGTCTTATTGGCATCACAAGTTGTGCAGGCCTTCACATAATCCTGAGTGTCAGACTTCATAGTAGGCCACTATACAATTTGGGAAAGACGCTTGAAAGTCCTAGTAGAATCAGGATCTCCTGAGAGTTTGCTATCATGAGCCTAGGCTAGCACAGGGATGCGTAGGTTCAGAGATACAAAGAGGATATCAGAGGTCATGGGGGCTCCAGGAGATTTACTACACTGGGCTCGTTGCAATCTTTGCAGAAGGGTGGTGTTTAGTTGGGCATCCACACAGGAGGGGGGTATAATGTGTTCAATAGGAGCTTCAGAAGAGTCACTTGAGTGAGGGAACTGATGGGAAAGGGTGTCCACCTTCTTGTTCTTAGTCTCAGGAAGATAAGAGACCACAAAGTTAAAATGGTTAAAAAAAGGCCCACCTGGCCTGTCAAGGATTGAGTCGATGAGCAGTTTCTAGGTAAGTCAGATTCTTGTGGTCTGTGAGAATCTAAATGGGATTGGCGGTGCCCTCTAACCAATGACGCCATTCGGTCAAAGCCATCTTAATGGCTAAGAATTCCCGATTACCTATGTTGTAGTTCCTCTGCAGGAGTAAAGCATTTAGAGAAATAGGCTACAGGGTGTGACTTGGAAGTCAAAGGAACCCTTTGGGTAAGAACTGCTCCAGCCCCTATCTCGGAGGCATCAACCTCTAAAGTGAACTGTAGGTTAGGGTCAGGATGGCGGAGCACAGGAGCAGAAAGTCTTTTTCAGACTAGAAAAGGCACTTATGGCTTCGGGAGGCCAATGTTTACAGTCTGTGTTCCGTTTTGTTTATTCAGTGAGAGGAACGACTGTTTGAGAAAAGTTCTTTATAAACTTGCGGTAATAATTGGAGAACCCCAAGAATCTCTTTCATTCCTTTAGAGAAGTAGGTTGAGGCCACTCCAGCAATAATAAATCCAGCAATTTTAGGGGTTAAGAGGCAGAGTAGTCAGACAGGCTGAGTTCAGCAGCAATAATCAATAAGGCAGTAAGAATAGTACAATCTATCATACCCAAGAGCACACATACAAGTAACACCTATACTTGGGCAGTGATAGATCGTACTAGGATCACTTAAATAGGCGTAGGATTCGCACCACAGTGTGTGACCAGCATCAGAGAGGGAGAGGAGCATCCGGACCCGACACAGCCCTAGGCAACAAGCAAGGAAGGAGATGTTGCAGCCCTAGCAATGACTAGAGTGACGCGGTGTGAAACTAAGGATGTTCACCCGTCTTGTCCTGTGATACCTGTGCAGAAAGTACATTGTACCTTGACTCTGGCTGGTACTCCTGAATGTCTTTGGACTTCATTGAGGTTTTACTTCCTTCTCCATGTTATGACATTATATTCTTAGTGTCGGATTTATGACAAAGGTGGTCTTCCTTTTGCCAGTGTTACTGCTGTCTTGTTCCTGAGAGAGTTGTTTTATCTTTATGGCCTGCATAAAATGTTATTTCAGCTAGAAGTTTAAAGTTTACCTCTTTCCTCTTGTGCTCCTGCTCATGCTTTGCCTTGAAATTACATTTAGGGAGGGGGCTATGTCAGGCCCAAAGTGTTCTTCTGTTTATGTCTCAGCTTGCACTAAAAAGGATGCACTACTAAAGAACAATCTTGGTCCTAGTGGAATTGCTAGTCATAGAGAGAAGGGACAGTACAATTAAAGACCTGCTTTAAAAATGCACAGATTATACACTAAAAAGAGGCACATGAAGTTATAAAACCCTGCTTATTTATTTTTTTAATATGATCTTGGCATTCTTGCTTCTGACCCCATTTTCTGGTATGACTTTGGATTGTTTCCTGGAATTTGCTTCTTGCCTATATACTTTGCTGTATTGTGTGTTTTGAACTTATTATCTGGCTGCAGACCCTTAAATCTATGTTTTAGAGAATTTTCCTGCTTTATGTACTTCATGACCCAGCTATGGACAGATTTACCCTTCATGACTTTGGTTGGAAACCTGACTACTCCCCTGATTACCCCTTTTGATACTGTTGTATGGCTCCAGATAACTGCTTTGTCTTGTTCCTGACTACTGTTTCAAGTTCATGTACTGCATATGTGAATCCAGCCATCTTTAAAAGATAATTTGGATTGTGACCAGAAAAACAGGCCTTGCACAAGTTTTTTATAGGCCCATTTTTTAACCAAATTAACAATGAAAAAAGTGCTACCAATGAAAATGATTGTGATTGTGTCAACACAGAAAATGGCTCATCATCAGGCATTAACATGCAGATAATTATCAAGTGATAAATTGTGATCAACCCCATAATAGCCTACATTACAAGTGGAGCCCAGAAATATTAGCGCAATTGGGTGCTAACATTGCACAAGTTAAATCAATATCAATCCTATTTTTGCACTCATATTACAAGTTGGAAGTAAAAACTTTTAGCTATATATCTGTGTATATCCTATATAATAAAAGGCCAAGTCTGTTTGTCCGAAGCTCTCATGCGCAGTAGATACTGCGCAAGAGGACAAACACACCTGGCCTTACAGTCCCTACCTGAATAGCCGGTGCGGGCGAAAGTGGGCGCAAGAGAGATAGAGGGGAGAGAGATAGAAAGAGAGGGGGAGAGAACAAAATAGATGGGAAAGAGCAAGAGGGGGGGGGGAGAGAGAGCAAAATAGATAGGAAAGAGCAAGAGAGGGGGGAGAGAGAGCGAAATAGAGGGGAGAGAGCAAAAGAGATGGGAATGAGCAAAATAGAGGGAAGAGAGAGCGAGCAAAAGAGAGGGGGAGAGAGAAAATAAGAGGGGGGAAAGAGAGAGCAAAAGAGAGAGGGAGAGAGAGCAAAAGAGAGGGATGGAGAGATAGAGCAAAAGAGAGGTGGGAGAGAGTGCAAAAGAGAGGGGGGAGAAAGAACGCAAAAGAGAGGGGGGAGAGATAGCGCAAAAGAGAGGGGGGATAGAGAGCGCAAAAGAGAGGGGGAGAGAGAGAGCGCAAAAGAGAGGGGGAGAGAGAGAGCGCAAAAGAGAGGGGGAGAGAGAGAGCGCGAAAGAGAGGGGGGAGAGAGAGCGCAACAGAGAGGGGGAGAGAGAGAGTGCAAAAGAGAGGGGGGAGAGAGAGCACAAAAGAGAGGGGGGAGAGAGCGCAAAAGAGAGGGGGAGAGAGAGAGCGCAAAAGAGAGGGGGGAGAGAGAGAGCGTGCAAAAGAGAGGGGGGAGAGAGAAAGTGCAAAAGAGAGGTGGGAGAGAAAGAGCGCAAAAGATAGGGGGAGAAAGAGCAAAAGAGAGGGATGGGGTGAGAGCGCAAAAAAAAGGGATGGGGAGAGAGAGCAAAAGAGAGGGATGGGGAGAGAGACAGAGCAAAAGAGAGGGATGGGGAGAGAGAGCGCAAAAGAGAGGGATGGGGAGAGAGAGCGCAAAAGAGAGGGGGAAGAGAGAGAGTGCAAAAGAGAGTGGGGAGAGATTGCAAAATAGAGGGGGGAGAGAGAGAGCGCAAAAGAGAGGGGGAGAGAGAGAGCGCAAAAGAGAATGGGAGAGAGAGAGCGCAAAAAAGAGGGGGGAGAGAGAGAGCGCAAAAGAGAAGGGGAGAGAGAGAGAGCGCAAAAGAGAGGGGAGGGAGAGAGTGCAAGTGGTGGGACCGCTGTACTGCAAAAAATAGCCCATGTGAACGGGCATTAGGACTAGTATATATATATATATATATATATATATATATATATATAATATATATATATATATATATACACATACATACAGAAGTGACGAACAATGTTATTTTAAGTATATTTGTTTAAAATTAAAAAAGTGATGACATTATTTGAAAGAGTTGCAGCTCTGGAATAAAATTAAGAAACCACTGCAAAATGATCAGTTTCTATGTTTTTTCTATTTTTAGGTATGTAATTTGAGTAAAATTTATTTTTTTCATTTTATTTTATAAACTACTGACAACGTTTCCCAAATTTCAAATAAAATTGTGGGTCAAAATAACACAAAAGATACAGGACCAGATTACAAGTAGAGCAGTAATTTATTGCGCACCAGTAAAAGGGCAAATTCGAAAATTTACAGTCGCACGATAAATAAACAGCCATTACAAGTCGCTGGTTATTGCAACCACGAGCTCGCGATAGCAATTAGCGCTCTAAAAATTAACCAAAGATCAGATCTCTGGTTAATTTTCTAAATGTCCCCCAATTTGCCCCAAATTTAAGAGTCTTTTAGTTTTTATTAAAAAAAAAGTAGCATTTATTTAAATAAAAAAATGTGTATCTACAAATATTAACATATAAATATATATGTATATAATAATATACATATATATTTACATTTTGCTGCCCATGGCTGTGCGACTTACCCCCTTCACTGCGCTAGGTTCTCATGCAGTGTCTGATGGCATTAGAATGAGGCTCCCAATGGAGCCAATGGAAGTGCACTCTTGTGAGTGCTAAGCTCCCGTACAATGCGATTGGAGGTCGCTATCGCTTTGCACCTAACTTGTAATACCAGCGCACATTTGTGTTCACTGGTATTACAAAGTGGAGTACAAATATTGCTATAGCGAAAGTTATATTTTGCGCTCCACTTGTAATCTGACCCACAGTGTTCTCAGACATCAAATAATGTAAAAGAAAAAAGTTAATATTCATTTTTAAACAACACAATACTAATGTTTTAACTTAGGAAAAAATTCAGAAATCAATATTTGATGGAATTACCCTGATTTTAAGTTTTCTTGACATGCTCTCCACACGTCTTTTACATTGCTGTTATATCATTCCTGGTGCAAAAATTCAAGCAGCTCGGCTTTGTTTGATGGATTTTGACCACCCATCTTCCTCTTGATCATATTCCAGAGGTTTTCAATGGGGTTCATGTATGGAAATTGGGCTGGCCATAACCGGGTCTTGATCTGATGGTCCTCAATTCACATCTTGATTGACTTGGCTGTGTGGCATGTAGCATTGTCCTGCTGGAAACACCAATCCTCAGAGTTTTGGAACATAGTTAGAGCAGAAGGAAGCAAGTTGTCTTTCAGGATAACTTTGTATGTAGCTTGATTCATGCATCCGTCACAAAGATGAATCTACCTGATTCCACCATTGGTGAAGCATGCCCAGATCATCACCGATCCTTCACCAAATTACACAGTGGGTGAGAGGCCTACAAGCTACAGTGTCTTATTGGGAGGCTCTTGACATTGACTATTGACTCTTGGCTGAATCACTCTCCATTAGTGAATGGGGTGTGACAGTATTGGGGATTATAAAATGGGTATCGTTTCTTATTTATCTTTTAATAACTCACAGCTAGATTATGTTATGCGCGCTATAGGGAAATTAACTAATGCAACAAAAGTTGCATTAATTAAAACCCTATAGCTCCATACCGCACACAATTCAAGCGCTGTTTTGACGTGCTCGTGCACACTTCCCCCATAGACATCAATGGGGAGAGTGGGCCAAAAAAAAGCCTAACACCTGCGATCGCGGAATGAAAAGTTCCGTAACGCAGCCTCATTGATGTCTGAGGGGAAAATAAAAGTTATGTTTAAACCTAACACCCTAACATAAACCCTGAGTCTAAACACCCCTAATCTGCTGCCCCCGACATCGCTGACACCTACATAATGTTATTAACCCCTAATCATCTGCTCCCGATATCACTGCCACTATATTTAAGTTATTAACCCCTATTCCGCAGCACCCCAACATTGCTGCCACTATATTAAAGTTATTAACCCCTATTCCGCCGCTCCCCAACATCGCCGCCACAAAATAAACCTATTATCCCCTAAACCTCTGGCCTCCCACATTACTACCACTAAATAAACCTATTAACCACTAAACCGCTAGCCCCCCACATCGCAAAAACCTAAATGAAACTATATTAACCCCTAAACCTAACCCTAACTCTAACGTAACCCTAACCCTAACTTTAACATAATTAAAATAAAAAAAATTTAAGTTAATTAAATTATTAACTAAATAATACCTATTTAAAACTAAATACATACTTACCTGTGAAATAAAACATAAGCTAGCTACAATATAGCTAATAGTTATATTGTAGCTAGCTTAGGTTTTATTTTTATTTCACAGGTACGTTTGTATTTATTTTATCTAGGTAGACTAGTAAGTAAATAGGTATTAACTATTTACTAACTACCTAGTTAAAATAAATACAAACTTACCTGTGAAATAAAACCTAACCTGTCTTACACTAAAACCTAAAATTACAAAAAATAAAAAAAACTTCCATTACAAAAAATAAAAAAAACTACCATTACAAAAAATAATGAAAAAACGAAATTATCCAAAAAAATAAAAATTATTCCTATTCTAACACCCTTTAAAAAATAATAATAAAAAAAATAATAAAAAACCTAATCTAGAATAAACTACCAAGGGCCCTTAAAAGGTTTTTATTTATTTAATTGGTAGTTATTTTAATTTTAGCATAATAGTTATGTTAGTTTAAACTTAGTTTTTTTTAGTTTCACAGGTAAGTTTTTATTTATTTTAAGAAAAGGATATTGTCATTTTAATTTAAAGTTGGGAGTTGTTAGGTTCAGGGCTTAATAGTTCAATTTATTTTTTGCGATGTGGGGGGCTGGCGGTTTAGGGGTTAATAGGTTAATTTAGTGGCGGTGATGTGGGAGGCCAGAGGTTTAGGGGTTAATAACTTTATTATAGTATCAGCGATATTGGGGTGTGGGGGAATAGGGGTTAATAACTTTATTATAGTGGCGGTAATGTCGGGAGCAGCAGATTAGGGGTTAATAAGTTTTAAATAGTGTTTGCGATGTGGGAGGGCTGTGGAATAGGGGTTAATAGGTAGTTTATGGGTGTTTTGTAACATTTTAGTTATGACTTTTGTGAAACATTTTTGTTTCACAAAACTCTTTCAGACAGCGGAACGGATTGTGTCGGTATAGACTGGAACGCAAGCATTTTAGCCTCACCGTACAACTTGTAATACCAGTGCTATGGAAATTTCACACAAAAACATAATTTTTTGAGTGCGGGATTGACGTTGCGTTACAGGCTAAAATGCTTGCAGTACAGCTATACCGACAAGACTCATAATGGTTACGTTACTGTTTTTACGCTGAAATGGCCATTTTTTCAGCGTTAAAACCGTAACGCACAACTCGGAATCTAGACGATTGTGTACCAAAAATGGTATATGATAATGTATTTGAATGGAAAGGGCACTCATGTACATATAGATACATATACATGTGTATCTATGTATATATATATAAATGTATATATAAACCAAAAAGCAGAGACTGCACTCACTGGATTTGCTTTTTCTTTGCAAATCTAGTGAGTGCAGTCTCTTTTTTTTGGTTTATATCCTAATATTTTTGGAACAGGCACTCTGGTTGTTGTCTCTGTGAAAGTTAGAGTAGATATACCCTCCACTTTGTTTTGTAAATATGTATAAAGGTGGCCCTCGTTTTACAACGGTTCATTTTACACCGTTTCAGAATAACAACCTTTTTTTCCAGTCATGTGACTGCTATTGAAAAGCATTGAGAAGCAGTGCATTTATTAAAATAGCCAGTAGGTGGAGTTGTCCGCTTGTGTTGCAGCAAAGCCAAGCAAGCTGAAATTAATCAGTTTAACCAGACCTGAGCTATCGAGCAGATTTCAAAGGAACAAGATCTTCCTGTCTATAAATCAGTCTAGATTGGAATGCATAGAAAGAACTGTTTGCAGAAAAATGCAAGTGAACTCTGTGTTGTGTGATTATGTTATTAGGTTTATAATGCTGTTTAGCAAATGTTTTTGTTCATTTAACTTAGTTTAATTATATATTCTGTGTTGTCTGATTATTTTATTAGGTTTATAATGCTGTTTAGCATTTAAAGTCTTCATTTCAGAGCTTTAAAAATAATGTATTAGGTGGTACTTATGACAATTTTGAGAGGGGCCTGGAACCTATCTCCCTCACTTCCCATTGACTTACATTATAAACTGGGTTTCAATTTACAACGGTTTCGATTTACAACCATTCCTCCTGGAACCTAACCCCAGCGTAAACTGAGGGCTACCTGTATATGTGTATACATGCGTATTTATGTTTATATGTGTATATATGGATAAACATATGTTTATATGTGTATATATGGATATACATACATATACACATATATGCATATATATACATATGTATTTATACTTCAGAGCTCTTTCCACTAAAATACCTGAAAACAAGAAAAAACTTTTTTTATTTTAATATTTAATGTCTTTTACTGTGTATTTACTGTACATTTTTTACATACCAATGTTCTTCACATAGTGGAAAATGTTCTATCTATTTTAAAATAAATATTCCTATAAATATCTGTATATACACATATATATATATATATATATATATATATATATATATACACTGTGTGCAGAATTATTAGGCAAATGAGTATTTTGACCACATCATCCTCTTTATGCATGTTGTCTTACTCCAAGCTGTATAGGCTCGAAAGCCTACTACCAATTAAGCATATTAGGTGATGTGCATCTCTGTAATGAGAACGGGTGTGGTCTAATGACATCAACACCCTATATCAGGTGTGCATAATTATTTGGCAACTTCCTTTCCTTTGGCAAAATGGGTCAAAAGAAGGACTTGACAGGCTCAGAAAAGTCAAAAATAGTGAGATATCTTGCAGAGGGATGCAGCACTCTTAAAATTGCAAAGCTTCTGAAGCGTGATCATCGAAAAATCAAGCGTTTCATTCAAAATAGTCAACAGGGTCACAAGAAGCGTGTGGAAAAACCAAGGCGCAAAATAACTGCCCATGAACTGAGAAAAGTCAAGCGTGCAGCTGCCAAGATGCCACTTGCCACCAGTTTGGCCATATTTCAGAGCTGCAACATCACTGGAGTGCCCAAAAGCACAAGGTGTGCAATACTCAGAGACATGGCCAAGGTAAGAAAGGCTGAAAACGACCACCACTGAACAAAACACACAAGCTGAAACATCAAGACTGGGCCAAGAAATATCTCAAGACTGATTTTTCTAAGGTTTTATGGACTGATGAAATGAGAGTGAGTCTTGATGGGCCAGATGGATGGGCCCGTGGCTGGATTGGTAAAGGGCAGAGAGCTCCAGTCCGACTCAGACGCCAGCAAGGTGGAGGTGGAGTACTGATTTGGGCTGGTATCATCAAAGATGAGCTTGTGGGGCCTTTTCGGGTTGAGGATGGAGTCAAGCTCAACTCCCAGTCCTACTGCCAGTTTCTGGAAGACACCTTCTTCAAGCAGTGGTACAGGAAGAAGTCTGCATTCTTCAAGAAAAACATGATTTTCATGCAGGGCAATGCTCCATCACACGCGTCCAAGTACTCCACAGCGTGGCTGGCAAGAAAGGGTATAAAAGAAGAAAATCTAATGGCATGGCCTCCTTGTTCACCTGATCTGAGCCCCATTGAGAACCTGTGGTCCATCATCAAATGGGAGATTTACAAGGAGGGAAAACAGTACACCTCTCTGAACAGTGTCTGGGAGGCTGTGGTTGCTGCTGCACGCAATGTTGATGGTGAACAGATCAAAACACTGACAGAATCCATGGATGGCAGGCTTTTGAGTGTCCTTGCAAAGAAAGGTGGCTATATTGGTCACTGATTTGTTTTTGTTTTGTTTTTGAATGTCAGAAATGTATATTTGTGAATGTTGAGATGTTATATTGGTTTCACTGGTAAAAATAAATAATTGAAATGGGTATATATTTGTTTTTTGTTAAGTTGCCTAATAATTATGCACAGTAATAGTCACCTGCACACACAGATATCCCCCTAAAATAGCTATAACTAAAAACAAACTAAAAACTACTTCCAAAACTATTCATCTTTGATATTAATGAGTTTTTTGGGTTCATTGAGAACATGGTTGTTGTTCAATAATAAAATTAATCCTCAAAAATACAACTTGCCTAATAATTCTGCACTCCCTGTATATATATATATATATATATATATATATATATATATAATATATATATATATATAATCTCTGCAGCATAGGCTAGTACTCACGGTAACCTTTAATCACCGGGGTGCACATCAGAAGAGTCCAAGACATTCAGAGAGAGGAAGGCACTCGCCGGATTTGACAAGGAGATAATTTATTCCTTATTACGTAACGTTTTAGACTTTTACCCCCGTTTTCAAACTGACAACAAGATCCCACAGTCTTAAATACCCTCTCATCTTAATCACCAAGTGACGTAGCGCGCATAATCAAGCAGCGCCCGTTTCCTAGCAACCAATAGTAAACAAAATTTACGTGACTAGTTACAAGTATAGTCTATATCATAGGAGATAGAGACTGAAAGAATGCACCTTAGTAGCACTTCAGTTCCTTGTGAAAATATTAATAATGGTATGAAACTTAAACAGCCATTGTGAGCCAAAGGTTTGAAAGAAAATTAAAACATAACTTTTATTAAATCAACATTAAATTAAAACAATTGTGGTCGTGTGTGTGTGTGTACTTTAAAAACACATAGCAACTTTACTGAATATAAAGAAGTGGCACTGAATATCAAGTGGATAGATTACCTCTATTGTAAAATATTCTGGATTATCTAAATAGTAAATATAGGTCTACCCAATGAATAATTAGCTGGTGTTCTGGGGTATTCTACACCGCTATATATTTCAAAATTCTGTCATGCAGACATTCACGTATATAGTTTAATCAGCCGTATTTGAAAAGTAAATAGCAAAGTTATGTTTTAATTTTCTTTCAAACCTTTGGCTCACAATGGCTGTTTTCACAAGGAACTGAAGTGCTACTAAGGTGCATTCTTTCAGTCTCTATCTCCTATGATATAGACTATACTTGTAACTAGTGTCGTTTCATGCACAAGCACTCAAGCTCACAAGGTATATATGCATATACCCTATATTAACAAATACAGAAATTGGATAAATTCTTGCACGGTATCCAGACACAGTCTTGGAAAAGGATACGTTGTATGCAAATAACTTAAATATATTTTCTGTATATATTAAAATAATACACTGAGCGTTCCAATTTTACTAGTGTAGTGCTCTTGCTATTTTTTGTTAAAAAAATTTACGTGACACCTTACCGCTTTACAATCTATGATTAACATTTAAAAACAATATTACAGAGAAAAATGCTAATATGAACAGGACTGACACCATAACCCAAGAGACATATTCCACACGCTAATGCATAATACATATCTATTATTCATCTAAGACATCACCTGCATTTCTTAAATATACCAGATTTCTATCTCACAGAGGGTGCAAGCCATAACATTTCTTTATATATATACATCTTAAACCTGACGACTACACAGACCTTACTATCCTAATCTTAGAACGGCTTATACATTCATATCAAGTATCATAACCATAATGCTGTCTAATTGGGCACACTAACAATGCAATCAATATTGCTAATCTCGGCTGCTCAGTATCATAGGTTGACATAAAGGAGCTCTATAATGTCAATCCTTGGTCTCGCAGCGTTACAACACCCAGAGAATGACCAGATTCCAAAGTTAAAGAAAAAGAAGAAAAAGAAAATTAAAAAAGAAAACAAACAACATAAACAATACAATACAAAAGACAAAATAGACACACTGGACATAAAACGGTAAAGAACAAACAAAAACACAAAACAAAAACAAAAACACATTCGAAACATAAAAATAAAAGATAATGCAAAACAATCCTGGAAAATATGATTCTGGTTATTAGAATCTCTTCATAGGGCTACAAGAAACTGTGCCACTCTAGTTTTGTGTTCAGTCCTTTGGGGATTATAGTATCCAAC
The DNA here is from genome assembly GCF_027579735.1 of Bombina bombina. Classification (NCBI taxonomy): domain Eukaryota; kingdom Metazoa; phylum Chordata; class Amphibia; order Anura; family Bombinatoridae; genus Bombina; species Bombina bombina. Next base: position 227,308,870 of record NC_069500.1, on the reverse strand, counting down.
TCAATGTCCATCTTGTCTCTCTTTGGAGTAACAACCTATTCCTGTCTCATCTCTGGTATGTGGTCGATAATCATGTAGCCCTTGCCCTTGAAAGTGCCTGGCCATGGGTTGATTCGATTCTCCTTTTTTAATGGCTTGTCTGATGGCACTCCTGTGGTTGGCCATCCTTATCCTCAGGTTGTCACAGGTCTTACCTATATAAAATAGGTTGCAGGGACAATGGAGCATGTAAACAATGTATGGGGTCGTGCAGGTCACCCTATGTTTATGATAATATTTCTTATTATATCTCGGATGATTGAAATACTTGCCTGCAGACATCCCATTACAAGTGGTGCAGCCACTACATTTATAACATTCTGGTTTCAATGCCTGTCTATTTAGCCGGTTCTTAGAATAACAATGTGTCAGGTCCGTCAGATGCAGATTATCTTTAAGGGATTTCCCTTTCTTATACCCTATTCGTGGTGCCATCATATTTTGAAGGGGAGTGTCTCGTCGCTCTGGAAGATTTCACAATTCCGTCTCATGATCCCATTAAATTCATTCTTATCTGCAGTGTACGTAGTTGTAAACGTTAACCTTTTCTTGCAGCCGTCATTATAATCACCATCCTCCACAGGTCCTATGTGCCTTAATAGTTTAATGACATCCCCTGAGTCCTTCAAGTAACTTGACATGTGCTGTACAATAGGCTGTAATATACTATACACGTAAACTGCCAGCGGTTGTAAGAGTGAGTCTGTTGCAGCCACTATTGGTCATCCCGGTTGTTTTCTGAGGTTCTTGTGAATCTTGGGGAGTGTGTAGAAGACTGGAACCTTAGGGTAATCCTTAGTAAGGAATTCCAGCATCTGTTTATCTATCCACTCCATCTCAAAAGCCTTCATCAGTAAGCCGTCTATCCGATTCTTGAATTGTGTAGTAGTATTACTGGGTAGTGTCCTATATGTATCCTTTTCAATGAGTTGCTGCAAAGTTTCTTTCTGATAACATTCATAATCCATAATAACCACAGCACCACCCTTATCAGCCCTCCTTATAACGATGGATTCATCTTTAGTTAGACCCTTCAGTGCCTCCCTCTCACATCTTGTCAGGTTAAATCTAACATACCGTTGATGGGTATGGGTTGAATCCTTAAGAACTTTTTCAAGCTTTTTAATGAAGGTCATGATGGTGCTATTCTGGCTATTAGGGCCAAATGTACTCTTTCTTTTGAATTGACTAAAGTCCCCACTGTTGGGTCCAAAGAATTCATGAAGTTTAAGTATTCTCTGAAACCACAACACGTCTATCAAGAGCAAGGGCATAGTGTGGCGGATCTACGCTACACGATTATCGACCACATACCGGACATGAGCAAAGGTGGAGACAGGAATAGGTTGCTACTCCAAAAAGAGACAAGATGGACCTTTGAGTTGGATACTATAATCCCCAAAGGACTGAACACAAAACTAGAGTGGCACAGTTTCTTGTAGCCCTATGAAGAGATTCTAATAACCAGTATCATATTTTCCAGGATTGTTTTGCATTATCTTTTATTTTTATGTTTTGAATGTGTTTTTGTTTTTATTTTGTGCTTTTGTTTGTTCTCTACCGTTTTATGTCCAGTGTGTCTATTTTGTCTTTTGTATTGTATTGTTTGTTATTTGTTTTCTTTTTTAATTTTCTTTTTCTTCTTTTTCTTTTTTTTCCCTTTGGTATCTGGTCATTCTCTGGGTGTTGTAAGGCTGCAAGACCAAGGATTGACATAATAGAGCTCCTTTATGTCAACCTATGATACTGAGCAGCCTAGATTAGCAATATTGATTGCGCTGTTAATGTGCCCAATTATTATTATTATTATTTATTTATAAAGCGCCAACAGATTTCGCAGCGCTGCCCATGGGTACAAGGATAACAGTACAATGGAGAAACAGTACGATAAAAGACAACATTTTTACAGACAAATACAGGGGGAATTGAGGGCCCTATTCCCGTGGGAACTAGACCGCATTATGGTTATGAAACTTGATATGCATGTATAAGCCGTTCTAAGATTAGGATAGTAAGGTCTGTGTAGTCGTCAGGTTTAAGATGTATATATATATATATAAAGAAACGTTATGGCTTGCACCCTCTGTGAGATAGAAATCTGGTATATTTAAGAAATGCAGGTGAGGTCTTAGATGAATAATAGATATGTATTATGCATCAGCGTGTGGAATATGTCTCTTGGGTTATAGTGTCAGTCATGTTCACATTAGCATTTTTCTCAGTAATATTGTTTTTAAATGTTAATCATAGATTGTAAAGCGGTAAGGTGTCACGTAATTTTTGTTTACTATTGGTTGCTAGGATACGGGCGCTGCTTGATGATGCGCGCTACGTGTTGTGCAACACCTGCACTTGGTGATTAAGGTGAGAGGGTATTTAAGACTGTGTGTTACATGGGATCTTGTTGTCAGTTTGAAAACGGGGGTAAAACTCTGAAACGTTACGTAATAAGGAATAAATTATCTCCTTGTCAAATCCGGAACTGCACTCTCATACCGGACCGGGTACACATCCTATGACCCTGCAACATGCTCAGCCCTGGTTGCCACTGGCACTCACAGGAAGCTGTGCTGTCCCCAGAGTCACAGGCAGTTAACCCCAGTCAGGTCTGGGTGCAAGAACCATAGGGAAAATTACAAAACAAATTAATACAACACACAGAGAAAACCCAGCACTCACTTACAAGCTCTCAGCTAAGATTTAAAAGCAAAAAATGGAAAGGTTAGTTACCGCATCTGGCCAAATGGGACAAGCCCAGGTACCTCATATTGGAAAGGACCTTGACGAGGAACCTGGGCTTGTCCCATTTGGCCAGATGCGGTAACTAACCTTTCCATTTTTGCTTTTAAATCTTAGCTGAGAGCTTGTAAGTGAGTGCTGGGTTTTCTCTGTGTGTTGTATATATATATATATATATATATATATATATATATATATATATATATATATAGATAGATAGATAGATAGATAGATAGATAGATAGATAGACAGCAGGCAGGCCAGCACTCACGGTTAACATTTCATTTACCCAGGGTGCTTCCATAGTATTGATAGTAGTAAAGAATGGGGATGCACTCGCCAGGATTTCCAAAGTTAGTCAGACAATACAAAATAACAATACACCTACTTACCACCGTGCCTTTTAAACTAACCTAGGTGATACAGTTCCAGGTCATCACCTGTGATTAGGGTTGCCACCCGTCCCTTAAAATACAGAACACTTATAAGTTACACATGCCGCAGGGTGTGCAGGGAGGAATATGAATAGTGCTGTCCAGAAACAATACATGTTCCTCCCTGCACACCCTGCAGCATGTGTAACTCATAAGTGTCCAGGAAAACATGGCTGAGGTGGCAACCCTACCTGTGATGCCACTCCCACAATTAGCAATCAACAGGTGTAGACTCCCACTGCCCTCCCAGTGTATGTGACTACCTAATCATATAAACATATTAACTAAAACTGATCACCAAGTGCCCTATCTTAATAAATGAACCATATAGCAAAAATGTGTACATAGCAATGCTCACAATACGTTAAAGGAGCAGTGAAAAACCTTTTGGGGAACTGTGATATCAGTCCCTGATAAGCCTTATGTGCTTTAATCTGATTACAGCCTGTGGGTGGTTGCCATAGCAACCAAAACTAGCAACAACAGCACCCAATACTGGGAAAGGCAAGATATGGCCAATCAACGGTACTGCAACATGAAGGAGCGCCCAACTCCCAGACAGCTAATCACCCAGAAATAACATACAGCATAATATGTAAATTGAACACAATCAGTCAAATTGCATAATACCTCGTAGAACTATACATAATATAATTACAAAATTGGCCAGTAATTAGTAAGCAAGCCGTATAGCTGGTACGAAATGCACCCCACAAGTGCCGGGCTATCAGGATATCTAATACTGTCCGGTCTGGAGGTGTGACCTTGTGAGCCAATCAAGGGGCTAGACTATGTCGAAGAGCCCCAGGGGCATGTTAAATACAAACGGCAGGGCTGAAAGTATGCGTAAGGCATCAAAGTCAAGATACCAATAAACATAAACAACGTCAACAGGCTGCTACTCCACATGCAACCCCATGTCTAATGTACAAAACATATATCAGCATGCTCAGTGAAACCAGGCAATGCCTGGTAAAGAGGCTTGACATAGATAGCCAATGAGGGGGCATGGTGCACCCTCAGGATAAATAGTACAAAAGTATTCTAACAGCGGTAGAATATACGTTAGCAATAAAACCCTAGACTAGATGATACTGGCATACTGGGAAAACATGTGCAAAATAAAAAAAATATGCAAGTTAAACCAGGGAGGGGGGAAAGAGAGAAGGGAAGGGGAAATGTACATAGTATCGTATTTGAAACCCCATATATAGTAAAGCATTGCAAAATGTGCCAATACAGCCTATGTTGCCAAAGCAACTAAGTATGTGACTTAGTAATTAGAAACTATCGGCTGCTAGATTACGAGTCTTGCATTATGAGTAAAAAAGCAACGTTAAGGCTCATAACGCTGCTTTTTTACTACCACTGGTATTACGAGTCTTGTAGGTACAGCTGTCCCGCACACTTTTTTTGCCTTATTGAAAATCAACTTTCGCAATTTACGTATAGTCTTTTTTCAATGGGACTTCCATAGTGCCGGTATTACAAGCTTTTTTTTTTTAGGAAAAAAAGTGAGCGATACAGCCTATCCCGCAAGATTCGGAATGCATTCTAAAGTCAGTAGTTATGAGTTTTACACTACAAAGCTGTAGCATAAAACTCATAACTAGAGTGCTAAAAAGTACACTAACACCCATAAACTACCTATTAACCCCTAAACCGAGGCCCTCCCGCATTGCAAACACTAAAATAAAATTATTAACCCCTAATCTGCTGCTCCGGACATCGCTGCCACTATAATAAACATATTAACCCCTAAACTGCCGCACTCCCGCCTCACAAACACTAGTTAAATATTATTAACGCCTAATCTGCTGTCCCTAACATTGCCACCACCTACATACACTTATTAACCCCTAATCTGCCACCCCCAATGTCGCCGTCATTATATTATATGTATTAACCCCTAACCTAAGTCTAACCCTATCCCTAACACCCCCTAACTTAAATATAATTAAAATAAATCTAAATAAAACCTACTGTTAATAACTAAATAATTCCTATTGAAAACTAAATACTTACCTATAAAATAAACCCTAAGCTAGCTACAATATAACTAATAGTTAACATTGTAGCTAGCTTAGGGTTTATTTTTATTTTGCAGGCAGTTTGTATTTATTTTAACTAGGTAGAATAGTTACTAAATAGTTATTAACTATTTACTAACTACCTAACTAAAATAAATACAAATTTACATGTAAAATAAAACCTAACCTAAGTTACACTAACACCTAACACTACACTACAATTAAATAAATTACCTAAATTAAATACAATTAAATAAATTAAATACAATTACCTAAATTACAAAAACCCCCCACTAAATTACACAAAATAAAAAACAAATTACAAGATATGTAAACTAATTACACCTAATCTAATAGTCCTATCAAATTAAAAAAAGCCCCCCCAAAATAAAAAAAACCCTAGCCTAAACTAAACTACCAATAGCCCTTAAAAGGGCCTTTTGCGGGCATTTCCCCAAAGAAATCAGCTCTTTTACCTGAAAGAAAATACAAACAACCCCCCAACAGTAAAACCCACCACCCACACAACCAACCCCCTAAATAAAACCCTAACTAAAAATACCTAAGCTCCCCATTGCCCTGAAAAGGGCATTTGGATGGACATTGCCCTTAAAAGGGCATTTAGCTCTATTGCGGCCCAAACCCTAACCTAAAAATAAAACCCACCCAATAAACCCTTAAAAAACCTAACACTAACCCCCTGAAGATCCACTTACAGTTTTGAAGAGCCGACATCCATCCTCAACGAAGCCGGGAGAAGTCCTCAAAATACATCAGATATATAAAAATATATAGGATTGTTGAAAGTTTACTTCTGCCGGTGTTTGTGCATGAGCTAAAGCTCTATACAAACCATCCACCAACTTATATAGGTTTATTAATAAGTTGTTGTTTGTTTACACAAAATTGGGTATTGTCTACTTTCACCTTCAAATAAACAAGACATTTTTTTTTTTTACAAATACAAATATACCAAATATTTAAATGTTCCATGGGAGTTTCATGGCCGTTCAATGTGAGAAACCTGCAATATAATGAGGGCTTTTTACAGAGAAGTTCTAAACATTATCTGCCATCTTAGGTAAACCTTTTCATAAATAACACCAGCCTTTCAGTGGCAAGATTAGCAGTTGTAAGAAAACTGCTAGATTTACAGTGACACTTAGTTTCCATATCTATTATATGAACTGTTATTAAATAGACACAATTTTTATATTTACTGAATGATCCGCATTGGTGGTGTGGTCAGATTGCTGAAAAGGTAGTGTACCCTATATAGGCGTGCCTTGGATATAAATCGAGTTTGGTTGCAGAATATAAAATAACGGGAAAAATATATAAATAGCGCCAAAACTAAAAGGTTTATAAGATACCCTTACTTAAAAGTATGTCACTTTACATTTACAAAAAATTGTTAAAGGTGATAAATAGAGAAATAAGGGAGCTCTATAAAGCAATACCTAAACCGATTAAAATACTTATAACACGATGCAATGTTACACAATGTTACAATAATCATTTATTTTTACAAACACATAGTAAAACACATACAGTAGTTAAATGTTCAGATTGGCCAATCTCAAATAATAAATATTACCAGAGTAAAACCTTAAAAATTGCTGTATAATAGAAACAACTAAATGGATGAGCTACTCTTTGCACTATGCAGAGACATATATTTAGGAAATAGGGTATTATTAACACCCAGGGAGGTTTTGTATCCTAAAAAAAACGAACACAATTACAAGTTTTGCGCTATAGAGAGTGAGAAACGAACGCAACAAAAGTTGCGTTATTTCTCCCTCCATAGCGCTGCCATTAAGAGTTTTGAAAAAGTCGGCTTGTGAGTGCGATATGGTTGTGTTGCGCTCCATACCGCACAAAATACAAGCGCTGCTTTGACGTGCTCATGCACGCTTTTCCCATAGACATCAAGAATTTTTCCATTGTAATGATTCTAAAATATTAAAAGGTTAGTTGAGTATTTTAGGTAACAAGGAAGAGGGAGACTTACATATTTTTGGAGATATTTGTCTATATATAAAGAAAGATTGGCAATTAAGGATTTATGCCAGAAATTCTAGGTCGCACTGGTGGTTCTGATAAGGATTTGTGAATTTTTGGTAAAGCATAAAGTACTGGTATTCTGGGGTGTAAGGGGTATATAAACTTATACTCCTTTTCATCTATGATCCCCATACTTTTTTCTCTTTCCAAATGTAATCTCAAGAAAACTTGATATGTGTGAGTGGGGTTACAAGACATCTTTTGCTAAGTGTTTGCGTCTTGAAGGAATTTATCAATCATTATATTGTAATCTGTTGTGTTTAAAGGGACAGTCAACACTTAAATTGTTAATGTTTAAAAAGATAGATAATGCCTTTACTACCCATTCCCCAGCTTTGCACAACCAACATTGTAATATTAATATACTTTATACCATTTAAACCTCTAAACGTTTGCCTGTTTCTAAGCCACTATAGACAGCCTCTTATCACATGCTTTTGTATTTGCTTTTCACAACAGGAGATTGCTAGTTCAAGTGGTATTAAATGCAAGTCGATAGATAAAAATAAAAAGTCATGTGATCAGAGGGCTGTCAGAAGATACAAGGTAATCACAGAGGTAAAAAGTATATTAATATAACTGTGTTGGTTATGCAAAACTGGGGAATGGGTAATAAAGGGATTATCTATCTTTTAAAACAATACAAATTCTATTGTAGACTGTCCCTTTAAAATGACAATACCTCCTCCCTTATCTGCAGGCTTTACAGTCACATTTCTGTTAGTCTGGTTCTTTGTTTATATGTTTTCTGTTTTATAGATAGATTATAGGTGACACTTTTCTTCAGTTGTGCTTCATTTACTTCTTATTTGTCTTTCATGATTCATTTTTCAAACGTTTCTAGTCACGCAGCTTTTTCATTTTTAGGATAGAAGGAAGATTTTTCTTTTAGGCCTGAGTGGATATTACCCTTGTTTTCTAGTTTTTGAAGTGATTTTTGTTCCCTATTTTTCTCTAGTGATGGCTTTAGAAAGTATCTCTTAAGGATGAGGATTCATATAAATTTCAGAGTGTCTATATATGTGTTGAATTTATTCATTTTAATTATTGGTGCAAAGGAAAGACCTTTGCTCAAAATTTCAATCTGTGATTTATTTAAAGGGACAGTTTACTCAAAAATTTTCTCCCCTTTAATTTGTTCCCAATGATCCACTTTACCTGCTGGAGTGTATTAAATTGTTTACAAGTAGCTCCTTTACCCTTATATTGGCATTTGAAATTGTTGATTTAGCATGTGGTATCCCCACCTATTCTGAAAGTTTGTGGCCGCGCGTACCAGCTATAGATAAGCTTTGTAAACACAGCCAGCAGAAGAAATTACACTCCCAGTGCAATGTAGCAGAGATAAGGTAATAAACTGTTGATTTTCCATTGTTCTCTCAAAGTACTGGTGATTGTTTTAAGGACAGATATAAGATAAAGAAGCATGTATAAGTACACAATGTGATAAAGTAATGAGATATAATTATACCTACAAGCTCAACCCATTTTATTAGGTTGTGGCTTCAAAACACAAAATCAGAGCTTTAATATACACAAATAAGCCTTAAAAAGCTAGTTTTCATACATTTTTTTACTCTGCAGTTGGTAAAAAAAGCAATTGTAAACACATTAAGGGAAAAACTATTTTACAGTATACTGTCCCTTTAAAGGTACACTACTCAAATTGAAAAATACCATTATTCTCTCTCTTATTGGTTGTCTCCTCATTGTTTTCTATAATTGGATATTTGTGATGATTTAAGTTTCTTGTTTGTTCCCCCTCTACAACCCCTTCTTCTGAATACCTTCTTTTTCTTCTCAAATTTACTAGGACTATTTGTCCTAAAAAAGGAGTATTGTTTTGGGGTATTGAGGTGGACGGTACTTGTTTATTATAGTCAGTTTTTAGGGGTTCCTTTGCATCATCTCTCAGTACAGAATATCTGTTAGAGGTCCAGAACCTTTGTGAATGTTCTTTGTCTATAGCTACCAACGTTATTTGTAAAGATGGGATGGTTTTGGTACCTTTGATTTTGGGGATCCCTAAAATTATTGTAATGTGTAGGTCTTCTCTACTATTCTACTGTCTGCCAAGCTGGCCTTAAATTAGTTTCTTCCCTTGTGTTTTGTGTGTTCCCAAAGTTTTCTTTATATCTATCCTCTGTGTTATATTTATTATTATGGATAATTTTTTAATCTTCTATTGGATCTCTCCTCCAGTGAATTGTTCTATTACCTTCCTTATCTAGTATAAAGTGTGCCTCCCTGGTTTTAGTAATAACAGAGTGCCTATTGTACCTCCATTTATGGCTGATATATGAATAATTATTTGAAGAGTCTGCAAATGCTAGATAGTCTTCTTTGTCCCTTTCAAATTTATTTAATTTAATATTTACTAACTCCTCTTTTGTTGAAATCATCCATGTTTTAATTTCCTTTTGTTTCTGTTGAATCTGGTTCCAGACCACCACAATAAAGTAAGTCACACTCATTTTTTGGTCCCCATTGCATATAAGGGTTATATTTACACTGTACTGTAGTCTACGGGCGACACCCACTAATCTAATACTAAACTACCAATAGCCCTTAAAAGGCCTTTTTGTAGGGCATTGCCCTAAGTTAAACAGCTCTTTTGCATTAAAAAAATACTAAGTCCCCTCTCTAACAGTAAAACCCCTCACTCACCAAACCCCCCAAAATAAAAAACCTAACATTAAAAAATCCTAAACTACCCCTTGCCCCTAAAGGGGCATTTGTATGGGCATTGCCCTTAAATGGGCATTCAGCTCTTTTACTGCCCTTAAAAGGGCGTTCAGCTCTTTTACAAAATCCCTAATCTAAAAATAAAAAAACCTTAAATTTCAAATCAGCCAATAGGATGAGAGCTACTGAAATCCTATTGGCTGATTTGAACAGCCAATAGGATTTCAGTAGCTCTCATGCTATTGGCTGATTTGAATTTGAAGATTCAAATCAGCCAATAGGAATGCAAGTGACGCCCTATTTAAATGTGTAACTTGCATTCACTATTCAGTGTACGGCGGTGATCATAAGAAGAGGATCATCTGCGCTCCATGGTTGCCGGTCTTCAGTTCCACAGTCATCTTCGATCCATGCCGGCTTGGTCCTGGATGAAGATGGAAGATGTTGTTGGTTCCAAGAAGACTTACTGCCGCCTGGAAGAGGACCTTCTCTGCCGGACTTCAGGAATGGTGAGTACCTATTTGGGGCTTAGTATTTTTTTTTTTTTTATGATCTTTTTTATTTAGCTGAATACTCTTTTAAGGGAAGTAAATGACCTGAATGCCCTTTTAAGGGCAATGCCCATACAAATGCCCCATTAGGGGCAATGGGTAGTTTAGGATTTGTTAGTGTAAGGTTTTTTATTTTGGGTGGTTTGGTGGGTGGGGGGTAGGTTTTTTATTTTGGGTGGTTTGGTGGGTGAGGGGTTTTACTGTTAGAGGGGGGACTTAGGGCAATGCCCTACAAAAAACCCTTTTAAGGGCTATTGGTAATTTAGTATTAGATTAGGGGGTGTTTTTATTTTGTGGGGGATTTTTTATTTTCATAGGGATTAGGTTTAATTTTTTTTGATAATTTGGTTTATTATTTTCTATAATGTTAGACTTTTTAGATTATTTTAATTTAATCTTAGTTTTTTTAAGTACTGTTAGGATTTTTTATTTTAATTGTAATTTATTATTTTATTATTTTATATAATTTGGGGTTAATTTAGGGGGGTGCTAGGTTAGGGGGCTTAGTAATTTAAATAGGCTAATTGCATTCTGGGAGTTTGGCAGTTTAGGGGTTAATAGATTAATTAGGTTAATTGCGATGTGGGTTAATGGCGGTTTAGGGGTTAAAAAATGTATTATGTTAATTGCAATGTGGGTTAATGGCTGTTTATGGGTTAATAGATTTATTAAGTTAATTGCGATGTGGGTGAATGGCGGATTAGGGGTTAATACATTTATTAGGTTTATTGCGATGTGGATAAATAGCGGTTTTGGGGTTAATATACTTTATTAGTTATTGTGGTGGGGGATTGCGGTTGACAGGTAGATAGATATTGCGCATGCATTAGGTGTTTGTTAATATTTTCAGGCAGTTACGGGAGTTACGGTGCTTACATATTCAGTGCAAGGCTTGCTGCACCTGCCTATGTGTGGCAAGGTGAAAATGGAGTAAAATTTCTCAATTTTCGCCGTGTAAGTCCTTGCGCTGAATATATGATACCAGTTTACGACACGGTTCTTTGTTAGCTTATGGGAGTAAAAATTGCGGGCATCGTCGCATATGTAATCTTGCCCTACTTGTGCAATAACATTTTGTTTAAAAAACAATGTACATACCTGAATTCAAAAATAATTTATTTCTAAAAAATGCTAACCATCATCTGAGCCTTCAGTGAGTCATAATCGTTTTGCTGGTGTGTATATGAAAATGTGCATATATGTGTATTCATGTGTATTTATTTGTTTATATGTGTATATATGTTGGAAAAATAGCGCTGATAGACTTGCTCGACACAGGGTTGTCACAAACCTTCAATTTGTAAAAAGAGCAATATCTGCAAAGCACAATAAAACAAGATATACCTATACTATTGTATGGAATGCCAATCGCCACTCATCTGGGCAGTGAGGGTTAGCCCATCTTGTCATAAGATTTTGGCAGGCAGACAGATTGTGAGACTGGTGAGAAACTGTGGAAACTGGTATTAACATGAAAAATCTCCATTGACTTTAACAGAGGGACCTGTTGTTACCTAAACGTTATGCAGTTTACAACAATAAAAAATAAAATCATAACCGAATTTACTAAAACAGTTATTGTAATAAAACATTTACATTTCCTACATAGCCTCTCAAATTGTATTTATTTGCTTTTTTTTTCTTATCTCTTTAACCCCTTCATAATAATTTGATATTATTTTACCAGATGATTATTAAATATCAATATTTCACTATAAAGCTCTTATTTATCCAGTTATATTTCTGACCTTATTATGTTTTCATAGCTATCTACTTTTAAGGCTAACTCTCTAGCATGATGTGAAACATGAAACGTTGTGAAATTGAGTTGGTCACATTATTATAATTTAATTATGTATATATTGTTTGTGTTTTGCTTGACAGATTTCAGAAGCCTGAAAAAAGTCTTGCACTTGCCACTACATTCTCCTTTATGAGTTGGTACATCCCAAGGTTGTGACTAATTCAAATTCATTATGAAGAAGATATAAACCTATGAGGCACAAGATCACTCATATCAGTGACTTCTTACAATATAATAAAAACACAGTTTGTTATTATTTTATTTTATTTACATAACAAAATTAATGTTGATATAGCCAGACTAATGCAATCAATTCTGTTTTGTTTGATAAAGAGAAGTCATGCTGCTTTCTCAGTATGATGCTAGGAAACGAGACTCCTAGTGTCTCTTGTTTATTAGATTAGAACCTATCATATTGTTTTGTGTTTAGTTCACTTTGTACAATCAACACATCATGTCTTATTTAATCCAATTATTCTATCCATTAGCAAATATAAATTTTCCATAAAGACAAAACAATTATATGTTATATGTTCATGAGTGATTCATTTCAGCAACAAAAATGGCATATTATCAAACAATATGCCCATGTCACATTATCCCTAAGTTCCTCTAAGGACAATAGATGAGTACTGGTTTAAGATGTGTTTTTCTAGCACAAGAAAGAACAACTGTCCTTTTGCATTCCAATGGGACTTTGTACACAATAATTATAAATCAGTAACCTGTTTATCTGTGAAAAGTGATACTTTTTTAATGTGCATTAAAATTAGAAATTAACAATTACCAAAATCCTATATTTACGTACAGTTAATTAAATGTTTGTTTTTGTTAAAAAAAAATAGTAGACAGAAGTTGGACGTTGGAGATGTTTATGTATACACACACATATATATATGTGTGTGTGTGTGTGCGCGTAAAAAAATAAAGCAATATTAATTTTAATGGTGGGGTGGAAGTCTGAAGTGTAAAGAAATTACACTCAGTTTGTACTGGGGTTTAGTTTCTAGCTGTATTCTGACCTAGATACACTAAGGTTCTATTATTATCAAACAGTTCTGGAGATAATTATTCCACATCATGTTTGATCTTGTATTTCAGCAGGTACAAAGAAATATTATTCATGTTCTATGTGTTGGTGTTTGTCGGCATTTAATTTACAGCAAATTTGATAAGATCTTGTAATAATGATTGTACATATGATAATAATGATAATGATTATTATTATAAGATATGTGCATTCAACTTCGAACAAATATAATTTAATTTGGATTTTGGCCCATTTTGGTCATTCATCAGAATCCCGACTGGACAAATGAACAGGGGCCAAAAATAGCTGACTAACTAAATTTTGTGTGTTTATTAGTTAAAAGTTACATTTGTTTAGTTTTTTTTTTGTCACTTTTGGTGCCAGAAATGGGGGCAGCGAACACAGGAAAGGGGGAAGGATTTGATATTCTTTGACAAATCAGCTCATTTGTTTGCAGTGATTTACAGTGGGTCTGGCCATTCATGTGCACAACTTCCCCTGTCCAATCCTGACAGAGCATAACTAAATAATTGATTTGAGGGACAGCAAGTCAGGCATTAAATGCCATACAGGCTTGTCCAATCTACTTTTAACCTTGCATAGGGAGATGGGAGACTAAGTGAAGCTCTGCCATCTTTAATCATTTTCACTTCAGCTTTTGGAAAGTGCACCTCTGTCAGTTTTTCTCATTGTGTGCGCTGGTTTTTTGTGTGGAAACAAACACTTTGTGTGCAGAATAATATATTTCTTGTTGCAGTGCACTGCATCACAATTCAACTGCACAATAGTGCATTATTATAAAAAAATCTACTCTGGGGAGCAGGGATTTATTTTTCTATAATCATTTAGTGTTAAAGAGTTGTACCATTTCATTTATATTGCAGTAGGGGCATTGTTTGACTGGTTGGACTCCCTGAGACCTACCTTTGTTGGTGGAGAAAAGTTTTAATTTTAAACTCTTTGGTTTAGATTACAAGTGGTGCACAAATGTTTGCACGTGAGAGTTATGGGGTTGTCGCGATCGTTTGCATGAAGGAAAATGCTCTGGTATTACAAGCTGAAATTCAACACAATTTTTGTATATCTATACTAAGGATGGGCGAATGTGCTGAATGTGTAATTTGTTTGGTAAAAAGAATAGTCCTGTTGATAATAATAAAAAAACATTAAAATTCTGTCATCGAATGTTAATTCCAGTTTTCGAATGTTACGTTTGTTTTTCAAATGTTTATAATTAGATTGACTATAAACATTTGAAATTTCGAATGTAACATTTGATTTAACTAATACTATTGAGAAGTTCACTAGTTCATGTGGTAGGGAATTTAGTAAATTGATACATAATAGATACAAATATATGAATTCCAATGTTTCTATTTCCAATATTGCATAATTCAAATATTACATTTAAAGGGACACTGAACCCAAATGTTTTCTTCCATGATTCAGATAGAGCATGCAATTTTAAGCAACTTTCTAATTTACTCCTATTATCAATTTTTCTTCGTTCTCTTGCTATCTTTAATTGAAAATCATAAATGTAAATCTTAGCACCTAGCCCATTTTAGGTTCAGCACCATGGATAGCCTTTGCTTATTGGAGACTTACATTTACCCATCAATAAGCAAGCATAACCCAGGTTCTCAACCAAAAATGGACCGGCTCCTATGCCTCACATTCCTGCTTTTAAAAATGGATAGCAAGAGAACAAAGAAAAATTGATAATAGGAGTAAATTAGAAAGTTGCTTAAAATTGCATGCTCTATTGGAATCATTAAAGAAAACAATTGCCTTTAGTGTCCCTTTAAAGAAAGCATTAGAAATACTAATACAAATATATTGATGCAAATTTAATTAGAATATTGCATATTTCAAATCAAATTATTAAAAAAATTCAAATTGAATGTTACATTGAAAGAAAGCCTTGGAAATAGTATTACTATAAATGA
The DNA here is from genome assembly GCF_027579735.1 of Bombina bombina. Taxonomy (NCBI): domain Eukaryota; kingdom Metazoa; phylum Chordata; class Amphibia; order Anura; family Bombinatoridae; genus Bombina; species Bombina bombina. The sequence continues at coordinate 227,293,542 of NC_069500.1, read as the reverse complement.
ATGTTAAAATGCTGTACAAACATTTGAAATTCAAATTGAACGAACAGAATGTGTTAAAATGTGTTTCTTTTCTCGAATGTTGCAAAACATTTGCCCATCCCTAATCTATACCTATATATAATCATGTATAAATATATATATATATTTTATATATATATATATATATATATATATATATATATATATATATATATATATATATATATATATATATATATAAATAAAAAAAAAATACTGTATATATATATATATACAGGTGGCCCTCGGTTTACAACGGTTCAATTTACACCGTTTCAGAATAACAACCTTTTTTTCCAGTCATGTGACTGCTATTGAAAAGCATTGAGAAGCAGTGCATTGATTAAAATAGCCAGTAGGTGGAGCTGTCCGCTTGTGTTGCAGCAAAGATATGCAATCCAAGCAAGCTGAAATTAATCAATTCAACCAGACCTGAGCTATCGAGCAGATTTAAAAGGAACAAGATCTTCCTGTCTATAAATCAGTCCAGATTGGAATGTATAGAAAGAACTGTTTGCAGAAAAATGCAAGTGAAGTCTGTGTTGTGTGATTATTTTATTAGGTTTATAATGCTGTTTAGCAAATGTTTTTGTTCATTTAACTTAGTTTAATTATATATTCTGTGGTGTGTGATTATTTTATTAGGTTAATAATGCTGTTTAGCATGTAAAGTGTTCATTTCAAAGCTTTAAAAATAATGTATTAGGTGTTACTTATGACAATTTTGAGAGGGGCCTGGAACCTAACCCCCTCACTTCCCATTGACTTACATTATAAACTGAGTTTCCATTTACAACGGTTTCGATTTACAACCATTCCTTCTGGAACCTAACCCCGGCGTAAACTGAGGGCTACCTATATATATATATATATATATATATATATATAAGTATAGGTATAGATATATATTGTAACAAAATGCCATCAGATATATATATATATATATATATATATATATATATATAAATTGGAATATGAAAAAGTCATATTTTCATATAGAGTTAGCGCATATCATAATATGGTTTTGGGTTTGCATGCGAGTTGGGTTATTTTTGCTTTTTTGACTTCTATGGGGGAATAGGTTATCGCACCGCAATATTGTAAGTTTGACTTTTTGTGCGCGTTGGGTTAGTGCAACTTTCAACATGTAATACGAGCGCAACCGGACGTGCACAAAAAGTTTACTTCTAATACAGTACTCATAATCTGGCAATTTTTGTGCACAATCAGGTTTTTTTTACTCTGTGGAGCATGCATTTATTTTTCCATAATCATTTAGTTTAAAAGAGTTGTAGCATTTAACTTCAATATTGCAGTGGGGGTTTTACTGGACTGGTGGGGTTCCTGCCTGAGCCCTGCCTTTATCTTTGCTCTACAGGCTAGGCTTAGTCGCCTAGCAGTGTAGCTTTACATTTTTTTTATAAAGCTTTAATTTGTTTTAGTGGCTGACTGTTACACACAGTGCATGCCTATTGCCTGTCTACTATGCTATAGTTAGTTAATAGATATGTTATTATATATATAAAATAAATATTAGAAGAGCTCATGTAATTGAAATATATATCTATTTTTTCTTGCAGTTGGGGCAGCGTAGGCTCCTGGCTGTTTGCTCTTTAGTTTCTGCTATGGGGCTCCATTACATATGCAGCGTCGCCGGCAAAATCCTCCGCCCCCAGATTTTACGCGATTTTGGTATTACATATACGGCGTAGCATGCAAGTTATATATTCACCCTTTGGTCGTCATTTTTATCCCCATAGACTAACAGCCGCGCAATATGGTATCCAATATAGAGCGTAAGGACTTACGTGCGCAGAATTCCAAAAATCTACTCCATTCTCATCTCGCCACATATTGCAGGCACAGCAACCCTTGCACTGACTAAAAAAGCAAAGTAACTCCCTGGAAGCCTTAAAGGGACAGTACACTGTAAAATTGTTTTTCCATAAATGTATTTTAAATGACTTGTTATACCAACTGCAGAGTATAAAATATTTGAGAAATTGCATTTTCGGGTTTATTTGTGGATCTGAAGTAGCTGGTTTTGTGCTTTGAAACCACAGCCTATTACAATGGGTTGAGCTTCAGGTAATATCAGATCTCATTATGTGATCACTTTTATGTACACAGACTTGCTTCCTTATCTTATATTTGTCTGGAACACCAAAGCTCAATACATAGAGAGAACAATGGAAAATTATCATTTTATTACTTAACTATCATGCCCCCACTGAGGGTGTAATCTCTTCTGCTGGCTATGTTTACTTAGGCTTGTCAATAGCGTATACGCCAGTATCAAAACTTTCAGTACAGGTTGGGAAACCACAAGCTAAATCTGCTATTTCAAATGCTGAAATATGAGTAAAGGAGCTACTTGCAACCAATTTAATACACTCTAGCAGGTAAAAGGGATCATTGGGAATAATTTAAAGGGGAGAAAGTTTTTGGGTGAACTGTCCCTTTAACAAACACATACATTTAAGCAGCATCTCAAGGTTAAAGGGGCAGTATACTATGATATTGTTTTTTTAAGGTTTATTTGTGTATTTGAAATAGCTGATTTTGTTGTTTGAAGCCACAACCTAATCAAATGTATTGAGCTTGTAGTTAGAATCAGATCTCATCACTTTAGCACATTGTGGACATATACTTGCTTATTTACTTTAAATTTGTTCTCAAAACAATCAACAATACTTGGAGGAGAGAACAATGGGAAATCATAATTGTATTACCTTCATCTCTTTAGAACCCACTGGAGTGTAATTTATTCTAATGTTAACACAGCTTGGCATTGATGCCAAAATATATAAAGGGACAGTCAAGTCCAAAGAAAACCTTCTTGTTTCAAATAGGGCAGGTTATTTCAAACTATTTTCAGATTTAATTCTAACACTAGCTTTGTTAACTTGGTATTCTTAGTTGAAAGTAAAACTTAGGATGGCTCATATGATAAATTCTAAGACCTTCTTGAAGGCTGCCTCTTTGCAATTATTTCAAACCAATCACAGACACCACAACCTCTCACCTGCAGACTTAAAACACCTGATAATGCACACCCTACCAGTAACATCACTACTATATATACCCAGGTGTCAATTTATATTGGATGTGAGATACATTGATTTACATCTTAGAAGTGAATATTACTATATGTACCCTTCATAAACAACTATTGTGGATGTGAGTTATAGTACAAGAATATGTCATAAACATGATAATATTACCTGTTTTTATTGCCATTTCCACACAAGTCATATTATATGTTTTAACAATATTAGTGTACTAAAACACACCTCGCATGGATGTGGATGACAATTATATGGTAAATAACAGATGACAAGATTTATGGTGAATAGTGATGTCGCGAATAGTGATGTTGCGAACCTAAAATTTTGCATTTGCGAACGGCGAACGCAAACTTCCGCAAAAGTTCGCGAACCGGCGAACCGGGCAAACCGCCATAGACTTCAATAGGCAGGCGAATTTTAAAACCCACAGGGACTCTTTCTGGCCACAAAAGTGATGGAAAAGTTGTTTCAAGGGGACTAACACCTGGAATATGCCGGAGGGGGATCCATGGCAAACTCCCATGGAAAATTACATAGTTGATGCAGAGTCTGGTTTTAATCCATAAAGGGTATAAATCACCTAACATTCCTAAATTGTTTGGAATAAAGTGCTTTAAAACATCAGGTATGATGTTGTATCGTTCAGGTAGTGTAAGGTTTTTTTTTTTTTAAATGTACACTACTGTTTTAGCAGATATGACTTGCACTGGTGTGACACTGTGCCCTGGCAGGACCTGGAACGCACACGTGTGAGGGAAACTGACTGCTATTATTTCACAGTAAAAAAAGTTTTTTTTTTTTTTTAAATGTATGTACACTACTGTTTTAGTAGATATGACTTGCACTGGTGTGACACTGTGCCCTGGCAGGACCTGGAGCGCACACGTGTGAGGGAAACTGACTGCTATTATTTCACAATAAAAAAGGTTTTTTTTGTAAATGTATGTACACTACTGTTTTAGCAGATATGACTTGCACTGGTGTGACACTGTGCCCTGGCAGGACCTGGAATGCACACGTGTGAAGGAAACTGACTGCTATTATTTCACAGTAAAAAAAGTTTTTTTTTTTTTTTTAAATGTACACTACTGTTTTAGCAGATATGACTTGCACTGGTGTCACACTGTGCCCTGGCAGGACCTGAAACGCACACGTGTAAAGGAAACTGACTGCTATTATTTCAAATTTAAAAAAGGTTGTTTTTTTTTTTTTAAATGTACACTACTGTTTTAGCAGATATGACTTGCACTGGTGTCAGACTGTGCCCTGGCAGGACCTCAAACACACACGTGTGAAGGAAAATGACTGCTATTATTTCAAATTAAAAAAAGTTTTTTTTTTTTTATTTTAAATGTAGACTACTTTTTTTTTAGCAGATATGACTTGCACTGGTGTCACACTGTGCCCTGGCAGGACCTCAAACGCACACGTGTGAAGGAAAATGACTGCTATTATTTCAAATTAAAAAAAGTTTTTTTTTTTTTATTAAATGTACACTACTGTTACACCAGATATGAGTGGTGGCACTGGGCAAGTGGGCACAGTATATGCTGTGAGCCTGAGCTGGCAGGCAGGCTGCAATTAGATTACACAGGGAAAAAAAAAAGCAGACTGATGTTCTGATGTCCTTACAGCAGAGATCAGATGAGTCCTTCAGGACTGTAGTGGACACTGAATACACTAGCCTAGCTATCAATTTCCCTATTAAATCAGCAGCAGCTACACTGTCCCTCCTCTCACTAAGAATGCAGGCTCCGAATGAATCTAAAATGGATGCTGTCCAGGAGGTGGGAGGGTCTGGGAGGGAGTGTCTGCTGCTGATTGGCTGGAATGTGTCTTGTGACTGTGAGCTACAGGGTCAAAGTTTACTCAATGATGATGAATAGGGGGCAGATCGAACATCGCATATGTTCACCGTCCGCTGCGAACACGAACATGCTATGTTCACTGCGAACTATTCGCGGCAGAACTGTTCGTGACATCACTAGTCGCGAATAGTTTGCCGGCGAATAGTTCCCGATGAACATAGCTTGTCCGCGTTCGCCGTGGCGGGCGAACATATGCGATGTTCGGTCCGCCCCCTATTCGTCATCATTGAGTAAACTTTGACCCTGTACCTCACAGTCAGCAGACACATTCTAGCCAATCAGCAGCAGACCCTCCCCTCCAGACCCTCCCACCTCCTGGACAGCATCCATTTTAGATTCATTCGGAAGCTGCATTCTTAGTGAGAGGAGGGACAGTGTAGCTGTAGCTGATTTAATAGGGAAATCGATAGCTAGGCTAGTATATTCAGTGTCCACTACAGTCCTGAAGGACTCATCTGATCTCTGCTGTAAGGACAGCACCCAAAAAAGCCCTTTTTAGGGCTAGAACATCAGTCTGCTTTTTTTTTTTCCTGTGTAATCTAATTGCAGTTGCCTGCCTGCCAGCGTGTGTGTCAGGCTCACAGCGTATACTGTGCCCACTTGCCCAGTGCCACCACTCATATCTGTTGTAACAGTAGTGTACATTTAAAAAAATAAACACTTTTTTGACTGTGAAATAATAGCAGTCAGTTTCCTTCACACGTGTGCGTTTCAGTGCCTGCCAGGGCACAGTATCACACCAGTGCAACTCATATCTGGTGTAACAGTAGTGTACATTTTAAAAAAACAACACTTTTTTGACTGTGAAATAATAGCAGTCAGTTTCCTTCACATGTGTGCATTTCAGTGCCTGCCAGGGTACAGTGTCACACCAGTTCAACTCATATCTGGTGTAACAGTAGTGTACATTAACCCCTTAATGACTCCAGCACTTTGCGATTTTCTGTCCGTTTGGGAGGACTTTTTCACAAATGTTTTCACAAACTTTCGGTTTCTCACTGAAATTATTTACAAACAGCTTGTGCAATTATGGCATAAATAGTTGTAAATTCTTCTCTGGGATCCCCTTTGTTCAGAAATAGCAGACATATATGGCTTTGGCATTGCTTTTTGGTAATTAGAAGGCCGCTAAAAGCCACTGTGCACCACACGTGTATTATGCCCAGCAGTTAAGGGGTTAATTAGGGAGCATGTAGGGAGCTTTTTTGGGTAATTTTAGCTTTAGTGTAGGGTAGTAGACAACCCCAATTATTGATCTAGGCCCATTTTGGTATATGTCATGCCACCATTTCACCGCCAAATGCGATCAAATTAAAAAAAACGTAAAATTTTTCACAATTTTAGGTTTCTCACTGAAATCATATACAAACAGCTTGTGCAATTATGGCACAAATGGTTGTAAATGCTTCTCTGGGATCCCCTTTGTTCAGAAATAGCAGACATATATGACTTTGGCGTTGCTTTCTGGTAATTAGAAGGCCGCTAAATGCTGCTGCGCATCACACGTGTATTATGGTTAGCAGTGAAGGGGTTAATTAGGTAGTTTTTAGGGAGCTTGCAGGGTTAATTTTAGCTTTAGTGTAGATATCAGCCTCCCACCTGACACATCAGACCTCCTGATCCCTCCCGAACAGCTCCCTTCCCTCACCCACCCCACAATTGTCCCAGCCATCTTAAGTACTGGCAGAAAGTCTGCCAGTACTAAAATAAAAGTTTAAAAAAAAAAAAAAAAAAAAAAAATATATATATATATATATATATTAGCATATTTACATATGCTGTGGTGTAGCATCCCCCCTTTGCCCCCAACCTCCCTGATCCCCCCAAAACAGCTCTCTAACCCTCCCCATCTGCCTTATTGGGGGCCATCTTGGGTACTGGCAGCTGTCTGCCAGTACCCAGTTTGCCAAAAAAAGTTTTTTTTCCTCTAGTGTAGCTTCCCCCCCCCCACAGACAACCTCCCACCACCTTACTGATCTTTTTTTTTTTTACTAACTATCCCTTTTTTAAACATTTTTTATTACAGATTTTTCTGTAGTGTAGCGGTTCCCACCCGCACACTCCCCGTGCATGCGCCCGTTCCTGCCCTCCCGTGCACGTGCATGCATCCGTGCACGCCCCCGGCCATCCCCGCCCACAATACCGCCCCCTCCACATGACCAGGGCTATCGATGGCCTCCACCCGCCTCCCTAGTCTGCTCCCACCCGCCAACGAGGAAAGCTGCCAATCTCCGGTGCAGAGAGGGCCACAGAGTGGCTCTCTCTGCATCGGATGGCTACCAAAGGTTATTGCAGGATGCCTCCATATTGAGGCATCACTGCAATAACCGGAAAGCAGCTGGAAGCGAGCAGGATCGCTTCCAGCTGCTTTCCACACCGAGGACATGCAGGGTACGTCCTCAGGTATAAGGCTTCAGCGAAAGTATAGATTTGGAACACAACTGCAGTACCTAAGTTAAATAATTGAAATGTCTCACTTAAAGGCAAGGTAAACTTGCGTGCAATCGTCATCACATTTATCAATAACATTAAAATTTAGTATAACTTTAATTCATCATTTGATTATATTTTTTAAAATAAGCCTCAAATCCTAATATTTACCTCTTGTTCTGCAACGATTACCCGTCCGCCCGACTTTAGTATAAAATTGATTGACACCTGGTTTACCTAGTGGCATCCAATCACCGCTTTCTCCATGTGGTGGTGAACACAGCATATCCAACGTCATCGGACCTCACTGTGCATGCGCCCGACAAGTAACGTCTCAAGGTAATTGCGATGAACAGCACTGCCGAGTCTGGCTATAGAAATTACGGACAATTGCGCATGCGCAGATGATTCTAGGTCCGTGAACGCGCAAAATTCTGGACGTCGAATGCGGGTGGGTTGGTTCTCTAAGATGAGAACAGAAATATCGGAAGTATCAAGGGGGAGGAGTAATACAATAAAAGGTAGATATATTTTTATATAAATAACTTCAAATCAAACACGCAAATATTCAAAAGGACTTAGCGACTGCATTGCAAGGCTAATTAGAAAACTAAACAAAGTTAAAAACATTGCAAACTTTACCTTGCCTTTAACTGATAGAATTCCTCTATGAGTGAAAAGGAAGCTCTCAGTCAAGTGATTATGCTCAGATTGTATTAAAAGTGACAAACCACACAGAAGGTTCTGTAGGTGAGTTATGGCAAAGTAATCATAAGAATACCAAGTGGAATTTAAGCAAAGTCAAAGTCTCTATGCACAAGATAACACACTTCAAAGCAGCACTGCAACTAATAGAAGCAGGACAGGGTAAATGATCACAGGCACAGTTCAGGTAGGTAACGTAGCATCAGATAAGATTTTAGGCAATTCAACATATATGCTGTACAAAGGATACAGTTTGTGGAGGAGAGTAGCAGTACCTGAGTATTTGTGTAGGCGTGGCTTAAGCGAGTAACTCCGGAGCTCCTGTATGTGAAGTGGAGCTGGTGCCGGGGAGACCGGAAGTGACGTCACGCTGCAGCAGAATAGCGTAGAACTGAGAGGCAGCTTAGGAAGCTTGCGGAGAGAGGAGCTGCAACAAAAAGGTAACTTCACAAAGTTCAATGAAGTGGATGTTGTACTTTACCCCACTGAATAAGAGATACTTGAGATGGAAGGTTTTGTCCAAACAACGGTTGTATGCTCACAGACTTGGAGAGTAGCAGTGAGATTCCGTGATAGTATTAAGCTTCGTTGCGAAAGCAGAGGTAAAACTTGAGTGATGGCTTGTTATCCTAGTTAAACGAATAAACTACAATACTAAGCACAGGCTGAATAGTGAACAGGTGTCTTAAAGGATAATCAGCCAATCAGAAGGAAGTGGGCGTAAGTGACAGGAGGAGTAGAAAGCAGGAAACCTGACAGTACCCCCTCATCAAGGAAGCTGTCCCACAGCGGCAGGTCCTGGACGATCAGGATGGCGTCGATGAAACAAAGACAAGAGTCGGGGGGAGTTGAGATTGGAAAGAGGCTCCCAGGAATCCTCATCACTGGAGTAGTTCTTCCACCTAACTAGATACTGCAAGACACCGTTTGAGTATCTGGAGTCAATGATCGAATCAACCTCATATTCATCATCCGCTAGGGAAGCAGCAACAGGTGGTAGTAGAACTTGATCGTTCCTTGTGCGGACATAGGGCTTCAAAAGTGATACGTGAAACGTTGGATGGATCTTGAGAGTTTGGGGAAGTTGCAGTCTGACAGCATTGTTGTTAATGACCTTTTGAACTGGGAAAGGCCCAATAAAAAGACTGGCCATCTTTTTAGAAGGAATCTGTAGTCTTAAGTTCTTAGTGGAGAGCCATACAAGATCTCCCATGGAGTATTGAGGTGGTTTCCTTCTTCTAAGATCATAGTAATGTTTCTGAGTTTTTTGAGCTTCGAGGATGTTTTGTTGGATTATGTCGAAGTTGTGTTGGAGAGAATCATGCAACTCATCAAGTAATGGGGAGTCCAGAGAGCCAAGAGAAGAAAGGGTGAAATCTGGGTGGTAGGCGTAGTTTGCAAAAAACGGTGTCATTTTGGTGGATGAATGGATTGAGTTATTGTAAGCAAATTTGGCCACGGAGAGGAACTTGACCCAGTCAGCCTGATGATAAGAGCAATAACATCTCAAGTAGTGTTCAAGCCACTGATTCAACCTTTACGCTTGCCCATTGGTTTGGGGGTGAAAGGCGGTAGTGTACCGATGGTCGATCTGGGTTAACTCACAGAGTTTAGACCAAAACTTAGAGGTAAATTGCGTACCTCTATCCGTGGTCAATATAGGGGGAATGCCATGTAATTTAATGATGTGATCGATGAAGAGAGTAGCCGTTTCTGAAGAGGTAGGAAGTTTGTGGAACGGAACGAAATGGGCCATCTTCGTGAAAAGATCGATCACAAAAAGAATAGTAGTTTGAGTATTAGATGGTGGTAGATCAACTATGAAGTCCATAGAGAAGTGATGCCAAGGTTTGGTAGGCACTGGTAAAGGTATGAGCAAGCCAAAGGGTGGTTTTCGCTCAGGTTTGCAGGTGGCACAGGTTCTACAAGAGGTTATATATTCGTGTACAGTGGCTTTCATCTCCGGCCACCAGAAGATTCTGCCTATGAGATCCAGAGTCCAACGAAGCCCTGGGTGACCAGCTAAAGGAGAGTCATGGCAAGTATTTATTAAGGGGGATCTCATCTGAGGAGGTAGAAAAATCTTCTTGCCATGGTAGTAAATTCCGGAAGATTTTAGGAGGTTAGGTAAAGGGGGTGTTGCTTGTTCCTTGCAGTATTTTTTTAAATCAGTGAGCATGGTAGAAGTGAGACCAATAAAACAGTCCAGGGAAACAATTTCCTTTCTTAAAGGGGAGTCATTCGGTTTATCAGATAAACGGGATAATGGATCGGCTTTAGCATTTTTGTGTGCTGGTCTGTAAATAATGTTGAAGTTAAAACGGTCGAAATAGAGGCTCCATCGAACCTGTCTGGCTGAGAGAGTTTTGTTGGATTGTTGGTATTGGAGGTTTTTGTGATCCGTGTATGTGTTAATGGGTATGTTGGTGCCTTCTAGGAGATGTCTCCAATGTTCTATAGAGCGTCGAATGGCTAGCAACTCCTTGTCACCAATAGCATAATTCCTTTCCGCAGGAGACATAACTTTAGAGAAAAAAGATATAGGATGTAATGCTTCTGATAGGGACTTTTGTTGTGAAAGCACAGCACCAATAGCAAAATCAGAGGAGTCCACTTCTAGTGTATATTGATAGAGAGGATTAGGGAAATTGTAATATTGGTGCTGTAGTGAATCTGGATTTAAGGTACTGAAAGGCTGTATCAGCATCAGGTCCCCAGGAGAATGAGGTAGAGGAACCGGTAAGGGCTGTTAAAGGTTTCACGATCTTGGAGAAGTCTTTTATAAACTTCCTATAGTAATTGGAAAATCCTAGGAAGCATTGCAATTCTTTTCTGGATTTAGGTTTTGGCCAGAGGAGAACTGCATCCACCTTTTCTTTTTTGCATTTTTATACCAGAGGGAGAAATTTCATAGCCAAGAAAGGAAACCTGGTTTGTATGGAACTTACATTTTTCAAGTTTTGCGCAAAGTTTGTGTGCTCTGAGTCTGGAGAGGACTTGACGCACATGTCTGACATGTTCTTGTGGAGTTTTTGAGTAAATGAGTATGTCATCGAGGTAAATTACTAAACATACGTCTACCAAATCACGGAACACATCATTGATAAAAAATTGAAAGGTGGCAGGGGCATTGCAGAGACCGAACGGCATTACCAGGTACTCTAAAAGACTGTATCTGGTCCTGAATGCCGTCAGCCACTCATGCCCCTGTTTGATCCTGATGAGATTATATGCCCCTCTTAAATCAAGCTTGGTGAAAATTCTAGGCTCCGAGAGTCTTTCAATCATCTCTGGAATTAGAGGTAGTGGATAACGGTTTTTGATAGTGCACTTATTGAGTTCACGGTAGTCAATAATTGGTCTGAGAGTAGAGTCTTTGTTACATACAAAGAAAAACCCTGCCCCTGCGGGGGATGAGGAAGGCATAATGAAGCCTTTTTTAAGGTTTTCCTCTAAGTAAAGTTTAAGGAACTCGAGTTCAGGATTGCTTAATGGATAAAGGTGTCCATAAGGAATCCGAGCACCTGGTTGTAGGTCGATAGGGCAGTCATAGGCCATGTGTGGAGGGAGGTTTTCTGCCTCAGTCTTACTGAAAACATCACTAAAATCATGGTACTGTGCTGGTAAACTGTCAGTATGACAGGTTGAATGTAGTAAAAAAGAAGCAGGGAAACATGTGTCTTTGCAATAAACTGAATCAAACTTTATTTGAAATGGAAACCAACGAATACTTGGGTTATGGAGTTGTAACCATTTCAACCCCAAAACCACAGAAAAATGGGGAGAGAGTAGAACATCAAAGGACAATTTTTCTACATGACCAGAAATGTTAATTAATAAGGTACAGTCTCATGTGTTATGGGACCAGAAAACATAAGAGAGCCATCAATAACTTTGATGGGTATAGGAGTCTTCTTGAGGATCAGAGGAATTTTGTTCTTTTCACAGAAAACATGATCCATATAATTTGCAGAAGCCCCAGAATCTATAATGGCATCATCAATCGTCTGCAGGCTTTGTTCCAGCTGTAGGGAGAGAGATAGAGTGCAATAAGGAGGTTTTATTTGTTGTTGTAAGGAAGACAATAAGTAATTAGACTTACTTTTCTTGTTTTTGGACAGAAGTGAGCATTCCTGGACAGTATGGGAGGAACTTGCACAGTACATACAGAGGTTTTTAAGCCTTCTGTGTTGTTTTTCTTCAAGTGAGAGCGGACCCCTCAGGAAACCAATCTCCATAGGCTCAACTTGAACCTTAGAACTTGGAGTGGTGGAGAGGTTTGAGGGTACATAAGAGGTCTTCGGCTTAGAATCTGTGGCATACTTCACTGCCTTTCTTTCGCGTAAGCGACGATCAATCTGTATAGCCGTTTTCATAAAGAGGTCAAGTGTTTTTGGCAATTCGATTCGGGCAAATTCATCTTTTAATTGTTCAGAAAGTCCCAACTGGAATTGGTTTCTGAGAGCAACCGGATTCCAAAGAGAATCAGTGGCGAACTGTTTAAAGTCCGTGATGTACTCTTCGACTGGTCTCTTACCCTGTTTGAGATTTCTCAGGCATGTCTCAGCAGTAAGCTGTATGTCTGTGTCCTGGAACATTTCATCCATTGCGGAAATTAAATCTTCTAGTGAGCCTAATATAGGATCCTGGGTCTCTAGAAATTTATCAGCCCAGGTTCTTGGGTCCCCCCTGAGGAAGGAGATTGTTGTCATGACCTTCACTCTCTCAGTGGGGTAAGTTTTAGGCCTCATAGTGAAGAGAAGGTAGCAGGCATTTTTAAACTGCCTGTAGTTTTTACGGTTACCAGAGAATAAATCAGGGAAAGAAATCTGTGGTTCAATTATCCCTTCAGTCTGATTAGCTTTTAATGCTATAGATTCTTTTATAATGTTTCTTAATGATGCATTTTCAATTTGCAGGTCATGTAATCCCTGGGCCAATTGATCAACTTTTTGAGTTAGGTTGTACACAATCTGGCGTAGGTCTGCTGGTTCCATATTTTAAGGGCTTAGTATTATATAAGGCTTCAGCGAAAGTATAGATTTGGAAGACAACTGCAGTACCTAAGTACCTAAATAATTGAAATGTCTCACTTAACTGATAGAATTCCTCTATGAGTGAAAAGGAAGCTCTCAGTCAAGTGATTATGCTCAGATTGTATAAAAAGTGACAAACCACACAGAAGGTTCTGTAGGTGAGTTATGGCAAAGTAATCATAAGAATACCAAGTGGAATTTAAGCAAAGTCAAAGTCTCTATGCACAAGGTAACACACTTCAAAGCAGCACTGCAACTAATAGAAGCAGGACAGGGTAAATGATCACAGGCACAGTTCAGGTAGGTAACGTAGCATCAGATAAGATTTCAGGCAATTCAACATATATGCTGTATAAAGGATACAGTTTGTGGAGGAGAGTAGCGGTACCTGAGTATTTGTGTAGGCCTGGCTTAAGCGAGTAACTCCGGAGCTCCTGTATGTGAAGTGGAGCTGGTGCCGGGGACACCGGAAGTGACGTCACGCTGCAGTGGAATAGCGTAGAACTGACAGGCAGCTTAGGAAGCTTGCGGAGAGAGGAGCTGCAACAAAAAGGTAACTTCACAAAGTTCAATGAAGTGGATGTTGTACTTTACCTCACTGAATAAGAGATACTTGAGATGGAAGGTTTTGTCCAAACAACGGTTGTATGCTCACAGACTTGGAGAGTAGCAGTTAGATTCCGTGATAGTATTAAGCTTCGTTGTGAAAGCAGAGGTAAAACTTGAGTGATGGCTTGTTATCCTAGTTAAATGAATAAACTACAATACTAAGCACAGGCTGAATAGTGAACAGGTGTCTTAAATGATAATCAGCCAATCAGAAGGAAGTGGGCGTAAGTGACAGGAGGAGTAGAAAGCAGGAAACCTGACATCAGGTGTTAACTGCCTTTTTTTTGAGGACGTACCCTGCACGTCCTCGGTCGTAAAGGGGTTAAAAAAAACCTAGAAATGTGACTGTGAAATAATAGCAGTCAGTTTCCTTCACACGTGTGCATTTCAGGGACTGCCAGGGCACAGTGTCACACCAGTGCAACTCATATCTGGTGTAACAGTAGTGTACATTAAAAAAAAAACTAGAAATTTGACTGTGAAATAATAGCAGTCAGTTTCCTTCATGCGTGTGTGTTTCAGGGACAGCCAGGGCACAGTGTCACACCAGTGCAACTTATCTGGTGTAACAGTAGTGTACATTAAAAAAAAAATAGAAATTTGACTGTGAAATAATAGCAGTCAGTTTCCTTCACACGTGTGCGTTTCAGGGCCTGCCAGGGCACAGTGTCACACCAGTGCAACTCATATCTGGTGTAACAGTAGTGTACATTAAAAAAAAAAAAATAGAAATTTGACTGTGAAATAATAGCAGTCAGTTTCCTTCACGCGTGTGCGTTTCAGGGCCTGCCAGGGCACAGTGTCACAACAGTGCAACTCATATCTGTTGTAACAGTAGTGTACATTTAAAAAAAAATTTTTTTTACTGTAATAGATTGAATAGCAGTTAGTTGTCTGCAAGCGTGTGTGTCAGGCCTACAGCGTCTACTCTGCCAGTGCACAGTGCCACTTATATCTGTTGTCACAGTAGCTTGCACGCATAGTACCACTAATAAAAAAAAAATGAATGGCAGAGGCAGGCCACCCCGCAGGTGCCGTCGTGGTCATGGTGCTGTGATTCCCTTTGGCCCTAGAATAATGCCCAGTGTTCAGAGGCCACGTACCCTGAACTCGAAAAGTTCTGAGGCATAGTTGACTGGCTAACACAGGACACCCAATCTTCTACAGCTTCCGCTCGGAACCTTGTCGCACCATCCTTCTCCAGCTTAGCTTCGGGCACCTCTCAAGTTACGACTCGCCCGCCTGCCACCACCACCAACACTAGCACCACAGCCGCTTCACTTTATCTGTCAGAGGAGTTATTTACACATCAGTTGGAAGAAATGAGTGATGCACAACCATTATTGCCAGAGGATGTAGATAACAGGGTTATGGCTCAGTCAGGCAGCATTACACACATGGACGTACGGTGTGATGATGATGATGTTGTACCCGCTGCTGCTTCCTTTGCTGAGTTGTCAGATACAAGTGAAGCGGTTGATGATGACGATGCATCTGTGGATGACACGTGGGTGCCCGCTATAAGAGAAGAAGAACAGGGGGAAAGTTCAGATGGGGAGACAGAGAGGAGGAGGAGATGAGATGGAAGCAGGGGGAGGTCGTCGCAAGGAGCTAATGGCACAGTCAGACAGCATGCATCGGCACCCAGGGTCAGCCAGACAGCATGTTAATCAACCCATGCTGTTGCCACCATCAGAATGCCGTCATTGCAGAGCTCAGCAGTGTGGCATTTTTTTTTGTGTGTCTGCCTCTGACAACAGCGATGCCATTTGCAACCTGTGCCAAAAGAAACTGAGTCATGGGGAGTCCAACACCCACCTAGGTACAACTGCTTTGCGAAGGCACATGATCGCACATCACAAACGCCTATGGGATCAACACATGAGTACAAGCAGCACACAAACTCAAAGCTGCCATCTCCTCCTGGTCCAGCATCTTCAGCCACGTCAACCACTGCTGTCCTCCTTGCCCCCTCTCAACCATCCGTCACTCCGTCTCTCGCCTTGTGCAGTTCCTGCTCATCTGCCCACAATCAGGTGTCTGTCAAGGACATGTTTTAGCGTACGAAGCCAATGTCACAAAGTCACCCCCTTGCCCGGCATCTGACAGCTGGCTTGTCTGAACTCTTAGCCCACCAACTTTTACCATACAAGCTGGTGGAGTCTGAGGCGTTCAAAAAATTTGTAGCTATTGGGACACCGCAGTGGAAGGTACCCGGACAAAATTTCTTTGCACAAAAGGCAATCCCCAACCTGTACTCGATTGTGCAAAAGGAAGTAATGGCATGTCTGGCACACAGTGTTGGGGCAAGGGTCCATCTGACCACTGATACCTGGTCTGCAAAGCATGGTCAGGGCAGGTATATCACCTACACTGTGCATTGGGTAAACCTGCTGACGGCTGCCAAGCATGGAATGCGTGGCTCTGCAGAGGAGTTGGTGACACCGCCACGACTTACAGGCAGGCCTGCTGCCACCTCCTCTACTCCTCCTATTCCATCCTCTTCCATAACCTCCTCGGCTGAGTCCTCTTCTGCTGCTGCGTCTTGCTCCACATCAACTGGGAGTTTGGTCTGTCACTGTGAAGCGGGCGTAACCCTTACACTACCTGATCGATACATCATACCTGATGTTTTAAAGCACGTTATTCCAAACAATTTAGGAATGTTAGGTGATTTATGCCCTTTATGGATTAAAACCAGACTCTGCATCAACTATGTAATTTTCCATGGGAGTTTTGCCATGGATCCCCCTCCGGCATGCCACAGTCCAGGTTAACACCTCTTGAAACAACTTTTCCATCACTATTGTGGCCAGAAAGAGTCCCTGTGGGTTTTAAAATTTGCCTGCCTATTGAAGTCTATGGTGGTTCGCCCCTTCGCCAACATTTGTGGAAGTTAGTGCTCGCCGTTCGCGAACAGAAAATTTTATGTTTGCGACATCACTAATGGTGAACTATAAGAATATTTATTTCTTTTTTGGCTTCTTGGATGAGGGAGCTGAGGTGACTGTAGTGGATTTCCTTGTGGTTTGAGAAGATTCTGCTGTTTCTGCTGGTGTGCTGGCCTCAGATGATAGGCTGGAGGCAGTGTCCTGCTGATGTGTAAAGTGCTCAACCATACACCCAAGAGTTGATTTTGTTTTCTCCATCTATTGTCCATTTGCATCTGCTTATCAGACAGAATTCGCATCATCTGTGACTGGTTCTGAACACTTGCACTTAACAATGCTGCCATGTCCCTCTGCGGCTTTATGCTTCATTGTTGTATCCTCTCTTGCCGCCTGAAGAACCTCTCTTGGCCTCTTTGTATGCTTTCAGTGCTTGTTATGAGCCTCCTCTGGAGTGAAATGTATTCCTCACTCAGAGGAGAATGCAATGCGCCCACAGGCTCTTGAGCAGCAGGCCTTCTAGGTGCGTGTGGGGCAGGGTCACCTGAATATGCTGTTGCTTGAGGTGCAGGGTCAGCTTCAACTGCTGGTTCATGTGGGGCAGAGGCAGCTTCAACTGCTGGTTCATGTGGGGCAGGGGCAGCTTCAACTGCTGGTTCATGTGGGGCAGGGCCAGCTTCAACTGCTGGTTCATATGGGGCAGGGCCAGCTTCAACTGCTGGTTCATGTGGGGCAGGGTCACCTGTATCTGATGGTGCTTGAGGTGCAGCTGTAAAATCTGCTATATTTCCATCTGCCGATGGTGGAGCTCGTCCAATTGCTGATGATGGTGGAGCTTGTCCAATGGCTGATGATGGTGGAGCTTGTCCAATTGATGAGGATGGGGGAGCTTGTCCAATTGATGAGCATGGTGGAGCTCTCATGGTTGGTTGATAGTCCCACTGATGACTGGTGTGTGACCACTCAGCCTGTCCAATTGGCACTTCCTGTGACATGGTCTGTGGGTAAAATCCCTGACTTCCATGAGATTTTGTTGTGGGGGGGGGGTAAATACATGGACCCTTTGTGGCTGTCTTGGCTCCCCTCAAAGCCAAAGGGAGTATATTCCTCTGGCCAGGAATCTTGCCAGGGGTCATATGGCAATGGTGGTGGCATCACTCCTGGGTCCTCAACTGAAGCCATCCATACATGCTCATGCCTGGGAGCATACTGTTCTTGCTGTTGCCTGAAGACTGGTGGTGGTGGTGGTGGTGGTGGAGGCATGGATGTTTGTATCCTCGTGACAGGAGGTTCTTTGAAGGAGTCAAAGGATGAGATGGATTAGTAAAGAAAGTCAGATATATGTCCACGTGGGCATACAATATTCATTGATACAATATACATACAATATACATTGATACATGCTAGGGCCTATACTGATTCTCATGTCAAGCTCTATAACATGTGTCCTGTTTTATTCTGAGACATGTTAGTACAGCACTATTCCACCTCATATCATGAATTGCATTATGTTAAGTAGCAGTAATGTCAAGTATAATTGTAGATGTTTTTGTTAGTAGGCCAAATACCATGCTCCTCATTGTGTACATGAATGTGTGATATTAAAGGATGTTATATCTCAAATACATATAATACTGGTGTGGGATGTTACTCACCAGCATGATGTGCTGTGGTTGCAGCCCCTGAGTCACGAGCCCCTGGAAGTCCATGGACTGCTGTGATACTCAGGGACCTGCGTATCATCTCCTGCCAGGTGTTATACTCAATATCCAGGGATGGACCACCGCCTGTTCCCCTCTGGTGCATAGCTTCCGGCCCCATCTTTTCTTTGACCCACCTCTTGCAGTCATTCCACCAATTTTTCAGGCCCTCAACCATCCTCCTCTGCGGGGCCACACTGTTGACAGCATCCACGCCAACCATGACGTTTTTCTCTTTTTGGCAATGCCTTTGCCTTTCTCTTGCCCGAAGAGGGCACTGTAATTGTCCATGATGGCCTGGAAAAGGGCAACATTTTCATCAAATGAGAAGTTGGGACATCTCAGCCTCTCATCCTCCATGGACACTTGGCTTCCTCCCTGTGATGTCCCTAGTGGGGGTTCCTCCCTACCCTCTCCTTCCTCCCCCCTTCTGTCCCTATGTGCACCCTCTGTCCCTCTCCTAGATGTGCCTGCTCTCTGGGGCTCTTGGGCATCTCCCCTCCCATCATACCTTCTGGCTCTCCCTCTCCCCACTCCACTTACTCCTTGACGGGGGCCCACTGCTCCTCCTGTCCTCTCCTATACTCCTCTCTCTGCCACTCCTCTCCCCTCCTCCCCTCCTCCTTACCTCTCCCTGCCATCTTCACACTAAATCACACTACACACACTCACACTCACTCCAAGTTTAATCACACACAATCACAACCAAACACTCAGCCTATCACACTGTAAAATTCAAATATAATGTGTGAGGTGTTAAAATAAATGTGGTGTATTTGTATATGTATGTATGCAAAATGTGTGCAATATGTAAAAATATGTGTAAGTGTACAAGCTTAATCAAACAACAATGCGACCCAACTAACTCCTCTGTTTGCGCCTCTTTCTCTACTCTGACTAATCCTCCACTTCAGTGTAGTGTGCTGTAGGTCAACGAACAATCCAAACACACTGAAGAAAATGGCGGCTGCACATGGGTTTATATATGAGTTTTGAATAGCGTAATTACGTGTCGCATTTTTATATGAAATTGCGGTTCATTTTTACGAGTGTTAGCCTAATTTGTATAAAACTACTCTTTATTGACACTTTCCATGGACAAAATACTGGCGTAAGTTACTTACGACCATTGAAATGTGTATTTGCGCGCATTTCAGAAGATCGCCAGTTTGTCCTACTTACGCCAGTTTAGCATCTAACGGCGCAGTATATGTAATACCCCGATGTGCAAGGTGAAATTACGGGCGGCGCTGGTTCCTACGCTTGCTCCGAAAAATGTGCCATATATATATATATAATCACGCCCATGATGTCTATCGTATCTTTTCATTTGGGTGCAAAATATATAACAATAACAATAATGTGTTGGCTATTGCACATGGTGCATGCCTGTTGCCTATACTGTTAGCAGTATGTAGTACTACATATATTAGTTGTAGCCCTCATATAATTGAAACAATATTTGTTATTGGAGTGTGGGAAACACGGGCTGCTAGCAGTTTGTTTTAAATGTGTCTAATGGGATAGAGTATTTCTTTGTTGATGTGTGAAAATCATGCTTATTAATTTTGAAGATTTAAATTTTTAAAGTTGCATTATAACAATTTATGAGCATGCACACATTATATGTAAGCTAATGTGTGCAAGTTGCATTCTAATGAATAACATTAAAGGGCCAGTAAACTCACAAAATAATGTTATATAGACAGCGTGCCCGATGTGCTTAGGGCAAATAAACAGACGAGCTCAGTATAGCCAGGAGCGGCGTACTGTAAAAGTAACTTTCATAGCAATTTTTAACTGAAATCTTTTAAGGTAGAAAGATGGCGCTAAGCTGATGTTATATAATTCTGCACTATGTGCCGAATTATATAACATTATTTTGTGGGTTTACTGGCCCTTTAATATAAACTATTCTATAGTTAATCAAAACATTTAGATATTAATGTGGACTTGCAACAATTTTAGCAGTTATTTTAATTGTAGATCATTAGTTCAATAATTTTTTTTCAAATGTATTTTTAAGGTATAAACGTTTAGAATAGCACAAATCAGGAGCACCAGTTCATCTGTTATGAATAAACTATAGCGTTTATTGGAGAATTACAGCAGTGTAAAAAGTTACAAACGTAAACACAAAAATGATAATAATCATCAGTAAGTAGCGTATGCAATGCCCATAGTGCTAACGCACTTGTATGTGGTGCTGTATATGCGATCGACTGTAGTGTAAGATTCGGGCTACCATAGTAACCTATTAATGTTTTAGAAATCTGGCATCGGGTGGAAGCATTAACACAACACTAACTTACATCTACATGAAAAGAGTGATCGGACACAAAGGAGAAAATTTTTCAATGGAAACCTGGTACTAAAATGGAGCCATAAATTACTTTTAGCTTTTGGCCGCTTCGGTATGATACAGCTCCATTTTTAACAGCTCAATGGAAACAAGCCCTTTGTCGGCAGTCTTTTTGATTTTATCTGGTTAGGTCAAGCCAGTATACAAAACAATTGATCAGCCATACCTTAAAAATATAACAATCAAAAGATAGTAGTGTCACTGTCAGTGTAGATTATAGTAAAAAGTCATTGTATATAAGGCTGTGGATTCGGCAAATAATGCGCTGTGCGACAAAGTCATTTCAAGAGAGTTTGGAACATGCGTTTATAATGCTAGGCTCTTACCCATGGATAGTGATGTCGAGAACCTAAAATTTTGCGTTCGTGAACAGCAAACGCGAACTTCCACAAAAGTTTGCGAACGGGTGAACTGGGTGAACCGCCATTGACTTCAATTGGCAGGCAAATTTTAAAACCCGCATGGACTCTTTCTGGCCACAAAAGTGATGGAAAAGTTTTTCAAGGGGACAAACACCTGGACTGTGGCATGCCGGAGGGGGATCCATGGCAAAACTCCCATGGAAAATTACATAGTTGATGCAGAGTCTGTTTATAATCCATAAAGGGCATAAATCACCTAAAATTCCTAAATTGTTTGGAATAACGTGCTTTAAAACATCAGGTATGATGTTGTATCGTTCAGGTAGTGTAAGGGTTACACCCGCTTCACAGTGACAGACCAAACTCCCCGTTTAACACACCGCAAACAACCACAAACAGTCCATTTGCACAACCGCAAACTCCCCATTTGCACAAGGTTGGATACCAAGCTAGCCATGTCCCGATCCTTGTCCTCACTGATGTCACTGCGCGTGCAATCACTTCCTGGGGTAACAGAAAATGCTCCACCCACAAGATGCTCCTATTATATTACTGCACTGAGGATGCTGCCTGTATCTGTGTGTCCTGCTCCCTGGCCGGAGAGCACAGGGGACACCAGGTCGAGCTGCTGAATGAGGCTTCTGAGAAGAAGAAAAAGAAACTGAGAAATGTTCTGCAGAAACTGACCACAAAGAGAGAGGAGACTGAGAAAAGAGTCCAGAGTCTGCAGAAGCACAGGAGAGGGGTGCAAGAGAAAGCAGCTGGTGTAACAGAGAGACTCACTGCCCTGATTAGGGACATCAGGAAACAGCTGGAAGACCTAGAGAAGCAAGTCCTGAGTGAGATCACCCGGCAGCAGGAGCAGGTTTTACTCACAATCTCTGATCTGATCCAGCAGCGGGGAAAAGAGAACGACGAGCTAACCAGGAAGATTTGTCACATTGAGGAGCTGTGCATGCAATCTACTGTGCCACCGGATAGGAGTGGTGTGTTAACTAGTACTATTCTTATCAGTTTAATGCCTGTTACGTCCCCTATCAGGGGACGTGTATATGGCATGGATTTTAGGAACCGGGAGAAGGAAAAAGATGCTTGGACACCCAGTACAGGTCGTTCTCCTTCAGCCTTTTTATACAAGGGTCCCCAACCCTCAACAGGCACGACAGCATGAAAGACCCCATATGCTTTGACTTCCTTTTGCACAATCGAGTACAGGTATGGCATCTATTTTAGGAACCTGGATATAATTTTTAGGAACCGGGAGATGGAAAAAGATGCTTGGACACCCAGTACAGGTTGTTTTCCTTCAGCCTTTTTATATGAGGGTCCCCGACCCTCAACAGGCACGACAGCATGAAAGACCCCATATGCCATGACTTCCTTTTACACAATCGAGTACAGGTATGGCATCGTTTTTAGGAACCCAGAGATAATTTTTAGGAACCAGGAGATGGAAAAAGATGCTTGGACACCCAGTACAGGTCGTTCTCCTTCAGCCTTTTTATACGAGGGTCCCCGACCCTCAACAGGCACGACAGCATGAAAGACCCCATTTGCCATGACTTCCTTTTGCACAATTGAGTACAGGTATGGCATCATTTTTAGGAACCCGGAGATAATTTTTAGGAACCGGGAGATGGAAAAAGATGCTTGGAAACCCAGTACAGGTCGTTCTCCTTCAGCCTTTTTATACGAGGGTACCCGACCCTCAAAAGGCAATACATCATGAAAGACCCCATATACCATGACTTCCTTTTGCACAATCGAGTACAGGTATGGCATCGATTTTAGGAACCCGGAGATAATTTTTAGGAACCGGGAGATGGAAAAAGATGCTTGGACACTCATTACAGGTCGTTCTCCTTCAGCCTTTTTATATGAGGTCCCCGACCCTCAACAGGCACGACAGCATGAAAGACCCCATATGCCATTACTTCCTTTTGCACAATCGAGTACAGGTATGGCATCATTTTTAGGAACCCGGAGATAATTTTTAGGAACCGGGAGATGGAAAAAGATGCTTGGACACCCAGTACAGGTCGTTCTCCTTCAGCCTTTTAATATGAGGGTCCCCGACCCTCAACAGGCACGACAGCCTGAAAGACCCCATATGCCATGACTTCCTTTTGCACAATCGAGTACAGGTATGGCGTCGTTTTTAGGAACCCGGAGATAATTTTTAGGAACCGGGAGATGGAAAAAGATGCTTGGACACCCAGTATAGGTCGTTCTCCTTCAGCCTTTTTATACGAGGGTCCCCGACCCTCAACAGGCACGACAGCATGAAAGACCCCATATGCCATTACTTCCTTTTGCACAATCGAGTACAGGTATGGCATCATTTTTAGGAACCCGAAGATAATTTTTAGGAACCGGGAGATGGAAAAAGATACTTGGACACCCATTACAGGTCGTTCTCCTTCAGCCTTTTTATACAAGGGTCCCCGACCCTCAACAGGCACGACAGCATGAAAGACCCCATATGCCATGACTTCCTTTTGCACAATCGAGTACAGGTATGGCATGGATTTTAGGAACCCGGAGATAATTTTTAGGAACCGGGAGATGGAAAAAGATACTTGGACACCCAGTACAGGTCATTCTCCTTCAGCCTTTTTATAAGAGGGTCCCCGACCCTCAACAGGCACGACAGCATGAAAGACCCCCATATGCCATAACTTCCTTTTGCACAATCGAGTACAGGCATGGCATCGTTTTTAGGAACCCAGAGATGATTTTAGGAACCGGGAGATGGAAAAAGATGCATGGTCGGTCCAGCCACGAGATAGATAGATAGATACATAGATTAGATAGATAGATAGATAGATCAATAGATGCAATAGATACATTTGATGATAGATACGATAGATAGATAGATTTGATAGATAAATAGATAGATTTGATAGATAGATAATTTCCCAGACAGAGAATTACAAGACGTGTGGGCTGGGACCCATGGTAAGGTTCCCAGAGGCAGTTGCGGCGCCCGAGGCTCTGATTAGAACAGAGCACTCTGGAACGTATCTGCCCTCGGCCGAAATCGGAACATTCTTTAGCCTTCTGTCTGTCGGCCAAATGTCCGTCTGCCAAATGTCCATCTGCAAAATGTCCGTCTGCCAAATGTCCTTCTGCATTTTGTCAGAGCACCGCGTGCAATCTACTGTGCCAACAGATATGAGTGGTCTGTCAAGTAGTACTAATCTTATCAGTTTAATACCTGTTACGTCCCCTATCAGGTTACGTGTATATGGCATGGATTTTAGGAACTGGGAGATGGAAAATGATGCTTGGTCGGTCCGGCCACGAGATTGATATATTTGATAGATAGATAGATAGATAGATAGATAGATAGATAGATACATAGATTAGATAGATAGATCAATAGATGCAATAGATACATTTGATAGATACGATAGATAGATAGATTTGATAGATAAATGCTGTAGATAGATTTGATAGATAGATAATTTCCCAGACAGAGAATTACAAGATGTGCCATCTGTGACCCATGGTAAGGTTACTTCCTTTGGCACAATCAAGTACAGGTTGGGGATTGCCTTTTGTGCAAAGAAATTTCGGCCGTGTACCTTCCACTACGGTGTCCCCTATCAGGGGACGTGTATATGGCATGGATTTTAGGAACCGGGAGATGGGAAAAGATGCTTGGTCGGTCCTCCTACTTCAAATTTGGGGCACTGCGCATGCAATCTACTGTGCCACCAGATATGAGTGGTGTGTTAAGTAGTACTATTCTGATCAGTTTAATCCCTGTTACGTCGCCTATCAGGGGACGTGTATATGGCATGGATTTTAGGAACCGGGAGATGGAAAAAGATGCTTAGTCGGTCCTCCTACTTCAAATTTGGGGCACTGCGTGTGCAATCTACTGTGCACCAGATATGAGTGGTGTGTTAAGTAGTACTATTCTTAGCAGTTTAATCCCTGTTATGTGCCTTTTTTTTGGTTTGGGTTTTGAAGCCACAGTGCAGCACCAGAGGCCAGAAAAATTAGGCATGTACACATGCCTGAAAAATTAGATATTGTTGCAGCTGCTGCTGTAGCAGTGGCCAGAAAAATTGATGTTTGTTTGACAGTTAGAAAGTGCCCTAAAACATTGCGGCTTGAACCCTAGTTGTTGGCGGATAAGTCACGCAAGTCATCCGGCATTCGAAGATAAAATACAGCAGCGTGTGGACCATTTTTAGCCCAAGGCAGCTCATCTCATCAGGCCTTTTTTACTCTAATGTATAGCCCAATGTCAGTCCCTTCAGGATCCATCCCCCATTCATTTTAATAAAGGTGAGGTAATCAAGACTTTTTTGACCTAGGCGACTTCTCTTCTCAGTGACAATACCTCCTGCTGCACTAAAGGTCCTTTCTGACAGGACACTTGAAGTGGGGCAGGCCAGAAGTTTGATTGCAAATTGGGATAGCTCAGGCCACAGGTCAAGCCTGCAAACCCAGTAGTCAAGGGGTTCATTGCTCCTCAGAGTGTCGAGATCTGCAGTTAAGGCGAGGTAGTCTGCTACCTGTCGGTTGAGTTGTTCTCTGAGGCTGGATCCTGAAGGGCTGTGGCAATGCATCGGAGTTAAAAAGGTCCGCATGTCCTCCATCAACAACACGTCTGGAAAGCGTCCTGTCCTTGCCGGCGTGGTTGTGGGAGGAGGAGTATTACTTTCACCTCTTCCCCTGTTAGATTCCCGTTGTGCTGTGACATCACCCTTATACGCTGTGTAAAGCATACTTTTTAATTTATTTTTTAACTGCTCCATCCTTTCCAACTTGCGGTAATTCGGTAACATTTCAGTCACTTTATGCTTATACCGGGGGTCTAGTAGCGTTGACACCCAGTACAGTTTGTTCTCCTTCAGCTTTTTTATATGAGGGTCCCTCAACAGGCTCGACAGCATGAAAGACCCCATTTGCACAAGGTTGGATGCCGAGCTACTCATGTCCCGTTCCTCGTCCTCACTGATCTCACTGAAGGTATCTTCTTCCCCCCAGCCACGCACAACACCACCGGTACCAGATAGGTGACAATATGCACCCTGGGATGCCTGTTGTGCTTGGTCTTCCTCCTCCTCCTCAAAGCCACATTCCTCCTCTGACTCCTCTCCCTCACAATCCTCTTCCTGCGTTGCCGCTGGTCCAGCAAGCGATGCTGATAAGGCTGTTTCTGGTGGTGATGGTGACCACAATTCTTCCTCTTAACGCTCATCTACGGTCTGATCCAGCACTCTTCGCAGGGCACGCTCCAGGAAGAAAACAAATGGTATGATGTCACTGATGGTGCCTTCGGTGCGACTGACTAGGTTTGTCACCTCCTCAAAAGGATGCATGAGCCTACTGGCATTGCGCATGAGCATCCAGTAATGTGGCAAAAAAAATCCCCAGCTCCCCAGAGGCTGTCCTAGCACCCCGGTCATACAAATACTCATTAACAGCTTTTTCTTGTTGGAGCAGGCGGTTGAACATTAGGAGTGTTGAATTCCAATGTGTCGGGCTGTCGCAAATCAAGCACCTCACTGGCAGGTTGTTTTGCCACTGGATATCTGACAAGTGCGCCATGGCCTTGTAGGAACGCCTGAAAAGGCCACACACCATCCCGGCCTGCTTCAGGACGTCCTGTAAGCCTGGGTACTTATACACAAAGCATTGTACAATCAGATTACACACATGTGCCATGCCTGGCACATGTGTCAACTTGCCCATTTTCAATGCAGCCACCAAATTACTTCCGTTGTCAGAAACCACTTTGCCAATCTCCAGTTGGTGCGGAGTCAGCCACTGATCCAACTGTGCGTTCAGGGTGGACAGGAGTGCTGCTGCGGTGTGACTCTCTGCTTTCAGGCAAGTCAACCCCAAGACGGCATGACACTGCCGTATCCGGGATGTGGTATAGTACCTGGGGAGCTGGGGGGGTGCCGTTGATATGGAGCAAGACGCAGCAGCAGAAGAGGACTCAGCCGAGGAAGAGGTTATGGAAGAGGATGGAGTAGGAGGAGTAGAGGAGGTGGCAGCAGGCCTGCCTGTAAGTCGTGGCGGTGTCACCAACTACTCTGCAGAGCCAGGCATTCCATGCTTGGCAGCCGTCAGCAGGTTTACCCAATGCGCAGTGTAGGTGATATACCTGCCCTGACCATGCTTTGCAGACCATCTATCAGTGGTCAGATGGACCCTTGCCCCAACACTGTGTACCAGACATGCCATTACTTCCTTTCGCACAATTGAGTACAGGTTGGGGATTGCCTTTTTTGCAAAGAAATTTCGGCCGGGTACCTTCCACTGCGGTGTCCCAATAGCTACAAATTTTTTGAACGCCTCAGACTCCACCAGCTTGTATGGTAAAAGCTGGCGGGCTAAGAGTTCAGACAAGCCAGCTGTCAGATGCCGGGCAAGGGGGTGACTTGGTGACATTGGCTTCTTACGCTCAAACATGTCCTTGACAGACACCTGACTGTGGGCAGATGAGCAGGGTCTGGTCCGGAAGAGAGACGGATTGGCGGATGGTTGAGAGGGGACAAGGAGCACAGCAGTGGTTGATGTGGCTAAAGATGCTGAACCAGGAGGAGGATGGAGGCTTTGAGTTTGTGTGCTGCTTCTACTCATGTGTTTATCCCATAGGTGTTTGTGATGTGAGATCATGTGCCTTTGCAAAGCAGTTGTACCTAGGTGGGTGTTGGACTTCCCACGACTCAGTTTCTTTTGGCTCAGGTTGCAAATAGCATTGCTGTTGTCAGAGGCAGACACATAAAAAAATGCCACACTGCTGAGCTCTGCGATGACGGCATTCTGGTGGTGGCAACAGCATGGTGCCGATGCATGCTGTCTGACTGTGCCACTAGCTCCTTGAGACGACCTCCCCCTGCTTCCAACTCGTCTCCTCCTCCTGCTCCACTTTGTCTCCCCATCTGAACTTTACCCCTGCTCTCCTTCTCTTCTACCGGGCGCCCACGTGACATCCACGGACGCATCGTCATCATCAACCCCTTCACTTGTATCTGACAACTCAACAACGGAAGCAACGGCGGGTACAACATCATCATCATCATCACACCGTGCGTCGTCCATGTCTGTAATGCTGCCTGACTGAGACATTTCACAGTTATCTACATCCTGACACAAAAAAGCAGACTGATGTTTCACAGTCAAAATAGTTTTTTTATTTTTAAAATGTACACTTACACTACTATTAAACAAGATAATATGAGTGGTGGCACTGGACAAGTGGGCACAGTATACGCTGTGACCCTGACACAAAAAAGCAGACTGATGTTTCACAGTCAAAATAGTTTTTTGTTTTTTTTAAATGTACACTTACACTACTATTAAACAAGATAATGGGAGTGGTGGCACTGCACAAGTGAGCACAGTATACTCTGTGAGCCTGACACAAAAAAGCAGAATTATGTTTCACAGTCAAAATAGTTTTTTTTATTTTTAAAATGTACACTTACACTACTATTAAACAAGATAATGTGAGTGGTGGCACTGGACAAGTGGGCACAGTGTACGCTGTGAGCCTGACACAAAAAAGAAGACTGATGTTTCACAGTCAAAATAGTTTTTTTATTTTTACATGTACACTTACACTACTATTAAACAAGATAATATGAGTGGTGGCACTGGGCAAGTGGGCATAGTATACGCTGTGAGCCTGACACACGCTGGCAGTGGCAGGCTGACCTGGCAACTGCAATTAGATTACACTAGCAGACTGATGTAAAAGTTTTTTTTTAAAAAAAAAATTACGCTACTGTTACACCAGATATGACTGGTGGTGGCACTGAGAAAGAAGGCACAGTATATGCTGTGAGCCTGAAACACAGGATGGCAGTGGCAGGCTGGCCTGGCAACTGAAATTAGATTACACTAGCAGACTGATATAAAAGGTTTTTTTTTTAAATTTACACTAATGTTACACCAGATATGAGTGGTGGCACTGAGCAAGTAGGCACAGTATATGCTGTGAGCCTGACACACAGGCTGGCAGTGGCAGGCAGGCAACTGTTATTAGATTACACTAGCAAACTGATGTAAAAGTTTTTTTTTTAAATTTACACTAATGTTACACCAGATATGACTGGTGGTGGCACTGAGCAAGTAGGCACAGTATATGCTGTGAGCCTGACACACAGGCTGGCAACGGCAGGCAGGCAACTGCTATTAGATTACACTAGCAGACTGATGTGAAAGTTTTTTTTTTTTAATTTACACTACTGTTACACCAGATATGAGTGGTGGCACTGAGCAAGCAGGCACAGTATATGCTCTGAGCCTGACACACAGGCTGGCAGTGGCAGGCTGGCTTGGCAACTGAAATTGGATTACACTAGCAGACTGATGTAAAAGTTTTTTTGTTTTAAATTTACACTACTGTTACACCAGATATGACTGGTGGTGGCACTGAGCAAGTAGGCACAGCATATGCTGTGAGCCTGACACACAGGCTGGCAGTGGCAGGCTGGCCTGGCAACTGAAATTAGATTACACTAGCAGACTGATGTAAAAGTTTTTTTTAAAAAATTTACACTAATGTTACACCAGATATGAGTGGTGGCACTGAGCAAGTAGGCACAGTATATGCTGTGAGTCTGACACACAGGCTGGCAGTGGCAGGCAAGCAACTGCTATTAGATTACACTAGCAAACTGATGTAAAAGTTTTTTTTTTTTTTAAATTTACACTACTGTTACACCAGATATGACTGGTGGTGGCACTGAGCAAGTAGGCACAGTATATGCTGTGAGCCTGACACACAGGCTGGCAGTGGCAGGCTGTCCTGGCAACTGAAATTAGATTACACTAGCAGAGACTTATGTAAAAAAAATAAAAATAAATTTACACTAATGTTACACCAGATATGAGTGGTGGCACTGAGCAAGTAGGCACAGTATATGCTGTGAGCCTGACACACAGGCTGGCAGTGGCAGGCAGGCAACTGCTATTAGATTACACTAGCAAACTAATGTAAAAGTTTTTTTTTTTAATTTACACTACTGTTACACCAGATATTACTGGTGATGGCACTGAGCAAGTAGGCACAATATATGCTGTGAGCCTGACACACAGGCTGGCAGTGGCAGGCTGGCCTGGCAACTGAAATTAGATAACACTAGCAAACTGATGTAAAAGTTTTTTTTTTTTAAATTTACACTAATGTTACACCAGATATGAGTGGCGGCACTGAGCAAGTAGGCACAGTATATGCTGTGAGCCTGACAAAGAGGCTGGCAGTGGCAGGCAGGCAACTGCTATTAGATTACACTTGCAGACTGATGTAAAAGTTTTTTTTTTTTTAAATTTACACTACTGTTGCACCAGATATGACTGGTGGTGGCACTGAGCAAGTAGGCACAGTATATGCTGTGAGCCTGACACACAGGCTGGCGGTGGCAGTCAGGCAACTGCTATTAGATTACACTAGCAGACTGATGTAAAAGTTTTTTTGTTTTAAATTTACACTACTGTTACACCAGATATGACTGGTGGTGGCACTGAACAAGTAGGCACAGTATATGCTGTGAGCCTGACACACAGGCTGGCAGTGGTAGGCTGGCCTGGCAACTGAAATTAGATTACACTAGCAGACTGATGTAAAAGTTTTTTTAAAAAAAAAAAATTACACTACTGTTACACCAGATATGACTGGTGGTGGCGCTGAGAAAGTAGGCACAGTATATGCTGTGAGTCTGACACACAGGCAGGCAGTGGCAGGCTGGCCTGGCAACTGAAATTAGATTACAGTAGCAGACTGATATAAAAGTTTTTTTTTTTTTAAATTTACACTAATGTTACACCAGATATGAGTGGTGGCACTGAGAAAGTAGGCACAGTATATGCTGTGAGCCTGACACACAGGCTGGCAGTGGCAGGCAGGCAACTGCTATTAGATTACAAAAAAAAAACAACGACCGATGAAGCCCTAAAAATGGCTTTTTGGGGTGCTGTCCTTACAGCAGAGATCAGATGAGTCCTTCAGGACTGTAGTGGACACTGAATACACTAGCCTAGCTATCAATTTCCCAAATAAATTAGCAGCAGCTACACTGTCCCTCCTCTCACTAGCAATGCAGCTTCCGAATGAATCTAAAATGACTGCTGTCCATGAGCTGTAAGGGTCTGGGAGGGAGGGTCTGCTGCTGATTGGCTGGAATGTGCCTGCTGACTGTGAGATACAGGGTCAAAGTTTAGGCAATGATGACGAATAGGGGGCGGATCGAACATTGCATATGTACGCCCGCCGCTGCAAATGCGAACAAGCTATGTTCGCCGGGAACTGTTCCCCCGCCAAACTGTTCGCGACATCACTACCCGTGGATAGGCGGCTTCTCCTGTTACCTGTACATCATGGTTGCACTGGTCGGTCATAAGGAGATCTGTTGGCACATCTGCTTCATCTGTCCGGGGTTTCAGATGCACCTCTGTGGCTGCTCGTCTCCCTCTTTCAACCCTTTGGCAACATCTGATGACATCATCCAAACTCTCAGCACGCAGTAAATCCTCCTGTAGCCTTTCCAGTCTTTAACGGACTAGTAAAACTGTGCTCACATCTCCCCAAAATCCAAATGTTTAGAATAGAACAAATCAGGAGCACCAGTTCATCTGTTATGAATAAAATATAGCATTTATTGGAGAATTACAGCAGTGTAAAAAGTTACAATCGTAACCACAAAAAGATAATAATCATCAGTAAGTAGAGTATGCAATGCCCATAGTGCTAACGCGTTTCGGCATTAGCCGTAGTCATAGTATAGTGAGAGTAATGCACACTCAACTTTTAAAAGACCTTCAGTTCAGTGATAGGTTAATTAAAATGTCAAAACCCTGCTTACTGATAGGTTAATTCATCAATTTTTTCCCTATAAAATCCACAAAGTAGTACAAGACTAGAGCGGGAGGTTTAACCCTTTACTGCATTCTTTGGTAAATTTGGCTAACAATAATAGACCTGTTCCTATTGTTGACAGTGCTGTCAAATGCACTTTATGAAACCTCATTAATCATTATAGGATGTGGTTTGACAAAAATATTTATGAATAAATATGTATAAAGGAACTGATTAAATCCATTTGTAAAATGCTATTTGCAAGCTAAATCTAATTCCTTATATATACATATTTTCAGCTTCACAAAATTTGAAAATTTACATAAATGCATAGGTAAAATTATCCATCAAACACATTATTTACAACATCAGAAGGTTTAAAGAGTGATACATAAGTGCATAGATAAAGTTTTCTATTAGAGCATAGTTGTCTTCTTCTCCTATCAACACCCTTAGACTGTTAATCTATCTAATGTATTTGTAAAGTAACATAAAGGCAAAATCTATTACCCTAAGTTAATTCTATTATGATAAACAAATGAACAAAATCAAACAAAACTATCTATAGGAGCATTTAGTTATGCTTCATGTTATTGTAGAATTTAACTCAATGATACACCTCTACTACTAAACTCATATTTGTATACATAATTTATATATCAACCAATTTAAACTCAAAAAGCATGCCTTGTAATGTTAGTTAACCCTGTAAATTTTGTAATATTGACTAAATATGAGAGCAGTTTTTCATTGCCAAAAATTAATCACATCATATTGTGAATTTAGCCCTTAATGAATCCTAGTCTTAAGCTTATGTATCCAAAAGACCTCTCTGAGTGCCAATCTGGATTCTCTGGAGGAACCTCATTTACTATAGACTTTTTCAATGATAGTCCATCTCATGGAATCAGGTTTTTTTTGATGATGCTCTTTGAAGTGTTGAACTAATGGTGTTGTCAAACCCCCATTTTTGATGTTGTTAATGTGATTTCTGATTCTCTCACGTACCTCACGTGTAGTGAACCCAACATATTGAAGATCACAATAAGTACATGTTAGTAAATATACTGTGAATGAATCTCTGCAATTTAGACTTATGTTTAAACTTTTCACACGTGGCTGAGCATCTAAATCCATCTCCTTCTAGTAGGAACTCACATGCTCGACAGTTAGTATTGCTACAATGGTAGGTACCCTTAAATCTTAACCATGAGCGCTGTTCTATTTTTGAACTTTGTAGTCTCGTAGGTGCTATGTGATTCCCTATTGACATACCTTTCCTAAATGTATATCTAAAGCCCTGTCGTGCTATTTCTACTAGTTTCTCATCCGCATGTAAAAGTGGAGAATGTTTCTTTATAATGTTGCATATCTCATGAAATTGACTACTATAGGTCGTTACAAATGTAACCTTATTTTCTAAGTTTGTTGGTTTAATCTTGTCTTTACGAAGTTCAGTTCTCTTTATTCTATCAACTGATGATTTATCTTTATCTATCATCTTCTTTGTGTAACATCGACTTCTCAATTTATTGGAAAGCATTTCAGAGTGTGTATTATAAGTTTCATTTGCACTGCAATTGCATTTGAGCCTAGTGAATTGTCCCTTTGCAACTGATCCAAAGACTCTCTTTGGATGGCTGCTATGTGCATGCAGGAGAGTATTTCCTGTTATAGGTTTAATATATACTTCTGTATGTATTTTATTATCACTCCCTCCTGATAATTTAACATCCAAATAGTTGATTTCTCCATTATTATATTCTGAAGTGAACTTAATCCCTACATCATTTGTGTTCAAAAGGTTGACAAAATGTTTGGCGTTGTCACTACCACCCTTCCATATAAATATCAAATTGTCTATAAATCTATGATAATAGATGATATTTGACTCTTAATATATACATCCTGAATGAGTCACTGACCTCTATCATTCTACTCATAAAAAATTTGATAGCTTTTAGTCCCATAGCATGGGGGCTTGACGAGTATAGAGCCTGTACATCAATCGTCAACCAACCATACTCTGGTTTCCAGGGAATTATATCAATTTCCTAAAGTAGTTGTTTAGTATCACGTTAGTAACTTGTCAACCCCTTGACCAATGGCTATAAGATCTCATCCAGCCATTGAGAAAAGTGTTCAGTTACTGACCCTATGCCGCTCACTATGGGGTGGCCAGTCATATTTTCTAACCCCTTGTGGATTTTGGGTAACAAGTTGAAGACTGGTATGACTGGATTGTCAACCTGTAAAAATGCCTTGGTCTGATAAACAAAAAACCTTTCTTCGAAGCCCTCATCAATTAGATGGAATAGCTCTCTTTTAAATCTCAAAGTTGGGTCTGACCCATATATTGTGTATTATCATCCAACTGGCGAGTTGCCTCCTGAATAAAGTGTGATCTATCCAGAACCACAATGGAACCGACCTTATCAGCTGCTCTCACTACTATATTGTGATTGTTTTTGAGTGTACTGATCGCCCTTTTTAATTCACATGTGAGGTTAGGTTTAGTGCATTCTGATTTATATGCCAAAGCTGTCAAATAATGTTATATTCTTTGTTGAAATTTTTCTAAGATCATTCCCCTAATCTGGATGGGATAAAAAGCAGACTGTTTTCTAAATTTCGGTGTCACTATATTATCAGATCTATTTTCCGGGTTGCCCCCTTCTGCTGCCAAATCCTCCAGTGCCACTAAATCACAAGTTTCACTAAAGGATGCATCACTGGTAGTGTGTATAGGGATTCCATGTGACCTTTGTCTCAAATTATCATCAGTACTATGATGTGCATCATTTGAAAAATACTTTTTAAGTGTTAGGTTTCTGATGAGTTTATTGATATAAAGTATTGTCAGAAAAAGATTGAAATTTTCATCTGGGACAAAACTTAAGCCCAACCTCAACATTTTTTTCTTCTGCATTTGTCAATTGATGCTTTGAGAGGTTAATTACCGTATTTAGTTGTACTTTGTTTGATTCCTGCCTCTCCTGATGGGATATCTGTTTTGCCTTATAGGATCTTTACCTCTCCCCCCCCCCCTTCTAGTCTTGTGGTTTTTTTAATAAAAACCTGGGCTAGATCTCTATGGTCAGATTCTTTGAAAATACCTACTACAGTATTACTTGTAGAGGGGACAGCTTGTTACCTAGTGACTTCACCTACTCTATCATGTGAGGGCTCATAATAGCTAGTTTTGCTGCTAGTTTTGGGTCTTACTGTTTGTATTTCCTGTACAAATCTGTTAGTATTAATGTCAGTTCTTTCTTCCTCACCTGAGGTAAACCCATCTCCTGAGTATTCTCCTTGTGACTCAGCTTCACTATCTGTAAATGTTACTCTCCTCTGTGTAGGTGTATTGTCCCCATGATGTCCACCTCTATTGGTGTTGCCTCTACTGTTCGATCGTCCTCTACCCCTTCCTCTACCTGTCCCTCTTCTGTAGTTTGTCCTTTGTTTTCTCTGCCAAATATATACTTTATTTGTGTCATAGTCGGATTGGTCCCTAAGAATATTTTCCTTGCTTAACCTCCATTATTAATTTTTTTTGTCTCTGCTATAGTATTTTTGAGAATCTGGTCAAATTTGACAAATTGTTCTTCCTGGCTTTGTATACTCAAAAACTTCTTGTATAGCATATATTTGCTTAGAAATCTCTGTAAGCAATTTTGTTTTAAATTCAATTAATAGTAACATTAGCTTCATATAACAATCGGTAAGGTTTATTAATGCACTTATGTATAACTCATCATTCTCTTTAAACCTTCTGATGTTGTAAATAATGTGTTTATTTGAGTAATTGAAAGTCCAAGGGTTTCAGTAGGACAATAAGATGACTGTGCTCTGATGGATAATTTTACCTATGCATTTATGTAATTTTTTTAATTTTGTGAAGCTGAAAATATGTATATATAAGGAATTAGTTTTAGTTTGAAAATAGCATTTTACAAATTGATTTAATCAGTTCCTTTATATATATATATATATATATATATATATATATATATATATATATATATATATATACATAAATATTGTTGTCAAACCACATCTTATAATGATTAATGAGGTTTCATAAAGTGCATTTGACAGCACTGTCAACAATAGGAACAGGTATATTATTGTTAGCCAAATTTACCAAAGAATTCAGTAAGGGGTTAAACCTTCTGCTCTAGTCTTGTACTACTTTGTGTATTTCATAAGGAAACAATTGATGAATTAACCTATCAGTAAGCAGGGTTTTGAAATTTTAATTAACCTATTACTTAACTGAAGGTCTTTTAAAAGTTGTGTGTGCATTACCCTCACCAAGCTATGACTACGTCTAATGCCGAAACTGGTTAGCACTATGGGCATTGCATACTCTACTTACTGATGATTATTATCATTTTTGTGGTTACGTTTGTAACTTTTTACGCTGCTGTAATTCTCCAATAAACGCTATATTTTATTCATAACGGATGAACTGGTGTTCCTGATTTGTGCTATTCTAAATATTTGGATTTTGGGGAGATGTGAGCACAGTTTTACTAGTCCGTTACAGACTGGAAAGGCTACAGGAGGATTTACTGCGCGCTGAGAGTTTGGAGAGAAGATGCTCAGTATACTGGATGATGTCATCAGATGTTGCCAAAGGTTGAAAGAGGGAGACGAGCAGCCACACGGATGGAGGAAATTTCCATAGCACAGAGGTGCACGTGAAACCCCGGACAGATGAAGCAGATGCGCCAACAGATCTCCTTATGACCGACCAGTGCAACCGTGATGTACAGGTAACAGGAGAAGCCGCCTATCCACGGGTAAGAGCCTAGCATTATAAACGAATGTTTCAAACTCTCTTGAACTGACTTTGTCGCACAGCACATTATTTGACGAATCCACAGCCTTTTATACAATGAATTTTTCTGTAATCTACAGTTACACTACTATCCTTTGATTGTTATATTTTTAAGGTATGGCTGATCAATTGTTTTGTGTACTGGCCTGACCTAACCAGATCAAATTAGAAAGACTGCCAACAAAGGGCTTGTTTCGATTGAGCTGTTAAAAATGGAGCCGTATCATACCGAAGCGGCTGACAGCTAAAAGTAAGTTACGGCTCCATTTTAGTACCAGTTTTCCATTGAAAAAGTTTCTCCTTTGCGTCCGGTCGTTCTTTTCATGTGGGTGTAAGTTAGTGTTGTGTTAATGCTTCCACCCGATGCCAGATTTCTAAAACATTAATAGGTTACTATGGTAACCTGATCTTACACTACACTCGATCGCATATATGGAACCACATACAAGTGCGGCGCATATATTTTACCCATCGCTCGCTGTTCAAAATCAAACACCTAATGCATGCGCAATATCTACCTCTCAACCGCAACCCATACCCCGCAATAAATTATGTATTAACCCCTAATCCGCCAACCCCCATATCGCAAAGTATCTATTTAAACTATTAACCCCTAATCTGCCATGCCCCACAATGCAATCTAGCCATTTAAACTATTAACCCCTAATCCGCCAGGCCCCACAACGCAATCTAGCCACTTAAACTATTAACCCCCAATCCACCATGCCCCACAACGCAATCTAGCCATTTAAACTTTTAACCCCTAATCTGCCATGCCCCACAATGCAATCTAGCTATTTAAACTATTAACCCCATAAACCGCCATACCAACATATCGCAATTAACTAATCCCTAAGCCCCCTAACCTAACACCCTATAAATTTACCCCATTACATAAATTATATAATCCTAAATTACAATTAAAATAATAAATCCTAAATTACAATTAAAATATAAAAACCTAACATTCAAATCAGCCAATAGGATTTCAGTAGCTCTCATCCCATTGGCTGATTTGAATTTGAAGAATCAAATAAGCCAATAGGAATGCAAGGTACGCCATATTTACACTTGCATTCAATATTCAGTGTATGGCGGTGATTGTACGAAGAGGATCCTCCACGCTCCTTGGTTCTGCGGTCGCCGCTCTTCAATTCCTCGGTCACCAGTCTTCAGTTCCACGGTCCTGGATGAAGATAGAAGTGGTCACCGCTTGGAAGAAGACTTCACCTAAGTACTTCAGGAAGCGTGAGTACCTATCTGGGGGTTAGACTTAGGGTTTTGCTTTTAATTTTTTTTTTTTTTTTTTTAGATTAGGGATTTAATGGGTGGTAAAAGAGCTGAATGCCCTTTTAAGGGCATTGCTCATACAGATGCCCCTTTAGGGGCAATGTGTAATTTAGGATTTTCTAGTGTTAGGTATTTTTATTTTGGTGGGTGGGGGGTTTTACTGTTAGGGGGATCTTTGTTTTTTTAAAGGTAAAAGTGCTGTTTAACTTAGGGCAATGCCCTACAAAATGCCATTTTAAGGGCTATTGGTAGTTTAGTATTAGATTACGGGGTGTTTTTATTGAGGGGGCTTTTTATTTTGATAGGGATTAGGTATAAAAAAAATTCATATATAATTTGGTTTACCATTTTGTGTAATGTTAGACTTTTTTATTTTTTGTAATTTTAGATTAAATTAAATTTAGCTTTAGGATTTATTATTTTAATTGTAATTTGGGATTATTTTAATTTATGTATTGGGTTTAATTTAGGGGGTGTTAGGTTAGGGGCCTTAGTGATTAGTTATTTGCATATGGGGCATGGCGTTTTAGGGGTTAATAGTTTAAATAGATAGATTGCGTTGTGGGGGCATGGTGGATTAGGGGTTAATAGTTTTTATAGCTAGTTTGCTTGTTGGTTTAAAGGTTAATACATTTATTATATGTTGCGATTAGGGGGGATGGCGGATAGTGGGGTGACGTGTCGGCTTAGATTTAAGTGGGAAAAAAACTAGTTGAGCTTGGTGTGATTTTTGTTACTGTATAAAGATTAGCGGCTTCTGATACTTTGTATAGGACATGATAATGTTTTCGGCAGCCGGAGTCCAGTTGACGAAATTGAGTTATAACAGGCCATTGGAAGCAGGAGGTAAACAATATTGTTTCTGACAGCTTATTTAATGGTTTGCGAGTGCACGCAAACCGAATTACGGCCCCAAGTGACTGACTCTGCATGAAAAAAATAGCCTAGTTCATGCAACCACGCAAAATGAAACCCAGTGTTTTTCTTTCATGACTGTTACAATTTTAAAAATGTTTCTACTTTAATTCTATTATCACATTTACTTCACTCTCTTTGTCTTCTTTGTTGAAAAGCATGTACGGCAGAGCACTAGATGACAGCAGTGTTTGTTGCCATGTAGTGTTAAAAAAACACTTGCACACTACCGACCTAGGTATGCCCTCCAACAAAGAAAACAGTGAGAATAAAGCAAAGTTGATTTAAAAATAAATTGAAAAAAAAAAGGTTTTAATTGTATGCTCTATCTGAATCACAAAAAGGAAGCACTTGTGTTTCATTATCCTTTAACAATTTTTAACTGTATTTGATATATCAAGAGTTTACGTCTCTGTGATGTAATTATAATATGTAAATCTGTAAAAGTAACTGAAAAATTGCTAGCTAGAATAGATGTTAGAGTACACTGCTGTTCAACTAAATTTCATAAGTTGGAAGCCAGAACAAATCAGTTAGTAATTTATTTTTTTACTGTCTTAGTTATATAACAGAAGAGCAATTGTAATGTCCAAAACTTTCAAAGATATTTTGATCTTATTTATGTGCATGGTTTAAGAACAAACAAATCTATACTTTGCATTTATTGCTAATTTGTTAACACATTTCACCTGTGGCAAGTGGATCAAAACATATCTAACCTTCTATGCGATGTCTGCATAAAAAAGAAAATTGCAAGAAAAATCAAGTGTCTACATAGTTTGTAGGATACTTTGCTATTGGACACATTATTATAGAGTATTTTTGTATTATAATCCAAATAAATCATTACTAAAATATACATATGCAAAATATTAGCATTACAGGGAGTGCAGAATTATTAGGCAAGTTGTATTTTTGAGGATTAATTTTATTATTGAACAACAACCATGTTCTCAATGAACCCAAAAAACTCATTAATATCAAAGCTGAATAGTTTTGGAAGTAGTTTTTAGTTTGTTTTTAGTTATAGCTATTTTAGGGGGATATCTGTGTGTGCAGGTGACTATTACTGTGCATAATTATTAGGCAACTTAACAAAAAACAAATATATACCCATTTCAATTATTTATTTTTACCAGTGAAACCAATATAACATCTCAACATTCACAAATATACATTTCTGACATTCAAAAACAAAACAAAAACAAATCAGTGACCAATATAGCCACCTTTCTTTGCAAGGACACTCAAAAGCCTGCCATCCATGGATTCTGTCAGTGTTTTGATCTGTTCACCATCAACATTGCGTGCAGCAGCAACCACAGCCTCCCAGACACTGTTCAGAGAGGTGTACTGTTTTCCCTCCTTGTAAATCTCACATTTGATGATGGACCACAGGTTCTCAATGGGGTTCAGATCAGGTGAACAAGGAGGCCATGTCATTATATTTTCTTCTTTTATGCCCTTTCTTGCTAGCCACGCTGTGGAGTACTTGGACGCGTGTGATGGAGCATTGTCCTGCATGAAAATCATGTTATTCTTGAAGGATGCAGACTTCTTCCTGTACCACTGCTTGAAGAAGGTGTCTTCCAGAAACTGGCAGTAGGACTGGGAGTTGAGCTTGACTCCATCCTCAACCCGAAAAGGCCCCACAAGCTCATCTTTGATGATACCAGCCCAAACCAGTACTCCACCTCCACCTTGCTGGCGTCTGAGTCGGACTGGAGCTCTCTGC
Organism: Bombina bombina; assembly: GCF_027579735.1. NCBI lineage: Eukaryota > Metazoa > Chordata > Amphibia > Anura > Bombinatoridae > Bombina > Bombina bombina. Next base: position 227,252,885 of record NC_069500.1, on the reverse strand, counting down.
CCTTTACCAATCCAGCCACGGGCCCATCCATCTGGCCCATCAAGACTCACTCTCATTTCATCAGTCCATAAAACCTTAGAAAAATCAGTCTTGAGATATTTCTTGGCCCAGTCTTGACGTTTCAGCTTGTGTGTCTTGTTCAGTGGTGGTCGTCTTTCAGCCTTTCTTACCTTGGCCATGTCTCTGAGTATTGCACAACTTGTGCTTTTGGGCACTCCAGTGATGTTGCAGCTCTGAAATATGGCCAAACTGGTGGCAAGTGGCATCATGGCAGCTGCACACTTGACTTTTCTCAGTTCATGGGCAGTTATTTTGCGCCTTAGTTTTTCCACACGCTTCTTGCGACCCTGTTGACTGTTTTGAATGAAACGCTTGATTGTTCGATGATCATGCTTCAGAAGCTTTGCAATTTTAAGATTGCTGCATCCCTCTGCAAGATATCTCACTATTTTTGACTTTTCTGAGCCTGTCAAGTCCTTCTTTTGACCCATTTTGCCAAAGGAAAGGAAGTTGCCTAATAATTATGCACACCTGATATAGGGTGTTGATGTCATTAGACCACACCCCTTCTCATTACAGAGATGCACATCACCTAATATGCTTAATTGGTAGTAGGCTTTCGAGCCTATACAGCTTGGAGTAAGACAACATGCATAAAGAGGATGATGTGGTCAAAATACTAATTTGCCTAATAATTCTGCACTCCCTGTATTATCAACAGTTTTTTAGTGTTTTCACTTAATATCAATTCAATGTATACAGTTTCAGAATAATAAAAAACATTTATTTATCAAATGAACAATATTTCTCTTAAACTAAGAAAATTGTTCATGTGTAGCAATAGTCATTTTTGGAATTAATAATGTTTAAACTACGTTTTAGAGATAGAAATAGCAGAGCAGTGATCACAGATAATGTATCTACAGGAGCCCAACCTGGACCTGGGGGAAAAAAAACAGCAATAAGCCTGTTCTGTAACAGTATTAACCTGCAAATAAACCAATGCCTTGATAAAATATTTCCAATATTGCCTCCTGATACTGAGTTTTTGAATTCAGATGACATTATTAGTATATCCACTGATGAGTAAAGGCCAAGCTATTATTTAGTTTTCAAAGGAAATCCTCATGAGAACGTGTTTGCGTTATTTAAAGTGAAGGTCCATTTTGATGAATTAGTGTCCGGTTTTTAATAAACCTATTAAAAAGAAGGGCACTTTAAGTCATCAAAACCATTTCACTGTTTTCTTCAAAAATGTACCTTTTAATCCTGGCAGCTGCTCCAGCGCTTCCTCTGCCCGTCGCAAGCCGTCTTCACGGGTCCAAAATGACGAATCCGTCTTCCTCCAATTACAGCGTTGCATCAGGCCAAGATTCCCCCGGGAGGGGGGGGAGCTGTGATTGGAGGAAGCCTAATTCATCATTTCTAACGTCTGCAGAGGCTTCCGACGGCCGGGGAAATCGCTGGAGCGGCATTCAGGATTAAAGGGTACATTTTTGAAGAAAACTGTGAAATGTCAATTTTGATGAATTAAAGTGCCCTAAATAGCTTTATTAAAGACCGGGTACTAATTCATCAAAATGGACCTTCACTTTAAGCTCATGTTATCACAATGTCAATAGCAAAGGCTTGGCTCCTAATACAAAGTTTTTAAATTCAGTCAATACTGACAAAATTTTTTTTGAGTGATCTCAATTACAGATGTCTTCTATTGATAAGAGGCCCTAGCTGTGAATTAGCTTTTAATTGAAATCCTACCAATAATAGGGTAGATTACAAGTGTAGCGCTATTTTTAAAAAAAATAATCTTTTATTGAGGATTTTAAAAAAAACATGAGACAAAAATAAACATTTTGACCACTTACTTATAAAATCGCAACAACGTTACACAACAATGTATTGTCAACACAGAATGTAACATAAAAAATTCAGTCAAATTTAGCTGAGTGGAATCATCATTTTATATATTTATACAACATAATATAAGTAGCTATTATTAAGGCCACTACTGGGCCAACTGAACCAGAAAGAAATCTTGATAGCTACAATTATGACCTTTATTGTTTCACACGTAGCATAACTAAGGGTCCATAGAGGCCAGTACAAAAAAAAGTGATATAGTTGGGATTACTCTTCTACATAGTGAAATAAGTATACAATCCAACTATCTAATTGACCCGTTGAGGTTCGAGGTCTTGTATTTTATTGCAGAGTGAATGAGAGAGGGGGGTTATCAGCAGATAAGCACCGCTATGCGAATATATTGATCGAATATTACTATACTATAATATACTAGAGGGATTAGTAGTTGTATATAAAGAAACTCTCAAAATCTTAATATCTAGCGAAGGTGATATTAAACGCGTCCCTCCTAGCTGAGTATGATATTCTTATTTAAAAATAAAAACACTGTGGAGCCTTACTGTTAATGTTGACTAAGTCATAGGTGATAGTGTTGGAGAAGTAGTGTATATGCTTCTATATGTATAAGAGCCCAAGGCAAGTTGCCTAGGTATATTATTCTAATTTGGTAAAGACATACAAATAAGGGAGCTGCTATAATAATGTTATATGTTTAAATAAAGGCAGAGGGGCAGACCCTATAATGCTATATTTGAAGAGAACAAAAAGCCAGAAAAATAAGGATAAGTAATCCTTATATAAAGATAGGGATTTCAGCACTCTCAAAAACACATAGAAGAACAATATTTGAATATATATAATTATTGCAAGTAACAAGTGTGGAGTCTGGTAGAGACATAGAACAAAACTTGAAAACCACTTGCATGTGTTCAAAAACACTATCAATTTATTACATTAACAAAAGAAAAAGAGAAATGAAATTAATTTTAAAGCATATTTCCAAAGAGAGACAACATGTGGGAAATAAAGCATAAATGCAAAAATCAAATACTGAATATTGATCGGCTTCAAAATTTGAGGAAAACACCTCTATCAGAGGACAACCCCAAAATCATATATGAGGGATATGTTGTCATGATACAATCATGAGGATCTATGTTGTTAACTCAAACGCTTAAAGCAAAGATTCATAGAGGCTTAAATTGCCACCAACATACAGATATGCATGAATGACAAAAGGAGAAGCTTGGTTATTGTCAAATAAAAAGGTGTGTAAATACGGGTGCAGCAGAACACTATACCGGTAGGCAAACACAACACCATAATCAGAGGACAGTCCCAAATAAAAGGGTATATACTGTCATGATATATATTTAAGGATCTATGTGTTTGGACAAGGGTATTTATATTTCATGTATCCAATTTTGAACTGTATAGTACGAATGACAATTAAAAAGTCAGCATGATATTATCAAATATATGCAAAATAAAAGATTCACAAAGATTTGTATAGTGAACTGGCAAACAGTCCTTTCCAAATTACTGTGAAGCAAGAGTCCAGGCATCCACTTTGCGGTAGGAAATATTTCAACTTCCACTGCCTTGTACAGATGAATATCCAAGCACTCACAGTTTTTAAATGCAGTTAAAAGGTGGTTCCGTAAAGGCACTGCTGCAACCAAATATGCATCCAAATATACTTGCAAGCAAAGAAAAAGTTCTTACGAACAAGCGGTCTCCATGAAACCTCAAGGGTAAGTGAACGTAAGTCCCACAGATTGGCGTCTCATCAGAGAAATCAGCTGCTACCACTGCCTACGTGCGTTTCATCCCCTTGACTGACAGGGACTTCCTCAGGGCTGACGTCATGGTAACACACCTGGCCTTTTATAGGCCGTACTTAACACGCCTCCAAGAAATAATGAAATTTGTGCAAAAAATAAGTAAATCAAATAGAATGTATATATGACATTTTTAAATACATAACTTTGTGTCATAAATAATTTATTGTTTGCATACATGTGCACCCTCTGGCTTAAACGAAAAACTTGAATTTGCTTCGTTTTTATAATATATTCCCTTTATTGAATATTTGGCTGATTTTTTATTTATGGGTTAATAGGAGCTTTTGCCAACTTTCTCTTTATATCCTTGACATATGTATTTAACTTAAAGGTATGAGACTATAACCATATATTGATATCTCCTATTGTAGGTGAGTGGACTGTGACTGCACTATGAATTAGTAACATAGGTTTGTATTTTTTGAGGCACTGGGTTCGAACCCGCCCTTTGAGATTTATTGGACCTTGCATAATTGATGATGTACAAAACACATTTTATTTTGTAGGATCTGTCTTATGAATTTTGATGAGATCCTTACCAAAATCTCTTAGCACTTGCCTGGGAATGAATCTTTATCCTAAAACAGGTAATACTTTTTTAGGTTTAAATGTCTAAAGTTTTCCACCATTGTGGTTACTCCTGTAGATAGGTGAGTGGACTGAGATGTGTTATCTAGGTTTTTGACAGCTTGAGGTTCTAGGTTCGATCCTGCCCCTCTCCCTTACTTACTTATAATATTTATTATTATTTTTTTGATTTTTGATTTTATTTTTGATTTTTGTGATTTTTGAATTTTTTTTTTGATCATTCCAGTTTATATATATATATATATATATATATATATATATATATATATATATATATATATATTATACACCCTTTGTTTCTGTCATAGGTTTTTTGATATAATCTATTTAATTTCAGAATATAAAAACATTTTTATCCTCTTGTTTGCATTTTATGTGTCGGGGGAGACAATCTTGCTAAAGAGTTCAGTTTCTTTAAAAAAAAACTTTTTCGTTTAATTATGCGTGTCTTCTAAAACACTGTCCTTTCTTTATGACACAAAGTTATGTATTTAAAAATGTCGTATATACATTGTATTTGATTTACTTATTTTTTGCACAAATTTCATTATTTCTTGGAGGCGTGTTAAGTACGGCCTAAAAAAGGCCAGGTGTGTTACAATGACGTCAGCCCTGAGGAAGTCCCTGTCAGTCAAGGGGATGAAACGCGAATAGGCAGTGGTAGCAGCTGATTTCTCTGATGAGACGCCACTCTGTGGGACTTACGTTCACTTACCCTTGAGGTTTCATGGAGACCGCTTGTTCGTAAGAACTTTTTCTTTGCTTGCAAGTATATTTGGATGCATATTTGGTTGCAGCAGTGACTTTATGGAACCACCTTTTAACTGCATTTAAAAACTGTGAGTGCTTGGATATTCATCTGTACAAGGCAGTGGAAGTTGAAATATTTCCTACCGCAAAGTGGATGCCTGGACTCTTGCTTCACAGTAATTTGGAAAGGACTGTTTGCCAGTTCAGTATACAAATCTTTGTGAATCTTTTATTTTGCATATATTTGATAATATCATGCTGACTTTTTAATTGTCATTCGTACTATACAGTTCAAAATTGGATCTATGAAATATAAATACCCTTGTCCAAACACATAGATCCTTAAATATATATCATGACAGTATATACCCTTTTACTTGGGACTGCCCTCTGATTATGGTGTTGTGTTTGGCTACCGGTATAGTGTTCTGCTGCACCCGTATTTACACCTTTTTATTTGACAATAACCAAGCTTCTCTTTTTGTCATTCATGCATATCATGATTGTATCATGACAACATATCCCTCATATATATATTTTGGGGTTGTCCTCTGATAGAGGTGTTGTTAGTTTTCTCAAATTTTGAAGCCGATCAATATTCAGTATTTGATTTTTGCATTTATGCTTTATTCCCCACATGTTGTCTCTCTTTGGAAATATGCTTTCAATTAATTTCATTTCTCTTTTTCTTTTGTTAATGTAATAAATTGATAGTGTTTTTGAACACACGCAAGTGTTTTTCAAGTTTTGTTCTATGTCTCTACCAGACTCCACACTTGTTACTTGCAATAATTATATATATTCAAATATTGTTCTTCTATGTGTTTTTGAGAGTGCTGAAATCCCTATCTTTATATAAGGATTACTTATCCTTATTTCTCTTGTTAAGTGTATTCAGTCCACGGATCATCCATTACTTATGGGATATATTCCCTTCCCAACAGGAAGTTGCAAGAGGATCACCCAAGCAGAGCTGCTATATAGCTCCTCCCCTCACATGTCATACCCAGTCATTCTCTTGCAACTGACATAGTAGGAAGGTGTGAGAGGAGTGTGGAATTTTTATACTTAATTATTTCTTCAATCAAAAGTTTGTTATTTTAAATGGCACCAGAGTGTGCTGTTTTTTTCTCTCAGGCAGTATTTAGAAGAAGAATCTGCCTGCGTTTTCTATGATCTTAGCAGAAGTAACTAAGATCCACTGGCTGTTCTCGCACATTCTGAGGAGTGGGGTAACTTCAGAAAGGGAATAGCATGCAGGGTCCCCTGCAGATGAGGTATGTGCAGTAGAATATTTTTCTAAGGAATGGAATTGACTAAAAAAATACTGCTGATACCGATGTAATGTAAGTACAGCCTTAAATGCAGTAGCGACTGGTATCAGGCTGATGAATGTATGTACAATAAGTAATTTTCTAAGGAATGGAATTTGACTAAGAAAATACTGTTAATACTGAAATAATGTATGAGCCTTAACTGCAGTAGAAGCGACTGGTAGCAGGCTTATTAATAACACTACCTAACTTTTAAAGTGCATGTTTAAAACGTTTACTGGCATGTTATTCGTTTTTTGTGAGGTACTTTGGTGATAAATCTTTTGGGGCATGATTTTCCACATGGCTGTCATTTATTTCTGCATAGAAACGGTTAACTGAGGTTTCCCACTGTTGTAATATGAGTGGGAGGGGCCTATTTTAGAGCTTTTTTGCGCAGTAAAAATTTAGTTACAGTCTTCCTGCTTCTTCCTCCTTGATCCAGGACATCTCTAGAGAGCTCAGGGGTCTTCAAAATTCATTTTGAGGGAGGTAATCAGTCACAGCAGACCTGTGACAGTGTGTTTGACTGTGATAAAAACGTTAATTGTTAAATTGATTATCCGTTTTTGGGTATTAAGGGGTTAATCATCCATTTGCTAGTGGGTGCAATGCTTTGCTAACTTAATACATTTACTGTGAAAATTTGGTTGCTATAACTGATTTGGTTCATTGTTATTTCAACTGTGACGATTTTTTGTGCTTCTTAAAGGCGCAGTAGCGTTTTTTATATTGCTTGTAAACTTATTTGAAAGGATTTTCCAAGCTTGCTAGTCTCATTGCTAGTCTGTTTAAACATGTCTGACACAGATGAATCTGTTTGTTCACTATGTTTGAAGGCCAATGTGGAGCCCCATAGAAATATGTGTACTAAATGTATTGATGTCACTTTGAATAAAAGTCAATTTTTATCTGTAAAGAAATTATCACCAGACAACGAGGGGGAAGTTATGCCGACTAACTCTCCTCACGTGTCAGTACCTTCGCCTCCCGCTCAGGAGGCGCGTGATATTGTGGCGCCAAGTACATCAGAGAGGCCCATATAAATCACTTTGCAAGACATGGCTGCTGTTATGACAGAGGTATTATCTAAATTGCCAGAATTAAGAGGCAAGCGTGATAGCTCTGGGTTAAGGACAGAGCGCGCTGATGATGTGAGAGCCATGTCCGATACTGCGTCACAATTTGCAGAACATGAGGACGGAGAGCTTCATTCTGTGGGTGATGGATCTGATCCAGGGAGACCGGATTCAGAGATTTCTAATTTTAAATTTAAGCTTGAGAACCTCCGTGTATTGCTAGGGGAGGTATTAGCGGCTCTGAATGATTGTAACACGGTTGCAATTCCAGAGAAAGTATGTAGGTTGGATAGATACTTTGCGGTACCGGTGTGTACTGACGTTTTTCCTATACCTAAAAGGCTTACAGAAATTATTAGCAAGGAGTGGGATAGACCCGGTGTGCCCTTTTCCCCTCCTCCGATATTTAGAAAAATGTTTCCAATAGACGCCACCACACGAGACTTATGGCAGACGGTCCCTAAGGTGGAGGGAGCAGTTTCTACTTTAGCTAAACGTACCACTATCCCGGTGGAGGATAGTTGTGCTTTTTCGGATCCAATGGATAAATAATTAGAAGGTTACCTTAAGAAAATGTTTGTTCAACAAGGTTTTATCTTACAGCCCCTTGCATGCATTGCGCCTGTCACTGCTGCTGCGGCATTCTGGTTTGAGTCTCTGGAAGAGGCCATTCGCACAGCTTCATTGGATGAGATTATGGTCAAGCTTAAAGCACTTAAGCTAGCTAATGCATTTGTTTCTGATGCCGTTGTACATTTAACCAAACTAACGGCTAAGAACTCCGGATTCGCCATACAGGCGCGCAGAGCGCTATGGCTTAAATCCTGGTCAGCTGACGTGACTTCTAAATCTAAATTGCTTAATATTCCTTTCAAGGGGCAGACCTTATTCGGGCCCGGCTTGAAAGAAATTATTGCTGACATTACTGGAGGTAAGGGTCATACTCTTCCTCAGGACAGGGCCAAATCAAAGGCCAAACAGTCTAATTTTCATGCCTTTTCGTAACTTCAAGGCAGGAGCAGCATCAACTTCCTCCGCTCCAAAACAGGAAGGAACTGTTGCTCGTTACAGACAGGGCTGGAAAGCTAACCAGCCCTGGAACAAGGGCAAGCAGGCCAGAAAGCCTACTTCTGCCCCTAAGACAGCATGAAGAGAGGGCCCCCTATCCGGAAACGGATCTAGTGGGGGGCAGACTTTCTCTCTTCGCCCAGGCTTGGGCAAGAGATGTCCAGGATCCCTGGGCGTTGGAGATCATATCTCAGGGATATCTTCTGGACTTCAAAGCTTCTCCTCTACAAGGGAGATTTCATCTTTCAAGGTTATCAGCAAACCAAATAAAGAAAGAGGCATTTCTACGCTGTGTACAAGACCTCTTAGTAATGGGGGTGATCCACCCAGTTCCTCGGACGGAACAAGGGCAAGGGTTTTACTCAAATCTGTTTGTGGTTCCCAAGAAAGAGGGAACCTTCAGACCAATCTTGGACCTAAAAATCTTAAACAAATTCCTAAGAGTTCCATCATTCAAAATGGAAACTATTCGAACCATCCTACCCATGATTCAAGAGGGTCAATACATGACCACAGTAGACTTAAAGGATGCCTACCTTCATATACCGATTCACAAAGATCATTATCGGTACATAAGATTTGCCTTTCTAGACAGGCATTACCAGTTTGTAGCTCTTCCCTTCGGGTTAGCTACGGCCCCGAGAATTTTTACAAAGGTTCTAGGCTCACTTTTAGCGGTACTAAGACCGCGAGGCATAGTGGTGGCTCCGTACCTAGACGACATTCTGATACAAGTGTCAAGTTTTCAAATTGCCAAGTCTCATACAGAGATAGTTCTGGCATTTCTGAGGTCGCATGGGTGGAAGGTGAACGTGGAAAAGAGTTCTCTATCACCACTCACAAGAGTCTCCTTCCTAGGGACTCTGATAGATTCTGTAGAAATGAAAATTTACCTGACGGAGGCCAGGTTATCAAAACTTTTAAATGCTTGCCGTGCCCTTCATTCCATTCCATGCCCGTCAGTAGCTCAGTGCATGGAAGTAATCGGCTTAATGGTAGCGGCAATGGACATAGTACCATTTGCGCGCCTGCATCTCAGACCTCTGCAATTATGCATGCTAAGTCAGTGGAATGGGGATTACTCAGATTTGTCCCCTCTACTAAATCTGGATCAAGAGACCAGAGATTCTCTTCTCTGGTGGCTTTCTCGGGTCCATCTGTCCAAGGGGATGACCTTTCGCAGGCCAGATTGGACAATTGTAACAACAGATGCCAGCCTTCTAGGTTGGGGTGCAGTCTGGAACTCCATGAAGGCTCAGGGATTATGGACTCAGGAGGAGAAACTCCTCCCAATAAATATTCTGGAGTTGAGAGCAATATTCAATGCTCTTCTAGCTTGGCCTCAGTTAGCAACACTGAGGTTGATCAGATTTCAGTCGGACAACATCACGACTGTGGCCTACATCAACCATCAAGGGGGAACCAGGAGTTCCCTAGCGATGTTGGAAGTCTCAAAGATAATTCGCTGGGCAGAGTCTCACTCTTGCCACCTGTCAGCGATCTACATCCCAGGCGTGGAGAACTGGGAGGCGGATTTTCTAAGTCGCCAGACTTTTCATCCGGGGGAGTGGGAACTTCATCCGGAGGTCTTCGCTCAACTGATTCATCGTTGGGGCAAACCAGAACTGGATCTCATGGCGTCTCGCCAGAACGCCAAGCTTCCTTGTTACGGATCCAGGTCCAGGGACCCGGGAGCAACGCTGATAGATGCTCTGGCAGCCCCTTAGGTCTTCAACATGGCTTATGTGTTTCCACCATTTCTGATGCTACCTCGACTGATTGCCAAGATCAAACAGGAGAGAGCATTCTGATAGCCCCTGCGTGGCCACGCAGGACCTGGTATGCAGACCTAGTGGACATGTCGTCCTGTCCACCATGGTCTCTACCTCTGAGGCAGGACCTTCTAATACAAGGTCCTTTCAACCATCCAAATCTAATTTCTCTGAGGCTGACTGCATGGAGATTGAACGCTTGATCCTATCAAAGCATGGCTTCTCGGAGTCAGTTATTGATACCTTAATACAGGCACGGAAGCCTGTTACCAGAAAAATTTACCATAAGATATGGCGTAAATATTTATATTGGTGCGAATCCAAGGGTTACTCATGGAGTAAGGTTAGGATTCCTAGGATATTGTCCTTTCTACAAGAGGGTTTAGAAAAGGGCTTATCTGCTAGTTCGTTAAAGGGACAGATTTCTGCTCTGTCTATTCTCTTACACAAATGTCTGGCAGAAGTTCCAGATGTCCAGGCTTTTTCTCAGGCTTTGGCTAGGATTAAGCCTGTGTTTAAGACGGTTGCTCCTCCGTGGAGCTTAAACTTGGTTCTTAAAGTTCTTTAAGGGGTTCCGTTTGAACCCCTTCATTCCATTGATATTAAGCTTTTATCTTGGAAAGTTCTGTTTTTGATGGCTATTTCCTCGGCTCAAAGAGTCTCTGAGTTATCGGCCTTACATTGTGATTCTCCTTATCTGATTTTCCATTCAGACAAGGTAGTTCTGCGTACTAAACCTGGGTTTTTACCTAAGGTAGTTTCTAACAGGAATATCAATCAGGAGATTGTTGTTCCATCATTATGTCCTAATCCTTCTTCAAAGAAGGAACGACTTTTGCATAATCTGGACGTAGTCCGTGCCCTGAAGTTCTATTTACAGGCAACTAAAGATTTTCGTCAAACTTCTTCCCTGTTTGTCGTGTACTCTGGTCAGAGGAGAGGTCAAAAAGCTTTGCAACCTCTCTCTCCTTTTGGCTTCGTAGCATAATACGTTTAGCCTATGAGACTGCTGGACAGCAGCCCCCTGAAAGAATTACAGCTCATTCCACTAGAGCTGTGGCTTCCACCTGGGCCTTTAAGAATGAGGCCTCTGTTGAACAGATTTGCAATGCTGCAACTTGGTCTTCGCTTCACACTTTTTCAAAATTTTACAAATTTGACACTTTTGCTTCTTCGGAGGCTGTTTTTGGGAGAAAGGTTCTACAGGCAGTGGTTCCTTCCGTTTAAGTTCCTGCCTTGTCCCTCCCATCATCCGTGTACTTTGGCTTTGGTATTGGTATCCCATAAGTAATGGATGATCCGTGGACTGAATACACTTAACAAGGGAAAACATAATTTATGCTTACCTGATAAATTTATTTATCTTGTAGTGTATTCAGTCCACGGCCCGCCCTGTCTTTTTAAGGCAGATCTAAATTTTAATTAAAACTCCAGTCACCACTGCACCCTATGGTTTCTCCTTTCTTGTCTTGTTTCGGTCGAATGACTGGATATGACATGTGAGGGAGGAGCTATATAGCAGCTCTGCTTGGGTGATCCTCTTGCAACTTCCTGTTGGGAAGGGAATATATCCCATAAGTAATGGATGATCCGTGGACTGAATACACTACAAGAGAAATAAATTTATCAGGTAAGCATACATTATGTTTTATCTGGCTTTTTGTTCTCTTCAAATATTCTAATTTGGTAGTTAGACAAAGCATATCATGAATTAACAAGCACCAGGTATGTTAGGATGGTCAACCTTTAGCTACCTAATATAGTTATGGATGAATTGATAACTGCTTATATGAGAGCCCATAATGACTTTAGCACATTGTCACAGCAGGAGCCCATAAAAAGAAAAAAAAAACCACCAACAACATTTAAGATGTATTAATATTTAAATCCTAAACAGCTTATGCTATAGTATAATCCTGGCAGCACAATTTACACATGGCTAACAGAATAGAGCGGGTGCATGTTTAAAGGAGCTTCCGTTTTATCAGATCATTCTATGGGCGTAAAGGAACATCTTTATTGTGGACGTGCTAGTCTGTATTACCCCTGTATTAAGCATTGCCAGCTAGCCAAGAATTAAATAGTACATTTGTGTCACTGAGATCTCCAGGTATGATTTATGGGTCTTCTTCTATGGTAGAGATGGGATTACAGGTATTAACAGTGATATCCGGCTTCAGGGAGAAAAGTGCAGCCAATATAGGAACTGAGAGCTTTGCTATTCCTCGCTACAGATACTAGGATATGGTATGTGCTGTTGTCAGGCCTATTAGGTATTCTGCCTCAGCCTTCATGCTTAACAAATTTCCAACTTCCTGGAGGATGCCAGCCTCATCCTCCCTAACAGGGGTCGGATTGATGGGCATGAAGATTCCACAAGTGCCCACTAAATTGTTAGTAAGGTCTTCCTCACCTCTAAGTGTATCTGTGCATGTCCCATATCGGTCGGCTGGTTCTGCGGTAAGAGCTAATGCGGAATCCAGTATGTCTTCATCCATGTGATCATATCGTACCGCCTGTATGAGGCTTTCAAATCCCCGGCACATCTTCCTATATATTTCAGCTAGAAGGTTTTGTATAAGTGTGGTGGTGTCCTCCATGATCCAGTTAGTTGAGAGTTGTGGTAACGTTATATTGACTGCTAACCCCAGTTAAGGGGGGGGGAGTTGGTAAAATCAATGAAAAATAAGGCCTCTGCTTACAATCTCAACGGTCACACTCAGCTCCTTAGAGATATATAAACATCAAATTTGGCAGCTCCGAGCACAGCAAAGCTTGGCAATTTAAATTCTCTGGTTATTGTCTATAAGTATTGCCATATATTAAGGTTATATGTTAAATAACCTAATTTTCCCTTGGAGCTCCTTAAATTGCGACCATACTCAGTCTTAGGAGGCTTAGTGCGATGTATTTCAGAGCTTGCATTAAAGGAGAAGGTCATTTAATGCAGGCCCTGGGATCCACTGTGCTAAGCTTCCTAATAGCGAGGCCCAAGGCATTAAGTATAATGCTACAGGTGAACTTTTACACCTGTAGCAAAGAAACATTTAGATCTGCTTCACAAATATTCATGTTTGTTTTGTTTAAAATGAAACAAATATGAATTGTGCAGCAGACGAATATTTGAGGGAAACAAATTTCAGCGAATTTTCCATCCAAAATATTTGGACAACCTAAATTGTTTGGAGCTGCACAAGTCTAGTAGTTAATTTTATCAGGATATATATTTGCCATCCAAACGAAAATTTAAAATGCAAAGCTTCTTTGGCAGGTCAAGATATTACACTTAGGTTATTTTGATTAGTATTTTAGTGGCAGAAAAAGGGGTGTGTACTAGAGCCGAGGTTTCATTGGTTATCGTATGGGGGTGGGGTGTGGAGAATTTAAATCATTCCAATTACGAAGCTAGGGTTGGTTGTCCGATTATTGGAGTAATAGTATTCCATGATGAAATAAAATATTAATAAATATAAAATAGAATAGTGAGCCTTTATACAGAGAAAAAATATACAGAGAAAAAATATGACCCTCGACATGCCAGTCAGTTAGGATATTGACATATGGCATATTGAATGGAACGAAAGGATGTTAGACTAGGTGTGCTATAAGATTACTTAAAGTGTGAAGTGATAGATATAATCGAATGAAGAATCATAGGCAGTATCTGAAAAATGACAGACATTTGGCAGTGCTAGGTGTGAAAGAAATATGTATCTAAATGCAGAGGTGAGGAAAAGGATTCTGGTCGAATTAAAAAAATGGATATAAAAGGAAAGTTACGGTAGATCACTTTCACCCTCTACATAAAGAATCACACAACGAGGTCATAATTTGTTATAAAGTTGTTAGTTGTAAATATGAAACTATAAAAATGGAAAAGGAAAGAAGAAAGACAAAATAATAAAGGGGTGGGGGGGTTTTGTCTGGAGATTAAGTTCATCCCCAAAAAAGGTGTCTGGAAATTAAGTTCTTCCCCAAAGTAAGAGAATTCAAAGTGTAAATAGCATTGGTAATAAGTGGGCATCAATACTGAAGTGAAATGTGTGTTCAGGTAGGACTGTGGTGGATACATGATATTGTGACAACACCAATAGGGCCGCAAGGGCAAGTGACAATCTATAAAGATGTGAAAAAATAAAATCAATCAATAAACTGGTGTGAAACTCAAGTGATATAAATAAAAAGTGATGGTAAATGTTAAGGAGAAGTAAAATAGAGCAATAATTGCTCCCAAGTAAACACAAGAGGGGCTTATTCATTCTGAAATCTAGTAATACTTATCTCCATTAGGCACAGTTTGTCAGTATTATATAGTTTCGCTGTTATAAGATTATATTTTATTGATGAATCAGAATGATAAAAAACTAAAATAATTGTTTTGTTCATTCAGTCCTCTCGGGTACACAGAGTCAAGCAGATAGATCCACTTACATTCAGCTTGTAATATTGCTTTTTCTAAATTACCTCCTCTGCTACCTAGGGTGATCTCACACATAAAGACTATGGCCTCTATTTAACAAGCTGTCTACTTTCCTGCATTCGCCGGCCCCAATATGCTTGCCTAAGCTCGCCTAACATCGCCGCTGCGGACCTGAATACGTTCGCCAAATTTATCAAGAAAGCTGTCAAAAAGCTGTGCACTAAGTACAATGTGATGAGCAGCGGACTGTTGTTAACTAACAGTCATCGATCTCGCTGCTCATCGGCTTCTTCTCAGCTTTCTTGCTAGCCTGTCACTAAGCATCAGCCAATCGGATTTTTCCTACCTTAATTCCAATTGGCTAATAGAATCCTATCATCTTGGATTACGTCATTTAAAGGAACTGTCATTCAGTGTTAGGACGTCGTTTGAGGAGGATGGCTCCACGTCAGCTGGATTGAAGATGGACCCGCTCTGGATGGATGAAGATAGAAGATGCCGCTTGGATGAAGACTTCTGCCGCTTGGAGGACCTCTTCTGCCCAGATTCGATGAAGACTTCTGGCCGGATCGGATGAAGAATTCTGCCCAGCTGGGTGAAGATGGCTCAAGGTAGGGTGATCTTCAAGGGGGTAGTGTTAGGTTTTTTTAAAGGGGGTTTGGGTGGGTTTTAGAGTAGGGTTGGGTGTGTGGGTGGTGGGTTTTATTGTTGGGGGGGTTGTATTTCTTTTTTTTTTCAGGTAAAAGAGCTGATTACTTTGGGGCAATGCCCCGCAAAAGGCCCTTTTAAAGGCTATTTGTAATTTAGTTTAGAGTAGGGAATTTTATTATTTTGGGGGGATTTTTTATTTTATTAGGAGGATTAGATTAGGTGTAATTAGTTTAAACTTCTTGTAATTTTTTTTTATTTTCTGTAATTTAGAGTTGTTTTTTTTGTACTTTAGTTAATGTTAGGTAATTGTAGTTAATTAATTTAATTTATTTAATGATAGTGTAGTGTTAGGTGTAATTGTAACTTAGGTTAGGATTTATTTTACAGGTAATTTTGCATTTATTTTAGCTAGGTAGCTATTAAATAGTTAATAACTATTTAATAGCTATTGTACCTAGTTAAAATAAATACAAAGTTGCCTGTAAAATAAAAATAAACCCTAAAATAGCTACAATGTAATTATTAGTTATATTGTAGCTATCTTAGGGTTTATTTTATAGGTAAGTATTTAGTTTTAAATAGGATTAATCTATTTAATTAGAGGAATATTTATTTAGATTATTTTAAATAATATTTAAGTTAGGGAGGTGTTAGGGTTAGGGTTAGACTTAGGTTTAAGGATTTATAGATATAATGTAGTTGGCAGCGGTGTAGGGGGGGCAGATTAGGGGTTAATAAATGTAATGTAGGTGGCGGTGGGCTCCGGGAGCGGCGGTGTAGGGGTTAAACAATTAATTTATTTGCTGCGGGGTCCAGGATCGGCAGGATAGGGGTTAATAACTTTATGTAGGTGGCGGCGGTATAGAGGGCGGCAGATTAGGGGTTAATAGGTATAATGTAGGTGGCGGTGGGGTCCGGGAGCGGCGGTTTAGGGGTTAAACATTTTATTTAGTTGTGGCGGGGTCCAGGAGCGGCGGTTAAGGGGTTAATAAGTATAATGTAGGTGGTGGCGGTGTAGGGGGGCAGATTAGGGGTGTTTAGGCTCGGGGTACATGTTAGGGTGTTAGGTGCAGACACTTCCTATAGGAATCAATGGGATATCGGACAGCAGCGAACATGAGCTTTTGCTGCTGTCAGACTCTCATTGATTACTATGGGATGCGGCGGATTGAAAACCAGGTACGCTGGGCCGGAAAAGTGGCGAGCGTACCTGGTTGTTCTTTGATAACTAACAAAAGTAGTCAGATTGTGCCAAACTTGCGTTCGGAACATCTGGAGGGATGTAACCATTGATCTGTGTCGGACTGAGTCCGGCTGATCGTATGTTACGTCACTATATTTTACTTTTGCCAGTCTGTAGGGCTTGATAACTATGGTGAATCAGCCTTGCCACAAATATGCTGCAGAATTCTAGCGTATTTGCTGTTGACAGCTTGATAAATAGAGGCCTATATCTTATTAATAATAAGGAGTTTTGAGTGCTAGTAATGTACACGCTTTTCGTAGTGTGGCTCTAACACTACTTTCCCTGTTCTAGTAAAATAACTTTTATTGCAAATCATCTTGAAATGCTAACAAAAATGTATAAAAGGCCAGTTTTTTATTTTGATCTATTACATTTAGCTGTCAAGTTAAATATGTGCAAAATGGTAGTGAAAATCTGTTGAAAAGTACCAAGAAAATAGATAGTGATCCCCTGGAACAGGACCAATTAAGCACTAAATTACATAAAAAAACAGACATGCTTAAAAAATAAGGTTTTAATACTAGTCCTGGCATATACCCTTTTTAAAACCATGAAAGCCTGCAAATCAAGCTCTCAAAAAAGCTACATAAAATGAAAAATAAATTTAAGGAACACAAATAAAATCAAAATAGAATGTTCCATATGAACCAAGGTGCAAACCTCATAAGTGTTCCGGCTAAGCCTTCCTCACTTATATCATAATGGTAAACAACACCTGTGCATTTATATTGCCTATACAATATAGTCTCCCCAAATAAAACCTAGAATGAGAATAAACAACCTATTCAACCCCAGTAAGCATTGCTACAAAAATTGATTCATAGTTAACCTTAAACAACAGTTTAGAAATAATATATATGTATACACTGAGAATGCAAATAACAATGTTGTTTATAAATAATAATGTTTAAGAATATATGAAACTGTCTACACTTGACAAATTAACAGTGATACATCCATTTAAAAGCCTTGTGAAATCCATTTAGCATTCTTTTTATTCTCTAAAAAGTGGAAAATAAACTAAAACGATTCCAAATGTCAAGATTGATTATTCTGGTCAAGATATTACAAAGGGGACTTGTGCAGTTGTGCAGTGCATTGTCAGGATAAAAGAAAAGGTCTAAAGAGTCTATATCACATCATTAGATATAAACTTATTTATGAAAGAAATATGTCATTTGCTACATGTTCTCTTTAAACATAATAATATGCATGCTGCTCAGGTCTGGATAGCAAACTCAAATAAATCTTCACCTTCACTATCTATTCCAGTGTGAATATATTTCATAGCCACTTCATGTTGTGTGGTACTTCTCTGGTGTGTATGACTCGTTTCACAAATTATATGAATTAATAACTAACAGCAGTAACTTGATTAAAGAAAAGCTATTTTTCTTTTTGCCCTGCTGCCTAAAACAAAGCCTGCAACTGTAAACAAGAATGTTTTTTTTATAAGACTCTAACAAACTTTACAACAAGTGACACAATTTTACAACATCAGACAATTTATTCAAGGGGTTTTATACATAGCAATGCATGGTACCTGCTCTCATTTCAAGTCAGTGGCCAGTGTAGTTTATCAAAAGCCACCCCCTGCTCAGTTGAAGAAAGCAGAGCATATTTGTGTGCTTCTGCTGTGTAGGAATATTTTTTCATGTAATATTACACAATAGATAAAGGTAAAATCGTGCTCTCTACTTCCATCAATAGGTGGGGCAGTATGCTTTCTAACTGTACTACCTACAAATTAATATCCAGGCACAGCAATGACTTCCAGTGCACTCTACAGGGGTCACCCCCAATCTTTCAGTTTAGCACACAAAAGGATGTGCAGCACTACCACTTATCTTACCACTAACTTTCACCTAGATTATGAGTTGTGCGTTATGAGTCAAATAGCAGCGTTGTGGCCCATAACGCATCATTTTCCCTAATGCAGCCATTACGAGTCTTGTCAGTATAGCTGTACCGAAAGCCTTTTAGCCTGTAACGCAACGTCAGTCCCGCACTCGTAAAAATGACATTTTTTAATTGGATTCCCATAGCGCCGGTATTACGAGTTTTGCTTTCTGGCTAAAAAGCGAGCGTTACAGCCTAAAACAACAAGATCTGTAATGCCATCTACAGTCAGTAGTTATGAGTTTT
Organism: Bombina bombina; assembly: GCF_027579735.1. Lineage (NCBI taxonomy): Eukaryota > Metazoa > Chordata > Amphibia > Anura > Bombinatoridae > Bombina > Bombina bombina. The sequence goes on along the minus strand of NC_069500.1, from coordinate 227,234,146 downwards.
ACGCAACAAAGCTGTAACATAAAACTCATAACTAAAGTGTTAAAAAGTACCCTAACACCAATAAACTACCTATTAACTGAGGCCCTCCCACATCGCAAACACTATATTACATTTCTTAACCCCTAATCTGCCGCTCCCGATATCGCCGCCACTTTCAAAAAATATTAACCCTTATTCTGCCGCTCCCTGACATCCTCACTACTATACTAATGTTATTTACCCCTAAACTGCCACCCTTCCACATCGTAAACACTATTTAAATATTATTAACCCCTAATCTGCTGCCCGCCAACATCTCCCCCACTATACTAACCCTAAACCGCAAGCCCCCCACAAGGAAATATACTAAACTAAACTATTAACCCCTAAACTGAAAGCCCCACATCTAAAAATTACAAAGTATGTCAATACAAAACAAAAAAATACTAAATTACAAAGAATAACAAACACTAAATTATGGAAAATAACAAACAAAATGATCCAAATTAAAAAAGGATTACACCTAATCTAATAGCCCTATCAAAATAAAAAAGCCCACCCAAAATAACCCCTCCTAAGCCTATAATAAACTACTAATGGCCCTTAAAAGGACCTTTTGTGGGGCATTGCCCCAAAGATATCAACTTTTACCTGTAAAAAAACACAAAGACCCCCCCAACAGTAAAACCAACCAAACACCCAACCAACCTCCCAAAATAAAAAAAAACTAATTCTAAAAAACCTAAGCTAACCATTTCCCTGGAAAGGGCATTTGGCATTTGTATGGGCATTGCCCTTAAAAGGGCATTTAGCTCTTTTACTGTCCAGACCCTAAACTAAAAAAAAAACACCCTAAAAACCCTTAAAAAAGCCTATCACGAACCCCCTGACGATCCACTTACAGTTTTTGAAGTCCCGCTTGAACGATCTTCATCCTGCAGTTGAAGTCCTGATCCATGCGGCGAGAAGTCTTCATCCAGGCGGCCTCTTCAATCTTCTTCCCGGCGGCGAAGTCCTGATTTGAACAGCCAATAGGATTTTAGCAGCCCTAATTCCTATTGGCTGATTCAAATTTTTCAGCCAATAGGAATGCAATTGTGTCCCTTGCATTGAAGATTCAGTGTACAGATGAAGACCTTGCCGCTTGGATCAGGACTTCGCCACCGGGATGAAGATTGAAGAAGCCGTCTGGATGAAAACTTCTCGCCGCCTTAGTGGGTCTTTGTAATTTTTTTCACTAAAAGAGCTGCTATCTTTAGGGCAATGCCCTACAAAAGGCCCTTTTAAGGGCCACTGGTAGTTTATTCTAGATTAGTTTTTTTTATTTTGGGGTGTTTTTTTTATGGGTATTAGAATAGAAATAATTTTTTAATTATGTGTTTGTCATTTTGTGTAATGTATATGTTTAGGGGGTGTTTTTTTTCTTAGTAAAAGAGCTGTTTAACTTTTAAGGGCCCTTGGTAGTTTGAGGGGTGGGGTTTTGTAAAGTGTTAGGGGATGTTTGTATTTTTTTTAGAGCAAAATAGCTGTTTAACTACAAAAAGCCCTTTTAAGGGCCCCTGAAGAGACCCCTTTAAGGGCCCTTGGTAGTTTATTCTAGATTAGGCTTTTTTATTTTGGGGTGTTTTTTTTAATGGGTATTAGAATAGGAATAATCTTTATTTTCGCCTGGTTTTTTTTGTAATGGTAGTTTTTTTTTTTTTTTTTTTTTTTTTTTTTGTAATGGTATTTTTTTTTGTAATTTTAGGTTTTAGTGTAAGGCAGGTTAGGTTTTATTTCACAGGTAAGTTTGTATTTATTTTAGCTAGACAGTTAGTAAATAGTTAATAACTATTTACTAACTAGTCTACCTAGTTAAAATAAATACAAACTTACCTGTGAAATAAAAATAAAACCTAAGCTAGCTACAATGTAACTATTAGTTAGTTTTAGTTAGTTTTATTTCACAGGTATTTAGTTTTAAATAGGAATTGTTTAGTTAATAATTGTAAATTTAATTTAGCTCTAATTTCATTATGTTAAAGTTAGGGGGTGTTAGGGTTAGGTTTAGGGATAGGGTTAGGATTAGGGTTAGGGTTACTTTAGGGTTAGGTTTAGGGGTTAATATAGTTTAATTTAGGTTGTTGCGATATGGGGGCTGGCGGTTTAGGGGTTAATAGGTTTATTTAGTGGTAGTGATGTGAGAGGCCAGAGGTTTAGGGGTTAATAACTTTATTTAGTTGCAGCGGTGTTGGGGAGCAGTGGAATAGGGGTTTGTGACAAGACCAATCTCGCCACTGTGCATTGGAGGAGCCTGGTTGCCCGCCTGCTGCCTTTAGACTATGGCCCCATGTTGAAATGCTTACTTTTCCCCTGCAAAGACATGAAAGCCGGGTCATTCAGAACTTGCCCTATTTGAACAGTGATACCCCAGATAGCTATGCCATGTAGCCCATTTGTATAACGAAAGACTATGTGAAAGACTTTGGCTCCATGGCAATTGAACTGTATTTATCTGTCTGTGATAATTACATCAACCATTGTGTAAGGACATTTACTGTATGCTGTGCCTCTGAATGGGAAGATCTACTAAATGGCGGTTTAACCCTTTTATGCTTGGGGGTGCCGTTACAATTGGTGGCAAGCGACGGGATCATTCCCACAGCCAGAAGGACAGCTACAGGAGACACCATTCCGTGGATTTACAAGTTGGGGGCAACACATGTCCCAGTACAGCGACCCTAAAAGCAACAGAATGGAACCAGCAGTGTTATATGAGGAGGAGGACCTGGATGGCCGGGATGCATTAAGGAAAGGCATCTGGTACCAGGCCCTGGATAATGTACAATACCAGCAGGGTAAGAGTCTCCCCAGTGAAAAGCAGCAGTTGCAGAAGCAAGTGGCCCTGCGGATGCCCTTCTTGGCAGAGCAGCCCCTGGAGGAATGGGTGAAGGAAGTAGAGCACCAGGTATGGCAGGAGCTATGGCTGGAGGATGGAGGATGCCTACCACTTGGTCTGGTGGTATATGGCACAGTATATACCCTGGAGAGCCGAGCATGACAAACCAGAGGGAGAGGAGTTTGATGGTCCTGGCTTGTTATGGGAATCCTTTGCAGAGCCTGACTTCGGGAGCCCTGCACAGACCAGACTTCAGGACATTTTCTACGAGAGGGAGGCTAGGCATGACTGGGCTGACTCCAATGAGATAGAGCCAGACCTGGCTCACTTAGCAGCCCTGGAGTGGGAACTGGAGCAGGACTACCGAGATCTCTTCCACTCCATTGGGAAGGCTCAGCAGGACAGCAAGGTGAAACACCCAGATCCGGACCCATTCAGCTGGGAAGATATTGTGGAGTTTTACTGGGAAGGTGGCCGGTAGAGATGGGACCGAGGTCTCTCCACCGGTCCTGCAGGGAATTGGGAGCCCAGACTCCATTCCCCAGCGGCAGGCTGAGTTACAGGGGGCAGAGACAGTTGGTCCTGTCCCCCAGCAGCAGAGGAATATGCAGGGAATCGGGAGCCCAGTCTCCATTCCCCAGCGGCAGACTGAGTTACAGGGGGCAGAGACAGTTGGTTCTGCCCCCCATCAGCAGAGTGAGATGCAGGGGATTGGGAGCCCAGTCTCCATTCCCCAGCAGCTGGAAGTATGCATGGGAGAGGAGCTTGTTACCCCCTCTCCCCAGCGGCAGCTTAACGCACCAGGGGGAGACAGTAAGCCCCACAACCATGCAGATGGGACTGTGGTCTCTGCACTTACAGCACAGGGGGTAGGGACAGTCGGTCCTGTCCCCCAGCAACAGCGCCTTTTAGCCAAAGGGGAGAAAGTTGGTCTCCCCCCACAGCAGCATGGTGCTTTGTCCAAAGGGGAGATGATCGGTCTCCCCCTCCAGCAGCACAGCTATGTATCCAAAGGGGAGACAGTCGGTCTCCCCCTCCAGCAACCAGGCTCCCACCAGGCTACTTCTGTGGTAGTGCTGGCACAAGGGCAGAGTACAGCTGGTCTCTGCCCACCTTGCAACCCACCAATTCAGCGTACCAGTCCCCCACACAGCCGTGGTGAGGCACCTGGACATGGACAAGTTTCTCCTCTACACAGGTGTAGTGACCATTTATTGTGGGTGGGCTGTACTGGTGATTGTGTTTTGTGGGAGGGTTGCTGGACTTACCAGGGCACTGACTGGCAGGAGGTCAGATACCCTGTTGGTCTGTTTGGAAAAGGGGAGAGATGTGACAAGACCAATCTCGCCACTGTGCATTGGAGGAGCCTGGTTGCCCGCCTGCTGCCTTTAAACTATGGACCCATGTTGAAATGCTTACTCCTCCCCTGCAAAGTCACAAAAGCCGGGTCATTCAGTACTTGCCCTATTTGAACAGTTATACCCCAGATAGCTATGCCATGTAGCCCATTTGTATAATGAAAGACTATGTGAAAGACTTTGGCTCCATGGCAATTGAACTGTATTTCTCTGTCTGTGATAATTACATCAACCATTGTGTAAGGTAATTGTATCAACCATTGTGTAAGGTAATTGCATCACCCATTGTGTAAGGTAATTGTAACACAGACAGAGGGGACGATTTTGTGTGGGAGTGTCTGAGAGTATTGTATGTGTTTATTGGTTGTTTTACAAAACCCTGTGGGTGGTGCTAATGTGTAAGAATGTGTATATAAGAACAATAAACCCACATTCTTGCTGATATCTGTTTGACCCTCACCATGGAGCTTTGACTCATGCTTGGGGGGAGGGAGAGGGGAAATTTACTGTATGCTGTGCCTCTGAAAGAGAAGATCTACTAAACGGCGGTTTAACCCTTTTATGCTTGGGGGTGCCATTACAGGGTTAATAACTATAATATAGTTGCAGTGATGTTGGGGTGCGGCAGAATAGAGGTTAATAACTTTAGTATAGTGGTGGCGATATCGGGAGTGGTACATTAGGGGTTAATAATTTTATTTAGGTGGCGGCAGATTAGGGGTTAATAACTGTAGGTAGGCGTCGACAATGTAAGGGGCAGCAGATTAGGGGTGTTTAGACTCGGGGGTTTATGTTAGGGTGTTAGGTTTAAACTGTATTTTCTTTTTCCCTATAGACATCAATGGGGCTGCGTTACGGAGCTTTTGTTTCCGCGATCGCAGGTGTTAGACTTTTTTTTTTGCCGGCTCTCCCCATTAATGTCTAGCGGGAAAGCGTGCACGAGCACATCAAAACACTGCTTGTTTTTGGTGCGGTATGGTGCTCAAAATCTCCATATCGCCCGCGCAAGCCAGGTTTTTTTAACTTGTAATGGCAAGACTATAGGGGATTAAATAATGCAACTTTTGTTGCGTTCTTTACTTTCCCTATAGCGCTCAAAACTAATCTAGGTGTTTATTAGCTTTGTTGGGTCTTACATCCAAATAAAACATTTTGTGCACATATTGCTCTTAGTCAAATCTCAAGAGAAGGAAGATTTTGAGAGACTGCACCACTTGCCAACAGGAAGATACCATGGATGGGTGTCCTGAAGGGGGTAAGTAAAAAAGCATGAACAATTAAAGGAACATTAAATATAGTAGACTTGTATATACCGCAAGTGCATACTAAAAATACAATGCAATAGCACTTACTCTGAATTTTAAGTGAACACTAGATTATGTCTGACAAATTATAAAATTGACTTTAATTTGCTGTCCCCCTGTATCATGTGACAGCCATCAGCCAATCACAGTCTCATATATGCATACACTATGAACTCTTGCACAAGCTCAATAGAATCTGGTGCCTCTGAAAGTGTGCATATAGATAAGATTGTGCACTGTTTAATAATGAAAGTAAATTGGAAAGTTTCTAAAAACTGCATGCTCTATCTGAATCATGAAGGGTTTAAGGGACATGAAACCAAAATGTTTTCTTTAATAATTCAGATAGAGAATAAAATTGTAAAAAGTTTCCAATTTACTTATATTATCAAATTTGCCTTCTTCTATTGTTATTTTTTGTTGAAGAGATATCTAGATAGGTAGTGTGCACATATCTGGAAGACTACATGATAGGAAATAGTGCTGCCATCTAAAACATTGTTGCAAAAATGATGCCATATAATGCTGCAGACACGTGCTTACTCCTGAACTTACCTTCCTGTTTTTCAACAAAGGAAACAAGAGAACAAAGAAAATTTGATAATAAAAATAAATTGGAAAGATGTTTAAAATTGTATGTTCTATCTGAATTATGAAATAATTTTTTGGGGTATTATGTCCCTTTAACCCCTTAACTGTTCCTTAACCTCAGGGGTTGTAAGCTCTGGAAGCAATTGTGATCAATATTGAGGCATCTTGCAATACTCTTTTTTAAACAACCGATGCAGAGAGAGCCTCTGTGCATTGGCCAGCGATGATGCAGATCATTGGTGGCATGGGAGGGATAGCAGGGATGCGGGTGGGTGGCCCATCGCTGGAGCAGTACTGGTGAGCTGAGATCTGAGAGGGGGTTGGAGCGTGCAAGAGGGTGGGAGCATGCATGAGGGGGCAGGAGTAGGTGGGACAGCTTCAGTATAATATGAAGTGTAAGGGAAGGAGGGAGAGGGAGAGGGAGGGGGGAATAAGTATTGGGAAATGGATCTGGGAAGGGGAGGGGGATGATATTGAAGGGGGGCAGCTACACTACAGAGAAATTGGGTATTTTTATTATTTATTAATAAAAAAAAAATTGACCAAACTGGGTACTGGCAATAGTAAATTAATATTTTACAAACAAAAGCATTTACCAAAATCTTCATCAAGATTATTAAATATTTCATCAATGCTTTACAAAAGCTGGTTCAAGGCAGGCTTTTACTATTTTCTCAGTGTATTAATTATATTTCAGCCTAGAAGGCAAAACTACAATAACTTATTCAACATATTCTTTTAAGGATGTAATTAAAGAAAATTAATTTTCTTTATTTAGATGTTACATTCATTCAGCCTTTGATGACCCAGTCAAAATGTTGTTACAATTTCATTTCTCACAATGCAAGATTTTGTAAAGCATAGTATCAAAGTATAATTGAACATGATTGTTGCTAACAGCATTGTTCATATTGAAAATAAGTCATACATACATGTTATGTATTGTATATAATAAGACAAATTGTATTTCTTTATATTTATATACACATATACATATATACACACACTTCCGTCATAGAGCGGCCAGTCTGCGATCCGAACACCGGATACTCAAATCGACAGGACCACCAGGGAGGCTTTCTGGAACCCTTAAATATTTTTTTTACGTTATACTTCCAAAATTTTAGATGCACAATGACTTTTGAGGATTTTTTTTATAACACTCAAACACTAATATTTTAGCATTTATTTATATTACATTCTTCGGGTAAGTGGTCTTTATTCTAGTTGACTTAATTTAATAATCAATATTCATTATTTAGGAATATAAGATATTTTTAAGCTTTTTTTTATATTCAATAAACAATAAATAATAGCAATAAATATTTTGGATTACCTGTATGGAGACAAAATCCTTCACTTTCTAGACATCCTTTGGAAAATCAATAGAGAATCTGAATTCTCTGCAGAACATCTCAACATTACTACAGGCATGGATTCATATCCCCACTGTGCCAATTACATACCTCATACTAGTGAACAGGCTCGGACCTATTACCGGTGCAAACAGTGCGACTGCATTCGGGGCGCAAGCTGGGGGGCCTACACAGACTCCAATTTTTTTTTTATTCCATGACTTAATGTCACGTGACTTTGTGACCATTCAGGGGAATAAAACTACACTCACTCTCTCACATGGTAATATGATACAGAGTTGGACCACCACACAATCTAGAGACATCTATGGTAGATGTCTCTAGATTGTGTGGTGGTTCCGACTCTGCATCATATTACCACAGGGTACAACAGAATGGCTTTGAGAAGGGCAGGTCAGCGGTTACCATGGGTCATGACTCACTCTGATGCTACATTTAGCAGCAAACATTTGAGAGGGCAGCCTTCATAGACCTTGCCGTGTCGAGCCAATGTTACATGACATGACAACTGTATTGTGTCACGTGACATCAGCTCAGCACAGCAACAGTCCGTGAAGGCTGCGCTCTGCTCTTTACTACAAGCCCTTCTGTAAGCCAGCCAGCCAGCCAAAGGTTAAATGGAACTGCTTACCACAAACTTGCTCACTGCTTGTGAATTTTAAACAGGTGTGTGCAGTGCTAAGGTCAGTGAGTCTGTGTGACAAGTGACACCTCTTTTGTTAGATCTCATTAAAATGATACCTCTTCCATTCCTGTTGCATGCTAGTTGTGCAAGCCTAAGTCAACATAACCTAACAAAGAACACTTTCTAAAGCCTGAGAAATCGCTTGCTCCAACAGTAACTACAAAGAAAGAAAGTTTGATTTTTTTTGCACATAGCAGTTTATGTATAAAATAAAAATATTTAACATACTTAACATCTGCTGGCAGGCCTTGCTGTGTGCTCATATACTTTGTAAAATAGTAACAGTAGTTGTTGTGACTTATGCACTGAGACTTATATGTTATAAATTAGTTTCCAAGAGGTAACATATATTTTAGTTCTGTGCATGTTAGACATTTGGGAATGGATCCTATACAAAATGCTACAAGGGAGACACTAGGGGAAAAACTAATCAAAACTAGCAGTAGCAGTAACTTACAGCTTGCTGCTATGACGGGCACTCACAAAATTTCTGATCCTAGACACTATTTAACAGATATATTACATAGGTCCCTGAGTTAAAGCCTGTTAGAACCCACAGCCATATAAGATATTGGTAGTGTTCCCACCAAATATATACCCAATCTTTGCTGTCCCAATCCCCCACATCAGAATGTCCTTATTTAAACTGTATCATGTCACATGACGTCGACTCGGAACGGCAACAGTCCGTAAAGGCTGCTTTCTGCTCTTGACAACAAGCTCCAATGTGAGCCAGTCAAATGAATAGTGCTTTGGGAACACATACAATCCCTCCTACATAAATATTAATAGGAGTAGAAAAGTTCAATTACTTTGAGTTCCTTTTTTTTCGTGGCGGGGGGGGGGGGGGAATCTTGCACCAGGGCCCTCTGTTTATTACTCCTCCTGAACCCCAACATAGGTTTCAAATTTTGAGTAAAACTTAATTTTGGATCTGAAGTAATGATAGGCCAATTTTTATTCACAATTTGGGCACTATTCATCGTGTTTGGTGTGAATATGGTCACAAAACTGAGCTTTTTATCATCTGTATGTTCCTTTCTTCTCCATGTAATTAGATCATGCTGTGTGTATTCTTGTATTTAATTATTCATGGAATTTACCAATCTTGGTTTGTAGCCCCTCTCCAGGAATTTTTCTTTTGTTTTATCCAACTGAGAGACCCCTGCTTCCCTAATTGAGTTGTTTCTAATAGTTCTATTCATCTGTGATTTTATAATGCCCTTTTTCAGAGAGGAGGGATGACAACGTTCTGCCCTCAAGATCGATTTCCTGTCTGTAGGTTTATTATATAAGGTAGTAACAAGTTTATTATCAAAAATATATATACTTTTTTCGACGTCTTCTTGCTGAATGAAGGTACCTTTAAATGACATCATCCAAGATGGCGTCCCTTAGATTCCAATTGGCTGATAGAATTCTATCAGCCAATCGGAATTAAGGTTGAAAAAATCCTATTGGTTGATGCAATCAGCCAATAGAATTGAACTTCAATCCTATTGGCTGATCCAATCAGCCAATAGGATTGGGCTCGCATTCTATTTGCTGTTCTAATCAGGATTTTTCAATCTTAATTCCGATTGGCTGATAGAATTCTATCAGCTAATCGGAATCTAAGGGACGCCATCTTGGATGATGTCCTTGAAAGGTACCTTCATTCAGCAAGAAGACGTTGATTGAAGAGGATGCTCCGCGCCGGATGTCTTAAAGATGGAGCCGCTTCACGTCGGAAGGATGAAGATAGAAGATGCCATCTGGGTAAGACTTCTGCCTGTCTGGAGGACCACTTCTGCCCGTCTGGAGGACCACTTCTGCCTGCTTCGTTGAGAGACATCTTGCCGCTTGGATGAAGACTTCTCCCGGTAAGTGAATCTTCGGGCGTTAGTGTTAGGATTTTTAAAGCGTGTTTTGGGTGGGTTTTATTTTCAGGTTAGGGCTTTGGGCAGCAATAGAGCTAAATGCCTTTTTAAGGGCAATGCCCATCCAAATGCCCTTTTCAGGGCAAAGGGGAGCTTAGGTTTTTTTAGTTAGGATTTTATTTGAGAGGTTGGTTGTGTGGTTGGTGGGTTTTACTGTTGGGGTGTTGTTTGTATTTCTTTTTCAGGTAAAAGAGCTGATTTCTGTGGGGCAATGCTCCGCAAAAGGCCCTTTTTAAGGCTATTGATATTTTAGTTTAGACTAGGGTTTTTTTTTATTTTGGGGGGGCTTTTTTATTTTGATAGGGCTCTTAGATTAGGTGTAATTAGTTTAAATATCTTGTAATTTGTTTTTTTATTTTCTGTAATTTAGTGGGGGGGGGTTGTAATTTAGCAAATTGTATTTAATTTATTTAATTGTATTTAATTTAGGTAAGTTATTTAATTGTAGTGTAGTGTTAGGTGTTAGTGTAACTTAGGTTAGGTTTTATTTTACAAGTAAATTTGTATTTATGTTAGCTAGGTTGTTATTAAATAGTTAATAACTATTTAGTAACTATTCTACCTAGTTAAAATAAATACAAACTTGCCTGTAAAATAAAAATAAACCCTAAGCTAGATACAATGTAACTATTAGTCATATTGTAGCTAGCTTAGGGTTTATTTTATAGGTAAATATTTAGTTTTAAATAGGAAATATTTAGGTAATGATAGTAATTTGTACTTAGATTTATTTAAATTATATTTAAGTTCGGGGGTGTTAGGGTTAGGGTTTGACTTAGGTTTAAAGGGTTAATAAATTTAGAATAGTGGCGCCCACGTTGGGGACGGCAGATTAGGGGTTAATAAATGTAGGTAGGTGGCGGAGATGTTGGGGGCAGCAGATTAGGGGTTAATAGGTATAATGTAGGTGGCAGCGCTGTCCGGAGCAGCAGATTAGAGGTTAATAAGTATAATGCAGGTGGCAGCGATGTTAGGGGCGGCAGATTAGGGGTTAATAATATTTAACTAGTGTTTGCGAGGCGGGAGTGCGGTGGTTTGGGGTTTAATATGTTTATTCTAATGGCGGCGATTTCTGGAGTGGCAGATTAGGAGTTAATATTTTTATTATAGTGTTTGCGATGCGGGAGGGCCTTGGTTTAGGGGTTAATAGGTAGTTTATGGGTGTTAGTGTACTTTTTAGCACTTTAGTTATGAGTTTTATGCTACAGCTTTGTAGCGTAAAACTCATAACTACTGACTTTAAAATGCGTTAGGAATCTTGGCGGTAAAGGGTGTACTACTCACTTTTTGGCCTCCCAGGCAAACTCGTAATACCGGCGCTATGCAAGTCCCATTGAAAAAAAGCCTTTACGAAATTTACGTAAGTTGATTTGCGGTAAGGCCAAAAAGGTGTGCGGTACACCTATACCTGCAAGACTCGTAATACCAGCGGGCGTAAAAAAGCAGTGTTAGGACCTGTAAACGCTGCTTTTTTACCCTAACGCATAACTCTAATCTAGCCGAGAGTTAAGAGAGTCTGACATAAGCAAACAAATTAACACGAAAGCAAATAAATGTCCTCTATAAAACAGTCCACTATAACATATGTTTAAGAGAAAACTTTTAAAAAGTTCATAGAAATAAAAGAAAAATTAGAACAAGACAAACTTGTCAGATTTGAAGTAGGGAGTCTCAACCAGGAGATGGGATAATTCATAAGAGCAATATACACATCTCTAGAATTTCGCAGAACGGCCAAGGCTTACCTCATGTTTGATTCTGCAAGATTACTGAGATTGTTTATGTTAAATCCAGTGAGAATACTTAAGTCTAACAAAGAGTGGCCTCACAGCAAACTAATGAACATCCTTGAATCTAGCCAAATGTGACATAAAGTGCTCAAGACATGTGCACGCTTCTGTAATAGCCTCATTATGTTCTCATAACAAGGATACATAGAGAAAGATATTGACTTTATAAATTTGCATTTTGACTTCCAAATCTCTTTTAACTATGCAGTTCCAACATATTTTTCCAAACAATTTATTAAACAAAGTTTTGTTTTTTTTTAACTTGGAAAGAACATCCATTATAAATTCCATGATAATTAAAATATACCCTGTCTATGACACAAATTTGCAAACTTAAAAAAAACACACAACAATTGTTGCATCATAAACAATTTTGTACATTTAACACATTTGATAGAGTTTATTATGTAGCTTACAATGTAAAACATTAAATAATCTGTGTAGTGTGGGAGTTAATTGTACTGAGAACAGTATGTCCACTTTTATATAAAAATCTATTTTTGAAGGAGTAAATCATTTTTTTATTGTTTTTTACAGAGCTGGTAAATATAAGACACTAAAGTCTTAAAATAGAAAATTATATTGTACAGTGTATTAGGTCATTATTGAAAGTTGTATGGTACACTAGTTCTTTATCAGTGTCAGATGAGCACACAAACAACACTTTTTTATTTAGCCTTGTCTGTGCTTTTTTTAATTATTTTAATTTGCCTGGGAGATGCTGCAAAGGTGCAAATGATAATCTCACATCTTAATTTAACTCATTAACAGTTTTAGCTCCTTTGTAGTGTAGGCTCAAACAACCCATTCATAGGATAAAGCGAACAGTTAAATACAATTTTTAGAAAGAATATAAATAATATAAAGTGCTAGCTAATATAGAGTACACTTAATATATTATTGTATTTTTTCTTTGTGAAAAATCATGGCATTTAATTTTAATATAATGCACTAAACACCTATATCAGGAAAAATTGGGGTGCTCTATCTTACTACAAATACAGAAAAAATATTGGGCAAACGGCAGCCCCAAGAAAAAGAACAAGTACATATAATGCATATTTTTGTTCAACAATCAGTTCAACAATAAATATACAGGGTTCTACTTTCCATACCAGTCCCAGAATATTTGATAATGCCTTAGTCAGCTCTCTGGATAGTTGTCACGCAGATTTATTTAAAAAAAATATTCTACAAATTAGAATGCAAAACAGGGGCATCACAGATGTCCTGAAGAAACGGCCCATATGTGGCTAAGAAACGCATTGCATTAAAAGGCCTTTATTCATTTTAACCGTGCATTGTCCAACTTTGCCGACATACCAACTGAGTAATTTTTTAAGCACTGTAACGGCTTCACAAAAATCCGGTTACACTCCATTATTTGGCCAGTTTCAGAGGAAGTTGTATACACACTTTGGGCTGTGGACTGACGAAGAAGGTCAAGATGTGAGATTGGAGCTGTGACCCTATGACATCAGTGAGCTGACCACTGTGAGTGTCAGCCTGCTCTGCTACCACCTTTTTTATTCAGGGTGCAAAACCAAAATGAGTGGGATACTTATCATTATATTGATTACTGTCTATAGCATGGTTACACTATGAGACTTCCCTTGTTCTCTCATTTTCAGACTGACTTCTACACCAGTGGTCGAAGTCGAGCTGCTTCTATTACACACAGTACAACATCTAAGTCATTAGGTGGTTTGTTTAAATTGTATCATATTATTTATTGTATATTTGCATATTTGCTATTGTATCACACAGCCCTATTTGTGACACTGTTCATAATAGGATACCATTATTACATGGCTTGTGTGCTCCCTAAGGTTATCAATTAGAGAGATCCTAATTTTTCAGGGGCACCACATAGTGTAATCTAATAGGATAAAGCAAACAATATTAACCTCTTAAGGACATATGACGGAATTTTTCCGTCATAAAACAATTGAGCAAACTGAAAGCTGTGTCCTTAAAGGGTTAAGTGGTTTTATTTGGATTATGCTATGTGGCACCCCTGTTTGTTTTTAATATTTAAATTCACAAGAAGGTTAAACTGTTAACTAAAGTAAATATGTTTTCTGCAACATATATGAAGTCTGATTTAAGAATATTTACTCTTTTGCCTCTTCCAGCCAAGAACAGGTACACTTTCTCTTGACCTTGCCACATGCTGTTTTTCGAATTACTTATTCCCATTTAAAAAAATACTTATCCTCACTGGTTAACCAGGCTAACCAATCAGGGTTGGGAATAAATGAGTTACCTGTCAAGAACCCACTGGCCCAAGTTTGTTTGAAATCTGCTTTTCTGCTACAGTGCAATACCTTTTCATGCAAGTAAAATAGCAGTCATATATGTGGAAACTACTTTACTAGTAACTCTAACCCGAAAAAACACTCTGGCATCAGGAAATTTAATCCCCTCACAAACAAAAAGAGTACTACACAACAGCATAGAAGAACTTTTAGTCGAAGTTCAGAGACATCATATGGAACTAATAGAAATATCAAAAACACCCACTCTCATAACATTAACAATAAGAAAGGAGAAATACAATACTACCCACAAAAACAAAAACAAGTTTCCTGGGACCAACAGAAAAATTGGTCCAAAAAACACACAACTGTCCCTAAAGAATTTAGACAATATTCGAAACCATATGAAGGGAATCATTATGTAGAAATAATTACAATTCCTCATATTATAACAGACATAAAAACTATAGCCATAATTACCGTAGATACAATAAAAAATACGATAGGGATCAGGCATTCGAACAGTCTTCATACAAACCAAAATCAATAAATAACATTAAGAATGGACCACCAAAACAAAATAAACATAATTTTTTATAGAAAGGTTGGGCAGGAAACCACTTACCGACAAATACTCCAAACTTTACAGAGACAGTATCATACAAAAATACAGAAAGAGAAGATTACAACATAAACTTAAGACCACATGGGAAACCCAAAAAAAGAGAAAGGGACTAGAAGAGGAGGAAGATTGGTGGGAAATAGAAGAAGGCAGAGAGGAACCAAGAACCCCAAAAAGGGGTAAACAGGAGAACCGCTATTACAAATATTCAATTTATCTTCCACCTCCTTTACAGATATGGAATTAAGAGTCCTTTCCAAAGGCCTTAACTTCGCCTCCACCAAAGGACCCAATCCCTTCGACCTCTTCATAGACTTTAACAATCTTTTAAGAAAGTTAACATTTTGTAGACATTTTGAAAAACTGAACACAAAGTATAATTTTGAATTCCTAAAAAATATTTCAGATACAGACTTAGAGCTACGCAATACACTGGTGGAACGATACACAGAAAGTGAAAATCCTACCCAGAACAAATCAATACATGTCACCAAACACTCTAATTTAAAATCATCATCAATTTTCTTCCCTACTCAGTCCAAAGGGAATGCAATTCCTACATTTAGTGAACTAGTACAAAAGAGCTACAAACTCTATGTGATAATTACATCATTAAAAAAGATAACCTTAGAAAGATTGAACAAACGGCCCTTAATTCAATTTAAGAAATGAATGATATTGTCCTTCTGGAAGCAGACAAAGGAGGGGGGTTAGTTATACAGAACAAAACTGACTACCTTCTAGAGGCTAATAGATTGCTAAATGACACAAAAACATATAAAAAATTACAAGGGGACCCTACAAAAATAGTTCAGAAACAATATAGTTCACTGATAGATACAGCAAACCATCTGCACTTGTTAAACAAAAATGAGTACAAATATCTTTTACATGAATTTCCAAAAAGGGCCATATTTTACCATCTTCCCAAGATCCACAAAAATCAAACTAATCCCCCAGGACGTCCAATTGTCTCAGGGATAGACTCCCTAACTGCAAGAATCTCTGAATACGCAGACTATTTTTTAAAACCCTTAGTCCCTAATCTTACATCTTAACTTCGGGACTCCACCGACACAATATGTAAAGTAAGCAAAGTACAATGGAATGAAACTTACAGATGGATGAAACTAGATGTGTCTTCACTCTACACAAGCATATCCCATGATTTAGGAATCACAGCTATGAAACATACACTAAGTAAAACTGAACTTTCTATAGAACATCAGGAATTTATTTTGGATAGCATTAGATTTGTTTTAGAAAAAAAACTATTTTGAATTTGCAAATCAGTTTTACTTACAAATTAGTGGAACAGCTATGGGTACAACTATGGCGCCCAGTTACGCAAATCTCTACATGGGGGTATGGGAAGAAAGTTATATTTACCATAACAATCCATTTAAGGATAACATCATTTGGTGGGGCAGATACATCGATGACATTATACTAATCTGGGAAGGAGATGACTCTACCACCACCAAATTTTTACACAACACATCAATGAGAACACTTTTAATCTTAAGTTTACATCAAAGATCTCCAAAGAAAGTATTGAATTCCTAGATTTAGTATTTAGTGTTTAGCTATACCGTAAGACAACAGATTGTAACGAATACTTGAGAGCTGATAATGGTCACTATAAGCCATGTATACATAACATACCCTATGGTAGTCCAACGACTAAAAGGAAATTGCACAGAAGATAATAACTACAATAAGGAAGCCCAAATATTAAAAGAAAATCTAATACAGAAAAAGTATCCAAGAAAACTAATTGACAATTCCCTAAACAAAGTAAAAATTATGGATAGGAATCAATTACTAATCTCCAACAAAGAGAAAGGTCAACATACTAAAAAGAACAATAACATAGGGATGATAACTACTTACAACGAGGCAGCCCCAGAAATCAAAAAGATTCTGAAAAATATTGGCCTATTTTAGAACAAGACAAATTTCTAAAGACAAAAATCACATTCAGAAAAAATAGATGTCTCAAACTAATTTTAGCTCCAAGCAGATTAAAAGAACCCATTTCTAAATCCAATTGGCTAACCTCAACCACAAAAGGTTTTTTCAAATGTAACAGAGCCAACTGTAAGGGATGCGAGCATGCATATGATACAAAAAAAACACCCAAAAATAATTCATTCAAAAACTTTTCCTCATAAAAATTGTACAATTAATAATTTAACGAATTGCAAAAGTACTTTTGTTGTGTATTTATTAGAATGTTCCTGCAATTTGCAGTATATTGGGCATACAAAACGCCCATACAAAAAGAGACTGTTGGAACATCTAAAAAATATAGAAGCCGGATACAAAGGACATAGTGTCTCGAGTCACTTCAAAGAAATACACAACCAAGACCCAAAATTTATCAAAGGTACAATCTTAGAACAAGTACAAGTCCCATTTAGAGGGGGTGATAGGTTCCAAAGATTAAGACAACGAGAAACCTACTGGATACACTATATGGGAACAATAAACCCGACAGGCCTCAATGAGGATATTGACTTACCAGTCTTTCTATAAAGTATGGCTCAAACACATACTTTAACATGCAAAACTCAAAATAGGACGCAAAGAATTTATATTACTGATTTTCATTGAGTAGCCAGCAAAATGTTACAGGGACTAAACTACTATAAGTAATAGGCCCTTTCGTTTGAATGATCATTTAATGAAAAGTAAAGCCAGTTACAATAACTGACAGTACCTTTTGTAGTTTACCCTTCTTAGAATTTACAATAACAATTTACATCCCTGAGAGGTCACAATGCTCTTCTAAAGAACAAATTTGCTAACTGCTTTCTAAAACGAACCACATATACACCATTTTTTTGTATGCACAAACACATACTATACCGCTAAAAAACGAGTCATATTAGAAGCCCCTTATGTTTTCACAGAACAGGACAAATTAGGGGCACTAGGACCCAATGCAACTAATTGCTTGCGAGATACCACAGAGTATATGTTTAAGGTTACTATAGTAACAAGAAATAACACGGTCTCTAAGGCTTCCATAACCACAATGACGTCACACGCTATCAGCCGCAAAAGAGATTCAAATTCACGCCCACTTTTTCCATTTAAAACAGAACCCGCCGAATACCTGTCCATACACTTTCCTCTGATGAAGAAGTCTGTAGTGACTTTGAAACGCGTAAGGATACAGCAAGTGGGCGGACAGGTCCTTCTCCATTTGGCTATTAACTAGAGTTTGTATTATACCACTGGAACACATTCTCTTCTACGCACACCAGTTTGGTAATCACAGCAGACAAGTGGATCTTATACTTTCATCCTATTACACTCATTTGAGTGTTATTATTAAGTTATTTGACTATTTATACAACTATATTTGCTCCATCCACTAACAACACTAGGGACATCACTTTTTTCCCTAACATTTGTCTATCAAAGAGAAGGGGCTGTGAACAATACAGTGATATACCCACTACAGTGATATACCCATTATCTCACAGGCCCCATAATCTAATACGACAGGCAGTGGTCGTAACTATCTTCCGAGTATGTACTAAAAGTTTTTTATGCAATTACGACAGCAACATTGACAGTGAAAGTTGCTATACCCTCAATACCATCTTCATTGTTCCAATAGCTTTTATTTTACCTCATAATTGATGGAGATTTAATAATGTAAGCATATTTTATACACAATAAATTTTACTTATAATATACAGTATTACGCAATGTGTATTTCTCTTTTCTTTTCCCACACATCTTGGACAACCATCTGAGGGGACTAAGATTCTCACCAACAACTGAAAGAAAACCAGAGAGTCCAAGATTTCCATTGAATAAAGTGGCTCCTATTAAACGAAGGGAACAGCAAGCGCTATAGGAAACTTGGAGGTCACCATACAGGGACTAAAAGGCACTGTCATCTTTACCCACATTAAGCGAATACCTCATATGATTGGGGTTTAAGCCCTGTAAGCAGGAATTACTTACTACATTATACAACATTAAGAAGTCTCTGACAAAAGAAACTTATTCTAACTGCACAGATCTGTCACTCAAAAACTGTTTAAAAACTATTCTGATTCAAGGACAATAAGTTTATACTTCAGAAAGAATAAGTTTAGCTGAGCACCTATTCACCATTATTGATTGCTCTATTCAGGTACCAGTATACAACAAAGGGATGCATGGATCAACCTGATATTCTCATGAAATGTTATTTATTTAAAGGGACACAAAACCAAAAATGTTTCTTTCATAATTCAGATAGAACATATAATTTTAAACAACATTGCAATTTATTTGTATTATCTAATTTGCCTAATTTTTTATATATCCTTTGTTAAAGAAATTGCAATGCACATGGGTAAGCCAATCACACAAGGCATTTATGTGCAGCCACCAGTCAGCAGCTACTAAGCCTATCTAGATATGATCTTCAGCAAAGAATATCAAGAGAATTAAGCAAAATAGATAATAGAAGTAAATTAGAAACTTATTTAAAAATTGGATTTCATGTCCCTTTAAGTCTGTAATTTATTTGTGAATTGTTGTTTTTCCAGTTCTGAGAATTGGAACTCCCCAATGTAGACTTCAAAAGCCTAAACCTGCCACATATATGTCTATAAAACGACATTAGGAGTGAAGTTATGATAAGTAACTGCAAAAAAACAGATTTATTTTTTTTTTAAATAAAAATTGGCTTTCTTTATATATTGAGATTTTGGAGCCAATTTATCATAGCGTGAGCAGACATGATACAATATAGCGTATCATGTCCGCATGCGCTGTCGGCATTTATCATTCTTGTGAACTGCTTGTGCAATGCCGCCACCTTCAGATTCGCGGGCAATCGGCCGCTAGCAGAGGGGTGTCAATCAACCCGATCATATTCGATCGGGTTGTTTTCTGTCCGCTGCCTCAGAACAGGCGGACAAGTTATGGAGCAGTGGTCTTTAGATTCAGAGCTTAATAATTCGGCCCCTTTAACTTAAATTCTGTGCTTTCTCACTAACAAGTAGTGTTCAAATGAAGGTCTGTGCAAGAAGGCTACTCATTTTGTAAAAGAACCTACATGCTCCTAGACATGTGCATTCAGCGTTGGTTGAATACAGATTTGTATTTGTCAGGAACCCTAATATCTGAATGAAATGGACAAAAAACTAAAAAATACATTTAATTAATTAATTTAATTTACTTTCTTTACTAGCATGAAAAAGGGTCAGGAAACTGAGGAAAGAGGGAAGGAGCTGATAATGTTTGCCTAATCAGCTCAATTGTTTGCAAAGATATACAGCGGATCTGAACATTTATGTTTCTAATGTCCCCTGCCCAAACCTGCAAGTGGAATACTAATAATTTATGTTAGGGACAGCAGCTAGACAGGCATTAAATGTCATACAGAATCATCCAATCCAGTTTTAACCTAGCATAAGGGGGTGCGAGACTTGGGGATGCTAAGCCATTTTTAGTAACTTTGACGAGCTTTCGGAAAGTGTAGTTGTGTGCCTCTGTAAGTTATGTAGTCATTGCCTCAAATACAATCACCGACAGTTAGTGTTGATTTTTTTTCTTTTAATAACTTTTTTTCTTCTGCAGGGATTTGTTCTTAAGTTAATTTGAATCTGAGTTTTTACATTCAATTTTTATTACAGTGGGAGCATTACTGGCAGGGCCAGATTTGCCTATCGGGACACCGGGAGATTTCCCGGTGGACTGTAGCAGCTAGAGCTGGTCATTCACAATTAAAGGGGATGTGCTCCATCAGCAACCATGCTTGTGGCCACTCTAACATGGCCAGTGCGCACCAGACCATTACCTGGCTTCTAAAGGGAACTTTTTACAGTCTGTGTGGGTGGGGATTTTGGAGCGCTGCACAAGGGCACAGTACGCCTATGTTAATGTAGCATTACATATAACTGTGAAAATTATAGATGTAATTAACAAGCAAGAATGTCTTTAAGATCTGACACTAAAGTGCTAGATATTTACTAGCTGTATTTTTATAAACACCATAGGTAGCTGCTTTATACTGCATTTTACTCGCTATATATTCGCTCAGAGACCAGCCTACTCATTGAAGAGTTTTCCCTTTTGGATTTTAAACATTACTGTATATGTATACAGGGAGTGCAGAATTATTAGGCAAATGAGTATTTTGACCACATCATCCTCTTTATGCATGTTGTCTTACTCCGAGCTGTATAGGCTCGAAAGCCTACTACCAATTAAGCATATTAGGTGATGTGCATCTCTGTAATGAGAAGGGGTGTGGTCTAATGACATCAACACCCTATATCAGGTGTGCATAATTATTAGGCAACTTCCTTTCCTTTGGCAAAATGGGTCAAAAGAAGGACTTGACAGGCTCAGAAAAGTCAAAAATAGTGAGATATCTTGCAGAGGGATGCAGCACTCTTAAAATTGCAAAGCTTCTGAAGCATGATCATCGAACAATCAAGCGTTTCATTCAAAATAGTCAACAGGGTCGCAAGAAGCGTGTGGAAAAACCAAGGCGCAAAATAACTGCCCATGAACTGAGAAAAGTCAAGCATGCAACTGCCAAGATGCCACTTGCCACCAGTTTGGCCATATTTCAGAGCTGCAACATCACTGGAGTGCCCAAAAGCACAAGGTGTGCAATACTCAGAGACATGGCCAAGGTAAGAAAGGCTGAAAGACGACCACCACTGAACAAGACACACAAGCTGAAACGTCAAGACTGGGCCAAGAAATATCTCAAGACTGATTTTTCTAAGGTTTTATGGACTGATGAAATGAGAGTGAGTCTTGATGGGCCAGATGGATGGGCCCATGGCTGGATTGGTAAAGGGCAGAGAGCTCCAGTCCGACTCAGATGCCAGCAAGGTGGAGGTGGAGTACTGGTTTGGGCTGGTATCATCAAAGATGAGCTTGTGGGGCCTTTTCGGGTTGAGGATGGAGTCAAGCTCAACTCCCAGTCCTACTGCCAGTTTCTGGAAGACACCTTCTTCAAGCAGTGGTACAGGAAGAAGTCTGCATCCTTCAAGAAAAACATGATTTTCATGCAGGACAATGCTCCATCACACACGTCCAAGTACTCCACAGCGTGGCTGGCAAGAAAGGGTATAAAAGAAGAAAATCTAATGACATGGCCTCCTTGTTCACCTGATCTGAACCCCATTGAGAACCTGTGGTCCATCATCAAATGTGAGATTTACAAGGAGGGAAAACAGTACACCTCTCTGAACAGTGTCTGGGAGGCTGTGGTTGCTGCTGCACGCAATGTTGATGGTGAACAGATCAAAACACTGACAGAATCCATGGATGGCAGGCTTTTGAGTGTCCTTGCAAAGAAAGGTGGCTATATTGGTCACTGATTTGTTTTTGTTTTGTTTTTGAATGTCAGAAATGTATATTTGTGAATGTTGAGATGTTATATTGGTTTCACTGGTAAAAATAAATAATTGAAATGGGTATATATTTGTTTTTTGTTAAGTTGCCTAATAATTATGCACAGTAATAGTCACCTGCACACACAGATATCCCCCTAAAATAGCTATAACTTAAAACAAACTAAAAACTACTTCCAAAACTATTCAGCTTTGATATTAATGTGTTTTTTGGGTTCATTGAGAACATGGTTGTTGTTCAATAATAAAATTAATCCTCAAAAATACAACTTGCCTAATAATTCTGCACTCCCTGTATATATATATACCCATTTGTGGTGCTGTTGCCAGATAAGGAAACATGTTTTAATGAAAGGCTACTTTGAATTGAAAAATGTCTCAGAGGCTCAATTGGACAAGGATATTTATTCCAATATTGATTTACATTCTTCATTATGGAAACACTTATAAACACCAATTATATTGTTATTGTCATAAATGATAATTTTTTTAAACATGTTTTAGTATAAATTTGCAAATGGTAATACGAAGTTAATATTTTTTATTTTTACCATGTTGTTGTTTATTTGACATATTTGTATGGATAGATAGAATTTGAGCTTTGTGCTAAATTTTATTACAAGACCAGAGACTCATATTTTGCTTAACCCCTTAAGAACCAAGGACGTATAGGGTATGTCCTACAAAAACTGTCACTTAATGACCAAGTGCATACCCTGTATGTCCTCAGGGTTTTCAAGCACCTCCTGCCACCTTCATGTTATTGCAGTGATGCCTCGATATTGAGGCATCCTCAAATTAAATTTTATAGGCATCCAAAGCAAAGAGAGCCACTCTGTGGCCCTCTCTGCATTAGCCAGCGATGGTGCCGATCGTTGGTTGGTGGGAGCCATAACAGGGAGGTGGGTGGGCGGCCCATCATTGGTCTATATCTGGATCCTGTCCCTTCTCTGTTCCCTTAGGCGTGCAAGGAGATGGGGGGAAGGGAGTGTGCGCGCATGCACGCTACATTAGTTAACAGTACAATCAAAGAAGGGAGGGGAAAAAATGTTGGGAAAGTGATCTGGGGGGAGGGGGTAGAGTTTTGAAGGAGTGCAGCTACACTACAGAAAAATTGGGGGGTTTATTTTTTTTACAAAAAAGGCAACAAATTTAGGAAACTGGGTACTGGCAGACAGCTGCCAATACCCAAGATTGCAACAAATAGGTAGAGAGGGGAGAGTTAGAGAGCTGTTTTGGGGGGATCAGGGATGTTGGGGGCTAAGGGGGGATAAAACACTGATGAATATATCAAATACATTTAAAAAAAATTATATATAAAAAAGGCTTTTATTTTAGTACTGACAGACTTTCTGCCAGTATTTAAGATGGCGATGACAATTGTGAGGTGGGGGAGGAAGAAGAGCTTTTTGTGTCAGGTGGGAGGCTGACTCTCTATATATCTCTATACTAAAGCTAAAATTAACCCTGCAAGCTACCTAATTAATACCTTCACTGCTGGGCATAATACAAGTGTAGTGCGCTGTGGCATTTAGAGGCCTTCTAATTACCAAAAAGTAATGCCAAAGCCAAAATTTTCTACTTTTTCTGAACAAAGGGGATCCCAGAGAAGCATTTACAATCACGTGTGGTAATTGCACAAGCTGTTTGTAAATAATTTCAGTGACAAACAAAAAGTTTGTGAAAAATGATTTTTCTTATTTGATTGCATTTGGAGTTGTAATGGTGGCATGAAATATACCAAAATGAGCCTAGAGCAATACTTTGGGTTGTCTACTAAAAACAATATGCATATGAAGGGTTATTCAGGGATTCCTGACAGATATCAGTGTTACAATGTAACTAGCTAATTTTGAAAACAAATTGTTTGGAAATAGCAAAGTACTATTTGTACTTATTGCCCTATAACTTGCAAAAAAGGAAAGGAAATGTAAACATTGGGTATTTCTAAACTCATGACAAAATTTAGAAACTATTTAGCATGGTTGTTTTTTGGTGGTTGTAGATGTGTAACAGATTTTGGGGGTCAAAGTTAGAAAAAGTGTGTTTTTTTCAATTTTTTCATCATATTTTATATTTTTTTAAAAGAAAATGATATGATATGATGAAAATAATGTTATTTTTAGAAAGTTAATTTAATGGCACGAAAAATGGTATATAACATGTGTGGGTACAATAAATGAGTAAGAGGAAAATTACAGCTAAACACAAACACCGCAGAAATGTAAAATTAGCCCTGGTCCTTAAAGGGACACTAAACCCAAATTTTTTCTTTCGTGATTCAGATAGAGCATGCAATTTTAAGCAACTTTCTAATTTACTCCTATTAACAAATTTTCTTCATTCTCTTGGTA
Source organism: Bombina bombina (assembly GCF_027579735.1). Lineage (NCBI taxonomy): Eukaryota > Metazoa > Chordata > Amphibia > Anura > Bombinatoridae > Bombina > Bombina bombina. The sequence continues at coordinate 227,209,647 of NC_069500.1, read as the reverse complement.
TCTTTATTTGAAATGCAAGAATGTAAGTTTAGATGCCGGCCCATTTTTGGTGAACAACCTGGGTTATTCTTGGTGATTGGTGGATAAATTCATCCACCAATAAAAAAGTGCTGTCCAGAGTCCTTAACAAAAAAAGAAGCTTAGATGCCTTCTTTTTCAAATAAAAATAGCAAGTGAACAAAGAAAAATTGATAATAGGAGTAAATTAGAAAGTTGCTTAAAATTGCTTGCTCTAGCTGGAGAGTGGGAGGAGCACAGGTGCAAGGTCAGGTAGACACCTGCTCCACATTTCCTAAACAAGCTATTGGCAGAGGGAATACGTGCCGAACACCCTAGACCTTGGGCAGTTTGTTAAAGCAAGTTACATGCGGCTACCGGTTCTCCTAACAGTGTTAAAACATCACACTGATTCTACATCAAGCAAAAGGGCCATTTGGTCGAATATTAAGCCATAATCCTGACAAGGCGGGGAAAGAGAAAAGAAAGAGACTTAAATAATAGGCTTTTTCTCACATAACGTTCCTGGGAAAAGAGAAACACTCCCTGCGATTTAAATGCCTAAAAATAAGACTGTATGGGATAAAACGAAATAAGAACAAGTTAATTATAAACGGCTACAATTACTAGCCTTATTTTTCCCATACCTGCATCAGCAAAAACAAAAACAGAGGAAGATCCTGCCCTCAAACAACACCTTGCTCGATTTACCTGGAGCCTGTCTGGATGTGGTCAGGTACCTAGATCTGAACGGTGAGGGCTGATCGTGAGCGGACCGGAACTGACTGCTGCTAGCAAGGGCTGAGAGACACGGCAGCCGGCTGTCCCTGCACCCATTGACGCCAACTATGTTCCTTCTCCCCGGTGGCCTGGATCCATCAGACGAGAGGGAGTGGCGGTGAGGACCGCGCAAGAGCCTGAGACACCGGCGGCTGCAAGCAAGTACCCCGGCGGATGAATACTCTTGGAAGGAGAAGAGGGTAGCAACTGCGGAGTCTAAGGCACTAATATCTGCGAACGCCTCTCAGATTTCTGACTGGAACCGAAGCACTGTCCACATACCAGCAGGATTTACCTGGTGAAAGTGCGGATACACTCTAACTCTCCAACCCTGAGATTGAAAAGCGGGGACTCTGGTCACTTTTTTTACCGGTGTTCCCCCCCCCCCCACCGATGTTGCGAGAGGGGGACCCAGCAGTTTAGTCTCCCTGGAGTCCTGCTTCCTTCTTCTTTGAAGTAAAGAACTTTTCATCATAAAGCTCCCCAAGGACAGGGGTCAGGTACTTTTTACTACTATAACGAAGGAAGGGAAGAAGGGGGAAGAGAAAGGAAAAAAAAAAGATAGCAAGAGTGGAAACTCTAGTTAAACATAAGTAAAAGCTATCTCTCTGATATATGGACTTTGCTATATAAATTTGATTGCTGTTTTTTTTTTTTTTTTTTGTATATAGAGGTACACCCCATATTAGGAGAACTGATATATGTTTATTCAATTGGTATCCCATGTTTAACTAATACAAGTTAGCTAATCACAAGCAAACACAGTTTGCTTACTACATAAATGCCTGCTTATTAAATTGCCATTGCCACGAGCTTATATATATATTTTACATTCTATATTGGGGGAAAAGGGGAAAAAAAGAAAAAAAAAAGGTCCAGAGACAGAAAAGAGGGAGGGCAATAACTTACAAAAAGAAAACACTAATTGAACATCTCTTGGATTATTCCACAGGGGCTGTCAGCCAGGCATGTAACTTTAAGAATTGGTACAGAGACGCTATATTTAACAGGTTTTAGCCCGTGAATAAAATACTATTTAGAAAAGCGCTCTGGCAGTAAGATATATGGCTTGTTGAAAGAAACAGAAGGGATAAGATAACAAGTCAATGTCTAGAACTTTAATCAACTCTAAGTAAAGCTACCTGTATTCATATACATAAACTGATTTTGCTACATAAGCATTAACAGAGATATAACATAAACTGCACTAAGAGAGCTAATATAATTTCATACAATTGATATCCCCTATCTAACTGTCCTATCTTAGCTAATTATAAGTAAAAGCTATCTGGCTTGGATTAACCCATACAAAGAGGTTTCTATCTTTTTGGATCTCACTCAGAGATATAACATAATATGTATTAAGGGAATAGATTTTTCACACCCTGTATAGAAATTTCACATTCAATAGATCCTAACTTGTGATAAGGAACGCCTTCAGCAACTAGATCAGAGAGAAACTGACTAATTAAATATATACTCATAGAGGAGAGGGCAAGAGAGGAAAAAGGAAAGTAAGATAAGGAGCATTCAAGATATTCACTTTTTTCACATTTTATAATTATTTTTGGCACACCCCTTTCCCACACAACACGCACTCCCTTTTTTTTTTTTTTTTTTATACAAAATTATTAATATATGGATACATTTTTTTCCACAAACACAAAAACTCCCCCCACCAATATGGCTGGGAGGCAGAGAGAAAAAAGAAATAAAACCACAGCAGAGACCACAGTAGACACTCTCACTGTCAGTCCGAATGCTCCCCAGATCAATGAATCATTAAACCTACAAGCATTAGTCACAAGTATTTCGGAGGCCCTGACACCAAAATTTGATCTCTTAAGAAATGAAATCAAACAGGACATAAATACACTCACAGCAGAAATCCGTCAGTTCTCTAACAGATTAACAGAAGCAGAACAAAGGATTTCAGATCTAGAAGATAACACAACAATTCATAAGACCAAGATAGATACAATGAATGATAAACTTATAAAAATACAGACAAAGCTAGAAGATTTAGAGAATCGTGCTAGATGCAGCAATTTTAGAGTAATAGGAGTGCCCGAACAGAAGCAATACGAAGACCTTGATAAATTGTTAACTATAACATTAACACAACTGTTACAAATCCCACAAACACACCCAAAGATAGTGCTTGAGAGAGCTCATAGAATAGGATGGCAAAAACCAGACAGAGAGGATGCCAGGCCCAGGCCAATAATAGCCAAAGTATTAAATTATCAAGACAAGCTACTAATATTACAATATTTTAAAAAGAATCAGCCTATAATGCTGGGGGGTACTAAAATCATGATTTTTCAGGATTTCTCAGCAGAGACTTCTGCTAAAAGAAGGGACTTGGCCCCACTATGCACTAAGCTGATAAATCAGGGATATCGCGCCACTATTATATACCCAGCAAGATTGAGAATAACAATTAATAATGAGACACATTTCTTTGACTCTGCGAGAGAAGCAGAAAAACATGTTACCCAGCAGTTAACAATGGAACAGGATAGAGCTTAAACTCAATGCTTATCTGAACATACAACAATGGAATAAGGCTCAGATTATGGCCAGATTCATAAAAATTAATATAAGGGCCCTAGTTGGGTTAAAAGTTTTGAATCATATTAGCAACTTCACAAAGGGGGGGAAGTCAAATTTTTTTTTTTTTATTTTAGATTTTTGTTGCATGAAAAACTTAATAAAATTTTTTAAATTTTTAATTTTTTTTTTCTCTTCCTTTTTTCCTCTTTCTCCTTTCCTCTCTGTTGACTATAGATGATGACTAACATAGTAAAAGGTTTTAGGATGGCTTCTTGGAATATTGGGGGCTTAACATCACCTATTAAACGTAAATCCATAATTACTCACTTAAAAAAAAAAATGTAGACATTGCTTTTATACAGGAAACTCACTTAAAAATAGAAGAAGTCGCTAAATTAAAAAGCTCCTGGGTCAAAGAAGTTCTTGCCTCACCTAGTACTCAACGCAAGGGGGGAGTGGCAATATTATTAGGGAAAAAATTAAAATATCAAATTAATCATATAAAATCAGACCCGGAGGGGAGGTTCCTAATGGCAAAAATTAAAATAGACACGACATTATATACGTTATGCAACATATATGCTCCTAACGTCTTTAGTTCTTCCTTTTGGGACACTCTTCAAGCTAATATAATGACTTACACAGAGGGATTTTTAATAATAGGTGGTGACTTCAATATGTCGCCTCAATATCCTTTAGATAGATTAAGATATAAAAGCCCCTCCCTTAGAACCAAAAGGGATAACCTAGAATCTAAAATGTTTTTAAAACTCTTTCAGAATCTCAGGGTCAGGGATATATGGAGATCACAGAACCCAGACTCCAGAAACTTTACGTGCATATCTAAAGCACATAAGTCACTTTCAAGGATTGACCTATTTCTTATAGACGAAAGACTTTGTAAACTTAGACCTACTGCAGGAATCCTTCCCATATGTATCTCAGATCATGCTCCAATTTCTCTAGAATTCCAGCCCATTAATAATACTCCAAAATATTCAAGATTTTTTTTCAAAATTACCTAGCAGCAGATCTTAAATTTAAGAATTGGCTCAATAATAAATTTCAAGAATTTATTTCCTTCAATAAAGAATATACAAATCGACCCATTATCTTATGGGAAACTGCAAAAGCAGTATTAAGAGGAGAAATTCTAGCCTATAGTATAAATAGAACAAAGAAATTTAAGATTCGGGAAAAAGAAATGTTGAAGTCCATATCTAACACATACCACTCCTATCTCCTAGAAAAAACATCAAGAAATTGGGCACGATACGCACAAGCATTAAAAGTAAGGGATTCCTTCTTATTATATAAGACCACCCAGAGAGATTTAAAATTTCAATCTCGACTTTATAGATACGGGAGTAAAACGGGAAAACTTCTTGCTAATTTAGTAAAACGGGAGAAACAATCCCCAAATATTGATTCATTAAAGAAAGACGATAGAACTATAACAGCACCAGACGAACTTTTACAACATTTTTCCGATTACTATCAAGACTTATATTCTTTAAAAAAATAAAATTCCAAGGAACAAGAAAGTTTCTGGAGAATAATTACAACTGAAACCTTGCCCTCAGATCTGATTGATTCCCTTAACTCCCCTATATCGGAAATTGAAATATCTAAGGCAATACAAAATCTCTCCTTTAATAAATCCCCAGGACCGGATGGGCTTCCAAATGAATTTTATAAAATGCTTTTACCAAATCTGCTACTGTACTTATCCTTAGTATATAATGATATTTACATAAAAAACAATACCCCACCATCGAGTTTCACGGCTTCACATACCACTTTAATACTTAAACCTGAGAAGGAACCGGATTAGAAAGAATCCTATAGGCCGATTGCATTGTTAAATGTAGATTATAAAATAATGTCATCAATTTTAGCTTCAAGGTTACAAATACTGTTCCCTAAAATTATTCATAAAGACCAGGCAGGGTTCATGTCTAAACGAAACTCATCAGCTAAGATAAGGGAACTCTTTCTTACCATAGATTGCCATTGGGCCAAAAAAGAGGTGGAGAGGGATAGAGAGAGGGACACCCCTGACTCTGCAATTATATCAATTGATGCAGAGAAAGCTTTCGATTCAGTCCATTTTGACCACTTGTTATACTCTCTTCAGCAATTTGGCTTTTATGGAAATTTTCTTAACATTGTCCATAATTTATATAAAAAAGCTTCCACTAAACTCTTAGTCAATGGACTAATCTCTTCAAACATCTTTCTCAAAAGAGGAACCCGACAGGGGTGCCCTCTCTCCCCTCTGCTTTTTAATATCTCTATTGAACCGTTGGCCATATTTATTAGGCAACATCTTAATGGTATTAAAGTTGGCAGGCTGGACTTCCGGTGGGAGGAGCATGCTGAAGCAACACGCGCTCTGTCAGCTCCGTGAGAAGGAGCTGATCTTTCAACACCCCAATAACACAGACTCCTATTGCTGGGGGTGAGAGCCCTGCTTGGGGAGGACGTACCATTCACAGACGGAAGCCTTTACAGCCAATACAGGCCGGTTGGTACTGGCCGCGAGACACACGCAGCAGGTCATACACTGAAGAGCAATCGAGCGTCGGAAGCCTCGACTCTGACTGGATGTCGCCCTATAAGTAGTCGCGATAGAGGCTGGATTCAGCAACAGAGGCAAGGAAGTCTAGCTGCCCCCCCCGTACCCGGAGACAGACGGGAGGTGTCTCGCTTGGACCAGAGGTCGGGAAGGAGCAGCGGCAGAGGTGGTCACACGCCGGTGAACGCAAGTATTAAAAAGACGCTGATAACATAAAGTTGCAACATGTGTGTATAGATCGCTGTGTGTGTCTGTGGGAGGACAGTGAATCTTGTCTATATCTGACTGACCTTTAAAAACTTTTTACCCTAATACCGGCTAAGAGGATAAAAAGGGACACTTACATGTGAAAACAAAGTAAAAATCTGTGCTAAGCCTTAAACTCTAAACTGCAACCCCGAGGGGAGGGGAGCAGGGAAGAGGGAAAGGGGAAGGACCTCTTCATTTAACCCCACCAATAGACGTTACCAAAGGTTTAAATAAGAAACCAACAGAAGTTTGTAAGCAGGCTATATCTGCACTGTGCAATGGTATAGATTAGAGCTGCTGTATTTAACACACGTAAAAGGGCAAGAGGTATTAAAGAAAGTGGGTCTTTCCATCATCCCACACCTTTTGTGGAATACTGACTGCATACGCTTGTCCCACATAAAGGAGGAGATATAGGGGAGAAGGACAGACGATAAAATCATTGCAGAAGAGTAGGGGATTTGGCCCCCTTGTTTTGTTTGTCCCTTGGCTTTTTTCTTTTTCTTTGTTTTTTTCATCAAGTCAACCAAAGTGGTGACATTTTATAAGCAGCGGGACAATCTCGGAACTTGACAAAAAGGATGATTTTGTGCAGTATATTCTGAATTTCAAGCCAGTTGACATTATAAAACAAAAGAAGGAAGAAAGACTCCATTTATAATCTTTCTTTTCATAGATTCTGGGAAACTATCTGCTGTTAAAAACAGAAAGGACGATCTCTTGTCAAGCTTAAAATATTGTCAGACTCTCTTATGTAGGGAATCTCTCGTATACTCCATCATATTATAGAGGTTACAAATGCTAGATTAGCAGCAATCCATAGGGAGTAAGCAATATATACAGGAAAGGATATTGTTGTGATCAATTTTGCTCAAGTAGTGGTGATTTATATTGGATATGTGTCTGTATTGTGTTTAAAAGCTAAAACAGGTGGCTTAATAATACTTCGCTAAGATTGGTCAGTTAAGGAGGGGGGGAAGGGAGAGGGAGAGAGAGGGAAAGAAAAAAAACCGCTAACTAGCTAATTGGTAACATAAGGGTATTTAAACCAAGAACTTTTCTCCTTTCTGGTATTATAGGAAAAATTTCTGAACAAATAAGTATGCAAATGTGAGATTGTCTTCCTTTTCCTGTGTAGAAAAACTTTCAGTATAAACATAGAAGGTGTACTTAAGTTATTATGTCAAGAAGGGTATTTACTAGCAAAAAGCTTCAAGGTAGACTTCTATAAATTACCAAGGATTGCAGTGAAAGATTATGAGGTTAGAATTTAAACCAGAAACTCGGTAAATGGTAACAATAATACACTTGGTAGGATGTTTGAATTCAAAACCTTCCTCTATATCTAACTTCACCGGAAGGGTTGCTTGGTATTAGACATAAATTGCTCTCTTTGCATTTTGAAGGTATTAAGTTAAGAGTAAGATAAACATAGGAAATACGTGCAAGCTAAGAAAGGTCATTATTACATAAACTCCAAGAAATAAGGCTATAAAAGGTTATAACGCTAGCACACCCTTCCTGTTGTTGCTCTATTGGTAGAGATTGCTAGGAACTACAGTTAAAGCCATTAGGGAAAGTATTTAAGCCAAACAAGCACTAGGTAAAAGGTTGTGTCACCGTACTTTTTTCGATAGTTGGTCTAATGACTGTACAATAGATGTAAATAAGACAGCATAAGTCAAGGTTTAATTTAATCTGAAAAGCAATATTATCAGGTCACTAAGATTATAAAACGGTTCTAGGGGTCCTGATCTGAGGATCTATTTTATTATTTTCTACTTTTAGGGGTATATACCGAGTTGGGTTAGGGGTCACAGAGTAAGGGGTCACGCTACATTATTTGGCACACATAGCCAGAGACACAAATATTTAACTCACTTCCATCTATTCTCTACACTATCACTTTACCTCCTTTTTTTTTTTTTTTTTTTTTTTTCTTCTTCCTGTTAATCACGACCACATTTAGCCACATATATGGATAAGTATATACCCAATCTCAAGACGAGGTCCCCAGCCATGCCAACTAAGAAAGATAGGAAAGCTAAGGCCATGTTAGAGACAGGATTAGAAGGTACAATGGAGGTCTCCATTAATAATGCAGAAAAACAATTATCGAATAATCAGCTCGCTGATTTAATATTGCCCCAATTTGATTCCATTAAGAAGGAGATTGCGGTTCTGTCAGCAGAAATTAGGTCTTTTTCTAACAGATTATCTGAGGCAGAGGAAAGGGTTTCGGACCACGAGGATAGACTTAACACTCAGGAAGTAAATTGGTTGAACTATGAAGAGAAGATTAGATTAATGCAACTTAAAATGGAGGATTTGGAGGATAGATCCCGCAGAAGTAATATTCATATAGTTGGTCTACCTGAAAGCAAAGAGTTTGAGGATCTAATGTTATTTGGATCAGCCACCTTGCCATCTTTATTAGGGGTGAACATGACCTCAGAAAAGATGAGAGTTGAGAGGGCACACAGAATTGGGAGCATCAAGAAGTTCTCAGATGGGTCTATACGCCCAAGAGTGGTCTTGATAAAATATCTTGACTTTCAAGATAAAGTAACGATATTAAGACAGTATAGGAAAAACAAGATATTTAAGATAGACACTAAACAAGTGCTCATTTTTCAAGATTTCTCTGTGGAAACGTCTTCTAAAAGAAAGCTAATGGCACCTTTCTGTACAAATTTGATAAAAGCAGGAATTAAGGCAACAATGAGATATCCGGCTAAAATTATAATCATAAATACGGAAGGTGACAATATCTCTTTAAATTCGGCTGAAGAAGCCGGAAGATATTGTGCAGAGAAAGGTATAGAGGTGCCTAAGGACACACGATAGGAAGAGAGGTTCCGTAACCATTACAGATCTTTTACTTGGAACGTAAAATGGTTAGATATAGGTGTGCCCCTTTTATTCCCCCCCCCCCCTTTTTTTTTTTTTTTCTCTCTTTCTTTTTTCCCTCTTCCCTTTTTCCCTCTTTTCCCCCAAATTTCTATCTCCATGGCGACCACAGGCTCATTTCCCATAGAGAGGTAGTATGAGAGGACAAGGAAAAGAAGCTTTTAGTAAAATGATTTCTAAGTAATAAATGTTAAATCTCGTTTCATGGAATGTTGGAGGGATAACCTCCCCCATTAAAAGAAAAAATGTTTTTAAATTGCTCAGAAAGCACCACCCGGATATTATTTTCTTACAAGAGCTGCATTTAAAAGATTCAGAGTTAGCAAAATTGAAGTTTAATTGGATTTCGGAAATCCGGGCGACTCCCTGCAATAGTAGGAAATGCGGCGTGGCCATACTGATTAATAAGAAACTAGAATATAAAATTCATAAACAGGAATTAGATCCGGCAGGTAGATTTATTATTCTACAAATTGAAACCGAACATAAAATATGGACATTTTGTAATGTGTATGGTCCAAATGGATTAGATAGAGAGTTCTGGGCAAAATTGATGAATAAATTAATACCTTATTTAGGGCAAAACATAATCCTGGCTGGGGATTTGAATGCAACGATGCAGCCATATCTAGATAGATTCCGTTTTAAAGGTAACAAACAACATATGAGTGTGGCAAGAGTACTTAGAGAATTTGCAAAAAAACTTAAATTAAAAGACATATGGCGCCTACAACATCCAGATGAATGCAGCTTCTCATGCGAATCAAAAGGACACAAAAAAATTTCGCGTATAGACATGTTCTTAGTTGAGGAAAACATTCTTTCAAGTAATCTAGAGTCGAGAGTAGCTGAAATATTGATCTCTGATCACGCAGTAATTACTTTAAAAGTGGACGGGAAGATAAATAAGAGAGTTAGTAACATAAATGCATTTTTTTTCCCCAAATATATGATGTTTGATGAGGAATTTAATAAATGGCTTGCACGAAAATGGAAAGATTATTATGAATTAAATCAGGCACATATGCCAAAAATAGAAACATTTTGGGAAGCAGGGAAGGCAGTTCTAAGGGGGGAAATTAAAGCATTTATGATAATAAGGAAACGCAAGTGGAAGGCCAGAGATATACAATTAGCAAATCATCTTAAAAATTGTTATAGTAAATATATTAGCAATCCTAATCCAGATACATGGAAAAAGTATGTGCAAGCTAAAAATGAGAGAGAGCTATATATGAGAGAGTCTTGGGCACGCGAAGATATGAAGACGAGGGCATATTGCCAGGGGTATCAGGGGGTCTCCACTCAGCATCTAGCCAAAATTGTTAAATTTAGGAAAAAAAGGAACATGATTCCCATAATCAAGGAAGGTACCGAAACATTTACACAATCCTCTGAAATAAGGGAGGCCTTCTTCAGGTTCTATCAAAAACTATATTCCAAGGAGGAAATTGATGAGGAGGAGAAAGCTAAATTTTGGCAAAAGATTAATGTTCCGAGAATATCGGGGGAAGCTCTTCAATTAATCAATAAAGAAATTACGGAAGAGGAAATTAAGCGTACGATAGAAAGAACTAAAGCCAATAAGGCGCCTGGGCCTGATGGCCTCCCGGCGGAATTCTATAAAATGATAAGTGAGGAATTAACGGGAACATTGGCCAGATTATACAACAGTTATTATATGCAAGGCAAACTGGATTCCCCATATTTTACAGATTCAATAATCTCTTTAATCCATAAAAAAGGTAGGAATGTGGAGGATATGGGATCGTATCGCCCCATATCTCTCCTGAACCAAGATTATAAAATTTTTACATCAATTCTAGCCGACAGATTAAAAAAAGCAGTTGGGGATTTGATACATACAGATCAGACAGGCTTTATCCCTGGAAGAAATCCAGTACGCAACATGCGACGAGTCCTAGTCATGTTGGATTATTATCATAATAAGAATCAAGATTCTAGTAAAGAAAGTGTATAGGACTTAGCCCTTTTAACAATCGACGCGAGAAGGCATTCGACTCAGTCGCGTGGGATCATTTACTCACGGCTTTAAATAAATTTGGTATAGAGGGGAATCTAGTTAATGCAATAAAGAAGATATATAGTAATCCTAGATCTCAACTTTTAGTAAATGGGGAACTATCAAATCACATCACATTACAAAGAGGGACGAGACAAGGCTGCCCGCTTTCACCTTTGCTATTCGATATCGCGCTTGAACCATTGGCAGTACTGTTGAGACAGGAGATGCTAGGGATTCCGCTGGGAGGCCAGAGGGTAACCATTTCACTCTATGCTGACGACATTATTCTGTTCTTACAGGATACCAATGTAAGCATCCCCAAATGTTTAGAAATTATTAAGAGCTTCAGCCAATTCTCGGGATATAAAATCAACTCCGAGAAATCGGAGTTATTATGGATTATTAAAACAAAGAGTAGCCTAACTCAACATACATTCAGAGAAGTGACCCATATTAATTATTTAGGCATTAAACTGAGTAAAAACCCCAAGGACTGGTACCATCTAAATTATAGTGAATTTTTTAATAATCTCCAGGAGAAACTAGAAAGCTGGAATTTACATTATCTATCCCTCTCTGCAAAAATTATGTTGATAAAAGTAATAGTCTTCCCCCAACTATTGTTTTTGATGCAGAACTTACCATTATTCATCTTTAAACGGGATGTGGGCAAATATAAAAAGGCATGTACCAGGTTCATATGGGGTAAGAAGAAACCTAGATTAGCCTTAGAGAAACTTACACAGAGTAAAAAATATGGCGGCCTGTCGCTACCTAATATTACACATTACAACATTGTAACACTTATTAAATTTGGTATAGACTGGATCTTAGAGACAAATTATGTTACATATCATACAATAGAGTCTGCATTAATAGCGCCATTTGATCTTAAGGCAATCTTGCATTACCCTCATTGCAGACTACCAAGTAACATAAGCAATTTGCCCACATTTGCTAACGTTGTTCTTGCATGGCAAACATTTTGCGCCCTCAGAGGCCAAGACTTCCAACTATCAAAATATTTGCCAATTATAGGAACCCTAGATTTTACAGCAGGGACATATAACGCAGTATTCAGATCCTGGAGACAAAAAGGGATAACGTATTTTTTTCAGATAATGCAACGGGATGGAGAGATAATACAAACATATGAGGATTTAGCAAGGAATTTCCAGCTACCGTCAAATAATTTTTTTGCTTATCTACAAGCCAGAAGTTTTCTTTCTGAAAGATTGCAGAAGCATAGAATGGTCTGGGATCCAGGTATTGAGTCAGGACTCAAATTATACAAGGCAGGGAAGCGTGCATTATCCTACTGGTATCAGGCGATACAGGCAGTATCGGGGGAAAAACATTTGAATAAAATGAAGGAGACACTCCTTAGACATGTTGGAATAATTCAAAAGGAGGATATTACAAAGAGTTTTGAGCGGGCCAGGGAAGCAACTATGTTGGTGACATGGAGAGAAGCGCAGTTCAAGCTGATGAATAATTATTATCTCACACCTTATAGGATAGGGAAATGGGGGCAGGGAGGGCAAAATGCGACATGTTCCAAATGCAGACAAGTGATGGCAGATCTGAAACACTGTCTCTGGGAGTGCCCGAAAATTAGACAATTCTGGGGGAAAGTACAATACTGGCTAAACAGATTTTTGCAAGAGAGGGTTGAAATTTCTCAGTGTGATGTATTTTTTCTAGGGAAAAAATTTAGACAAAGAGGTGATAGACAGCTTGTGAATATGGCCATTTTGGCCGCACGTAACTTAATATGTCAGAAGTGGAGATCCCCTGATTCACCGAGGCTAGCAGAATTTATTAACAACATGAAACTACAGATGACAGTAGAAAGACAAGGCTTAACTCGAATGCCCGAAAAACAGTTTAGAATGTTTTTTGATAAATGGAAGAATATAATCTTGTCATGGTCTTCCGAAATTCAAACCCAGTTCATTGCCCCTTTAAGGTGCTCACCCTATTTAACTATGTTGGTTGTGGAGGAGATACTTCCGCAACATTGGATGTAAAAACAAACACTTAAAGAATGAGGCAGCGGTTCGTCATGGTTGGTTTTTCTTCTCTTTCCCTCTTTTTCCTTCCCCATCTTCCCTTTTGGTGTCTTTTTTTTTTTTTTTTTTTTCCCCTTCTTCTTTTTCTTTTGCTATTGGTCAATCAGCAGGGTTATCACGCACCGGTAAATATATGGTGCTTTATTTTGAGGAGGTCTGATATAAAGGATAAAGATTTTATAAAGATAGAGACCCTTTTTGTTTTTCTTTTTTTTCTCCTTTCATAGGCTTATCTAAAAGTGAATGGATGAACTAATAGGAATTAATATTTAGGATAAAATAAGCGAGAATACTAGGTTAATTGTTCTCTTTTTTTTATGTATGGTTAAAATAAGACATTAATCAGCTACCAAAGTATTTGCTATACTCATTTGCGAAAAATTCATTTCGAAATTGTATATGATATGATTATCTGTTTTCCTGTTTGTATTTTCGTAACATTTTTGTTTACAAAATGGCAAAGCATTTGTTTGTCGGATTTTCAATAAAATGATTATTTAAAAAAAAAAAAAAAAAGTTGGTAAGAAAGAAATGAGAATTGCACTTTATGCTGATGATATCTTAATATATATTTCAAACACCTCTATGAATATTCCTAAGTTAGTCTCTATTATTGAAAAATTCGTCTCATTTTCAGGATATAGGGTAAACACTTCAAAAACTGAATTACTATGGATTAAACAAACTAAAGATTCCTTACTGAATATCCCATTTAAAATAGTGACCAATTCATTCAAATACTTGGGTATTTCAATTTCTTCCAATCCTAATGAGTGGTACAACCTCAATATTTCTCCAGTTTTGAATAGAATTAAAGATAACTTGAAAAATGGCAGAACCTTCCGCTCTCCCTGACGGGCCGAATCGCTCTCTTTAAAATGATTAGCCTTCCTAAAATTTTATATATTTTACAAAATACTCCTCTGATTATTAAAGGAAAAGATATTTTGACGTTTAACATAGCATTAAGAAAATTCATTTGGCAAGATAAAAAACCCAGGATCTCCCTAACTAAATTATCTCTTCCCAGAGAATATGCGGGACTAGCCCTTCCTGATATCAAGGTATACAATTATGCATACCAGATCCGTTTGATTTTAGATTGGCTCGCAGAGAGAAACTATGTCACTGACAATGAACTCGAAAAAAATGCAATATCTCCTTATAATCCGGTGGCAATTATCCATTGTACCCCCTGTTCTGTACCTAAAGAGGTGAAAAAAATGAGATCTATGTTTAATCCACTCAAGGCTTGGTGGAAAGTTTGTAAATTGTTAAATATAGAATATAATGTGTCCAAAATTATCCCAATAACAGGGAATCCACAATTCCAAGCCGGAATCCAATCACCTCTCTTTCAAAGATGGGAAGTACTGGGTTTTAGTAAAATCTCTCAGTTACTTGATTTTGATAGGAAATGCATAAAAACTTTTGATTCTTTAAGGGAGGAGTTTAATATCCCACACAAGGAGTTTTTTGCATGCCTGCAAGCAAGACACTTAGCCCTGAGTTTAGTACATAAAATGGGATGGAATTGGACACTTGGGCCCATAGAAAAATGGCTAATTTTAGCCAAAAATGGCATTATGTCTATCTCGTCTAGTTATCTGGATTTAATTTTCCTAAAGGGAGATATAAACCTGGAAAATATATCTATTAAATGGGCACCAATACTTCCGCAAAATTGCAGAGATATTGGAGCAATTCGATTTTCTATATCAGAGGTCTCAAGAACTACTCTTTCATCCACATGGAGAGACACCCCTGAGAAAGGTTTTAAATGTGGGAGCCTTGACTTTACTAGATATCCTAGATGTTCCCTACCCTTAGCAAATCTTATACATATGATGTGGGAATGCCCAATCATTCAACAACTTTGGTTAAAGATGCAATACTGGCTTGGGGCAATAGGAGCCTCTCCTCCGACACTATCACCATTACATATAATATTTCTCTGGAAAGACTCGCAGGAGCGGCTCATGAACACCAAGATTGTAAACTTAGCCATTTTGGCAGTAAGGTATTTAATTCTTAAAAAATGGAAAAATAGGTCACCCCCCAGTATCCAAGAAGTTAAAAACTGTCTTAAAAAGCACTTGAGCAGATAGATACGGACTTAAATAATGAAAATAGTGTAATAAGATTCTTCAGAAAATGGTCAATCTTTATCAAATCCTTTTCTCCAAGTGAAATTGAATATTTAATCTATCCGTTTAGAAACACAGAGTTAGTATTATTAGGGATATGGTAACTTGATGAGGAGGGGAGAGGAGGAGGAAGGAGGGGAAGAAGGAAGGGGGGGAGAATAATTTTCCCCCTTTTTTTTTTTTTTTCTCCCCCCCCCCTGTTGTTGATGTTGTTGTTGTTATACTTTTTCACATTTCGTTTTGATTCAAAAAGGAAAGTGGAATTAGAAGGGGAAAGGGGAAATAGAGGATAAGAGAGAGAGAGGGGGAGAGGAAGGGAGAGTAGAAGGAGAAGGGATGATGATGGAAGGGAAGAGAGAGAAAATTTTTATTTATTTTTTTTGGTGCCAACAGGAAAATATAGAGGGAAAGTATCAGTTGAGGAAGAATTCTCTTTTTTGTTCTTTTTGGCCTTTACAATTGTTTAGTAGTAAAAACTAGATACATAATGTTTAATTGATCATGTACTGATACCTTATGATTTGTAAATGTTCAAATTTTTCTTTTATTACTGCTTTTGTGTTATTTTTGTTTTTTCTTTTGCCTATTTATTGTAAATATAAATATGTTGGAAATCAATAAAAAGATATATAAAAAAAAAAAATTGCTTGCTCTATCTGAATAATGAAAGAAAAAAAATTGTGTTCAGTGTCCCTTTAACCCCTTAATGACCACAGCACTTTTCCATTTTCTGTCCGTTTGGGACCAAGGCTATTTTTACATTTTTGAGGTGTTTGTGTTTAGCTGTAATTTTCCTCTTACTCATTTACTGTACCCACACATATTATATACCGTTTTTCTCGCCATTAAATGGACTTTCTAAAGATACCATTATTTTCATCATATCTTATAATTTACTATAAAAAAAATTATAAAATATGAGGAAAAAATGGAAAAAAACACACTTTTTCTAACTTTGACCCCCAAAATCTGTTACACATCTACAACCACAAAAAAACACCCATGCTAAATAGTTTCTAAATTTTGTCCTGAATTTAGAAATACCCAATGTTAACATGTTCTTTGCTTTTTTTGTAAACTATAGGGCCATAAATACAAGTAGCACTTTGCTATTTCCAAACCATTTCTTTTCAAAATTAGCGCTAGTTACATTAGAACACTGATATCTTTCAGGAATCTCTGAATATCCATTGACATGTATACATTTTTTTTTTAGTAGACAACCCAAAGTATTGATCTAGGCCCATTTTGGTATATTTCATGCCACCATTTCACCGCCAAATGCAATCAAATACAAAAAATCGTTCACTTTTCACAAATTTTTTCACAAACTTTTGGTTTCTAACTTAAATTATTTACAAACAGCTTGTGCAATTATGGCATAAATTGTTGTAAATTCTTATCTGGGATCCCCTTTGTTCAGAAATAGCAGACATATATGACTTTGGCGTTGCTTTTTGGTAATTAGAAGGCCGCTAAATGCCACTGCGCACCACACGTGTATTATGCCCAGCAGTGAAGGGGTTAATTAGGGAGCATGTAGGGAGCTTTTTGGGATAGTTTTAGCTTTAGTGTAGTGTAGTAGACAACCCCAAGTATTGATCTAGGCCAATTTGGTATATTTTATGCCACCATTTCACCGCCAAATGCGATCAAATTAAAAAAAAAGTTAAATTTTTCTCAATTTTAGGTTTCTCACTGAAATTATTTACAAACAGCTTGTGCAATTATGGCACAAATGGTTGTAAATGCTTCTCTGGGATCCCCTTTGTTCAGAAATAGCAGACATATATGGCTTTGGCATTGCTTTTTGGTAATTAGAAGGCCTCTAAATGCCGCTGCGCATCACACGTGTATTATGGCTAGCAGTGAAGGGGTTAATTATGTAGCTTGTAGGGAGCTTGCAGGGTTAATTTTATCTTTAGTGTAGAGCTCAGCCTCCCACCTGAAACATCAGACCCCCTGATCCCTCCCAAACAGCTCTCTTCCCTCCCCCACCCCACAATTGTCCCCGCCATCTTAAGTACTGGCAGAGTTTCTGCCAGTACTAAAATAAAAGGTATTTGGCCATTTTTTTTTTTTAAAAAAAAGCATATTTACATATGCTGATGTGTATGATCCCCCCTTAGACCCCAACCTCACTGATCCCCCACCTAACAGCTCTCTAACCCTTCCCCTCTGCCTTAATGGGCGCCATCTTGGGTACTGGCAGCTGTCTGCCAGTACCCAGTTTTGCAAAAAAAGTGCCATTTTATTAAAAAAAAAGCAATTTTCTGTAGTGTAGCTTTCCCCCCCCACCAAGACCAACCCCCCACCCCTTCCAGATCCCTGAGATTATATTTTTTAAAGTTTAAACTTCATTTTTTTTAAATACTTTTTACTAAGTTTTTCTGTAGTGTAGCGGTTCCCACCCGCTCCCACCCCGTGCACGCGCCCGCCCTCCAACCCCCGTGCACGCGCGCGCTCCCGTGCGCGCCCCCGTGGGTCCCGCCCCCGATCCCGCCCCCCTCCACTCCATACACAACATCGATGGCCGCCCACCCGCCTCCCACGTAAGCTCCCACCCACCAACGATACCGGCCATCGATGTCCGGTGCAGAGAGGGCCACAGAGTGGCTCTCTCTACATCGGATGGCCAAGGGGGGTTATTGCAGGATGCCTCCATATCGAGGCATCACTGCAATAACCGGAAAGCAGCTGGAAGCGAGCAGGATCGCTTCCAGCTGCTTTCCAGACCAAGGACGTACGCCACACGTCCTCGGTCATTAAGTGTATTTTTTTAGAGGACGTGTGGCGTACGTCCTTGGTCGTTAAGGGGTTAAGGGTAAGAAAATTGATCAGCGGTCTTGTCACTAAGGGGTTAATCCTTCTCTTTACTGTTTAGGACAGCATTTAAAGCATTATAAATACAGTATACAATACACAAGAAATAAAATAGAGAACAAACTACCAGAAAAATGGTGACCAATGAGGGAACATTCCATGATGAAAGCGATATTTGCCCTACACTGTGTAATACCAGCGCGCTATAATGTGCGCTGGTATTACAAGTTTTAAGCAATGTGAACGCAACCTTGCATTTGCATTGCTGTTCCCATTGACCGCAATGTAAAGGCACTTTTCAGTGCAGTTTTTTTTTTTAAAAACACCCCACTTCCACCAACTTTAACCACAAAATACTGCCTAGTGCAGTTATTAAAAAATAAAGATACTGCCAACTTTAGTTTTGAATAAAATACACTAGACTGTATTTTGGATCAAAGTTATAAAATTAACCAGAGATCTGATCTCTGGTTAATTGTATAAGCGCTAATTGCTACCACCTGTAATGGCTGATTAATTATCGCACACCCGCAGAGGTCAAATTTGCAAT
The DNA here is from genome assembly GCF_027579735.1 of Bombina bombina. Taxonomy (NCBI): domain Eukaryota; kingdom Metazoa; phylum Chordata; class Amphibia; order Anura; family Bombinatoridae; genus Bombina; species Bombina bombina. Next base: position 227,190,959 of record NC_069500.1, on the reverse strand, counting down.
AATTTAGCGCTCCACTTGTAATCTAGCCCTTATTGTTTAATATTGTGTATCTTTATTACATTTCTCATTTGATTCCTTCTGTAATTTTTTGTTATCACTATTTTGCTTATTTATTTATTTAATTGCCATATATTCATATATTTTATTATTCTTTATTTTTTATTTTATTTGTTTCACTATTTTATTATTTTATTTTTTCCATATACTACTTCCGGTAACTTTGTTTACTTTTTCTTTTTTAAATTTTCTACTTCATCTTTATTTTAAAACTTTTCTCTTTTACTTATCTTTTTCCATTTTGGCCGCTCGCACTCCACAAATTCTCACCAAAGAGCTCTCTACTACCATTCAATTACTAGAAAATCTAGGCTTTCTCATAAACAAAAAAAAAAAAAATATTAACCCCTACACGCAATCGAATTTTCTTGGATTTTCTATAGACAAAATTTCTTCTACACTAAGGGGCCGCTGGTGAACTGCTTGTGCAATGCCATTCCCTGCAGATTCGGGACCTATCGGCCGCTAGCAAGGGGTGTCAATCAACCCGATCGTATCTGATCGGGTTGATTGCTGTTCGCAGCCTAAGAGGCTGCGGACTAGTTAAGGAGCAGCGTTCTTAAGACTGTTGCTTCTTAACTGTTGTTTGCGGCGAGCCTGAAGGCTCGCGCAGAAACAGGGGAATCAGGGGCAATTCGGCCCTTGATAAATTGGCCCCTCAGTCTCCCAAAAGACAAAATAAGAAAAAGGAAATATCTTATCTTCTAAAACAAACTTTCTATTCCTATCAGGAATCTGGCTCAAATTGTAGGGCTACTTTCATCCTCAATGCAAGCCATATTTCCTGTCCCTCTTCACTATCATGCTCTCAAAACAAAAAAATCTACACAAGGTTCTCTCTTTTTCTCACAAAATTTCTCTGTCTTCAGAAGCAAAAAAGGAACTCCTCAGGTGGTTATCCAACATAGAAGCTTGGAATGGGAAAGCTAGTTTTGGAAAATAATTAGATCTGATTATAGAATCAAATACCAGCAAACTGGTTGGGGAGCCTGATGCAGAGATTTTGTAACAGGAGGGGAATGGTCTCCTTTTCGGAAAAGACTCACCACATCATTTGTCTTAAATTACTAGCAGGCTCTTTTGCTATAAAAAATGTAATCAAAAATAATCCTTCCATTACCATTTTTCTAAAAATGGACCATATTTTGGCAGTCAGTTATGTTTATATTATATATCAGAACTCTCTTCTTCTGGTTTCTTGGAAAATTTCTGGGGATCCTGGTCCTATGAAGACCATTCTTCAGGAGCTTGTGCTCCCCACAGAGACTCATGGGCCCCAGGTACCCGAAAATGCTATGTTTGTGCATGGTCCAGACAGGATAGCTGATGCTCACATATTTTAAATTACCTATCTTTCTGATTTGATCAAGGTTTAGCTTATCAATCTATTCATTGAGCTCGATCTGCCATTTCAGTAGGTCATAATTTCCAAGTTTGAAGGCCTCTTAAAGCTAGACATCTTAAAAGACCCCCTAAATTTTTGGGGTGTAGACCTTATTTTTTCCCTTTTTAAATCCTGGCCGTCTAATGAAACTCTTTCTTTAAAACAACTTTCTTTTAAACGTACTACTCTAATTTGTCTTCTTTCCTCTAGAAGAGCATCAGATGTTAGAGCTATAGATTATAATTCTAAAAGATTTTCACCTCAAGGTATTGTATTAAACATTACTCTTTGTACTAAAACTAATACTTCTACCTTTTTCTACCATTTTCTATCCATATTTGAATGAACAACCCAAATATACACCTAGATTAGAAGGTTTGCGTTAGGATGGGTGCAGTGCTAACGAGCAGTTTATGCTCACCGCTCACTTACAGACAGCACTGGTATTACGGGTTTTTAGAAACCCGGGGTTAACCGCAAAATAGTGAGCGAAGAGCAAAATTTAGCTCCACATCTCACCTCAATACCAGCGCTGCTTACGTTAGTGAGCTGGCTAAACGTGCTTGTGCACGATTTCCCCATAGGAATCAATGGGGGAGAGCCGGCTGAACACCTGAAAAAAAGCAGCGTACAGATCCTAACGCAGCCCCATTGATTCTTATGGGGAAATACTTTTCATGTCTACATCTAACACCCTAACATGAATCCCGAGTCTAAACACCCCTAATCTAACACTTATTAACCCATAATCTGCTGCCCCCGACATCGCCAACACCTGCATTATTTTATTAACCCCTAATCTGCTGCCCCCAACATCGCTGAACCCTACATTATATTTATTGACCCCTAATCTGCCACCCCCAATGTTGCCGCAACCTAACTACATTTATTAACCCCTAATCTGCCGCCCACAACGTCGCCACCACTATAATAAAGTTATTAACCCCTAAACCTAAGTCTAACCCTAACCCCCCCTAACTTAAATATAATTACAATAAATCTAAATAAAATTACTACAATTAAGGTAGAAAAATTAAGGTAGAAAAAATCCTATTGGCTGATGCAATCAGCCAATAGGATTGAAGTTCAATCCTATTGGCTGATCCAATCAGCCAATAGGATTGAGCTTGCATTGTATTGGCTGTTCCAATCAGCCAATAGAATGCAAGCTCAATCCTATTGGCTGATTGCATCAGCCAATAAGATTTTTTCTACCTTAATTCTGATTGGCTGATAGAATTCTATCAGCCAATCGGAAATTGAAGGGATGCCATCTTGGATGTTGTCACATAAAGGAACCTTCATTCAGTCGTCAGCCGTCGGATGAAGATGGACCCGCTCCGCGCCGGATGGATGAGGATAGAAGATGCCGTCTGGATGAAGACTTCTGCCCGTCTGGAGGACCTCTTCTGCCCGGCTTGGATGAAGACTTCTGCCCGTCTGGAGGACCACTTCTGCCCGGTTGGGTGAAGACGTTTCACGGTAGGGTGATCTTCAAGGGGTTAGTGTTAGGTTTTTTTAAGTGGGGATTGGGTGGGTTTTAGAGTAGGGTTGGTTGTGTGGGTGGTGGGTTTTAATGTTGGGGGGGTATTTGTATTTCTTTTTTACAGGTAAAAGAGCTGATTACTTTGGGGCAATGCCCCGCAAAAGGCCCTTTTAAGGGCTATTTGTATTTTAGTGTAGGGTAGGGCTTTTTTTATTTTGGGGGGCTTTTTTATTTTGTTATGGGGATTAGATTAGGTGTAATTAGTTTAAAAATCTTCTAATTATTTTATTATTTTCTGTAATTTAGTGGGGGGGTTTCGAACTTTAGATAATTTTATTTAATTGTAATTAATTGTATTTAATGTAGGGAATTAATTTTAAATTATAGTGTAGTGTTAGGTGTTAGTGTAACGTAGGTTAGGTTTTATTTTACAGGTAAATTTGTCTTTATTTTAACTAGGTAGTTATTAAATAGTTAATAACTATTTAATAACTATTCTACCTAGTTAAAATAAATACAAAGTTGACTGTAAAATAAAAATAAACCCTAAGCTAGCTACAATGTAACTATTAGTTATATTGTAGATAGCTTATGGTTTATTTTATAGGTATTTAGTTTTAAATAGGAATTATTTAGGTAATTTTAGTAATTTTATTTAGATTTATTGTAATTATATTTAAGTTAGGGGGGGTTAGACTTAGGTTTAGGGGTTAATACATTTAATATAGTGGCGACGTTGGGGGCGGCAGATCAGGGGTTAATAAATGTAGGTAGGTGTCGGCGATGTTAGGGATGGCAGATTAGGGGTTAATAATATTTAGTGTTTGCGATGTGGGAGTGCGGTGGTTTAGGGGTTAATATATTTATTATAGTTGCGGCGATGTCCGGTTCGTCAAATTAGGGGTTAAAAAATTTATTTTAGTGTTTGCGATGTGGGGGGCCTCGGTTTAGGGGTTAATAGGTAGTTTATGGGTGTTAGTGTACTTTTTAGCACTTTAGTTAAGAGTTTTATGCTACGACGTTGTAGTGTAAAACTCTTAACTACTGACTTTTAAATGCGGTACCAGGCTTGACAGGAGAGGGTCTACCGCTCACTTTTGGTCAGACTCGTAATACCGGCGCTATGCAAGTCCCATTGAAAATATAGGATATGCAATTGACGTAAGTGGATTTGCGGTATTTCGGAGTCTGGCCAAAAAAGTGAGCGGTACACCTGTAAATTCAAGACTCGTAATACCAGCGGGCGTTAAAAAGCAGCGTTGGAACCGGCCAACACTGCTTTTTAACCCTAACGCAAGACTCGTATTCTAGCCGTATGTTTTTAAAGAGTATGAATTAAGAACCACTAATTTGAGATCTTCTCAATCTAATGAACTTTTGCTTTCTTTAATTGCTCCTCACAGACCTGTTTCATATACCACTATATAGATGGGTTAGATGGATCATGACTGAGGCTATTGTTGATAAAAAAATCTTCTAATTCTATAAGAGGAGCTGCTGCATCTAAAGCATTTTAGAATCATGTTCTTTGCAGCATATTTTAAATGCAGTAGATTTGTTGTCTGATTCTACTTTTAGACAATTTTATTATATCTCCTCTGTTCCTCTTCGCCTTATTTATTGATCCATGTTGCTTTAAACTAGCAAAATATGAATCTCTGGTCTGCTAATACAATTCTGAATATCCTAACCTTAGTTTAGGTATAATCTAGATGTTATTGAAGAAACAGAGACAAATATTTTCCCACCCTTTTTTCTGTTTTCCTCCCTTATGTATTTGTTTTCTTTTTATCTGAATATTTGAATATATTTATTAATATTTTGTGGTTTTTTCTAGCTTTAAACTCTTCCTTGACAGGACCCTGAATTATCTCTTTAATCAGACCAGCAAAAAGAACCGGTGATCTACAAACAAAATGAGTTCTCAAATTTTGCATTTCCAGAGTTTCAAGTTTCTTAAAGTTCCTGTTTCAACTGTTAGGCAATGTTTTGATACAACAATGTTTATTTTGTTTCTTCTACATTATACTTTGTTTGATGAACCTTATGTTATCTTTCACACCGTAGGAGAAAGAGGATAGTTTAAATTCGACCAATCACCATTTAGATATTTGAATGACTCTGATTGGTCTTTTACTTCACTGTCCATTTAAAATGTTCTCTCATTGGTCACTATTTTTCGGGCAGTTTGTTCTCTATTGTATATCTAGGGTATGGTCTACTGTATTATTAATGCATTTAAAGGCTGTCCTGAGCAGTAAAGAAAAGGGACATTCCGGTCAAACTTTAAATGCACATTTTTGCAAAGAAACTTATTTGGAGTATACTTGTATTGGCAAAAATGCTTCTAATAAAAGTTATCACTGTTTTAGTGTTGCCATTTTTCTCTGCAGGTGCATGTGAAGTATAGCTAGATATTCTGAATGCACTAGCATTTAAAAATACTGCAGCTGATCAGAGCACCAGTGGGGCTTGAATCATGTCAGCAATTAACAAACTGAGACATTACCAGATGGTACACACACCTTAGGCTCTCTGAGCAATTTCTTTGTTTAAAATGCTGGTGCACAATGCATTTTTAAATACACTTTTGAAACAGCTATAGCTTTTATTAGAAGTAATTTTGCTAATACAAGTATATTACAAAAATGTTTCTATTCAACACTGAAATGCATCCATGTGGATTCCCAATTTGGCTGGAGTGTCCTTTTAAGAAAAATATTAATCACTGTGGCCTAGATTTGGAGTTTGGCGTTAGCCCTGAAAACCAGCGTTAGAGGCTCCTAACGCTGGTTTTAGGCTACCGCCGGTATTTGGAGTCACTCAAAATAGGGTCTAACGCTCACTTTTCAGCCCAACTTTTCCATACCGCAGATCCCCTTACGTCAATTGCGTATCCTATCTTTTCAATGGGATCTTTCTAACTCCGGTATTTAGAGTCGTTTCTGAAGTGAGCGTTAGACATCTAACGACAAAACTCCAGCCGCAGGAAAAAAGTCAGTAGTTAAGAGCTTTCTGGGCTAACGCCGGTTTATAAAGCTCTTAACTACTGTACTCTAAAGTACACTAACACCCATAAACTACCTATGTACCCCTAAACCGAGGTCCCCCCACATTGCCGACACTCGAATAATTTTTTTTAACCCCTAATCTGCCGACCGCCACCTACGTTATCCTTATGTACCCCTAATATGCTGCCCCTAACACCGCCGACCCCTGTATTATATTTATTAACCCCTAACCTGCCCCCCACAACGTCGCCTCCACCTAACTACACTTATTAACCCCTAATCTGCCGACCGCAAAGCGCCCCCGCCTACGTTATCCTTATGTACCCCTAATCTGCTGCCCCTAACACCGCCGACCCCTATATTATATTTATTAACCCCTAATCTGCCCCCCACAACGTCGCAGCCAGCTACCTACAATAATTAACCCCTAATCTGCTGACCGCAAAGCGCCGCCACCTACGTTATCCTTATGTACCCCTAATCTGCTGCCCCTAACACCGCCGACCCCTATATTATATTTATTAACCCCTAATCTGCCCCCCTCAACGTCGCCTCCACCTGCCTACACTTATTAACCCCTAATCTGCTGACTGGAGCTCACCGCTATTCTAATAAATGTATTAACCCCTAAAGCTAAGTCTAACCCTAACACTAACACCCCCCTAAATTAAATATAATTTACATCTAACGAAATTAATTAACTCTTATTAAATAAATTATTCCTATTTAAAGATAAATACTTACCTGTAAAATAAATCCTAATATAGCTACAATATAAATTATAATTATATTATAGCTATTTTAGGATTTATATTTATTTTACAGGTAACCTTGTATTTATTTTAACCAGGTACAATAGCTATTAAATAGTTAAGAACTATTTAATAGCTAAAATAGTTAAAATAATTACAAAATTACCTGTAAAATAAATCCTAACCTAAGTTACAATTAAACCTAACACTACACTATCAATAAATTTATTAAATACAATTCCTACAAATAACTACAATTAAATAAACTAACTAAAGTACAAAAAATAAAAAAGAACTAAGTTACAAAAAATAAAAAAATATTTACAAACATAAGAAAAATATTACAACAATTTTAAACTAATTACACCTACTCTAAGCCCCCTAATAAAATAGCAAAGCCCCCCAAAATAAAAAAATGCCCTACCCTATTCTAAATTACTAAAGTTCAAAGCTCTTTAACCTTACCAGCCCTGAACAGGGCCCTTTGCGGGGCATGCCCCAAAGAATTCAGCTCTTTTGCCTGTAAAAAAAAACATACAATACCCCCCCAACATTACAACCCACTACCCACATACCCCTAATCTAACCCAAACCCCCCTTATATAAACCTAACACTAAGCCTGTGAAGATCTTCCTACCTTATCTTCACCCTACCAGGTTCACCGATCCGTCCTGAAGAGCTCCTCCGATGTCCTGATCCAAGCCCAAGCGGGGGTCTGAAGAGGTCCATGATCCGGCTGAAGTCTTCATCCAAGCGGGAGCTGAAGAGGTACATGATCCGGATGAAGTCTTCATCCAAGCGGGAGCTGAAGAGGTCCATGATCCGGATGAAGTCTTCTATCAACGGCATCTTCAATCTTCTTTCTTCCGGATCTATCTTGCAGACCTCCAACGCGGAACATCCTCTTCTCCCGACGCCTACTAGCCGAATGACGGTTCCTTTAAGGGACGTCATCCAAGATGGCGTCCCTCGAATTCCGATTGGCTGATAGGATTCTATCAGCCAATCGGAATTAAGGTAGGAATATTCTGATTGGCTGATGGAATCAGCCAATCAGAATCAAGTTCAATCCAATTGGCTGATCCAACCAGCCAATCAGATTGAGCTCGCATTCTATTGGCTGTTCCGATCAGCCAATAGAATGCGAGCTCAATCTGATTGGCTGATTGGATCAGCCAATCGGATTGAACTTGATTCTGATTGGCTGATTCCATCAGCCAATCAGAATATTCCTACCTTAATTCCTATTGGCTGATAGAATCCTATCAGCCAATCGGAATTCGAGGGATGCCATCTTGGATGACGTCCCTTAAAGGAACCGTCATTCGGCTAGTAGGCGTCGGGAGAAGAGGATGTTCCGTGTCGGAGGTCTGCAAGATGGATCCGGAAGAAAGAAGATTGAAGATGCCGTTGATAGAAGACTTCATCCGGATCATGGACCTCTTCAGCTCCCGCTTGGATGAAGACTTCATCCGGATCATGGACCTCTTCAGCTCCCGCTTGGATGAAGACTTCAGCCGGATCATGGACCTCTTCAGCCCCCCGCTTGGGCTTGGATCAGGACATCGGAGGAGCTCTTCAGGACGGATCGGTGAACCTGGCAGGGTGAAGATAAGGTAGGAAGATCTTCAGGGGCTTAGTGTTAGGTTTATTTAAGGGGGGTTTGGGTTAGATTAGGGGTATGTGGGTGGTGGGTTGTAATGTTGGGGGGGGATTGTATGTTTTTTTTTACAGGCAAAAGAGCTGAATTCTTTGGGGCATGCCCCGCAAAGGGCCCTGTTCAGGGCTGGTAAGGTTAAAGAGCTTTGAACTTTAGTAATTTAGAATAGGGTAGGGCATTTTTTATTTTGGGGGGCTTTGCTATTTTATTAGGGGGCTTAGAGTAGGTGTAATTAGTTTAAAATTGTTGTAATATTTTTCTTATGTTTGTAAATATTTTTTTATTTTTTGTAACTTAGTTCTTTTTTATTTTTTGTACTTTAGTTAGTTTATTTAATTGTAGTTATTTGTAGGAATTGTATTTAATAAATTTATTGATAGTGTAGTGTTAGGTTTAATTGTAACTTAGGTTAGGATTTATTTTACAGGTAATTTTGTAATTATTTTAACTATTTTAGCTATTAAATAGTTCTTAACTATTTAATAGCTATTGTACCTGGTTAAAATAAATACAAAGTTACCTGTAAAATAAATATAAATCCTAAAATAGCTATAATATAATTATAATTTATATTGTAGCTATATTAGGATTTATTTTACAGGTAAGTATTTATCTTTAAATAGGAATAATTTATTTAATAAGAGTTAATTAATTTCGTTAGATGTAAATTATATTTAACTTAGGGGGGTGTTAGTGTTAGGGTTAGACTTAGCTTTAGGGGTTAATACATTTATTAGAATAGCGGTGAGCTCCAGTCGGCAGATTAGGGGTTAATAATTGAAGTTAGGTGTCGGCGATGTTAGGGAGGGCAGATTAGGGGTTAATACTATTTATTATAGGGTTAGTGAGGCGGATTAGGGGTTAATAACTTTATTATAGTAGCGCTCAGGTCCAGTCGGCAGATTAGGGGTTAATAAGTGTAGGCAGGTGGAGGCGACGTTGTGGGGGGCAGATTAGGGGTTAATAAATATAATATAGGGGTCGGCGGTGTTAGGGGCAGCAGATTAGGGGTACATAGGGATAATGTAAGTAGCGGCGGTTTACGGAGCGGCAGATTAGGGGTTAATAATAATATGCAGGGGTCAGCGATAGCGGGGGCGGCAGATTAGGGGTTAATAAGTGTAAGGTTAGGGGTGTTTAGACTCGGGGTACATGTTAGGGTGTTAGGTGCAGACGTAGGAAGTGTTTCCGCATAGCAAACAATGGGGCTGCGTTAGGAGCTGAACGCGGCTTTTTTGCAGGTGTTTGGTTTTTTTTCAGCTCAAACAGCTCCATTGTTTCCTATGGGGGAATCGTGCACGAGCACGTTTTTGAGGCTGGCCACTTGCGTAAGCAACTCTGGTATCGAGAGTTGAAGCTGCGTTAAAAATGCTCTACGCTCCTTTTTTGGAGCCTAACGCAGCCTTTATGTGGACTCTCAATACCAGAGTTATTTTTATGGTGCGGCCAGAAAAAAGCCGGTGTTAGTTTTTCAGGTCGTTACCGACAAAACTCCAAATCTAGCCATGTGTCTTTAAAAAAGTCTAAATTATAACTACACTAAAGTTGCTGACACATTTATGGTAATGCTTTACACATAAAAAGGAGATGTAGTGTTTTAAAGAACAATGCTTATCACTATACTACACTGTATATTTAATGAACTGCTGAGACTTTGAAAATCTATGTAATTAAAGGAACATTTCAGTACAAAACTAAAATATATTACTTATTTGTATAGAAATTTCTCTGCTATACTATTAGTTTAACACCTGCAAAGGTGTCACATGTTTGCTCCTGTGGTGCTTCAAATCAGGATATAGATGATGAGCTATGGTTAGTGCACTATATGTATATATAGTGAGTTCCTGTTCTCCTGTCTTTGCTTTATACGCTAGGCTCCTGCCTTTGCTTTATACGGTAGGCTTAGTGTAGAAAAGCATACTTTTTCAGTCAACACCAGAATTTGTGTTGTTTTAAAAGATAGATAATCCTTTAATTACCCATTCCCCAGTTTTGCATAACCAACACAGTTATAAAACACATTTTACCTCTGTAATTAGCTTGCATCTAAGCCTCTGCAGACTGCCCCCATATTTCAGTTCTTTTGACAGACTTGCATTTTAGCCAATCAGTGCTCACTCCTCAGTAAATTCATGTGCATGAGCTCAATGTTATCTATATGAAACACATGAACTAGCGCCCTCTAGTGGTGAAAATGGGTCAAAATGCACTTAGATTAGAGGTGGCCTTTAAGGTCTAAAAAATTAGCATATGAGCCTCCTAGGTTTAGCTTTCAACTAAGAATACAAAGATAACAAAGCAAAATTGGTGATAAAAGTAAATTGGAAAGTTGTTTATAATTACATTCCCTATTTGAATCATTAAAGTTTTTTTTGGACTTGACTGTCCGTTTAAATATATATATATGTTTTAGTAGATTATTGTGTACACAGTGAATAATGCATATACAGTATATATTTGAAATACTTTTTTTTGGCAGTGGAGGCGGCATTACTTAACCCGTTTAAAACTGGAATTTTAGAGATAAACTTGCCCAAAAGACCAGAGAATTTTTTGCATTTTTGCTATCACTTCATTTAAACAGAAACAGAGAATTAGTTTTTTCATTTACCTATCAAAACTATGAGGCCCATTTATCAAGCTCCGAAAGGAGCTTGAGGGCCCGTGTTTCTGGCAAGTCTTCAGTCTTCTTCTGGTGAGCCAGAAACGCAAGTTATGGAGCAGCAATGTAAAGACTGATGATCCATAACCTGTCCGCCTGCTCTGATGAGGCGGACAGAGATCGCCACAATTCAACCCGATCGAGTACGATCGGGTTGATTGACACCCCCCTGCTAGTGGCCTATTGGCCGTGAATCTGCAGGGGGCGGCATTGCACCAGCAGCTCACAATAGCTTGTTTCTCCCCGCATTCAGTGATGTATGTCGGACCTGATCCACACTGTTGCTGCTACTCCTTCTAGATTCTGCTGCTGTTCATCCTAGATTCTGTTGCTGCTCCTTCTAAATTTTGCTGCTGCTCCTCCAAGATTCTGCTGCTCCTCCTCCTAGACTCTGCTGCTGCTCCTTCTAGACTCTGTTGCTGCTCCTTCTAGATTCTGCTGCTGCTCATCCTAGATTCTGTTGCTGCTCCTTCTAAATTTTGCTGCTGCTCCTCCAAGATTCTGCTGCTCCTCCTCCTAGACTCTGCTGCTGCTCCTTCTAGACTCTGTTGCTGCTCCTCCTAGACTCTGCTGCTGCTCCTTCTAGACTCTGTTGCTGCTCCTCCTAGATTCTGCTGCTGCTTTTTCTAGACTCCACTGCTGCTATATGCAAAAAAAACTTCATGAATTTTGTATACCTGGTACCTGGGTGGGGTAAGGAGCAGAAATGCACTGCTGGAAGCTAGCTGGTAATTGGTGGCTGCATATTTTGTGAGACATGTCCTCACTAGATGTGTTCAGCTATATATATATATATATATATATATATATATATATATATACACACACATACATACATACAATTCTGGAAAAATAGAGACCACTACAAAATTATCGGTTTCTCTGGTTTTACTATTTATAGGTATGTGTTTGAGTAAATTGCACATTTATGTTTTATTCTCTAAACTACTGACAACATTTCTCCCAAATTCCAAATAAAAATATTGTAATTTAAAGCAATTATTTGCAGTAAACTCCACTGGTGAAAATAACAAAAAATGCAATGTTTTCAGACCTTGAATAACAACACATTTTTAAACAACACAATACTGATGATTTAACTTGGCAAGAGTTAAGAAACCAATATTTAATGGAATAACCCTGATTTTCAATCACATCTTTAAAGGGACACTGTACCCAGAAATTTTCTTTCTTGATTCAGATTGAGCATGACATTTTAAGCAACTTTCTAATTTACTCCTATTATCAAATTTTCTTCATTCTCTTGGTATCTTTATTTGAAATGCAAGAATGTAAGTTTAGATGCCGGCCCATTTTTGGTGAACAACCTGGGTTGTCCTTGCTGATTGGTGGATAAATTCATCCACCAATAAAAAAGTGCTGTCCAGAGTACTGAAACCAAAAAAAGCTTAGATGCCTTCTTTTTCAAATAATGATAGCAAGAGAACGAAGAAAATTGATAATAGGAGTAAATTAGAAAGCTGCTTAAAATTGCATGCTCTTTCTGAATTACAAAAGAAAAAAAATGGGTTCAGTGTCCCTTTAATGCAACTTGGCATGCTCTTCACCAGTCTTTCACTTTGCTGTTGGGTGACTTTATGCCACTCCTGGCACACAAATTCAAGCAGGTCTGCTATGTTTGATGGCTTTTGACCACCAATCTTCCTCTTGATCAGATTTCAGAGGCTTTCAATGGGGTTCAGTTCTAGAGAATGGGCTGGCCATGACAGGGTCTTCATCTTGTGCTCCTCCATCCACACTTTGATTTACCTGGCTTTGTGGCATGGAACATTATCCTGCTGGAAAAAAAAACAATCCTCAGAGTTGGGGAATTGTCTTTGTACCAGGATAACCTTGTACATGGCTTGATTCATGCATCCTTCACAAAGATAAATCTGCCCGATTCCTGCCTTGCTGAAGCAGCCCCAGATCTTCACCATTCCTCCACCAAATTTCACAGTGAGTGTGGGACACTGTGGCCTGTATGCCTCTCCAGGTCTCACTCTCCAGGTTTTGCTCTGACCAGATGTTGTGCAATGCTGAAATTAGACTCATTAGAGATGATTACCTTGCTCCAATCTACAGTCCAATCGTTATGGTCTTTTGCAAACCTCAGCCCTGCTCTTCTTTGCTTCTCATTAATAAATGGCTTTTTTATAGCTTTAAACAACATCATCCTTGCCTCTAGAAGCCTGTTTCGAACCATACTTGCCATGCACTTAATCCCAGGCCATCAATTTTGTATGTCACTTTATGTCATCCTATGGTTTTTGAGTGACATTCAAATGAGTTAGCAGTCAACCCAGGCAGTGGGTAGTCATTTTCACCCTCTGCTAGTCTATAGCTTTGTTGTCCCTGATGTCTGCTGCTTGACCTTGTTTTTATGAACTGCTGTCTTTGAAATTTTAAGGATGGAAGCGACCTGACTCTCACTGTATCCCTCTGACAGTAAAGCAATAATTGAACCGTTTTTTTCCTCACTCAAAACTCTTTTGGCATCGTCAATAGTTATTATTTATTGCAATTACTTTTGCCATCCACCTGGTCCTATTGAAAGAGGAAAGTGATAACCACAGCAGTGGTATATATAAAATAATTAATGCTCTTAATGACCATATTTTTATTTGGAATTTGGGAGAAATGTTGTCAGTAGTTTATAGAATAAAACAAAAATGTTCATTTTACTCAAACACATACCTATAAATAGTAAAACCAGAGAAACTGATAATTTTGCAGTGGTCTCCTAATTTTTTTTCCGGCAAAAGCAGCAGCTTCTGGGAAACTAAAGTCTATCGGCGAGATGATGAGTTTTGGGTTAGGAGTTATGCGATGCTAACGAGCAGTTTTTTCTCACCGCTCACTTACCTGCAGCGCTGGTATTACAGGTTTTTACAAACCCGGCGTTAAAAGGCAAGAAGTGAGCATAGAGCAAAATTGAGCTCCATACCGCACTCCAAAACCAGCGCTGCTTAAGTCAGCGGTGAGCTGGTCGTACATGCTCGTGCACGATTTCCCCATAGACATCAATGGGGAGAGCCAGCTGAGAAAATGTCTAACACCTGCAAAAAAGCAGTGTAAATCTCAGTAAAAGAGCCTTTTGCGGGGCATTGCCCCAAAGTAAGCAGCTCTTTTACCTGTAAAAAAAATACAAACAACCCCCCCAATAGTAAAACCCACCACCCACACAACCAACCCCTCCAAATAAAATACTAACTAAAAAAACCTTAGCTCCCCATTGCCCAGAAAAAGGCATTTGGATGGGCATTGCCCTTAAAAGGGCATTTAGCTCTTTTGTAGGCCCAAAGCCCTAACCTAAAAAACAAACCCACCCAATACATCCTTAAAAAAATCCTAACACTAACCCCCGAAGATTCCCTTACCAGGAGAAATCTTCATCCAAGTGGCAAGATGTCCTCAACGAAGCCGGAAGAAGTGGTCCTCCAGACGGGCAGAAGTGGTCCTCCAGACGGGCAGAAGTCTTCATCCATACGGCATCTTCTATCTTGATCCTTCCGGCGCAGAGCGGGTCCATCTTCAAGACATCTGACGCGGAGCATCCTCTTCAAACGACGGCTTCTTCTTAATGAATATCTCTTTAAGTGACGTCATCCAAGATGGCGTCTCATAGATTCCGATTGGCTGATAGAATTCTATCAGCCAATCGGATTTAAGGTAGAAAAAATCCTATTGGCTGATTGGATCAGCCAATAGGATTGAACGTCAATCCTATTGGCTGATTGGATCAGCCAATAGGATTGAGCTTGCATTCTATTGGCTCATTGGAACAGCCAATAGAATGCCAATAGATCCCGGTAAGTGAATCTTCGGGGGTTAGTGTTAGGATTTTTTTAAGGGTGTATTGGCTGGGTTTATTTTTTAAGTTAGGGCTTTGGGCCTGCAAAAGAGCTAAATGCCCTTTTAAGGGCAATGCCCATCCAAATGCCCTTTTCAGGGCTAGGGGAACTTAGGTTTTTTTAGTTAGTATTTTATTTGGGGGTTGGTTGTGTGGGTGGTGGGTTTTACTGTTGGGGGGGTTGTTTATATTTTTTTTACAGGTAAAAGAGCTTATTACTTTGTGGCAATGCCCCGCAAAAGGCCCTTTTAAGGGCTATTGATAGTTTAGTTTAGGCTAGGGTTTTTTTTTTATTTTGGGGGGCTTTTTTATTTTGATAGGGCTATTAGATTAGGTGTAATTAGTTTAGAGAGCTGTACTTTGTTTTTTATTTTCTGTAATTTAGTGTTTGTTTTTTTGTGATTTAGCTAATTTAATTTATTTAATTGTATTTAATTTAGTAAATTTATTTAATTGTAGTGTAGTGTTAGGTGTCATTGTAACTTAGGTTAGGTTTTATTTTACAGGTCAATTTGTATTTTTTTTTGCTAGGTAGTTTTAAATAGGAATAGAATAATTTAGTTAATTATAGTAATTTTCTTTAGATTTATTTAAATTATATTTAAGTTAGGGTTAGACTTAGATTTAGGGGTTAATACATTTAATGTAGTGGTGGCGATGTTGGGGACAGCAGATTAATGGTTAATAAGTATAATGTAGGTGGCGGCGATGTTAGGGGCGGAAGATTAGGGGTTAATAATATTTAACTAGTGTTTGCAAGGCGGGAGTGTGGCGGTTTAGTTGTTAATATGTTTATTCTAGTGGCGGCGATGTCCAGAGCGGCAGATTAGGGGTTGAAATTTTTACTTTAGTGTTTGCGATGCAGGAGGGCCTCGGTTTAGGGGTTAATAGGTAGTTTATGGGTGTTAGTGTACTTTTTAGCACTTTAGTTATGAGTTTTATGCTACGGCGTTGTAGTGTAAAACTCATAACTACTGACTTTAGAATGCGTTACGAATCTTGGAGGTAGAGGGTGTACTGCTCACTTTTTGGCCTCCCAGGACAGACTCGTAATACCAGCGCTATGGAAGTCCCATAGAAAAAAGGGTTTACAAAGGTTACGTAAATCGGTTTGCGGTAAGGCCAAAGAAGTGTGTGGTGCCCCTACACCTGCAAGACTCGTAATAGCAGCGGTAGTGAAAAAGCAGCGTTAGGACCTGTTAACGCTGCTTTTTCAGCTTACCACAAAACTCGTAATCTAGCCGTATGGTTGCTAAAGGAATTGACAAAAGGATACTGGCAACTAACCCACAAATCAAGAGAGAAAGGAACAGCAGCAGTGATACTGAAGGAGGCTTCTCTGCCGCAGAAGTGGTACTGACATAATAAAGTTTCTAGTTATGGTATCTTTAAAGTCAATTATTTAAGCCTAGACTGGCCCTTATGCTGCCCTGCTTTTTTATTTGTTATTAATGCAAAGCCAATGAAGTCAATCAGAGGATGCATCTGCATGGGGGATCATGCTCATATATTCAAGCTTAAATTGTTTTATAAGAAACCTATTTCAAATAATGTAATAGTGAATGAACATGTTGTTAATCATATTTAAGTTGTGTACTCATTTTATTTTATTTTCAGATTGATTACTGAACTATAATGCAAAATAGTAAATAAATTAACAAACTACAAACTGTAAAGCACAAACACATTACATCTGGGTTTTATAGTGGTTTTTTTTAATAGATTTTAAAGAGATTACATTTTGATTCCTCACATAAAGACTTGAGAGATACAGCAAATAGCTCTTCTAATGTATTGGAATATACCCACAAATAGATACCAAATGCAAATGGTAGGAGTTGGAATCTATAACACTAACAGAATGTTTTCCATACAAACCCCTACTATACAAATATTGGCTCCTTAAGGCCATATATATCAAAACATGAAATTTATATTTCTAACTAGCAATGTGGAAAAAAAACAAAAAAAAAAACAGTGCCTGTAATTAAGTTTCTCTCTCTTCATAGAAATGTAAAGGATATAAAAAAAAATCTTATTTGTACCCACGTTTTTCTTTTATGAGGTCAGATTATAATCTTTATTAGGTTTGCAAAGTTTGAGATATATGTCTAGATTTAACAATGCTAGTGGGGTTTGCCAAAGTACTAGATAATGTTTGAAATTAATTTCTCTGTGCTTCATCTGTATTTTCAACAGTTTGTTATAGTTGGCCTTCTTGTCATTAACATCGTCAGGGCTATAATACAAGCGGAGTGCTATTTAACGCTCCTGCTTGACTGTTAACTGCGCTAGAAGTAAACATTTTGTATGTGTCAGGTTGTGCTAGTATCATAAAGTAAACTGTTTTTGCTTGTGAGCTAACCCGATACGTATAAGAAGCCGAACTTAGAATATTGTGCACGCGATAACCTATTCCCGCATAGAAGTTAATGGGGCAAAAAAAGTGGAAAAGCTCCTACTGGTGTGCAAACACAGATATCAATACTCCACATTCCAAGATACATACTATATATATATATATATATATATATATAATTTATTTATATATACAGTATATATTTTTTTTAATTAATTTATTTATATATACAGTATATATATATATATATATATTTTTTTTATTAATTTATTTATATCTACAGTATATATATATATACTTTTTGTTTTATTAATTTATTTATATATACAGTGTATATATACAGGGAGTGCAGAATTATTAGGCAAATGAGTATTTTGACCACATCATCCTCTTTATGCATGTTGTCTTACTCCAAGCTGTATAGGCTCGAAAGCCTACTACCAATTAAGCATATTAGGTGATGTGCATCTCTGTAATGAGAAGGGGTGTGGTCTAATGACATCAACACCCTATATCAGGTGTGCATAATTATTAGGCAACTTCCTTTCCTTTGGCAAAATGGGTCAAAAGAAGGACTTGACAGGCTCAGAAAAGTCAAAAATAGTGAGATATCTTGCAGAGGGATGCAGCACTCTTAAAATTGCAAAGCTTCTGAAGCGTGATCATCGAACAATCAAGCGTTTCATTCAAAATAGTCAACAGGGTCGCAAGAAGCGTGTGGAAAAACCAAGGCGCAAAATAACTGCCCATGAACTGAGAAAAGTCAAGCGTGCAGCTGCCAAGATGCCACTTGCCACCAGTTTGGCCATATTTCAGAGCTGCAACATCACTGGAGTGCCCAAAAGCACAAGGTGTGCAATACTCAGAGACATGGCCAAGGTAAGAAAGGCTGAAAGACGACCACCACTGAACAAGACACACAAGCTGAAACGTCAAGACTGAGCCAAGAAATATCTCAAGACTGATTTTTCTAAGGTTTTATGGACTGATGAAATGAGAGTGAGTCTTGATGGGCCAGATGGATGGGCCCATGGCTGGATTGGTAAAGGGCAGAGAGCTCCAGTCCGACTCAGACGCCAGCAAGGTGGAGGTGGAGTACTGGTTTGGGCTGGTATCATCAAAGATGAGCTTGTGGGGGCTTTTCGGGTTGAGGATGGAGTCAAGCTCAACTCCCAGTCCTACTGCCAGTTTCTGGAAGACACCTTCTTCAAGCAGTGGTACAGGAAGAAGTCTGCATCCTTCAAGAAAAACATGATTTTCATGCAGGACAATGCTCCATCACACGCGTCCAAGTACTCCACAGCGTGGCTGGCAAGAAAGGGTATAAAAGAAGAAAATCTAATGACATGGCCTCCTTGTTCACCTGATCTGAACCCCATTGAGAACCTGTGGTCCATCATCAAATGTGAGATTTACAAGGAGAGAAAACAGTACACCTCTCTGAACAGTGTCTGGGAGGCTGTGGTTGCTGCTGCACGCAATGTTGATAGTGAACAGATCAAAACACTGACAGAATCCATGGATGGCAGGCTTTTGAGTGTCCTTGCAAAGAAAGGTGGCTATATTGGTCACTGATTTGTTTTTGTTTTGTTTTTGAATGTCAGAAATGTATATTTGTGAATTTTGAGATGTTATATTGGTTTCACTGGTAAAAATAAATAATTGAAATGGGTATATATTTTTGTTTTTTGTTAAGTTGCCTAATAATTATGCACAGTAATAGTCACCTGCACACACAGATATCCCCCTAAAATAGCTAAAACTAAAAACAAACTAAAAACTACTTCCAAAAATATTCAGCTTTGATATTAATGAGTTTTTTGGGTTCATTGAGAACATGGTTGTTGTTCAATAATAAAATTAATCCTCAAAAATACAACTTGCCTAATAATTCTGCACTCCCTGTATATATATATATATATATATATATATATATATATATATATATATATATATATGTGTGTGTGTGTGTGTGTGTGTGTGTGTGTGTGTGTGTGTGTGTGTGTGTGTGTGTGTGTGTGTGTGTGTGTGTGTGTGTGAAGTAAGGAAAAGAAGGAGCGCTGTAAGGTCCCAGATGATCAGATGAAGAAAACCCACTTTTACTATATTGATATATATGGTATGATATATATGGTATAATGTATAGTAAATAAACAAATCTGCTTCTTTAATTGTTTATGACCCTAATGTTTTAGTTCTCTCACTAAAGTAAAAAAACAATAAAATTAAATTGTAATTATAAGGAATAATAGGTGTTTAAAAACTGCTGTGAATAGTTATAAGATCATAAAACTATAGATGGTACCGAAGAATATTTTCCATATATGGTATATATTAAACAATGATGAGTGTTGTCATTACTTTTAAAAACCTATTATTCCTTATAATTATAATTGGATTTTATTGTTTTTTTTTACTTTGCGCTTAAGCAATGGCATTAACTTTTAAATAGTAATACGAGCAGAAAACTGGATGCGAGCAAACAGCCACGATAAGCCCCTTATCGCTCACACGTAACTGTTAAAGAGCTCCACTCGTAATCTGACCCTCATTTTGGGGAAATATTTGATATCATGCCTGCAACAAGAAAAAACAATAAATACATATGCAAAACTTGGGAAAAGCTCTGGAAAAATGGTTTGTGTAAAAGTTTGTAAATGTAAAAATATGTGCATGTCTGTGTTGTTATGGTAAAGTAGTCTTGTTGGATAGAACCAAAGGTGCAGCCAAGGACCAGCCATTGGTGTTCTGCAGTGTTCTAAAGACGTGGTAGGGATTTTTCTCCTACACTAAAGCCCAGAATGTTTATTCACCTCGGTTCTTTTTAAAAAAAAAATCTCACGCCGAGATTTCGAGTTTGGCGTTAACAGGGGTGCGGGGCTAAAAAGGCTTTTTTTTCTAATGCTACCTTAAGCCAACGCTGGTATTACAGGTTTTTTTAAACCTAGCGTTAGCCGCAAAAAGGTGATCGTAGAGCAAAATTTAGCTCCACATCTCACCTCAATACCAGCGTTGCTTACGGTAGCGGTAAGTTGGCTAAACGTGCTCGTGCACGATTTCCCCATAGGAAACAATAGGGCTGAGCTGGCTGGAAAAAACCTAACACCTGCAAAAAAGCAGCGTCCAGCTTCTAACACAGCCCCATTGTTTCCTATGGGAAAATAAAAAATATGTCTGCACCTAACACTCTAATCTGCCGCCCCCGCTATCGCTGACACCTACATTATATTATTAACCCCTAATCTGCCACCCCCAATGTCGCCACTACTATAATAAATTTATTAACCCCTAAACCTAAGTCTAAACCTAAGTCTAACCCCCCCTAACTTAAATATAATTTAAATTAAACGAAAATAATTTAACATAATAAAATAAATTAATTCTATTTAAAACTAAATACTTACCAATAAAATAAACCCTAAGCTAGCTACAATATAACTAATAGTTACATTGTAGCTAGCTTACGATTTATATTTATTTTACAGGCATTTTTGTATTTATTTTAACTAGGTACAATAGTTATTAAATAGTTATTAACTATTTAATAACTTCCTAGCTAAAATAAGTACAAAATTACCTGTAAAATAAATTCTAACCTAAGTTACAATTAAACCTAACACTACACTATCATTAAATAAATTACCTAAACTACCTAGAATTAATTACAATTAAATTCAATAAACTAAATTAAAGAGGAAAAAAACACTAAATTACAGAAAATTAAAAAAAATTACAAGAATTTTAAACTAATTACACCTAATCCCCCTAATAAAATAAAAAAGCCCCCCAAAATAATAAAATTTCCCTACCCTATACTAAATTACAAATAGCCCTTAAAAGGGCCTTTTGTGGGGCATTGTCCCAAAGTAATCAGCTCTTTTACCTGAAAAAGAAAAATACAATACACCCCCAACATTAAAACCCACACACCCCTACTCTAAAACCCACCCAATCCCCCCTTAAAAAAACCTAACTCTAACCCCCTGAAGATCTCCCTACCTTGAGCCGTCTTCACCCAGCCGGGCACAAGTGGTCCTCCATATGGCAGAAGACTTCATCCGATCGGGGCAGAAGAGGTCTTCCAGACGGCAGAAGGCTTCATCCAGGCTGCATCTTCTATCTTCATCCTTCCGGAGCGGAGCCATCTTCTATCCAGCCGACGCGGAGCCATCCTCTTCAAACGACGTCCTAACGAAGAATGAAGGTTCCTTTAAGGGACGTCATCCAAGATGGTGTCCCTTGAATTCCGATTGGCTGATAGTATTCTATCAGCCAATCGGAATTAAGGTAGGAAAAATCCTATTGGCTCCGCTCCGCAAGGATGAAGATAGACGATGCAGCCTGAATGAAGCCTTCTGCCGTCTGGAGGACCTCTTCTGCCCAGATCGGATGAAGACTTCTGCCGTATGGATGACTACTTGTGCCCGGCTGGGTGAAGACGGCTCAAGGTAGGGAGATCTTCAGGGGGTTAGTGTTAGTTTTTTTTTAAGGGGGGATTGGGTGGGTTTTAGAGTAGGGGTATGTGGGTGGTGGGTTTTTATGTTGAGGGGGTATTGTATTTTTCTTTTTCAGGTAAAAGAGCTGATTACTTTGGGGCAATGCCCCGCAAAAGGCCGTTTTAAGGGCAATTTGTAATTTAGTATAGGGTAGGGAAATTTTATTATTTTGGGGGGGCTTTTTTATTTTATTAGGGGGATTAGATTAGGTGTAATTAGTTTAAAATTCTTGTAATTCTTTTTTTATTTTCTGTAATTTAGTGTTTGATTGTTTTTGTACTTTAGTTTATTGAATTTAAATGTAATTAATTGTAGGTAGTTTAGGTAATTTATTTAATGATAGTGTAGTGTTAGGTGTAATTGTAACTTAGGTTAGGGTTTATTTTACAGGTAATTTTGTACTTACTTTAGCTAGGTAGTTATTAAATAGTTAATAACTATTTAATAACTATTGTACCTAGTTAAAATAAATACAAAGTTGCCTGTAAAATAAATATAAACCCTAAGCTAGCTACAATGTAACTATTAGTTATATAGTAGCTATCTAATGGTTTATTTTATAGTTAAGTATTTAGTTTTAAATAGGAATAATTTATTTAATTATGTTAAATTATTTTCGTTTAATTTAAATTATATGTAAGTTAGGGGGGGTTAGACTTAGGTTTAGACTTAGGTTTAGGGGTTAATAACTTTAATATAGTAGTGGCAAGGTTGGGGCTGGCAGATTAGGGGTTAATAAATGTAAGTAGGTGTCGGTGATGTTAGGGACGGCAGATTAGGGGTTAATAAAATTTAACTAGTGTTTGCGAGGCGGGAGTGCAGCGGTTTAGGGGTTAATACATTTATTAAAGTGGCGGCGATGTCCAGTCAGCAGATTAGGAGTTAATAATTGTAGGTAGGTGGCGGCGACGTTGGGGGCGGCAGATTAGGGGTTAATAAATATAATGTAGGTGTCGGCGATGTTAGGGGCAGCTGATTAGGGGTTCATAAGTATAATGTAGGTGGCGGCGATGTCCGGTCGGCAGATTAGAGGTTAAATAATTTTATTATAGTGTTTGCAATGTGGGGGGGGGGGCTCGGTTTAGGGGTAAAAAGGTAGTTTATGGGTGTTAGTGTACTTTGTAGCACTTTAGTTAAGATTTTTATGTTCCGGCGTTTGCCCATAAAACTCTTAACTATGGACTTTTAAATGCGGTCGAAGTCTTGACAAAAGAGGGTTTACCGCTCACTTCTTCCAAGACTTGTAATACCAGCGTTAGGCAAATCCCATTAAAAAGATAGGATACGCAACTGACGTAAGGGGATTTGCGGTAGCCTCGAGTCGCGGAAGAAAAGTGAGCTGTGAGCCTCTACCTGTCAGACTCGTAATACCAGCGTTAGAGAAAAAGTAGCGTTGGGACCTCTCAACGCTGCTTTTTAAGGCTAACGCCAAACTCATAATCTCGCCGATTGAATTTTGCAATACAATTAGTGCAAATCTTATATATTATGTTGTATCTCAAATCAACAACAGTGAAGTTTTTATTTTAATGCACAATAACTTATTGACTAATGCTCTTATTTTAAATTAAAATATTGATATGCCCACATATACCTTATGACATGAGCACATAAATTATAAATATGTGGCTACAGGATAGTGTTATTTTAAGTTATATTCTCTTTTGAGCTTATACAATGTTTAATATGGTTTGTACCCTTTTTTTACAGAAAGGGTGGTGGATTCATGGAATAAACTTCCATTTGAGGTGGTAAACACAAAGACTGTAAAGGAATTTAAAAATGCCTGGGACATGCATAAGGCTATCCTAAGGAAAAAGTAACATATAATATGGGTAGACTTGATGGGCCTTTTTAGTTCTTATCTACCGTCAAATTCTATGTTTCTATGTTTCTATGTGGCTACAGGATAGTGTTATTTTAAGTTATATTCCCTTTTGAGCTTGTACAATGTTTAATATGGTTGGCATATTGCTGCTAGCTTTTTGCAATCCCAGGTGGACAGGTTCGCAGAAGCAAACCTTGTCCATCCAGGCTTTATTAAATGGGGTCCATGGTGTATTAGTTGCTAAAGTACATCCCAGTGTATTCTGCCTCCAAATTACTCATATTTCTGAGCTGGACTTTTACTAGTGTGTTGTACAGATTCCAAAACTGAATAATGCATCCACTATTCTCAGAACTAAACCTAACCTCTTCCTAAAATATATATGATGCTGCTAGAGAAGATAGAAAATATAAATAACAATTGTTTAGTCTTTTCAATTGCATCAAAATAGTGGCCATAGTTTACAAAATCCTCTCTCATATCCTTGTATGTATTTTCACTCCATTCCTGCTTTTTATTCATTTGCTTTAGCTTAACCACATAGATGTGCATGCCAAGGCCTAAATGCACAACTCTCCTGCAGTGCAGTTGACAAACTCAGTTTTGTCACCCAAGGGGTTCCCTTCTGAACTGAATTCCTTTCAAATGAGGGGTGTCATGCCCCTGTAAGTTTGCAGGTAATCAGCATAAAAACAGCAATTACCTGCAGCAGCATGGAAAATGCTGTTTAACCTCAGGTGGAGGGGGGCTGTAACAGAGCCTCTATTTCCCTCCCTGTGTGCACTAGAGGGGAGTCTACCCTTTCAAATGAGGAGTCATTTGCTTTTATAAAGTTGCAGGAGATTACTGTAAAAGAGCAAAAACCTGCTGTAGCATTTAAAATGCTGTTTCACCATAGGGGGCTCTAATTGAGCTTCTATTTCCCCTCCTGTTTGGGTTAGAGGAGAAAGTGACCCCTCATTTAAAAGGTCATACCCCCTAGGATGAAGGTGATCACCATTAAATTGCTGGTTGCCTGTCCCATTAGAAACAAAGGGATTAAAGAACCCCTATCTCCCCCTCTGTTTTAATATATGGGTATGAGACCCCTCAAGTGAAAGAGTGCACCCATTGGGAATCAAGGATAAGCTCAGATACGCACAGGTCAGTGGTCATACACAAGGAATTAGTATTTGCATTATATCTGCATGGGCCATGACAGGCAGAGAAATCATAAATTAGCCAGAGGCCACTCAAAATATAAAATGCCAAAAGTTTCTCAAAGTAACAGGATCACTATCCAGAAAATTAAATATTTTAGGACAACGTCAAAATCAGAGACAAAGTCAACTGATGTTGAGTATGCAAAGACAAAGCCAGAGTAACAGGCAGAAGGTTTATAATCAAGATACCTTAGTCAGAAGTTACAGAGAAGTTCATCCACAATCAGCAAGCTAAACTATACACAAGGCAAGTATAGAGCAATATCGTATATTCCTACAAGCCTACAAAAACTATTACATCTTATATTATGTACATAATGCCTAATCACAGCTTGTAAGACATTATGGCATCAAAATTGACACAATAATTGTAAGTCAACATGCAAGTGTTGTACACTACGGCAAGAGGAGGAAAATTAAACTCCACACTGAGGTTAAATGTATAGGATAAATTATTCAAATAATTCCCCTATTGTACTGCACATTCAGATCCTGACATTATTTAGAACAAACCCTTTATATATCTCACAGAAGAACTTAGTATCTTTCTAATGCATTTCATTAGTAAGTACGTCTTTGTATACGTCCTTTTCAATATATTTGTGTAAGAAGAGTATTGCTGAATCCTTTATTGTGTTCTCACATTGAAAAAATAATGGAGAAAAATAAATGAACTAAACTTAGAAGTTTATTTTGTAAATTACATATTTTCAATTATATCTGAGTGTTTATTGTGGCTGAGTTGCTCACAGGTGAAGGTAAAAGTGTAAAGCAATTGTGGGCTAGAATTGTTAAAGTGAATGTAAATTTTGATGCTAAAGTGCCCGGTTTTAAAAAATTTGATTAAAAACAGGGGCACTTTAATTCATCAAAATTTACATTTAACTCCCGTTGTGAAAAAAAACTTACCTTTTACACTTGAAAGCAGCTCCAGCTTCCTCCGGTCGTCACAAGCCATTTCTGATGTCAGAAATGATGGATAAGTCATCCTCCAATCACGGCTTCCCCCCAGGGGAATCAGTGTCTTATTCAATGCTGTGATTGGAGGAAGCCTGATTCCTCATTTTAGACCCAGGAAGAGGCTTTGCAACGGGTGGAGGAAGCTGGAGCTGCTGTCAAGATTAAAAGGTAAGTTTTATTTCACAACACGAGTGAAATGTAAATTTTGATGAATTAAAGTGCCCGTGTTTTTAATTGAATTTTTAAAAGCCAGGCACTTTAGCATCAACATTTACATTCATTTTAAGCAACATATTCTGAGATGCTATTTAAAACAAAAGAAAACTGCTAAGTTGATTATCATTAAATGATAGGCCTAGATTTAGAGTTTTGTCGGTAAGGACCCGCGTAGCTAACGTCGGCTTTTTTCTGGCCACACCATAAAAATAACTCTGGTATTGAGAGTCCACATAAAGGCTGCGTTAGGCTCCAAAAAAGGAGAGTAGAGCATTTTTAACGCAGCTTCAACTCTCGATACCAGAGTTGCTTACGCAAGCGGCCAGCCTCAAAAACGTGCTCGTGCACGATTCCCCCATAGGAAACAATGGGGCTGTTTGAGCTGAAAAAAAACCTAACACCTGCAAAAAAGCGGCGTTCAGCTCCTAACGCAGCCCCATTGTTTGCTATGCGTAAACACTTCCTACGTCTGCACCTAACACTCTAACATGTACCCCGAGTCTAAACACCCCTAACCTTACACTTATTAACCCCTATTCTGCCGCCTCCGCTATCGCTGACCCCTGCATATTATTATTAACCCCTAATCTGCCGCTCCGTAAACCGCCGCTACTTACATTATCCTTATGTACCCCTAATCTGCTGTCCTAACATCGCCAACCCCTATATTATATTTATTAACCCCTAATCTGCCCCCCACAACGTCGCCTCCACCTGCCTACACTTATTAACCCCTAATCTGCCGAGCGGACCTGAGCGCTACTATAATAAAGTTATTAACCCCTAATCCGCCTCACTAACCCTATAATAACGAGTATTAACCTCTAATCTGCCCTCCCTAACATCGCCGACACCTAACTTCAATTATTAACCCCTAATCTGCCGACCGGAGCTCACCGCTATTCTAATAAATGTATTAACCCCTAAAGCTAAGTCTAACCCTAACACTAACACCCCCCTAAGTTAAATATAATTTTAATCTAACGAAATTAATTAACTCTTATTAAATAAATTATTCCTATTTAAAGCTAAATACTTACCTGTAAAATAAATCCTAATATAGCTACAATATAAATTATAATTACATAGTAGCTATTTTAGGATTAATATTTATTTTACAGGCAACTTTGTAATTATTTTAACCAGGTACAATAGCTATTAAATAGTTAAGAACTATTTAATAATTACCTAGTTAAAATAATTACAAAATTACCTGTAAAATAAATCCTAACCTAAGTTACAATTAAACCTAACACTATACTATCATTAAATTAATTAAATAAAATACCTACAATTTCCTACAATTAAACCTAACACTACACTATCAATACATTAATTAAATACAATACCTACAAATAACTACAATGAAATAAACTAACTAAAGTACAAAAAATAAAAAAGAACTAAGTTACAAAAAATAAAAAAATATCTACAAACATAAGAAAAATATTACAACAATTTTAAACTAATTACACCTACTCTAAGCCCCCTAATAAAACAACAAAGCCCCCCAAAATAAAAAATGCCCTACCCTATTCTAAATTACTAAAGTTAAAAGCTCTTTTACCTTACCAGCCCTGAACAGGGCCCTTTGCGGGGCATGCCCCAAGAAGTTCAGCTCTTTTGCCTGTAATAAAAACATACAATACCCCCCCAAACATTACAACCCACCACCCACATACCCCTAATCTAACCCAAACCCCCCTTAAATAAACCTAACACTAAGCCCCTGAAGATCTTCCTACCTTGTCTTCACCATACCAGGTTCACTGATCGGTCCTGAAGAGCTCCTCCGATGTCCTGATCCAAGCCCAAGCGGGGGGCTGAAGATGTCCATGATCCGGTAGAAGTCTTCATCCAAGCGGGGCAGAAGAGGTCTTCCATCCGATTGAAGTCTTCATCCAAGCGGGGCAGAAGAGGTCTTCCATCCGATTGAAGTCTTCATCCAGGCGGCATCTTCTATCGACATCCATCTGGAGCGGAGCGGCAGCATCCTGAAGACCTCCGACGCGGAACATCCATCCTGGCCGACGACTGAACGACGAATGACGGTTCCTTTAAATGACGTCATCCAAGATGGCGTCCCTCGAATTCCGATTGTCTGATAGGATTCTATCAGCCAATCGGAATTAAGGTAGGAATATTCTGATTGGCTGATGGAATCAGCCAATCAGAATCAAGTTCAATCAGATTGGCTAATCCGATCAGCCAATCAGATTGAGCTCTCATTCTATTGGCTGTTCCGATCAGCCAATAGAATGCGAGCTAAATCTGATTGGCTGATTCCATCAGCCAATCAGAATATTCCTACCTTAATTCCGATTGGCTGATAGAATCCTATCAGCCAATCGGAATTCGAGGGACGCCATCTTGGATGACGTCATTTAAAGGAACCGTCATTCGTCGTTCAGTCGTCGGCCAGGATGGATGTTCCGCGTTGGAGGTCTTCCAGATGGATGTCGATAGAAGATGCCGCCTGGATGAAGACTTCAATCGGATGGAAGACCTCTTCTGCCCCGCTTGGATGAAGACTTCTACCGGATCATGGACATCTTCAGCCCCCCGCTTGGGCTTGGATCAGGACATCGGAGGAGCTCTTCTGGACCGATCAGTGAACCTGGTATGGTGAAGACAAGGTAGGAAGATCTTCAGGGGCTTAGTGTTAGGTTTATTTAAGGGGGGTATGTGGGTGGTGGGTTGTAATGTTGGGGGGGGTATTGTATGTTTTTTTTACAGGCAAAAGAGCTGAACTTCTTGGGGCATGCCCCGCAAAGGGCCCTGTTCAGGGCTGGTAAGGTAAAAGAGCTTTTAACTTTAGTAATTTAGAATAGGGTAGGGCATTTTTTATTTTGGGGGGCTTTGTTGTTTTATTAGGGGGCTTAGAGTAGGTGTAATTAGTTTAAAATTGTAATATTTTTCTTATGTTTGTAGATATTTTTTTATTTTTTGTAACTTAGTTCTTTTTTATTTTTTGTACTTTAGTTAGTTTATTTCATTGTAGTTATTTGTAGATATTGTATTTAATTAATGTATTGATAGTGTAGTGTTAGGTTTAATTGTAGGTAATTGTAGGTATTTTATATAATTAATTTAATGATAGTGTAGTGTTAGGTTTAATTGTAACTTAGGTTAGGATTTATTTTACAGGTAATTTTGTAATTATTTTAACTAGGTAACTATTAAATAGTTATTAACTATTTAATAGCTATTGTACCTGGTTAAAATAATTACAAAGTTGCCTGTAAAATAAATATTAATCCTAAAATAGCTACAATGTAATTATAATTTATATTGTAGCTATATTAGGATTTATTTTACAGGTAAGTATTTAGCTTTAAATAGGAATAATTTATTTAATAAGAGTTAATTAATTTCGTTAGATTAAAATTATATTTAACTTAGGGGGGTGTTAGTGTTAGACTTAGCTTTAGGGGTTAATACATTTATTAGAATAGCGGTGAGCTCCGGTCAGCAGATTAGGGGTTAATAATTGAAGTTAGGTGTCGGCGATGTTAGGGAGGGCAGATTAGGGGTTAATACTCGTTATTATAGGGTTAGTGAGGCGGATTAGGGGTTAATAACTTTATTATAGTAGCGCTCAGGTCCGCTCGGCAGATTAGGGGTTAATAAATATAATATAGGGGTCGGCGGTGTTAGGGGCAGCAGATTAGGGGTACATAAGGATAACGTAGGTGGCGGCGCTTTGCGGTCGGCAGATTAGGGGTTAATAAGTGTAGGTAGGTGGCGGCGACGTTGTGGGGGGCAGGTTAGGGGTTACTAAATATAATATAGGGGTCGGCGGTGTTAGGGGCAGCAGATTAGGGGTACATAAGGATAACGTAGTTGGCGGTCGGCAGATTAGGGGTTAAAAAATTTTAATCGAGTGGCGGCGATGTGGGGGGACCTCGGTTTAGAGGTACATAGGTAGTTTATGGGTGTTAATGTACTTTAGAGTACAGTAGTTAAGAGCTTTATGAACCGGCGTTAGCCCAGAAAGCTCTTAACTACTGACTTTTTTCCTGCGGCTGGAGTTTCGTCGTTAGAGTTCTAACGCTCACTTCAGCCACGACTCTAAATACCAGAGTTAGAAAAATCCCATTGAAAAGATAGGATACGCAATTTACGTAAGGGGATCTGCGGTATGGAAAAGTCGCGGCTGAAAAGTGAGCGTTAGACCCTTTTTTGAGTGACTCCAAATACCAGTGTTAGCCTAAAACCAGCGTTAGGAGCCTCTAACGCAGGTTTTCACGGCTAACGCCAAACTCCAAATCTAGGCCATAAAGTGGTAAGGTTTTGCTTAACACCTAACAACATTTTTGTGCACTTGTAAAATGTAATTAGTAATATTTAGTGAAAGTGGAAACCTATATTACTTTACAACAGCTACTTTTGTAAACACTTGTAGGCTCTCAGTTAACACCAATTATGGAATCTCCCCACATATAGCTAGATCAGTTATGCCAAACATTACACACTCTAATAAATAAGAGCAGGCAATATTTGCATCAAAATGTCCCTTTAAGTCTGGAGATAAAAATATACATTCATAGAATAACACTTCACGATAATAAGTTAACTTGTTTAGATAAAGCCACTGCAATAAAGCTACCTTATGGTTACAGACATGTCCCAATATTTTGAGAGAAGTACATGTCTAAAGTAGTTTCCAAATTAATTTGTTTGAAAAATGTATTAATATTTTAAATTTCAGCATAATCTTCCTTTTCACTATTTTGCTTATGTTGCCCTCCATGTCGTAAATGATCTGCATCTGATTTAAGCGGCTGAACACTAAAATGACACAATAAATTGGACCTGCAGCTGTCAGTTGCTTCTGTCTGCTTGCTGCAAGACATACAAGTAAATAACAAGCACACAGAATATGCCTCAGGATTAGAAGACTTGTTTACATAAATGATGACAGATGCAGTAAATACATTGACACTTAATTGGCAACATTGTGTTTTTGCCCTTTGAAAAGTACATCATTCCAAGAAAAAAGTTCACCATGTAAATGTAATTTTATCTCTAAAAAAAAATTAAAGAAATGGAAAAGTTACATTTAATTCCAGAGTTGATACCAGTGTTATTTTAAACATCTATTAATCACCCTCTTTATCTATCTCTGTCTTAAAAACACAAACTTTCTCTCAAATTATATGTGAGGAATAAAATTACTGCATTTTTTAGGGTTGATAGCACTATTTTTCTGATATCGAGTTTTTCTGCGTTCGTTTGCATGCAAGTTAAATTGGGCTCATATTACAAGATGAAAGTAATCGCGATTGCTTAAGTGTAATTGAAGTTAACGCTTGTCGAGTTAGCGCGTCCTCAGAGCTGTGGTTAACTGTTTTGCAAAACAAAAAAGTGTCACAAAACATATCAAGAATACATTTCACAATACCGTTAAACTGATGATAACACTATCTAATAAAAATTATTACAAAAAATATTGCACAAAAATGTTAGCAGGTCTCAAAGACATTAGCTCTCAGGTGTTAGGGAAAAAAAGGCAAAGGGCTTTAACCTAGAGATACCTACATATACATCTCTAAAGATGTATATGGATATATATATATATATATATATATATATATATATATATATATATAAAATCAATATCATTCCATTCCTCCAGAATAGAACACTGCACTCACCGGATTTTGTAGTAATAAAACATCACTTTTATTCAAGTATTAAGTTAAAACAGCATATCCCCAAATGTTTCGGTACCTACTGGCACCTTCTTCACTGGGACATCAAGTGCAAAAAAAGTGTAATGACCAATTACCTACCCCTCACCTCTATGTATACCCATAGTGCTCTTTAGCAGCCGGTCAGAAGAACCAATGAATCAGGACTTACTTAAGGGCTATGTCACTTCCTTTTAACAAACCCATGGCAAATTAACAAGATCTCTTAATCCGTATTACACATCATTTATAACAAGCTCAAAAATAAAAATACAAGCAAGACTCCTTTTAGTAAGTTGCTCGATCGTACAAGCTGTGTGATCCATAGCCTGCACAGAGGTAAGACCGCCCCTTCAAAGCAACAACCGCATGGCTAATTATACTAGCCAATAGAAGTGTGTTACGTGTCAAACACATCACCAACACATTAGCAGTTTCTTCCACTGTCTCATACGATCGTAACAAAACAACCTAGCCTAATGTTATATACATACTATGCTATAGTTAAAATAAAAAGTATCATGATATATTTAGAACATAATGGACCATTAAAGAATAATAATAGCAACATGTTTCAAGAAGTATGGTAGAAATCCATGGCTTTGTTTGAATAACAGGCAATATGGGAATTTATCAGTCCAGATGGGATATTCTTTAACACAGTCCAGATATATACTGTAATTTATTAATCAGTGTTGGGCTAGCAACTTTCCAAGGTTGATACGATGCAACCTAGACCGACCAGTCATAGAGGCATCAGTTGCCCAACAATACACTGTAATCCAGTTGGGTATTTAGTCCCCTTGGAGTCACCGTATTCAATCGGTATATCCACTGTGTTTCAGTCTGCGGTAGTTTTCTGTGTCTATCACCTCCTCTCTTTAAAGGAGGCACATGATCTATCAGCATAGTTCCTAAACTGGCAGCCATAAACCAGGAAACATGGACAGGATAGTGTGCAAATCACAAACTAACTCATACAGGATTATCTGTGTTGTATCTTTTATTTCTTCCCAGTATAGGGATGGTGGAATATTGGCCCAGTTAGCATACTATTGCAGGTGATGCAATCCCCACTTTTATAACAAGTTCCTTTCTGGTAACATTTCACCGGATCATTATGGGCAAGCAGATCCCTTAGATCAGGTGCCATCTTGTACACCACTCTAGGAGCCTCCATCTGAGTGAAAGGTAAAGACTTGTTAGATTTCACAATGTTCCAATTTTCCTTGATGGACCTTCTATTACACTGTGCAAAGGTGAATATGTGGTTATAAGGTTTCCTTTCTCAGTGGTCATTTTAGCATGTGGTATTCTGTTGAGTAGTGATACTTGTTGTTTGTCAATAAACTGACTGTGTACCTTTTGAATATGATTGTTACTGTAGCCCCTCTGTTTTAATTTGGCGATCATATTGTCTTTCTGTAGTTTTCTGGTAGTATCAAACGTATCATTACGTGCCACTCTCATAAGCTGAGATGACACTCCTTTTCTGATGTTTTGGATGGAAACTTTGTGCAGATACATTTGTTATCTGTAGACTTAGTATATAATGTTGCAAAACTTACTATTGCCTCTTTCTCATATTTACAGATATTCAAATCCAAAAATAGAATCATGACCCTATCAAACTCAAACTTGAATCTAATAGGGGAATCAGTATTGTTCAACATTTATATCCATATTTGTAGGGAATCTACAGATCCCCTCCAAACTAGGAACACATCATCAATATATCTGACATAGAATTTGATATCAGATATAGATAATGTCTTCATAATATATGTCTGGTACCATAACATGTAAAGGTTGGCATAGGCAGCACCATATTTGAACCCATTGCGATTCCAGCTATTTGAAGAAAAAAGTAATTCTCAAATTTAAAGTAGTTCTTTTCAAAGCAGAATGTTAGTAGTTCTAATAGAAATTCAATGGGTGGCCCTGCATATGCCAATGAGGTACTCAAGATGGATCTGACAGGCTGCACACCCTCAGAATGAGGAATTGCGGTGTACAGACTGTAAACATCCATCGTGACCAGTAAGTCATCATGTTGCAACCAAGTGATCTCAAGTAACCGTCTAATTAAAGTAGCAGAATCCAATAGGTGAGAAAATGATTCTTTAACAACAGGCTGTAAATGGGGATCAATAATCTCAACCACATGTGAGCAAAGAGACCCCCTGGCAGATACAATAGGTCTGCCAGGAGGATTCTCTAGAGATTTGTGCACCTTCGGTAACAAATATAATACTGGTGTCACTGGATTATTATTATTATTATTATCGGTTATTTGTAGAGCACCAACAGATTCCGCAGCACTATAAACAAACGGGGAGTACAAAAGAACAATTATAGGGATCAAATGGGTAGAGGGCCCTGCCAAGAGTTGCACTGTTGTAGTCAGCTCTTAAGAAGGTGATCTACAAACAGCTGGAATCTTAGACTTACATGCTAAGGGGGTTCAGGGGATAGCAATGGAGGAGTGGAACTGGTATAAAGTAAGGTTAGCATAGGTTGGATGCATCCCTGAACAGTAGAGTCTTTAGGGAGTGATTGAAGCTTTCAAAACTAAGGGAGAGTCTTGTGGGGCGAGGCAAAGAGTTCCACAAGATGGGAGCCAGTCTGGAAAAGTCCTTTAAATGGGAGTGCGATAAGGTAACCAGAGAGGAGGAGAGTAGGAGGTCATGAGTAGAGCGAAGGGGACAGGAGGGACAGTACCTGGAGACAAGGGCCTCTAGTTATCAATCTGTCAACCGCAAATACGCTGCAATTCCGTAGCGTATTTGTGGCGAGGCTGATTCGCCTTAGTTATCAAGCCCTACTGCCCGGCAAAAGTAGAATTTAGTGACGTAAGCTTCGATTCACAGGACTCAGTCCGACACAGATCGATGCTTATGTCACTCCAGATGTTCCGAACGCAAGTTCGGCACAATCTCACTACTTTTGGTAGTTATCAAACTACTAGCAGGTACGCTCGCCACTATTCCGGGCCAGCATACCTGGATTTCCTTTAAATGACGTCATCCAAGATGGCGTCCCTCGAATTCCGATTGGCTGATAGGATTCTATCAGCCAATCGGAATTAAGGTAGGAAAAATCTGATTGGCTGATGTAATCAACCAATCAGATTGAAGTTCAATCCGATTGGCTGATCCATTTGTTATCTGTAGGCTTAGTATATAATGTTGCAAAACTTACTATTGCCTCTTTCTCATATTTACAGATATTCAAATCCAAAAATAGAATCATGACCCTATCAAACTCAAACTTGAATCTAATAGGGGAATCAGTATTGTTCAAAATTTATATCCATATTTGTAGGGAATCTACAGATCCCCTCCAGACTAGGAACACATCATCAATATATCTGATGTAGAATTTGATATCAGATATAGATAATGTCTTCATAATATATGTCTGGTACCATAACATGTAAAGGTTGGCATAGGCAGCGCCATATTTGAACCCATTGCGATTCCAGCTATTTGAAGAAAAAAGTCATTTTCAAATTTAAAGTAGTTCTTTTCGAAGCAGAATGTTAGTAGTTCTAATAGAAATTCAATGTGTGGCCCTGCATATGCCAACGAGGTACCCAATATGGATCTGACAGGCTGCACACCCTCAGAATGAGGAATTGCGGTGTACAGACTGTCAACATCCATCGTGACCAGTAAGTCATCATGTTGCAACCAAGTGATCTCAAGTAACCGTCTAATTAAAGTAGCAGAATCCAATAGGTGAGAAAATGATTCTTTAACAACAGGCTGCAAATGGAGATCAATAATCTCAACCACATGTGAGCAAAGAGACCCCCTGGCAGATACAATAGGTCTGCAACCTACATTATACATATTAACCCCTAATCTGCCGCCCCCTACACTGCCGCAACTAAATAAAGTTCTTCCCCCCTAAACCGCTGCTCCCGGACCCCGCCGCAACTATAATAAATATGTTAACCCCTAAACCGCCGCTCCCGGACCCCGCCGCCACCTACATAATACCTATTAACCCCTATCCTGCCCCCCTATACCGCCGCCACCTATAATACATTTATTAACCCCTATCCTGCCCCCCCTATACCGCCACCACCTATAATAAATGTATTAACCCCTATCCTGCCCCCCCTACACCGCTGCCACTATAATAAAATTATTAACCCCTAAACCTAAATCTAACACTAACCCTAACACCCCCTAACTTAAATATTAATTAAATAAATCTAAATAATATTACTCTTATTAACTAAATTATTCCTATTTAAAACTAAATACTTACCTATAAAATAAACCCTAAGATAGCTACAATGTAATTACATTGTAGCTATCTTAGGATTTATATTTATTTTTACAAGCAAGTTTGTATTTATTTTAACTAGGTACAATTGTTATTAAATAGTTATTAACTATTTAATAACTACCTAGCTAAAAGAAATACAAAATTACCTGTAAAATAAATCCTAAACTAAGTTACAATTAAACCTAACACTACACTATCATTAAATTAATTAAATAAATTAGCTACCAATACCTACAATTAAATACAATTAAATAAACTAAACTAAATTACAAAAAAACACTAAATTACAGAAAATAAAAAAATATTACAAGAATTTTAAACTAATTACACCTAATCTAAGCCCCCTAATAAAATTAAAAAAAAATAATAATAAAAGTCCCTACCATATTCTACATTACCAAGTAACCAGCTCTTTTACCAGCCCTTAAAAGGGCTTTTTTTGGGGCATTGCCCCAAAGTAATCAGCTCTATTGCCTGTAAAAAAAAATACAATCCCCCCAACATTAAAACCCACCACCCACATACCCCTACTCTAACCCATCCAAACCCCCCTTAAATAAACCTCACACTACCCCCCTGAAGATCTGCCTACCTTGAGTCGTCTTCACCCAGCCGGGCCGAAGTCTTCATCCGATGGGACAGAAGAGGACATCCAGATCAGCAGAAGTCTTCATCCTATCCGGGCAGAAGAGGACATCCGGACCGGCAGACATCTTCATCCAAGCGGCATCTTCTATCTTCATCCATCCAATGAGGAGTGGCTCCATCTTCAAGACCTCCGGCGCGGAACATCCTTCCTGCACGACGACTACCCGACAAATGGCTGGTCCTTTAAATGACGTTATCCAAGATGGCATCCCTCGAATTCCGATTGGCTGATAGGATTCTATCAGCCAATCAGAATTAAGGTAGAAAAAATCTGATTGGCTGATGTAATCAGCCAAACAGATTGAAGTTCAATCCGATTGGCTGATCCAATGAGCCAATCGGATTGAACTTCAATCTGATTGCAAAATGTAGTATCCCCAGGAGAGGGAAAAAAAGGCGCGCTAATTAGTGGGCAAAAGATAAAACACTAATAACAAACATAAACAGTACAAATGAACAAATATGGATAAATTTGTGTTACCAAAATAGCTTAGTCCCTTATCGAGTGTATCTTACTCGGCAAATGGCTATAAAGCCACAAAAGGTGAAAGTCCGTTGATGGATGATTGTGTTTGCTTGTTGCTTGATGCAGGCAGCTCCTCTTGTTCCCAGAGAGCAGGGATGTTGCTGTTTAAAAAAGAAGAAAGAGAATGCAGCGCATAGTGTGATATTGTTTCAATATGATGTGATACAAGTGTAGACAGGTAATGCGCTTACCAAAAGATGTGGTACTGTGCTGTGACCAGTACAATCTCGCCTGCTAGCACTTAATACAGTGGCTAGTACACTGCCAGACTGGATCCTTCCTGGAGTGCACCCTTCTTGCTGTAAAAGACGGCTACCAAGGGATCTTTAGTGTGGCTGTGAATAAATCCTCGTTTTGCAACTTGAGAAAACTTGTTCAAAATTGTTGCATAAATAAGTGTAAACAACTTCCAGTATTAAAAGATTTAAAAGGCTTTATTATAACGCGTTTCTCAACCACCAAGGGTCGTTTCATCAGATATCAAAGCGCTTTTGATGAAGATGTCTGCCGGTCCGGATGTCCTCTTCTGCCCGGATAGGATGAAGACTTCTGCCGGTCTGAATGTCCTCTTCTGCCCCATCGGATGAAGACTTGGGCCCGGCTAGGTGAAGACGACTCAAGGTAGGGAGATCTTCAGGGGGGTAGTGTTAGGTTTATTTAAGGGGGGTTTGGGTGGGTTAGAGTAGGGGTATGTGGGTGGTGGGTTTTAATGTTGGGGGGGGTTGTATTTTTTTTTACAGGAAAAATTGCTGATTACTTTGGGGCAATGCCCCGCAAAAAACCCTTTTAAGGGCTGGTAAAAGAGCTGGTTACTTGGTAATGTAGAATAGGGTAGGGACTTTTATTATTTTTTTTTTATTATTTTATTAGGGGGCTTAGATTAGGTGTAATTAGTTTAAAATTCTTGTAATATTTTTTTATTTTCTGAAATTTAGTGTTTGTTTTTTTTGTAATTTAGTTTAGTTTATTTAATTGTATTTAATTGTAGGTATTGGTAGCTAATTTATTTAATTAATTTAATGATAGTGTAGTGTTAGGTTTAATTGTAACTTAGGTTAGGATTTATTTTACAGGTAATTTTGTATTTCTTTTAGCTAGGTATTTATTAAATAGTTAATAACTATTTAATAACTATTGTACCTAGTTAAAATAAATACAAAGTTGCCTGTAAAATAAATATAAATCCTAAGATAGCTACAATGTAATTATTAATTACATTGTAGCTATCTTAGGGTTTATTTTACAGGTAAGTATTTAGTTTTAAATTGGAATAATTTATTTAATGATAGTGTAGTGTTAGGTGTAATTGTAACTTAGGTTACTTTTTAGTTTACAGGTAATTTTGTATTTATTTTAGCTAGGTAGCTGTTAAATAGTTATTAACTATTTAATAGCTATTGTACCTAGTTAAGATTTATACAAGCTTGCCTGTAAAATAAAAATAAATCCTAAATAGTTACAATGTAATTATTAGTTATATTGTAGCTATATTAGGGTTTATTTTATAGGTAAGTATTTAGTTTTAAATAGGAATAATTTAGTTAATAAGAGTAATATTATTTAGATTTATTTAATTAATATTTAAGTTAGGGGGGTGTTAGGGTTAGTGTTAGACTTAGGTTTAGGGGTTAATAATTTTATTATAGTGGCGGCGGTGTAGGGGGGGGCAGGATAGGGGTTAATACATTTATTATAGGTAGCGGCGGTATAGGGGGGCAGGATAGGGGTTAATAGGTATTATGTAGGTGGCGGCGGGTCCGGGAGTGGCGGTTTAGGGATTAACATATTAATTATAGTTGCGGCGGGGTCTTGGAGTGGCGGTTTAGGGTTAGCATATTTTTTATAGTTGCGGCGGGGTCTAGGAGTGGCGGTTTAGGGGTTAACATATTTATTATTAGGGGTTAATAACTTTATTTAGTTGCGGGGGGCACCGGTATAGGGGGTAGAACAGTATAGTATAGTGTGAATGCTTAGTGACAGGGGTATCAATGAGATTGATGAGTGATAACTATCACAGTCCGCTGCTCATCGCCCAGTACTTGGTGCGCAGCTTTTTGACAGATTTATTGATAACTTTGGCGAGCGTATTCAGGTCCGCAGCGGCTATGTGAGGCGAGCTTAGGCAAGCGTATTGGAGCCGGCGAAGGCAGGTAAGTATGGAGCTTCATAACTAGAGGCCAAGGTCTGAGATATAGGGGGAGCAGTGCAGTTGAGGGCTTTGTATGTCAGAGTGAGAATTTTGTGTTTGATCCTAAAGGCAAGAGGAAGCCAGTGAAGAGATTAGCAGAGAGGTGCAGCAGATGAAGACCGACGTGTAAGGAAGATGAGTCTGGCAGAGGCATTCATTATGGATTGTAAAGGAGTTAGGCGGCAGGTTGGGAGACCACAGAGGACAGAGTTGCAGTAATCAAGGCGGGAAAGAATCAGAGAGTGGATTAAAATATTAGTTGTGTCTTGTGTAAGGAAGTGTCTAATTTTAGAGATATTATTAAGGTGGAAGTGGCAGGCTTTAGCCAAGGACTGAATGTAAGGAGTGAAAGAAAGATCTGAGTCAAATGTGACCCCGAGACATCGGGCATGTGGGGTAGGTGTAATGATGGAGTTGTTGACAGTTATAGAGAGATTGGGGGTGGAGATTTTTGAAGAAGGGGGGAAAATAAGGATCTCAGTTTTGGAGAGATTTAGCTTGAGGTAGGGAGAGGACATCCAGGAAGAGATTTGAGAAATACAGTTAGTGACACGGGTTAGCAAGGAAGGAGATAGGTCTGGTGCAGAGAAGTAGATTTGGGTGTCTTCGGCATACAAATGATATTGGAAACCGTGGGAATTTATTAGGGAACCTAGTGATGACGTGTAGATTGAGAAGAGAAGGGGACCGAGGACAGAGCCTTGCGGTACTCCGACAGAAAGTGGTGACGGGGCAGAGGAGGCCCCAGAGAAGGCTACATTAAAGGTACGGTTTGACAGGTAGGAAGAGAGCCACGAAAGTGCTGTGTCACAGATGCCAAAGGATTGGAGGGTTTGGAGCAAAAGAGGGTGGTCAACAGTGTCAAAGGCTGCGGACAGATCAAGGAGGATAAGCAGAGAGAAGTGGCCTTTTGATTTTGCTGTAAGTGGGTCATAGGTAACCTTAACAATAGCTGTCTCTGTGGAGTAATGGGGACGAAATCCAGATTTCAGTGTGTCAAGTAGGGAGTTTAACGGAAGGAAATGGGATAGGTGTGCATATACTAGTTTTTCAAGAAGCTTTGAGGCAAGAGGGAGGAGGGAAATAGGGCGGTAGTTGGATGGGGAGGTAGGATCAAGGGAAGGTTTTTTGAGGATAGGTGTAACCAGTGCATGTTTCAGCAATGAGGGAAATATACCGGTGCTGAGGGAGAGGTTGAAAATGTGTGTTAGTATAGGGGTAAGGGTAGCAGAGAGGGAGGGGAATAGCTGTGAGGGGATAGGGTCAAGGGGACAGGTAGTGAGGTGAGAGCGCAGTATAAGTGCCGAAACTTCTTCCTCAGTAACAGTGGAGAATGAGCTAAGTTTCAGGTTATGTGGGTTGTGATTGAGTGAGAGCATTTGAGGGGGTGAAAGAATGGAATTATGTTGAGAGCTGATTTAATTTATGATGGAGTCAATTTTGTTATTGAAGTAGCTGGAAAAGTCTTGAGCTGACAGAGAAGTTGTATTAGTAGGTGGGGGAGGGCAGAGGAGAGTATTGAAAGTGGAGAACAGACTTTTTGGGTTTGAAGAAAGATTAGAGATAAGATTAGAGAAGTAGTGTTGCTTATGGAGATTAAGGGCAGAGTAGTAGGAGTTCAAGATGAATTTGTAATGAAGAAAATCAGCTGAACTACGAGATTTTCTCCAGTGCCGTTCTGCAGTACAGGAAAATCTGCGTAGGTACCATGTCAGAGGAGTATGCCAAGGCTGAGGATGAGTGTGTGATTTCCGAGCAATGGTAAGAGGGGCGAGATTGTCAAGGATGAATTATAGTGGCCGATTGTTTAGGGCAGGAAAAGGAGGAGACGGATGAGAGGAGTGGTTTGAGGGAATTAGCAAGCTGTTGCTGATCTAAAGATATTATGCTTCTGCGAAGTTTGGTGTGAGGAGTAGAAGGAGGGAGAGTTGACAGACCTAAAGAGGAAGTGAGTTGCAGAAGTTGTTTTGCAGATGAGGCAGTGGGATTGTCAATGGGGATGTTGAAGTCGCCAAGAATGAGGGCAGGGGTGTCTGAGGAAAGGAAATTAGGTAGCCAGGCAGACAAGTGATCTAGAAATTAAGTTGAGGAGCCAGGGGGTCGGTATACGACTGCAACACGTACAGAGAGAGGGGAGAATAAGCTAATCATGTGGGTTTCGAATGAGGGAAATGTGAGGGAACAGATGGGATGTATTTGTTGAAAGGTGCAACGAGAGGAAAGTAAAATACCTACACCGCCTCCTTGTCTATTACCAGACCTAGGAATGTGGCTGAAGTGGAGACCCCCATGTGACAGAGCAGCAGTGGATGCTGTGTCTAGGGGAGAAAGCCAGGTTTCTGTTAGGGCCAGAAGGTTGAGGGAGCGGGAGATGAAGAAGTCATGAAAAGAAGTGAGCTTGTTGCAAACAGAGCAAGAGTTCCAGAGTGCGCAAGTGAAAGGGGTAATGGCTTTTGATGCAAGAGGAATGTGAGTAAGGTTTGCAGAGTTTTGTTTTCTGAGTCTATGGGATGGTACACATGGATGTGCACGGCTAGGCAGTGGTTGCGGACCAGAATTAGGGGAGATGTCACCAGCAGTAAGTAAAAGCAAGAGGGAGAGTGACATGATATGAGATACAGATTTGCAGTAGTGAGACTGCTTTTGAGACGAGCTGCAGGGGGGAGAGAGTGTTTATGAATAGGTAAAGTTCATGATTACAAAAGTAAGGTGAGTTTAAGAGAGATGGGCTAATGAACAGTGCAGGTAATTGAATAATGTAGTTTGTTGTAGAGACAAGAGGTAGCAAAAAGGAATATGACTATATTGAGCATTATTACAAATTTGGAAACCAGTTAAACACATAAGACACAGAATTACAGTAGCAATTGCATAAGGAAACAAAAAGGTATATGAAACATAATATTACAGAAGTACTTGCCTTGTGTCTTGCCCCTTGCCCAATCCTTGTTCAACTCTTGTATAATTCTAATGTTAATGACTCACTTATAAAATGTTCACTTTAAAAATGTGAACATATGCTGTTATAGCAATGCACAGGCCAGTGCAATGCACATATCTAACACTCATGTAGTTTTGTTCATTGTCACTAATCACTCCCGCTTCAAGACCACACTTCAATATCAAACTCAACATCTTTTGAAAAGTTATATACAGTATATATACAGTTTGTTATATACAGTAGTATCTGCCAGTTGTCTATAAGCTTCCCTCCTATAGTCATGATAATTCTGTATGACTATAGAGTCGCCCTTATCGGCAGCCTGTATGATAATAGTTTTATAATCCATAAATACTTGTAAGGCTAGTCTTTCATCTTTACTGAGATTAGAAAAGTGTGTTGTAGTTTGGGCTTGCTCACAGTCATTGGTAAGCATTTGAATGAAGCTCCATAGGGAGGGGTGGGTATTAGGAGGTTCAAAACAAGAGGGAGACTTGAAGGTGCTTGATGTTGTCTGTTCCTTGTCATCAAAAAATCCTTTCATTTGAGCTGCCTTTGTAGCTTATATGTCTACATTGACCTGAAACTTTTGGGGTAGGGACAAAGGACAGATCCCTATACAGCACCTTCAATTTACTCTCACTCAAAACATGTTCACTCAGGTTATATACAATATTCTCTTGCATTAGTTTTTTTTTTTTTCTTTGAAACCTCTACTTCTGATGTGACACATCTGTTGTTTTTTCATGCAGTTGGCATAGGGGGTTTCACTGCTGAACGTGTAGATATTCCACGTAAAGGGCCACCAATATTAGAATTTTATGTCTAATTAGTATTGTCCCCTACTGAGGTCTCCCCACCACTACTATCATTTGTTATTTCTACCTCTGAGCTGTCTTCTGCATCTACACTGATATTGTGAATCTTCCTTCCCATACAGCAATTTATATAGCCATTTTTCATGATAGTCTGTCTCTACAGTCACCAACTTACTGTTTTTAAAATTCAATAGGTCATTTTTATATTTGGCAAGTTGTGTCTCTAGTTTTCTAACCCAGTTTTCACTGGTATCTTCAACTAATATGTGAGAGCTAGCTTGTTAAACCTGTGCACTCTCTTTTTTAACCATTAAACATAACCTATTTGTTTCCTCAATTACTAAGAGGATGAGCTCATAGGAGTACTTGTTTAATATAGAGCACCATTTTCTACAAAATTCTGGATTTTTTTTTTTTTTTTTTTTGTAATTCTTTTTATTGAGATTCGTTAACAGGCAAACAAGGCATACATGTCAATAGAAGTTTTACAGATAGGTACGTTCCACAAATACAATCAATACTTACTAGATTGCCTAGTTAAAGTGTGATTACATGTTGTAGCAATCATAAATTAGATAGTACATTTAATGCCAGTTACGTTCTGTGCCCTCAAAATGATCTAGAAGGCCACTCATGGACCCTTATGACACTCAAAACAGAACCAAAGAAGGTAGCATCTGAAAGTATGGAGACCACTTTTGGATCCCCTGAGGAGAATCTCCATTTTCTGAATTTTTAGGGTTCAAATCTACAAAATAAACTTAACCTGAAAAACTTTGATAAAACCCGTGACTTAGTAAAGGATCAGGGCCACTCTTGTGCCCATTGAGGGAAGGTCTATGGTCTGCAGTACTATTAGAGCAGAAATATAATTAGGAATGAGAGTAATCATCTGCTAGAGGTATAGAGATTCCAATATGGACCTGCAGGAGGGATGTCCCTTTTAGAATCTGCATTAACATTTACTATTGTTTAGAGGCTATATTATCCCTCCAAAACATTCAACTATTCTATGGCCAAATAAACAATTTCGTGTTATAAATACCAACAAGGTCTAGGTATCATGGCTAGGGTGACTCTTAAATAGTGCATGCATGTAAAACAATCATATACACAGCATAATGTCAAAGGAACAAGATGCAGATAAAGCATTAACATAACCTGCCTCTGACTTTGTTATTTAAACAATTTTAAATTGGAACAAGTTAAAGCTATCTATATATACATATAAAAAATGCTAGAAAGGCAATTGCACAAATGTAGGATGAGAGAAATCTGCCCCACTTAGGAAAAATACAATAAGGAGCACAGGTGAAATTACATCCCATCATCCCCCATACTAGCAATATCAATCCTAGGAGCCCCCTAAAGAGCTAACTGGTTATATGAGCTGCAAATATCAATTTTGAACTCTGTGAGCAGAATAACAATATTGTCCGGCAGAGCCTCATGAGTTAAGGTGTAAGCAGTGATTGCAATGTTTGCATCTCAAACAGGCTAGGGATCCTCTAAATCTAATAAATCATATAGCCATTTAAAAGTCTCATAGGATAAACATAAACAGGTTGCTTACGGACAGGACACAGAACTAAACTTCTCAACCGACTCCTGCTCTTTGAAAGGTCCATGAGTCAAAAGCTCTTCTCCTGTATTGGGGGTTACCAGATACCGAAAGTTCTGTGCGCACAGATGCATCGTCTAGCGGCTCCTTTTGCCAAAAATTTCTGACTGTCTGCGCTTCTAGGCCAGCCATTGGGGACACCGGGTCTCTGATGAATAGATCTCTCACCTCTTTGC
The DNA here is from genome assembly GCF_027579735.1 of Bombina bombina. Lineage (NCBI taxonomy): Eukaryota > Metazoa > Chordata > Amphibia > Anura > Bombinatoridae > Bombina > Bombina bombina. The sequence goes on along the minus strand of NC_069500.1, from coordinate 227,146,119 downwards.
TCCTCCAGAAAGAGGGTAAGATTGTATTCCGTCTTATATCGTTGGTAGGTAAGGATCGCCACTCCATCTGCAGGCTGCACTCCTCATATATGCACAGCTGCTGGTCTGTGAGCGGCTCCATTAGCGTTATTGCGGCTGCAGGTTTGCAAAATTCTGGATTTGATCTACCTATAGTGGGTATATTCCTTATACGGAACCCCCTAAGAATCTAATTATTCCTGTGATAACTAGTGATCTAGCTCCCTTTTTTAAAAATGTTATAATTTGTGATAAACATCTAAGGGTGCCTCATCTCTCAGCTCATGAAGATCTGCCACCACACTTATACGTTCAGCGTCTTCTTCTGTGAACATAAATGAATCCTTATTAACTGAATCATCATAATCTGTAGTGGCCCACTGTTGTGAGATTCCTAACATCTCCATGTCGGTTTATTAATCCCACAGATGTAATAAGTGTAGAAGTAAGTAATAGTTAAGTGTTTCCTGTGATATCCAGTTTCAGTCCAGCAAGTACCAAAATAATCCTGTCTTCAATAAAAGCAAAGCACATGAGATGAAGATAGTAAGCAATTAGTTTTTCACTACTTTCTTAACAGTCCGAAATTTTCCATTCTTTTAAACATATATTTTTTTTCAATTCTTCAGTTGTGGGGTGCAATCTGTAAATTCATATGAACCACTTGTAAGCAAATGCACTCACCAATCCAAGCATTCAGTACCGGGGTGCTGTGTAAAACGTTGTATAATCAATATCACTCCATCCTTCCAGAATAGAACACTGCACTCACCGGATTTTATAGTAATAAAACGTAAATTTTATTCAAGTATCAAGTTAGAACAGCATATTCCCAAACTTTTCGGTACCTACTGGAACCTTGTTCACTGGGACATATTCAACCTATTGAATCCAGGGGGTTTCTTTACTCACATGTGGCTGAGTTCATTGATCACCATTTACAGCCTGTCGTTAAAAAATCCTTTCCTCACCTATTGGATTCTGCTACTTTAATTTAACGGCTACTGGAGATCACTTGGTTTCAACATGATGACTTTCTGGTCACAATGGATGTTGACAGCCTGTACACTGTGATTCCTCATTCTGAGGGTGTGCAGGCTGTCATATCCATCTTGAGTACCTCGTTGGCATATGCGGGGCCACCCATTGAATTTCTATTAGAACTACTAACATTCTGCTTAAAAAAATGAACTACTTTAAATTTGAGAATTACTTTTGTCTTCAAATAGCTAGAACCGCAATGGGTCCAAATATGCTCCTGCATATGCCAACCTTTACAAGTTATGGTACCAGACATATATTATGAAGACATTATCTGTATCTAATATCAAATTCTACGTCAGATATATTGATGACGTGTTCCTATTCTGGAGGGACACTGTAGATTCCCTAAAAACATGAAATAGAAATGTTGAACAATACTGATTCCCCTATTAGATTCAAGTTTGAGTTTGATAGGGTCATGATTCCATTTTCGGATTTGAATATCTGTAAATATAATATAGAGGAAATGGTAGGTTTTGCAACATCATTATATACTAAGCCTATAGATAAAAATTTGTTGTTATCTGCACAAAGTTTCCATCCAAAACATCAGAAAAAGACTTTCATCTCATCTCAGCTCATGAGGGTGTCACGTAATAATACGTTGGATACTACCAGAAAACTACAGCAAGACAAAATGATTGCCAAATTAAAACAGCGGGACTACAGTAACAATGATATCCAAAAGGTACACAGTCAGTTTATTGACAAACAACAAGTATCACTACTCTACTAGCAGAATACTACATGCTAAAATGACCACTGAGAGAGTGAACTTTATAACCACATATTAACCTTTGCACAGTGTGATGGAATGGTCCATCAAGGAAAATCGGAAAATTTTGAAATCTGACAAGTCTTTGCCTTTCATTTAGATGGAGGCTCCTAGAGTAGTGTATATGAAGGCACATAATCTAAGGGATCTGCTTGTCCATAATGATACGGTGAAATGTTACCAGAAAGGGACTTGGCAAGATGGCAAGAGGAAACTAGGATGTTATAAATGTGGGGATTGCATCACCTGCAATAGTATGCTAACTGGGCCAATATTCCACCATCCCTATACTGGGAAGAAATATAAAATACAACACAGATTATCCTGTATGAGTCAGTTTGTGATTTACACACTATTCTGTCCATGTTCCCTGGTTTACATAGGACCTCAAACACATTTTAGAGAGAGAATGGCGAACCATCGTAGTGCCATTTGTGAGGCGATTGAAAAGAGAACCTCTGATCAGCCTTTGGCATGCCATTTTCTACAAGCAGGACATACGGCTGCCAGTTTAAGAACTATGCTGATAGATTATGTGCCTCCTCTAAAGAGAGGAGGTTATAGACACAGAAAACTACTGCAGACTGAAATACAGTGGATATACTGATTGGATACAGTGACTCCAAGGGGACTAAATAGCCAACTGGATTACAGTGTATACTTTGGCAACTGACTGGTCAGTCTAGGTTGTGTTGTATCAACATTGGAAAGTTGCTAGCCCAACTCTGATTAATAAATTACAGTATAAATCTGGACTGTGTTAAAAAAAAACAAAGTCACGGATTTCTACCATAATTCTTGAATCATGTTGCTATTATTATTCTTTAATGGTCCATTGCGTCCTAAATATATCCTGATACTTTTCTATTTTGACACTAGCTTTGTATGTATATAACATAGGCTAGGTTGTTTTGTTACGATCGTATGAGACTGTGGGAGGAACTTCTAATATGTTGATGATGTGTTTGACACATAACACACTTTTATTGGCTAGTATAATTAGCCATGCGGTTGTTGCCTTGAATGGGTGGTCTTACCACTGTGCAGGCTACAGATCTCACAGCTCTTACGATCGAGTAACTGACAACATATTGTTTTTATTACACTTAGTTGTTTTGCGGTCTTAGGCTAATAGGAGTGACTTCCTAGTATTTTTATTTTTGAGCTTGTTATAAACGATGTGTAATACGGATTAAGAGTTCATGTTAATTTGCCATGGGTTTGTTAAAAGGAAGTGACATAGCCCTTAAGCAGGTCTTGTTTCATTGGTTCTTCTGACCGGCTGTTTAGAGCTCTATGGGTAAAAATAGAGGTGTGGGGAAGGTGATTTCAGGGCAATTGGGAGCTAAGAGTGTATTGGGTATATATGGACAAGAATAACGGATCTTCTGAAAGCTAAATTAACAATTCATCCAGGCTGTCCAAATGGTCCCATAAGCATCAAGACTTTCTGTCTGGAGGTAAAAGTTTCTTTCTATATTGGCAAATGTGTCCATAATTTTAATGGGGGTCTCTCTGTGTCCAGGCTCTAGCTATCTCAAGTTTGGTTGCCGCACATAGAAAAATAGTTAACCTCTTTTGGTGTCCAGGGAAAAATATTTAGTAGTACCTGTTTGGGACTCAGTCTTAGGTCTATCTGTAAGAATGTCAGTAGTGTACCAACGTCCTCCCAGAGTGAGTTAAGCTTCTGTCAACTCCACCAGATGTGTAAGTCAGAACCTGTCTCTCCACATTCCGGCCAGCATCTCAGAGAGTGGGTGCCTATCATCTGGGAAAGCCGTAGGGGTGTGTAATGTCATCTCAGTCAGTATCACTTTCATATAGAGCTCCAAAGAATTAGCGTAGTGTAGTGTCATTTAAGATCATGCGGTAGTGGATGGAGAGTGGTTTGTCCAGTATCATATTCAACTTCCAGGATCTCCACACTGAGACATGCACCTCCAGGAGGCCCCTAAGCAAGCCAGGAATAGAATGTGCTGGAGAAGGATGAAGGGCTACATCTGTATAGTGTCTGATAGACTTCCAGCACTCCAAATTTTCCAGAATTATTCTATTATGAATACCCAGCATTTTGAGTTGATAATCCGGTATCCACGGGAGGTCAACCAAGAGGACCCCTACCGGTAAGGAAGCATGTTCAACCTTCCACCAGCCAGTTTCAACATCCGCTGAGCTTCAGGAAGAAATATGTGAAAGACAAGCCGCTTCATAATATGTGGAAATATTTGGCAGTAGAACACCACCGGCCTCAAAAGGCTTTTGGAGTGTCTTCTTGGCTATTCTAGACTTCTTGTCACGCCAGATGTATCGCATGATCAGCGCATTATATCTATCAAGCAGTTCTCTAGGGAGATTTAAAGGAAGACACCGGAATAAATAGATAATCTTGGGTAGAATTGTTATTTTAACCGTAGCTATGCGTCTAAACCAAGAGACCTCTCAGAAGTTCCACGAGTTCAAAAGTTGACGGATTTCCCCGAGCAGGAATTCGTGGTTTTTGGTTCTGACTGCCTGGAGGTCAGGGCCTATGTAGATACCTAAGTGTTTTAAGGTATCTATTGACCAATTGAATTGATATGCAGCGGACAACCCTTTTTAATTGTGAAACTGGAAGGGCACGTTTCAGATTCGGAGAGTGGCAGCTAGAGATTTCAAGTAAGGAGTTCCGATCAGTTTCCTTCTGGAAAAAGGAAGTGCCAAAACCCTCTGAACCTTTCGTAATCCTAATATCCAAAAAATCAATCTGTTATTGGTGATAATTCATCTTGAACTGGACCCGAGGGTTAACCCTGTTCAAATCACTGAACCACTCATTAAGTTCACTGTGATCTCCTCGCCAAATGACAAACAAGTCGTCAATGTACCGCTTAAAAAAGATCACTCTGTGGTCATAGAAAATTGTTGTTTCAACCGTCTCAAAGAAAGCAATAAAAAGATTGGCATAGGATGGGCCACATTGGACCCCATCGCTGTACCAGATGTTTGCAGATAATAGTCTTTTTCAAATTTAAAGTAATTATACCTGAGACAGTATTCCAATAGTTGTATAATGACATCAGGCGGAGGTCCAATATACGGATATTTCAAAAGATGATAAAGAACTGCAGCCATCCCCTCCTCATGAGGAATAATTGTATACAAAAAGGAAAAGGACGGCGCTAAAAGCGGGGTGTGAAACAAAGGGAACAATATCAATATATATATAAATATATATATTTATATAATAAAGTCAACAACAGTGAAAAATAGCTTCTAATAAAGGTAGAACCTGAATAGGTATTAGTGATAAGTGAAATTATGTGTCAACTGTGAAATAGGGAACCAATATTTCATACAACGGAATAGAGGAGCATAAAAATCCTATTACCAATTGATTCTGTGAATAACACAGGTGCTCAGGCTAAAAGACAAGCCTAACCAGTATTACTCGATTAGCTAAAGTGGAGTAAATATAAGTGAGGGGGTGAGGAGCAAAATGTTCACATGAACAATTTGTAGTGCATGATATTATGAGGCCTAATGAATAATGTGCTAGTCAATATGCTAGTAAATATGCTAGCTAAAAGTGCTGAGAGGCGGAGGATAACTGGAGTTCTTATCTAAACAAAAGCATAACCGGCACTGTGCCTTGAAAGAAAAATAATAATAAAAAGTCAAAGATCATATAGATAAAATGAAAAATATATTTAATGATATCCAATATCGGTGAAAATATATAAAAGGGCATAAACCTGCCACCTAAAAATACCACCTTAATATCGGTGTACTGTGTACACTAGAAAAAATATAGTAAGTATTTGAAAAATGAATTGTTTCATATATCACAGTTCCGATGGAATGTATTAATAATTTCCAATGGGATATAGGTGTAGAATAAAGTTTGATGTGTGGTCACCTTCAATGCTAGCAATGTTATGCACTTTACTTATCACAGCAGTATGTAGAGTAGTCCCGGGCTATACCTTCTTACTATGCAAGACAGGATTTATAATAGCCGAACGATTACCTTCAATGTTACTCAGGTATACAGTCACAAGTGTTTGGCAAAAAAGCAGGTACTTATGGTTATTGGATACAGGAAATCTGTGATTCTTTAGAAATTATTATTTAGAGAGCCTGCACATAGTGCGAATGCACGCAGGTAAATCCAGGGAGTCTGTAGTATGAGTGTTGCCATAGATATTGTAGTTTTTCAAGCGTGCATGAGGAGCAAACAGAGAACCTGTTCCAAGTTAACAGGCACACAGGTGAATCCAGAGTGTCTAGAGCCGCCCTGTTAGCTAGACAGGTGAAGGTCCCCAGATGAGAAGAGGTTAAAACAAGTTAAAACAAGTTTGGCCAAACTGTGGTAGATGAAAAGTTTAAAAACAATAAGCTGGTTCGCTTCAACGCGTTTCACCCTTACAACAGGCTTTTTCAAGATAATCTTGAAGCTTGAAAAAGCCAGTTGTAAGAGAGAAACGCAGTGAAGCGAACCAGCTTGTTTTTAAACTTTTTATCTTCCACAGTTTGGCCAAACTTGTTTTAACTTGTTTTAACCTGTTCTCATCTGGGGACCTTCACCTGTCTAGATAACAGGGCGGCTCTAGACACTCTAGATTCACCTGCGTGTTTGTTAACTTTAAGGAAAGTTCTCTGTTTGCTCCTCACGCACGCTTGAAAAACTACAATATCTTCGGCAACACTCATACTACAGACTCCCTGGAATTTCTTGCGTGCATTTGCACTATGTGCAGGCTCTCTAAATAATAATTTCTAAAGAATCACAGATTTCCTGTATGCAATAACCGTAAGTACCGGCTTTTTTGCCAAACACTTGTGACTGTATACCTGAGTAATATTGAAGGTAATCGTTCAGCTATTATAAATCCTGTCTTGCATAGTAAGAAGGTATAGCCTGGGACTACTCTACATACTTTGACAAGTATAGTGCAAAACATTGCTAGCATTGAAGGTGACCACACATCAAACTTTATTCTACACCTATATCCCATTGGAAATGATTAATACATTCCATCGGAACTGTGATATATGAAACAATTCATTTTTCAAATACTTACTATATTTTTTCTAGTGTACGCAGTACACCAATCTTAAGGTGGCATTTTAAGGTGGCAGGTTTATGCTATTTCATTACTGTCTAAATGTATATTATGTATTTTTTATGAGACCTTGGGAGACGTCTCTACTATAGCTCCTTATTGGTCTTCTTGCTCTTTTTTATATTGTATCAACATCAGATATCTATACACTGTATGGGCGATTTTAGTCTTACGACCTTTTATATATTTTCACCGATATTGGATATCATTAAATATATTTTTCATTTTATCTATATAATCTTTGACTTTTTATTATTATTTTTTATTTCAAGGCACAGTGCCGGTTATGCTTTTGTTTAGATAAGAACTCCAGTTATCCTCCGCCTCTCAGCACTTTTAGCTAGCATATTTACTAGCATATTGACTAGCACATTCATTAGGACTCACAATATCTTTCACTACACATTGTTCATGTGAACATTTTGCTCCTCACCCCCTCACTTATATATACTCCACTTCAGCTAATCGAGTAATACTGGTTAAGCTTGTCTTTTAGCCTGAGCACCTGCGTTATTCACAGAATCAATTGGTAATAGAATTTTTATGCTCCTCTATTCCGGTTGTTTGAAATATTGGTTCCCTATTTTACAGTTGACACATAATTTCACTTATCACTAGTACCTATTCAGGTTCTACCTTTATTAGAAGCTATTTTTCGCTGTTGTTTACTGTATTGGGGGGTGGTATTGTGTTTTTTTTTTACAGGCAAAAGAGCTGATTTCTTTGGGGCATGCCCCGCAAAAAGCCCTTTTAAGGGCTGGTAAGGTAATAGAGCTGTTAACTTTTTTAATTTAGATTAGGGTAGGGGATTTTTTTTATTTTGGGGGGCTTTGTTATTTTATTAGGGGGCATAGAATAGGTGTAATTAGCTTAAAATTCTTGTAATCTTTTTTTATTTTTTGTAATTTAGTGGGGGGTTTTTTGTAATTTAGTTTAGTTTATTAAATTGTATTTTAGTTTAGATATTTTAGTTTATTTAATTTATTGATAGTGTAGGTGTATTTGTAATTTAGGTTAGGATTTATTTTACAGGTAAATTGGTAATTATTTTAACTAGGTAGCTATTAAATAGTTATTAACTATTTAAGAGTTATTGTACCTAGTTAAAATAAATACCAAGTTACCTGTAAAATAAATATAAACCCTAAAATAGCTACAATGTAATTATTAATTACATTGTAGCTATCTTACGGTTTATTTTATAGGTAAGTATTTAGATTTAAATAGGAATATTTTAATTAATAATATTAATATTAATTAGATTTATTTTAATAAGAATTTAGTTAGGGATGTTAGAGTTAGATAGGGTTATTATACTTTATATATATATATATATATATATATATATATATATATATATATATATATATATATATATATAATAACGATATTAACTATATTAACCCTAATATAATTAGGGTTAATATAGATAATATATATAATATAATAACTATATTAACTATATTAACCCTAATATAATTAGGGTTAATATATTTAATATATATATAATATAATAACAATATTTACTATATTAACCCTAATATAATTAGGGTTAATATAGTTAATATATATATAATATAATAACTATATTAACTATATTAACCCTAATATAATTAGGGTTAATATAGTTAATATAGCTGGCAGCAGTTTAGGGGGTCAGATTAGGGGTTAATCTATTTAATATAGGTGGCGGCGGTGTAGGGGGATTAGATTAGGGGGTAATACATTTATTATAGGTGGCGGCGGTATAGGGGGATTTAGATTATAGGCAAAAGAGCTGATTTCTTTGTGACATGCCCCGCAAAAAGCCCTTTTAAGGGCTGGCAATAGAGCTGTTTACTTTGGGGTAATGCCACGAAAAAAGCCATTTTCAGGGCTGGTAAAAGAGCTGATTTCTTTGGGGCATGCCCCGCAAAAAGCCCTTTTAAGGGCTGGCTATAGAGCTGTTTACTTTGGGGTAATGCCACGCAAAAAGCCCTTTTCAGGGCTATTTGTAGGGTTAGACTTAGGTTTAGTGGTAGAGATAGTTTAGTATTTTAAGGGTTAATTAATTTAATATAGGTGGCGGCGGTGTAACTTCTAGGTTATGCCGTATATAGGATACCAAACGTGCGCAAATTTCAGCGTCCCCGGCTTTTGCGGGCGACGCTGCATATCGGATCGGGTCCCAGATCTATTTATTTATGAATAAATAGAACATATTCTGCTATGTGATGAACAATGGAATGTGAAATATTTATATTGTTCAGTCAAGTTAGTGCATTTGAGAATATGGATTCGGGTTACTGACTTAGCAGAGAGGCGTGAAAAGGGCTTAGCAGCAAATAGGTTAAAGGGACATGAAACCCCAAAATTTTATTTTATGATTCAAACAGATCACATGATTTTAAAAAACTTTCCAAATTACTTCTATTATCAATTTTGCTTCATTCTCTTGGTATCCTTCATTGAAGGAGCAGCAATGCACTACTGGAAGCTAGCTGAACAAATTAATAAGCCAATGACAAGAGGCATATATGTGCATCCACCAATCAGCAGCTAGCTTCCAGCTTCTGAGCCTTCCTAGGTATAATTTTCTACAAAGGATACCAAGGTAACACAGCAAATTAGATAATAGTAAATTGGAAATTTGTTTAACATTGTATGCTCCATCTCTGTGACGGCTAACATTTGCACCCCAGATGTTTTGTTACTACATTTCCCATGATGCTTAGGCACTCCATAGTCTAGTTGAGCATCATGGGAAATGTAGTTCCAAAACATCAGGGGTGCCAAGGTTAGCCATCACCGCTCAATCTGAATCATGATTTAATATTTTTGTGTTTCATGTCTCTTTATGAATGATTCCAAAATCGATAAATCTTACTCTGAACCTTTCTTTTTCTCTGTCTCCCACTCCCCAACAACCCCTCTCCCTCTCTCTCTCTTAGTGAAGATTACCAGTAAGTACTGCTTTAATGAGATAAAGTTAGACAATAGTTAAAATACATTACTTCTCCGTAATGTTCATTTATTTAGCTGCAAGAGATTGGAGCAATATTCTGCAAAAACCTTTCACTGCTAGAATCACTTTTCTATGGATTTTTTAAATTGCCTATTACAGAGAAAAATAGTATTTGATCCACTGCTTAAATTAAAGAAAAAAATATCATCATTAACTGTAATAGTTAAAATTGCCAGACAAAACATTTTTTTTAATTTGTGTTTTAAAACATTCCAATCTATATGCAGAACTGTTGTTTTTTTGTTTGTCTATAACAGAATATCTATTTAAGTACACAAAAAAGACACATAACAACAGGGTTATTGCATACTTTTTAATGGATTTTTGCATGGATTTTCACAGAACTTTAACAGAACTATGAGGGTTGAATAATATTTTTTAACACATTTTTTAAATTAACCAATAATATTAATTTATGGGGGGGCAATTGAAGGGACAGTAAACAGGAAAAACACAACCTTATGATTTCGTTTTCGACACCTTTAGTTAGTGCAGGAGCATGCTTTGTGTAATTCAATCAATGGTGTGATTAGGCTTGCTATGATTAGAGAGAGTGAGCCCATGAGGCGCTGTTTGAAAAGCAGCCGCAATAAAGAGGACGGCATCGCGGTAGAGGAAACTATACTTTGGCTGGACATATTATGCATTTAACGAGTGGGAAAAATAATCATAAAGGCTATCGTCATGTTACATAATTCTATGTATCCCAATGTTTACTGTCCCTTTAATGATATGAAATCATTTTGAGTCATTTTATATTAACAGTTTCAAGCATCCAAACAATTTATTGTAATCATTAATAGACGTTCTGACAAAAGTATTTAATTTGTGTACAACTTTGTGTCTAATATAAATATTCAATTAGAAATATATATTAAAAATGTACTCAAAGAAAGGTTTTTCTTATTGATTGGAATACCATTGCCAAAGTATTTCCATGCAAGGCACAGTTGTGTTTTCTTGATACATTAGTTATCCAAGCTGGCTGGCAGATTAAGAGGCAGCAGGAAGCCATACACAGATATTTAGTAAATAAAGGTAAAGCAGTTACCAAAGCCAGACTAGAAAAGCAAGGGAAAACATGGGTATTCATAGTTGTGATTCAAATGTAGTTCAAGAGACAGCAGAAAGTAATACATAGGGGCCCATTTATCAAGCTCTGGATGGCGCCTGAGGGCCTGTGTTACTGGCGAGCCTGCAGGCTCGCCAGAAATAGCAGTTATAAAGCAGCGATCTAAAGACCGCGGCCCCATAACCTATCCGTCTGCTCTGAGCAGGCGGACAGACATCGCTGCAATTCAACCGATTGCATACGATCGGGTTGATTGACACCTCCCTGATGGTGGCCAATTGGCCGCAAATCTGCAGGGGGCGGTGTTGCACCAGTAGCTCACAAGAGCTGCTGGTGCAATGCTGAATACGGAGAGCGTATTGCTCTCCGCATTCAGCGTGGTCGGGCGGACCTGATCCGCACTGTCGGATTAGGTCCACCAGACCTTTGATAAATATCCCCCATAGTCAGAGCCTAGAGCCATGTGAGAGAAAACCCAAAAAAGAAAATTTTAAAATGAACACTAAGGATTAAATTTGGGCAATTTTGGATTCCCAGCATAAAGCTAAAACCTTGTAAGAGCTGCAGATTCACAGGGACAGTACTGTTAACCTGAAAAAAGGGAAAAAAAAACCTGGTGTGACACTGAATGCCTTTGCAAGCCTTGTTGTCAATGGATTATCATTGGTATTTGCAGAATATTCTATCAAACAATCCTTATTGTCAAAATGCAGCATGTCCATCTGTCATCTGAGGGAGACAGGTAAATGCAACAACACCCCCAGTAAATAGTACAACACCTAATAGGTGGAGCTGAGACACAGTACAAAAGAAGAAATGCCTCTGAACTCAGGGGATTGGCAAAAAAACAAATACGCAAAAACAAAAATATATTAGTTTATTGCACATTTATATGTAATGCAGATTATTTCTTAACTGCAGAACCAAATTATGGGCTATATTTTAATCTGAAATTGCCAACATAATAAGGAAGCATTTCCCGATTTTGGCGGCTGACGACAAACTTGTCAAGGTGGTTAAAAGGGGCGTGAGGTGTAGCTCTAGAAAATGTCCCACTTTGGGGTCACTATTGTCCCCAACAGAATTGAGGTCCCAAATTAAACAGAGAGGAACTTGGATGACCAGCAGGGGTATGTACAACTGCGGTCATAAAAAATACAAGCCCTGTGATTACCTTGACAAAACTAAGTCTTTTAAGTCCCATGTGACAGGAGAGGTTTTCCAGATCAATACATGTATGAACTGTACAACTATGAGTGTTATATACATGCTCACGTGTCAAATGTGCAAAGTTCAATACATTGGTCTTACCTCAAGGGATATAAAGACAAGAATACGGGAACACATATCCACGATCTTGAGAGGAAAATCCCAAACACCCCTAGTTAAGCATTTTACTGAGAAAAATAGGGGTGAGATTAGCACACTAAAATGGTGTGCTATTGAGGAAGTGAAGGTTCCCAAAAGGGGGGGGGGATTTAGATAAAATTCTGGCGAGAAGGGAGATGTTCTGGATTTTGAGACTACCAGAGGGTCTCAATTCGAGATATGACATTATAAATTATTGGGAATAGGAAATCCACACATCCTAACACCTCCCTTCGTATACATTGTTGTTAATATTCAGCTCAGTTGTTTTCAGGTAATTACAATCAAATTTCCAATACACTTACATTGAGTAGTCTTTAGGGAAATAGGACAATCAGTAAATCCCATTTTGCCTCTCTATTATTTGAGGAAATAGCCAAAAAATTATAGAGAAAGCAGTAAGTATGAGGTAAGTTATAAGGGGATGAATTAGTCCTATGATCCTAAAATAATTAAGATAGAGACATCTGGCGAAAGGGTATTGTATTTGAATATCTATCGGTTATTAACTAATGCTAACAAAGATGGTCTCTATCCCAATTATCAGGAGGGTAGACAATGTGACTATTAGAGCACACAATGAGCCTAAATTACAATATCTTTACTCTGTCAAAGAGAAATAACAGGCATTTTCATTAGAAGCACTCGCAATCCAATGTATACATAAACATTTATTGGTGTTCTATTTGAAAATCCCACACTCATGTAATTTTCAAAGATTTAAGTGTTCCCAGCAAGGCAAATACTAGTAATCCAAACACACATAATAACAGGTAGGGAGTGATAGGGTTAATTATGAAGCTGTAGGTGTTTAAGCATTCACTGAGCATTAGAAGGAGGGACAGCGCAAAATTTTAACCTATCAGATTAGATTAAAAGGTTTTTAAAGGTAAGGAGTACAAACACACAACAGGCTATGATTACAGCAACCTGCCGAAACGCGTAAGCCTGTGTACTGCGCTCTCTCTCACTATTAAGTGGCAAGGCTGTCACATATTTAACTCAATGAAGATATTTTTTACGGAGTGTGGTATCATTACTCTTCTTTTTGAAATCTATATTTTAATCTTTCAGAATTTTCCAATAGAATTTTTTATTTTTTTTCCATTCTTCTGATTTTAGTCTTCATTGGAACTGTATTCCTGAATTGCTTTTGTTTTAATACATATGGTAACCTTACATATATAAAATAGAAGTGATAACTATAGAGATTATTGGGTAAAGAAAAAAAAAAATAGCCTGAAGACTCACCAGAAACACTGGGCTTCCAGCTCCATACAGAGCTTGATAAATATGCCCCATAGTTACAATATATAGGAAAAAACACAAAGGCAAAACTTTTGTGTCACAGCTGAAGTGGCAGGAAAAGAGCCACAGAGCATAGCATAAATCTCTTATAAATGTGAAACACATCTTTTTTTAGTATTACCCCCAAGTTACATCTGTCTTAATACCAGAGATTTCCTACATTCAGACTGAATACAAATATCAAAACCTATATGTAATAGGTTTCTCTGCAGAACAGTACAGAAGCAGAATTCAGTTTTACTCTTTGCTGCCTCTGTGTTGGAATGCGGTTTCCTAATGGGCCAGGAAATTGCTGTGTTTGCTGAAATATGAAGTGAGCAGTTTGAAACACACCCCAACCCCCAAAAAAAGAAAAGAAAAGCAATGCCGGTGTATGCAAAATGGATAAATGGGTTTTCAAGAGGCAAAATCTTGAGAAATATTTTAACAAAATTTGTTTAGAAAAAATAGTGGGAAAAGTGTTTTTGGTGGATTGGGATTTTAATACAAATATCTGAAGGGTTAGTGTTGTGTAAATGAGGTGAAAACTATTAGGAAACTGCTTTTTAATGGATTATTAAAGTCATGCAAAAAGTCTTCTACAGAATGGAACAATTTATCTTTATTAAGAACAGCCAGAAAATAAATAAATATATATATAAGAACTTTATGAAGTTAAACATTTTTAAAAATACTGTCAGCTTTTTCTAGCCATAAGAAAAATGAAAACATCTCAGAGAAACCTGATTTTCTCAATCAGTGCTGCTTCTAAGACCAAACGTTCAGGAAAAGAATTTAAAATGACCTCATGATTAAGAAGAACCTGAATCTTGTCTTCCTTACTACTGTAAAAATAAACAGAAATGGAGTAGAAATGCACACCAATGAGAATAAAGCAATCCTTATAGACTTTTGAGTGGGCCGTCTATAAAGCTGAGCCAGATGACATTCAGGGGTCAATTTATTAATGTGCAGCGGACATGAAACGATGTAGCGGCTCATGTCCGCTGCACATCGATAAATGCAGACAGAATACGCTGTCAGCATTTATCATTGAACCAGCAGTTCTTGCAAACTGCTGGTGCAATACGACCCCCTGCAGATTTGCGGCCAATCGGTCGCTAGCAGGGGTGTCAATCAACCCGATCGTATTCGATCGGGTTGATTTCTGTCCGCCGCCTCAGAGCAGGCAGACAGGTTATGGAGCAGCGGTCTTTAGACCACTGCTTCATAACTTCTGTTTCCGGCGACCCTTCAGGGGCATCAAGCTCCATATCTGTTGCCCTGTTGCATGTTGTGAGGTCTTGGAGATGCTCTTTTGCTGATGAAAATAACTAAAAGTAAAATGTTTCATAACTGTGTTTTGGTCAATATTTTATTTTACAAGATTATGATTAGGTTTATTAAAATGTGAACCAAGCATGTACTAATAGGCACAAAACACTGCTATGTAGGTAGAAAGTGACACATATCCAACTGCATGCTGAGCCAAGTTGGTTTATTAAGCACAAAAACCATAAATAAGACTGTAATACATTTTATAAACAGAAACTTTAAAAACAGCACAGTTCCCTATTAAACAAAGTCATCACATAATTTCTCAAGCACTTATTTCCTAGAGAAAATAGACCCAAGTTGCCTAATTGTTAATCCTGTTGCCCTTCTTTCATTTCTTATTCTGTAATGCCCTTTTAAAATTGCAAAACTGTGCTGCATATTCAAGGTGAGATTATACCAAGATTATAGTCTAGATTAAGGATGAAGCACTATTGATAGCGCGGGTTGTGCTCAGAGTAATGCACAATCTGGTATTATTACAAGTCAATTGTAAAATCTGATAAATAACACTGTATAGTTTTAGTAGCAACAAACCACAGGCGTTGGTTGCTAAGACAACAAAGTGGGAGGTTTCTTTACCTACCTTGTTGATAATGTCATAGGGGGTGGGTCTTAATGAGCTCAACATGGAGGTGTTAAGAATCCATTTGTTTTCTTATTTAGGGGTGAGTGCACTGTATTTTTTTATATATTTATGGTCTGAAAACGGGGTAAAACACTTTAATAAACAAGTTATAAATTACGCATGCAGCGACTCGTTTCCTATGGATCGTTCTGTTTAAAAGTTTGAAGTGCACTCTGCTGTGTATGCAGTTTGGACAGTATAGAAAAGTGCTGGCTTATGAAATATATATATATATATATATATATATATATATATATATTAATATTCAGTTAGTAAGTGCATGCACTCTCACCATCAATGTTCAGCTGCCAGGGTGCTGTAAAAAATATCCATTCCGCATTCCGCATACATCAGGTATAGCAGCAGTGACCAAGTATCTTAGACAGATACCATACATTGGTCCATGGGAGGAGATATTAATAACGTTGCTTGACATGTGTCTCTCAGAAAACTATTTCCAATTTGACAAGATCTATTATCTACAAATCTCCGGAACGGCGATGGGGTCAAATGTGGCCCCATCGCTAGCCAATCTCTTTATGGCCGATTATGAAACAAATGCCATCAGAATTTTTGATAAACCAGAAATCAAATACTACTGTCGCTACATCGACGATCTGTTCCTAATTTGGGAAGATGGGCCTTCGACACTTGATGCTTGGATTGTGAGCTTCAATGAAATGAATAGTACCATCTGTTTCAGTGCCACCACGAGCCTTGACATGGTTGACTATCTGGACGTGAGAGTTTTCAAGAAGGATACCCATTTGGGCACCACTCTCTATAGAAAGATAACTGACAGGAACTCCATTCTGCATGCTCGTAGTTGCCATCAACCGAACCTGGTCAAAAATATCCCTAAAGCACAATTTCAACGGGTTATGAGAAACAACACAGATGAAGAGAAGTGCTCCATCCAAATGGAAGAAATGACACAGCGTTTCATTGAGAGAGGCTACAATCGAAAAATACTAGCAGAAATGCGTACACTGGTGAGCACCCAAGGAAGAACAGATACTTCTGAAAATCCAACATCGCAACAGATGACTTTTGTAACCTCCTATACACCAGATAAACATCTGATCATCAAGACACTAAAATATGAGTGGAAGTTACTTGAGGCTGACCACACTCTACCATTTAAAGCATGGAAAATGCCATGAGTGGGATACAGAAGGGGTCGGAATCTCAGAGACCTCCTGATGAAGACGGATCTAGCTGACAATACTCCAACCACCTGGCTGGGGAGAAAAGCTGGCTGATATCGCTGCCTTGGATGTGTCACTTGTAATGCAATGATCACCGGTACCCAGTTCCAACACCCTGAACGCAGGAAGAAATACAAGATCAAATATGCGGTGACCTGTACTACTACACACATTGTGTATCTCTTGAACAGAGCCATGATCCTTCTACGAAAGGAAGCTAGATGGATTTTTGAATTGGGAACCTTACAACCTAGGGGCCTAAATGTCCACACAGGATGGCAGTGCTTCCTATAATAGCTGATCCATTGACTTTCAGGATAGAGAGTTCACAGATCTGACTAGAGTCCATGGTCTTGATGAGAGCTCATGGTCCATTTGGTGATGCTTTATCTATCTATCTCAATACCTCTCTTTTAAATGGATTGAGACAACAATCATTAATATTTAATATTTAATCATGTAATATTGTATCTAAGTCTCTTTACAAAAAGATGTTGATTATGAATTTTGAATTTTGTATTCTGCTCTCTGGAATATGAGCAGTAAATGTTCCTCTTCATACTTTCCTATGGTCTTCTACACCCTTCAGTGGTCCTCTATTTATTTAATGGTATGTTCAACTCATCTTGGTGTTTTTATCTATGTTTTTAACCTTGTTCCCTTGGCCCGCTGAGGACTGATATTGTTTAGATATTGTTTATTTATTTGACCACTCATATTGTTTAGTTATTTCTCACTGGTGTATGGATTTTTGTTATTCATACGCTGGTATATCGATATTGACTTTGATACTCTTGATATGATTTTTTTTTTTATAGAGTTCACATTTGGTTGACATGATTAGGGCATAGTCTACAGATTCACTTCTTATTGGTAGGTGAAGAGTTTGGGTTTTGGCAGTCCCAGCTACTATTATATGTTTATTTGAGCTTTGAGGAGTCCACACTATTTGACAAGATTATTTAGTTTGTCTGATTTATGCTGTAATTATGTTTTATAGATTATTTATATAGGATTGCACTTTGTGCAATTGTGGTAAGTTAGATTTTTTAACATTGTGGTTTGGGATGCATGTCCCCCATAAACTTACTGGTGTTCTTCACTATTTTAATATTTTTTCTTATTGTATCAGTTTATTATCTAAACGGTGTGTCTATATTAGCAATATGTGACATCACTGTTTCCAATTCCATTGTTAAGATAGCGGTCACCCCGTGGAGCAGCTAGTGCTGCTGTCAAACAAATAGGCACTACAACACTTGCTTAGCTCTTCCAACATTGATTTGTTGACCATTTAGTGCTTACGCTTCGGTATTGTGCTGATGGTCTCTATACACATAGTGATTTAGAACTGCTGATTCTGTACATAGGAGGGCTGTCATGTAAAGGGGCGGTCTGCACTAACTTGATGCTTCCCGTTCATTGGTGCGGTTGGACAACCAGGTGGAGCCTTGGAGGCTATTGGAGGCAAGTTAGATAGTTTGTTTATTGTTCTATAATTTAGGGCACACCGCTCCGATCAGCTTGACTCTGGGTCAGCAGAACTAACACGGCTGCTACTTGCATTTCCCCTTGAATAGGGGAGGAGTAACTACTTATGTGCGGAGCCTATATGTGTTTGTGCCGTTTGCGCTGTGGGCTTAACTGAGTTTTTGTGGGGAGGTAAAGCCAGACAGCATAGGATGCTTGTCCCTCCTCTAGTCTTATAGTGCCTGCTAGTTTTTAGCGACGATCCGTTAGCGCAGATGATTTAAGCTACCTTCGTAATGACAGCTGTCAGGGCTTACATACGGGGAGGCTGTGTTTATGACAGACCAGTGTTTGTTTCCACTTGATTGGCTAAATGATAGGAGTGTGTGGTACTCTGTGGTCTGATTGGTGGAAATTTGTTGATGTATATTTTGCTATTTGCACTTGAAACTGAACAGCGGTTTCATTAGCATATGTTTAGAATGGATGTTTTATGTCAGTAATCCTTTGCGGTCCAAGGGCATAATCTTTTATTCACTTTTCTTTCAGTTATTTCACGCTGCACAAGTAACACTTTGGCTTCAGCCTATCAGGTTGCTTCTTTCTTTAGGATTATCCTATCAGGGGGTTTGTTTCTCCTGTCTCTACACAATATGTGCACTGATTAGATCAATTGTTAGGGGAGGGTTCTATTCACCTTTAAATTTTTGCCATTTTGTATTGTTGTTTTTTAGAGGAAGGGACTGTTTGGTGTACCGAAACGTCACAATAAATATTTTTGTTTACACAGATGGCCAAAGTCCAGAGAGTGCTTATTTATTATTGAATCTATATATATTAATAGATATAAAGTTATAGAAAAATAACAGCTGCACAGCTTTCAGGGACTCGGGCAGTTAACCCCCAAACAAAATTATCAACACAACACATGGAATGTCCGGCCTATCATCATTTGGCAAAATCCTGTGACTATCTCTTCCATTTTGTTTTTCATCTAGCTGTATGCTAGCAGGAGGGTGCCAGACTTTCTATGTGTTGTGTTAATAATTTTGTTTTTTAATTTTTCCTATGAGCTTTTCACCCAGGCTTGTCTGGGGTTAACTGCTTGAGCCCCTGAAAGCTGTGCAGCTGTCTGTGAGTGCTGGTGAGCACCCAGGGCTTTGAGTTTTGCAGGGTCATAGGATGTGTACCCTGTCCAGTCCGGTTTGAGAGTGCAGTCCATTTCTGATTTTTTTCATGTGTCTAGGGCCTGTGTAACCATCATTTGTATCTCAGTGTGTTTGTTTGAAGTCATGCCTTGTTTGGTTGCAGGCTTGGGATCCAGAGAGGAAGAGAGAATGACGTGGTTCTTGGCATATCACCATTTGGCCAAATGAGAGTGCAGTCCATTTCCATGTTATATTTACTGTAAATAAGTATATATATATATATATATATATATATATATATATACTGTATATATATACTGTATATATATATACTGTATATATATATATATATATATATATATATATATATATATATATATACTGTATATATATATATATATATATATATATATATATATACTGTATATATATATATATATATATACTGTATATATATATATATATATATATATATATATACTGTATATATATATATATATATATATATATATATATACATATATATATATATATATATATATATATATATATATATATATATATATATATATATATATAAATATATGCAAAAGAATGTTTACTGTTCCTTTAAATAATATTCAAGGGCTTAGCACAAACATTGACAATAAGCCACATCTCTGGAAGCATGTATTAGGTCACAGGACTTCAGTATATATCATATCATTGAGTCCCTGTATTCCCTTTAAAATGTGTGTACAGGTATATATATATACAGAGACGTCCAGCACTCACTTACAAGCTCTCAGCTAAGATTTAAAATCAAAAATGGAAAGGTTAGTTACCACATTTGGCCAAATGGGAAAAGCCCAGGTACCACATCAAGGTCCTTTTCAATACCTGGGACCATAAAGCAGCCACACAATGCAAGCTCTCAAATCCAAACAAACTGGGAACAAGGGAAGGGTGCACAGGCTTATGTAATCACCCTAGACATATACAAAACACTGAAGGGGACTGCACTCTCATACCGGACTGGTTACACATCCCATAACCCTGTAACATGCTCAGCCCTGGGTGCTCACGGGCACTCACAGGAAGCTGTGCTGTCCCCAGAGTCACAGGCAGTTAACCCCAGACAGGTCTGGGTGCAAGAACCATAGGGAAATTACAAAACAAATTAATACAACACACAGAGAAAGTCCAGCACTCACTTACAAGCTCTCAGCTAAGATTTAAAAGCAAAAATGGAAAGGTTAGTTACCGCATTTGGCCAAATGGGACAAGCCCATGTACCACATCAAGGTCCTTTTCAATACCTGGGACCCTAAAGCAGCCACACAATGCAAGCTCTCAAATCCAAACAAACTGGGAACAAGGGAAGGGTGCACAGGCTTATGTAATCACCCTAGACATATACAAAACACGAAAGGGGACTGCACTCTCATACATATATTTTATATCTATCAAGAGCCACAGAATTATTGCAATTAGCGAATCTAGGCAAGTATCCCTGCTTGCTTTTCTCCAGAAGAACTCTGTTTACATTGTTACCACTGTACCAGAAGATTGTGGTTAAGTTTCATGCCATATTCTGTCTTTCTGCTCTCATTGCAATTCATTTAACCCCTTAATGACCAGACAATTTTTCAATTTTCTTACCCTTAATGACAAGGACTATTTTTACATTTCTGCAGTGTTTGTGTTTAGCTGTAATTTTCCTCTTACTCATTTACTGTACCCACACATATTACATACCGTTTTTCTCACCATTAAATAGACTTTCTAAAGATAACATTATTTTCATCATATCTTATAATTTACTATATTTTTTTTTAATAAAATATGATGAAAAAATGGAAAAAACACACTTCTTTTAACTTTGACCCCCAAATCTGTCACACATCTACAACCACCAAAAAACACCCATGCTAAATAGTTTCTAAATCTTGTCCTGAGTTTAGAAATTCCCAATGTTTACATGTTCTTTGCAAGTTATAGGGCAATAAGTACAAGTAGCACTTTGATATTTCCAAACCACTTTTTCTCAAAATTAGCGCTAGTTACATTGGAACACTGATATCTGTCAGGAATCCCTGATTATCCCTTGACATGTATATATATTTTTTTAGAAGACTTCCCAAAGTATTGATCTAGGACCATTTTGGTATATTTCATGCCATCATTTCACCGCAATAAATGCGATCAAATAAAAAAAATCGTTCACTTTTTCACAAATTTTGTCACAAACTTTAGGTTTCTCACTGAAATTATTTACAAACAGCTTGTGCAATTATGGCACAAATGGTTGTAAATGCTTCTCTGGGATCCCCTTTGTTCAGAAATAGCAGACTTATATGGCTTTGCCATTGCTTTTTGGTAATTAGAAGGCCGCTAAATGCCGCTGCGCACCACACGTGTATTATGCCTAGCCGTTAAGGGGTCCATTAGGGAGCTTGTAGGGATCTTGTAGGGTCAATTTTAGCTTTAGTGTAGTATAGTAGACAACCCAAAGTATTGATCTAGGCCAATTTTAGTATATTTCATGCCAGCATTTCACCGCCAAAAGCGATCAAATAAAAAAAGTTGTTTACTTTTTTACAAATTTTTTCACAAACTTTAGGTTTCTCACTGAAATTATTTACAAACAACTTGTGCAAATATGGCGCAAATGGTTGTAAATGCTTCTCTGGGATCCCTTTGTTCATGAATAGCAGCCATATATGGCTTTGGCGTGGCTTTTTGGTAATTAGAAGGCCGCTAAATGCCGCTGCGCATCACACATGTATTATATTTCAGTGTGTTTGAAGTCATGCCTTGTTTGGTTGCAGGCTTGGTACCCAGAGAGGAAGAGAGAATGTTGTGGTTCTTGGCATATCACCATTTGGTCAAATGAGAGTGCAGTCCATTTCCATGTTATATTTACTGTATATAAGTATATATATATATATATATATATATATATATACTGCCCCCTTTTTTTCAGTTCTTTTGACAGACTTGCAGTCTAGCCAATCAGTGCCTGCTTCCAGATAACTTCTCGTGCACGAGCACAGTGTTATCTATATGAAATACGTGAACTAACACCCTCTAGTGGTGAAAAACTTTTAAAATGCAATCTGAAAGAGGTGGGCTTCAAGGTCTAAGAAATTAGCATATGAACCTCCTAGGTCAAGCTTTCAACTAAGAATACCAAGAGAACAAAGTAAAATTGGTGATAAAAGTAAATTGGAAAATTGTTTAAAATCACATGCTCTATCTGAATCATGAAAGTTTATTTTGGCCTAGACTGTCCCTTTAACGCACCACAAACAACTGCAAACAGTCAATTTGCACAACCGCAAACTCCTCATTTTTTTAAATGTACACTACTGTTACACCAGATATGAGTTGCACTGGGGTGACACTGTGCCCTGGCAGGTAGGCACTGAAACACACACGTGTGAAGGAAACTGACTGCTATTTTTTAACACAGTCAAAAAAGTGTTGTTTTTTTAAAATCTACACTACTGTTACACCAGATATGAGTTGCACTGGGGTGAAACTGTGCCCTGGCAGGCAGCCACTGAAACGCACACGTATGAAGGAAACTGACTGCTATTATTTAACACAGTCAAAAAAGTGTTGTTTTTTTAAATCTACACTACTGTTACACCAGATATGAGTTGCACTGGGGTGACACTGTGCCCTGGCAGGCAGGCACTGAAACGGACACGTGTGAAGGAAACTGACTGCTATTATTTAACACAGTCAAAAAAGTGTTGTTTTTTTTAAATCTACAATACTGTTACACCAGATATGAGTTGCACTGTGGTGACACTGTGCCCTGGCAGGCAGGCACTGAACCGCACACGTGTGAAGGAAACTGACTGCTATTATTTAATACAGTCAAAAAAGTGTTGTTTTTTTAAATCTACACTACTGTTACACCAGATATGAGTTGCACTGGGGTGACACTGTGCCCTGGCAGGCAGGCACTGAAACACACACGTGTGAAGGAAACTGACTGCTATTATTTAACACAGTCAAAAAAGTGTTGTTTTTTTTAAATATACACTACTGTTACACCAGATATGAGTGGTGGCACTGGGCAAGTGGGCACAGTATACGCTGTGAGCCTGACACACACGCTGGCAGGCAGGCAACTGCAATTAGATTACACATGAAAAAAAAAAGCAGACTGATGTTCTAGCCCTAAAAAGGGCTTTTTGGGGTGCTGTCTTTACAGCAGAGATCAGATGAATCCTTCAAGACTGTAGTGGACACTGAACACACTAGCCTAGCTATTGATTTCCCTATTATATCAGCAGCAGCTACACTGTCCCTCCTCTCACTAAGAATGCAGCTTCCAAATGAATCTAAAATGGATGCTGCCCAGGAAGTAGGAGGGTCTGGGAGGGAGGGTCTGCTGCTGATTGGCTGGAATGTGTCTTCTGACTGTGAGGTACAGGGTCAAAGTATTACTCAATGATGACGAATAGGGGGCGGATCGAACATTGCATATGTTCACCCGCCGCGGCGAACGCGAACAAGCTATGTTAGCCGGCAACTATTCGCCGGCAAACTATTCGCAACATCACTAGTAATCACCCTAGACATATACAAAACACTGAAGGGGACTGCACTCTCATACCAGACTGGGTACATATCCCATGACACTGTAACATGCTCAGCCCTGGGTGCTCACGGGCACTCACAGGAAGCTGTGCTGTCCCCAGAGTCACAGGCAGTTAACCCCAGACAAGTCTGGGAAATTACAAAACAAATTAATACAACACACAGAGAAAGTCCAACACTCACTTACAAGCTCTCAGCTAAGATTTAAAAGCAAAAATGGAAAGGTTAGTTACCGCATTTGACCAAATGGGACAAGCCCAGGTACCACATCAAGGTCCTTTTCAATACCTGGGACCCTAAAGCAGCCACACAATACAAGCTCTCAAATCCAAACAAACTGTGAACAAGGGAAGGGTGCACAGGCTTATGTAATCACCCTAGACATATACAAAACACAAAAGGGGACTGCACTCTCATACATATATATTTATATCTATCAAGAACCACAGAATTATTGCAATTAGCGAATCTAGGCATGTATCCCTGCTTGCTTTTCTCCAGAAGAACTCTGTATACATTGTTACCACTGTACCAGAGGATTGTGGGTAAGTTTCACGCCATATTCTGTCTTTCCGTTCTCATTGTAATTCATTTAACCCCTTAATGACCAGACAATTTTTTCAATTTTCTTACCCTTAATGACAAGGACTATTTTTACATTTCTGCAGTGTTTGTGTTTAGCTGTAATTTTCCTCTTACTCATTTACTGTAACCATACATATTATATACCGTTTTTCTCACCATTAAATAGACTTTCTAAAGATAACATTATTTTCATCATATCTTATAGTTCACTATAATTTTTTTTTATATAAAATATGATGAAAAAATGGAAAAAACACACTTCTTTTAACTTTGACCGCCAAATCTGTCACACATCTACAACCACCAAAAACACCCATGCTAAATAGTTTCTAAATTTTGTCCTGAGTTTAGAAATACCCAATGTTTACATGTTCTTTGCAAGTTATAGGGCAATAAGTACAAGTAGCACTTTGATATTTCCAAACCACTTTTTCTCAAAATTAGCGCTAGTTACATTGGAACACTGATATCTGTCAGGAATCCCTGAATATCCCTTGACATGTATATATTTTTTTAGAAGACATCCCAAAGTATTGATCTTAGACCATTTTGGTATATTTCATGCCATCATTTCACCGCCAAATGCGATCAAATAAAAAAATCGTTCACTTTTCCACAAATTTTGTCACAAACTTTAGGTTTCTCACTGAAATTATTCACAAACAGCTTGTGCAATTATGGCACAAAAGGTTGTAAATGCTTCTCTGCGATCCCCTTTGTTCAGAAATAGTAGACTTATATGGCTTTGGCGTTGCTTTTTGGTAATTAGAAGGCCGCTAAATGCCGCTGCGCACCACACATGTATTATGCCTAGCCGTTAAGGGGTTAATTAGGGAGCTTGTAGGGATCTTGTAGGGTCAATTTTAGCTTTAGTGTAGTATAGTAGACAACCCAAAGTATTGATCTAAGCCAATTTTAGTATATTTCATGCCACCATTTCACCGCCAAAAGCGATCAAATAATAAAAATTGTTTACTTTTTTACAAATTTTTTCACAAACTTTAGGTTTCTCACTGAAATTATTTACAAACAACTTGTGCAATTATGGCGCAAATGGTTGTAAATGCTTCTCTGGGATCCCCTTTGTTCATGAATGGCAGACATATATGGCTTTGGCGTTGCTTTTTGGTAATTAGAAGGCCGCTAAATGCCGCTGCGCATCACACGTGTATTATGTCTAGCAGTGAAGGGGTTAATTAGGTAGTTTGTAGGGAGCTTGCAGAGTTAATTTTAGCTTTAGTGTAGAGATAAGCCTCCCACCTGACACATCCCACCCCCTGATCCCTCCCAAACAGCTCTCTTCCCTCCCCCACCCCACAATTGTCCCCGCCATCTTAAGTACTGGCAGAAAGTCTGCCAGTACTAAAAAAAAAAGGTGATTTTTAAATGTATTTTTTATTATTTTTTTTAAAAAAAAAATTATTCAGCTTTGATGTACCCCTGCCTTAGCCCCCAACCTCCCTGATCTTCCCCCCAAACAGCTCTCTAACCATCCCCCGCTACCTATTTGCCGCCATCTTGGATACTGGCAGCTGTCTGTCAGTACCCAGTTTGCCCCCAAATACAAAGTTTTTTTTGTTTGTTTTTTATCCAAGCTTTTCTATAGTGTAGATGCCCCCCCTCAATACCCCCATACCCCTCATCCTCCCAGATCTTTTTATATTTAATCTTTTTCTAACGTGTTTTCCCCCTCTCCCTTTAAATTTATGAATCATCGATGGCAGTGGATGCTGCCCCTGCAGGCTTCCCCGCACGCTCCCGGCACCCGGCGTGCACATTGCACTTACAGGAACGGATGCCGGGTAGCGATGGGCCCCCCACCAGCCTCCCTGCTAAGCTCCCACCCACTAACGAACAGCACCATTGCTACTGGTGCAGAGAGGGCCACAGAGTGGCTCTCTCTGCATCGGATGCTTGTAAAAGGGTATTGCAGGATGCCTCAATATCGAGGCATCACTGCAATACCATGAGAGCTGCTGGAAGTGATCACAATCACTTCCAGCAGCACTAAGTTAGACAACTGACGTACCAGGTACGTCTAATGTCATTAACGGTCAGTTTTTCCATGACGTACCTGGTACGTCAGTTGTCGTTAAGGGGTTAATCAATACTACTTATAAATTACTCTGTGCCTTTAAGAAAATTACTTTACTCGCATGGGCTATTTAAGCCACTCCCTCGCTCACCACATTGCTTGGTATTAGTGTTCACACTGAACCTAATAGGGGATGGTGAATATCTTAAGCTCCTTGGAAATACAAACCTATAGAGTTCTTTGAACAGTTTCTTATATACTGCAGATTTTGTTACCTTAACACCTCTATGATCTGCACTAACTTCCTTACTAAAGAACCTTGGGACTGCAGTGAGATCTTTTGCTCTGTTTCTGCCTCTTCTGTGAGAACGCAATCCCGAGTGACGTCACTTCCGGTCCTGACCGATTCAGTATAAGCTCTCTCTTCTTACTGGTAAGGGCGTTTCATATATTCCTGTAAGCGCTTACTATAGTTATTGATATCATTCTCCCTACATTCTGCACAATCATCTATGAGCTTGTATCTCACTGTCAAATAATTGTAACTGAGGCACTTAGGGAAAATAACGCTCAAATAATGTTTCAATGTTGTTACAGCCCCATACAGCATTGATACTTTGTTTCTCCATACTTATGTGATTACTGAGCAACATAATTACAAATAACGACGATATTTGGACTACTTGTAGTGAAGTACAAATTGTAAAAAAAAAATCACATATCAGCAGTTGTGATTCTATTCTATCTCTTACACAGATTCACAGAGTTGATAAGGTTTGATAGTAAGCTATGCAATTCAGATATTCATTATCTCATGCTTTTTGCTTCTGGTGCTGTGTTAAAACACAGAAATCATTTTATGGGTTAGGTGCAGCAAGAACAGAAATACCTTTGGACAGCTGTTTCAAGGCTATTAGCTCTCATCAGCAGAAGATAGGTGTGATTTGTTGTTAAGAAAAGCTAATTTCCTGGGCAAAAGCAATATTAATTTAAGTTGTATTTATTTATAGCTAGACAGATAGATTTAAAATAAAAATAAAATGTTCTTCTAAGTGAAGAACAATGCTCTTTCAACCATTTGCCAGCACTCCCTCAGCTTTAGCACACTTTGGCTCACAGCACCTTTGGATTAGCGATTATAGAGGTAGAATTATTAGTCTGTTCTCCCTGCTGTGCATCTTAATAATTTATTTGACATTGTAGCTGCTAACTAGGATTGTGTACTGCCATTTATTTCAGTCTACAAGCATTCTAAGTTCTTTTTAATACCAAGTTCTTTGAAGTATACCACATTCAAGTCCCATTTTTGACCTAAGAAGCTCTTTTGGCCAAGGTGGATTTGGTCTGGAAGAGGGATATTAGATAAAATATTATGCAGATTACTTAAAATTGATGGATGGTTACAGCTAGATAATGATGGGAAAGTCCATGTAGCTTTGACTACAGTTGAGGGTTGTCAGGTTTAATAGTGGGAGAAGGAGCTACAGAGGTTGCATTGCTCTTCTGGTACACCTTCTGGAAATTTCTAGGTGGAAGTGTTTTGTACAGCAACCACCACTTCCACTTCCTGAAACAACTGTGTACTTACTAAAGCACTAAATACATTCACCTAGATTACGAGTTTTGCGCTAAACAGGGTGTTATTTCACCCTCTATAGCGCTGCCATTACGAGTTATTGAAAAGCCCCCTTGTGCGTGCGATATGGTGGCGTTAAGCTCCATACCGCACAAAATCCAAGGGCTGCTTTGACGTGGTGGTGCACGCTTTCCCCCATATACATCAATGGGGAGAGAGTGTTAGAAAATAAACTAACACCTGCGATCGCGGAATGAAAAAGCTCTGTAACGCAACCGCATTGATGTCTATGGGGAAAAAAACACCCTAACCTAAACCTCAAGTCTAAACACCCCTAATCTGCTGCCCCTGACATCGCTGACACCTAAAGTTATTAATCCCTAATCTGCCGCTTCCGACATTGCCGCCACTATAATAAAGTTATTTACACCTATTCCGCCGCTCCCCGACATCGCCGACACTATAATAAAGTTATTAACCCCTAAACCTCCGGCCTCCCACATCTCCGCATGTCCGGACTTCAGCAACCATAAGTAGATATTCTGGGGTTAGTGTTAGGTATTTTATTTTTTTTGGGGGGAGGGTTTCAGATTAGGTTTTGGGTGTTTGAAAAAGAGCTAAATGCCCTTGTAAGGGCAATGATAAAGAGCTGAATGCCCTTTTGAGGACAATGCCCATACAATTAAATGCCCCTTTAGGGGCAATGGGTAACAAGATTTTTTTAGAGTTAGTTTTTTTGGGGGGGGGGGGGGGTTGGTTGGGTGGTGGGCTTTACTGTTGGGGGGACTTTGTATTTTTTTACAGGTAAAAGAGCTGTTTAACTTTTAAGGGCTATTGGTAGTTTAACGTAGGCTAGGGGGTGTTTTTATTTTGGGGAGCTTTTTTATTTTTATAGGACTATTAGATTAGATGGAATTGTTTTTATTTTTAATAATTTCGTTTATTATTTTTTGTAAGCTTAGTGTTTTTTATATTTCATAATTTAGTGTTTATTATTTTTTGAAATTTCAGATTTTTAAATTTTTCTAGTAGTGTTAGGTTTTTTTAAATTTGGAATTTAGATTTTTTAATTTGTAGTATTTTTTATTTTATTAGAATAGTAAGGTTAGGTTAATTTATATTTTAATGTTAGGTTTATTTTTATTTCACAGGTAAATTTTTATTTATTTTAAGAAAGTTATATTGTAATTAGGTTTAGGGGTTAATAGTTTAATTTAGTTTTTTGCGATGTGGGGGGCGGCAGTTTAGGGGTTAATAGGTTTATTTAGTGGCAGAGATGTGGGAGGCCGGAGGTTTAGGGGTTGGTAGGTTTATTTTGTTGGGGAGTTGTGGGAGGCCGGAGGTTTAGGGGTTAATAACATTTTTATAGTATCGACGATGTCAGGGAGAGGCGAAATAGGGATTAATAACTTTATTATAGTGGCGGCGATGTCGGGGAGCGGAATAAGGGTTAATAACTTTATTATAGTGGCAGCGATGTCAGGGGGCGGCAGAATAGGGGTTAATAACTTTATTAAAGTGACTGCAATGTCAGGGAGTGGCGGAATAGGGATTAATAATTTTTATTAGTGTTGACAATGTTGGGAGTGGCAGATTAGGGGTTAATAAATGTATTTAATAGTTTTGATGTGGGTGGGTGGCAGATTAGGGGTTAATAGGTTTAATATAGTGTTTGCGATGTTGATAGGTGGTGGTTTAGAGGTTAATAGGTAGTTTATCGGTGTTAGTGTACTTTATAACACTTTAGTTATGAGTTTTGTGAAACATTTTTGTGGCGCAAAACTCATAACTACTGCTTTCAGATGGCGGTATGGATTGTGTCACCAAAGGCTATAACGCAAGCTTTTTAGCCTCAGCACTGTAATACCGGCGCTATGAAAATCCCACGCAAAAACATAATTTTTTTGATTGCGGAATGGACATTTCGTTACAGGCTAAAATGCTTGCGATATAGCTATACCGACACGTCTCACAATAGGTGCATTGCTGCTTTTTTTCTGAAATTGCCATTTTTTCAGCGTTTAAAGCCATAACGCAAAACTTGTAATCTACCTGTGTGTTCGTAGAGGGGTTACTTGTCATTTCTATAACCCCCATAGTGCACATTAACAACCCAAGAGTATTAGTTTCCATGTGATGCTGCTCAGAATGTTAAGCAATTTCTACTCTAATTTGACCTTGTATGTAGGAAAGTTAGATTTTCCAAAATGTATCTGTAAAAGTGTATACATTTTCAAAGACATGTTTTGTGGTTGGATTAATGTATAGTATTTTTTGCCAACTTGAATGTACTCCATGGATGAACTGGTAGATTATCTGATTCATTTTAATATAAGAGCTGGCAAAAGATAAAAACCCCAGTAAAGAACCTATTTTGTATTATGAAACAGCATACAAAGAGCCAGATTACAAGTCGCGTGCTATTTAGTGATTTTGCTTGCGCGCAACCCTCGCCAAGTGTAAACTTTTAATGTACGAGTGTACAAATTGAAAGTAAGATGTTACTTCTAGACTTAGGCTATCGCGATTGGGTTAACTTCTTCTCCCCAAAGACTTCAATGGAGAGTGCAAGTTAGAAAGAAAACTAACACTTATCGCTTAAACCCAACAAAAGTTAAACCTTCAATACTAATCTGAAGGTAGATATGAACATTTTTACATGCCAATAGTCTTCACAGAGAAGAAAATGTTCTATTTACTTTTAAATATATACTGTATTTATATATATATATATATGATGTATTTTTTGTAAAATATATATCTATGCCTATATATTTGAATAGGTATAAACAGATATATAAAATATTTACAGTACATACACAGTAAAACACAAAAAATATATAAAAATGTTAATGATTGTTTCCCCTTGTATATATACATATGTATATATGTGTTTATATGTGTATATATGTATGTATTTACATATATACACATAAACATAAATACACATGTATACTTATGCATATATACATACATACACATGTACATGTAAGTATAGATACATTATAGCCCTTTCCATTCAAATACCTTGTAAGATACCATATACCTTTTAACCCTTATAACCTTTTTAATACTTATATAAATATTTTTTTATTAGATATTGTATATATGAGTGTAACACTTTATTTTTATGTATTTATGTTGTGTTTGATGCTAATTTGTATTGAACTCTAACCCTCTACATGAGGTCTTTAGTTGCTCTAACCTGATAAGCGCAAATTTAGTTTGTTTGTGCAGTCGCATTTACTTTCAACATGTAACACGTGGGGGAGACATTTTAATGCTGCACATGCGCATATGTAAGCCCACCACTTGTTATCTATCCCAAAATGTTTATTCATGTTTTACATAATATCTTTCAGATTGTCATTTTAGAAATATATTACCTCAATAAAATCACAAAAATTATAGTATATGTATGGAATATTATGTAAACGTTTTGCTTTCATTGTGTTTTTCAATACTATATTAAATTCTATAAACTTACACCTACAAATATTTAAAGGAAGAGTCTACTCCAGAAGTTTTATTGTTTAAAAAGTTAATCCCTTTATTACCAATTCCCCAGTTTTGCTTAACCAACACATTTATATTAATACACTTTTTACCTCTGTAATAATCTTGTATCTAAGCCTTTACAGACTGCACCCTTATTTCAGTTATTTTTACAGATTTGCATTTTAGCCAATCAGTGCTGGCCCCTAAATAACTCCATAGGAGTGAACACAATGTAATCTATATGGCACACATGAACAAGCACTGTCTAGCTGTGAAAACTGTCTAAATAAACTGAAATAAGAGGCTGCCTTCAAGGGCTTAGAAATTAGCATATGAGCCTACATAGGTTTAGCTTTCAGAATACCAAAAGAACAAAGCAAATAAAATGATAAAAGTAAATTGGAAAGTTGCATGCCCTATCTGAATCATGACATTTTAATTTTGACTAGACTGCCCATTAAAAGGTAGGAAAGTCAAAATTAAACTTGCATGATTCAGATAGAGCATGCCATTTTAAGACACTTTTAAATTCACTTCTATTTTCAAATGTGCTTATTTATTTTGGTATCCATTGTTGAAAAAGGATACGTGCTTATCCTTCACTAGTGGGAGCTTGCTGCTCATTGGTGCCTGCACACATTTGTCTCTTGTGATTAGATAACTAGATGTGTTCAGCTAGCTGCTAGTAGTTCAAGGCTGTCCTTTCAGCAAAGGATAACAAGAGAATTAAACAAATTTGATAATAGAAGTATATTGGAAAGTTTTTTAAACTTGCATGTTCTATCCAAATCACGAAAGAACATTTTGGGGTTTCCTGTCCCTTTAAGTATTTATAATAGAAAAAAAAAAATCACAGTGTATTGCTCACCTAGTAAAATTAATTTACAACGTTGATTTTAGTTTGTGTTACCAAAAACTGAATGCAAAAAAAAAAATAAAAAAATAAAAAAGAATGTGATAACAAGTTTTTGACACCAGCTTTGAGAAACTGTTAAACATCTTCTCAGATAAATTGTGCCAGCATGTTTAGCATCATATTTTGTTACTTCTGGTGTAAAGTGCCAATCCCATATGAGATGTTGTGTCATTGGTACCATTTTTAATGTGATAATATCTTTAGTCTCATGTTGATACCAGCTAAGAATCTTTATAAAGCTCATAAAGCGACATAAAAGTAATATGCATTTCCAAAAATGCTTCTATTAAGCATCATTATTGCTACAATGATAATCTTTAAAGGGACATTAAACACCTCAAGATATTAATAGAAATTGTTTAATTACACATAGTAAAACAAATTTGCAATATGCTTTCAATATTTATTTTGTTCTTCTTTTCTGTAATTTTATTCAGAATATTGTGGGCTTTCCAATTCACGTTAAACATGAAAGTGCAGACACAGCTATATTCCACAAAGTCATTGGTTGCACACTCTAGTAAGTCATTTATAACCATTCGTAATTGGCCTCAGAAGAAATGGTAACCTAAGTTACAATATGGTGGCGCCCACTGATTTAAGGACATTAACTTTACCCTTATTTTTTTCAACATTTAAAGGGACAGTCAAGTCAAAATGAACAGCCTTCAAATGTACTTTTATCATCAAATAATGCTAATTTTTAATCCCTTGAAGTCCGCCTCTTTTCTCAGTGCATTTTGGCAGTTTGTTACAGCTAGACAGTGTTAGTTCATTTGTGTTATATAGATAAAATTGTCTTCACTCCAGTGGAGTCAGCAACGATTGGATAAATGTCTGTCAAAAGAATTTAAATAAGGGGACAGTCTGCAGAGGCTTAGATAAAAGGTAATCACAGAGCTAAAAAGTATATTAATATAACCATGTTTGTTATGCAAAACTGGGGAATGGATAATAAAGGGATTATCTTTTTAAACAATAAAAATTCTGGAGTAGATTGTCCCTTTAATTATTAGACTGTGACTTCTTTGGTTTCCCTAACATTTCTGTATGGACTTTTACATTTTGGAAATAAAGCTTTTTGCAGTTTTATATTGCACACACGCCTGCCTTTTTCGAATGCAAGTAGATATGGAGCAGTTTGATCTACTGCAGATTATGGCACTCCAGGTGATTGGGAGGTACGTGTTTTGATTTAAGCATTTTACTTCCGGCACTTTGTTCTGGTTAACTCTAAGAGCTGCAGTCTGTGTTTGTGATTACGTAATAAAGAGATTATCTATCTTTTTAAATAATATAAATGTTGATGTAGACTGTCCCTTTAAACAACTGATATACAGGTAGATTACAAGTTGTGTGCTATGGAGGATTGTTATCGAATGCAACAAAAGTTGCGTTATTTCACCCTTGATAGCGCTGCCCTTATGAGTTTTTAAAAAGCAGCCTTGTGTGTGCGATATGGTTGCGTTGAGCTCCATACCGCACAAAATACAACCGTTTCTTTGACATGCTCGTGCACGCTTTCCCCATAGACAGCAATGTAGAGAGAGTGTTAGAAAAAAAACTAACACCTGTGATTGCGGAATGAAAAGCTCTGTAACGCAACCCCATTGATGTCTATGGGGAAAAAAAAAGTTACGTTTAAACCTAACACCCTAACATAAACCCCATAAACATCTGTTGCCCCCGACATCGCCGACACCTACATGTTTTTTTTTTTTTTTTTTTTTTTTTTTTAAATCAGCTTTATTATCACGGTAAGATTATACAAAGGGTGGAGTCGCAGCTCCATCAAGTGTACATACAATTGCTGATCGTTTTCCACATTTCAAAGGTGCACATATTCGATTTTCTTTTTTTTTTTTTAAAAAAAAAGGTCCGCAGTATTCTTTTATTGTGCACCTACAAACAGTATTAAAATAAAGCTAAACAAAACTAAATAAAACATTGTCACTTTAAAACATAACCTAGTAGTGAGCGAGTCCCGGCACCTACATAATGTTTTTAACCCCTAATCTGCTGCTCCTGATATCACTACCACCGAAATAAATCTGTTAACCCCTAATCTGCCGCTCCTGATATCGCCTCCACTATACTAAAGTTATTAACCCCTATTCCCCCGCACCCCAACATCGCCCACACTATAATAAATCTATTAACCCCTATTCTGACGCTCTCCGACTTCACCGCTACTAAATAAATTTGTTAACCCCTAAACCTCTGGCCTCCCACATCACTACCACTAAATAAACCTATTAACCCTAAACCGCCAGCCCCCCACATTGCAACAGTCTAAATTAAACTATTAACTCCTAAATCTAACCTAACACCCTAACATAAACCCCACGTCTAAACACCCCTAATCTGTTGCCCCCGACATCGCCGACACCTACATAATGTTTTTAACCCCTAATCTGCTGCTCCCGATATCGCCGCCACCAAAAGAAATCTATTAACCCCTAATCTGCCGCTCCCGATATCACCTCCACTATACTAAAGTTATTAACCCCTATTCCCCCGCACCCCAACATCGCCAACACTATAATAAATCTATTAACCCCTATTCTGCCGCTCTCCGACTTCACCTCTACTAAATACATTTATTAACCCCTAAACCTCTGGCCTCCCACATCACTACCATTAAATAAACATATTAACCCCTAAACCGCCAGCCCCCCACATTGCAACAGTCTGAATTAAACTATTAACTCCTAAATCTAACCTAACACCCTAACATAAACCCCACGTCTAAACACCCCTAATCTGTTGCCCCCGACATCGCCGACACCTACATAATGTTTTTAACCCCTAATCTGCTGCTCCCGATATCGCCGCCACCAAAAGAAATCTATTAACCCCTAATCTGCCGCTCCCGATATCACCTCCACTATACTAAAGTTATTAACCCCTATTCCCCCGCACCCCAACATCGCCAACACTATAATAAATCTATTAACCCCTATTCTGCCGCTCTCCGACTTCACCGCTACTAAATACATTTATTAACCCCTAAACCTCTGGCCTCCCACATCACTACCATTAAATAAACCTATTAACCCCTAAACCGCCAGCCCCCCACATTGCAACAGTCTGAATTAAACTATTAACTCCTAAACCTAACCATAAACCTAACCCTAACCGTAACCCTAAACCTAACCCTAACCCTAAACCTAACACCCCCTAACTTTAACATAATTAAAATATAGCTAAATTAAAGTTACAATTATTAACTAAATAATACCTATTTAAAGTGAATGTACATTTTGATGCTAAAGTGCCCGGTTTTAAAAAAATTCGATTAAAAACAGGGGCACTTTAATTCATCAAAATTTACATTTAACTTGTGTTGTGAAAAAATACTTACCTTTTAAACTTGACAGCCTCTCCAGCTTCCCCCGATCATTGCAAGCCATTTCTGACGTCAGAAATGATGGATCGGTTATCCTCCAATCACAGATTTCCCCCCCGGGGGAATCAGTGTCTGATTCAACGCCGTGATTGGATGAAGCCGGATTCCTCATTTTAGACCCAGGAAGAGGCTTTGCGACTTGTGGAGGGAGCTGGATCGGCTGTCAAGATTAAAAGATAAGTATTTTTTCACAACACGAATGTGCAGCAGATGATCGCATGAAGAGGACCTCAACGTCGGATCGATAGACCTCCACCTAGACCTCTGCCTTGGACCTCCGCCTGGGCCTCCACCTTGGACCTTCGCCTGGACCTCTGCCTTGGATCTTCAACTGGACCTCTGCCTTGGACCTTCGCCTGGACCTCCGCCTCTGTGCATCGACCAGTCCCGCGATGGATGAAAATGGAGCTGCCTGGATGAAGATGGAGCCTCTGGGATTAAGATCGTTCAAGCGAGACTTCAGCAACTTTGAGTACCTAAAGAGGGGTTTGTGTTAGTTTTTTTTTTAAGGTTTTTTGGGGTGGTTTTTTTTTTAGATTAGGGTTTGGGAATTTCTTAAAAGAGCTGAATGCCCTTTAAAGGGCAGGAAAAGAGCTGAATGCCCTTTTAAGGGCAATGCCCATACAAATGCCCTTTTCAGGGCAATGGGTAGCTTAGGTTTTTTTGTAGAGTTAGGTTTTTTATTTTAAGGGGTTGGTTGGGTAGTGGGTTTTACTGTTGCTGGGTCTTTTTATACAGGTAAAATAGCTGTTTATCTTAGGGCAATGCCCTAAAAAAGGCCCTTTTAAGGGCTATTGGTAGTTTATTTATCATCATGGCATTAAGGTATTCCAACGTAGACTTCACTGGAGCACAAAATGTGTGGGGGGAAATTAACAACCATACTCACGCACAAACCCAATCACGTTTTCTCAAGTGCGTAACCCCAAAATGAAATATGAATATTTCCCATTCCAATGTTCTTCACATAGCAGAATATGTTCTATTTATTCATAAATACATATTTCTACATATATCTGATGTTTTCTGGTAAAAATATATTTCTTTCATGTAATTGGCAAGAGTCCATGAGCTAGTGATGTATGGGATATACAATCCTACCAGGAGGGGCAAAGTTTCCCAAACCTGAAAATGCCTATAAATACACCCCTCACCACACCCACAGTTCAGTTTTACAAACTTTGCCTCCTATGGAGGTGGTGAAGTAAGTTTGTGCTAGATTTCTACGTTGATATGCGCTTCTCAGCATTTTGAAGCCTGGTTCCTCTCAGAGTACAGTGAATGTCAGAGGGATGTGAAGGGAGTATCACCTATTGAATGCAATGGTTTTCCTCGTGGGAAATCTATTTCACAGTTTCTTTGTTATCGGTCGTAGAGATTCTTCTCCTACCTCCCTTTTTCAGATAGACAATATACTCTCATTTTCCCTTACCTCTACTGATAACTGTTTCAGTACTGGTTTGGCTGTCTGCTATATGTGGATGGGTGTCTTTTGGTAAGTATGTTTTCATTACTTAAGACACTCTCAGCTATGGTTTGGCACTTTATGTATTAATATAAAGTTCTAAATATATGTATTGTACTTATATTTGCCATAAGTCAGGTTTATGTATATTTCTTTTTTCAGACTATTCAGTTTCATATTTGGGAAAAAACATATTTAGGAAAATATTTTTCTTACCTGGGGTTTAATTTTTTTTTTCAAAGTGACTGTTTTTTCACTAAATTTTTGCGGGCGTGAAGATACGTCCGGTGACGCAAGTTCATCATTTCCAGCATCTTAGTTGACGCCGAGTTCCCATTTCCGGGTGTTGTTAGCACCAAAAATATTTCAGATCGTGTTGTGCATCATACTTGATGCCAATTAATTTCATTATTTAAAACCCCATTCCTATATGCCTCTTGCCTTTTTCTATGTCAGAGGGCTATGCTGTTTGCATTTTTTTTCCCATTCCTGAAACTGCCATATAAGGAAATTGATAATTTTGCTTTATATGTTGTTTTTTTCTCTTACTTTTGTAAGATGTCTCAATCTGATCCTGTCTCAGAAACCACTGTTGGAACCTTGCTGCATGATAACAGTTCTACCAAAGCTAAGTGTATCTGTTGTAAATTTGTGGAGATTATATCTCCAGCTGTGGTATGTAATAGTTCTCATGATAAGCTTTTACATGCAGAGAATGTATCCATCAGTAATAGTACAATGCCTGTTGTTCCTTCAACATCTAATGTACATGATATCCCTGTGAATAAAAAATATTTTATTGCTGATGCGATTCAGAAGGCTTTGTCTGCTAGCCCGCCTTCCAATAAACGTAAAAGGTCTTTTAAAACTTCTCATAAAGTTGATGAATTTTCAAATGACTGACAACATACTGAATTATCCTTCTCTGATGAGGATCTATCTGACTCAGAAGATCCTACCTCAGATATTGACACTGACAAATCTACTTATTTATTTAAAATGGAGTATATTCGTTCCTTGTTAAAAGAGGTGTTGATTACATTGGATATTGAGGAAACTAGTCCTCTTGATGTTAAAACTAGTAGACATTTAAACCTCCTGTGGTTACTGCAGAGTTTTTTCCAGTTCCTAATGCTATTTCTGATATGATTTCTAAGGAATGGAATAGGCCTGGTACTTCTTTTATCCCTTCTTCAAGGTTTAAAAATTTGTATCCTTTGCCAGCAGTTAGTTTGGAGTTTTGGGAAAAGATCTCCAGAGTTGATGGGGCTATTTCTACTCTTGCCAAATGTACTACTATTCCTATGGAATATAGTACTTCCTTTTAGGACCCCTTAGATAGGAAACTTGAATCTTATCTAAGTAAATCTTATTTATATTCTGGGTATCTTCTCAGACCTGCCATTTCTATGGCGGATGTTGCAGCTGCATCAACTTTTTGGTTGGAAAGTTTAGTGCAACAGGAAACAGATCCTGATTTGTCTAGCATTGTTCGCTTGCTTCAACATGCTTATCATTTTATCTGTGATGCCATTTTTGATATCATCAAAATTGATGTTAAATCTATGTCTTTAGCTATTTTTAGCTATTTTAGCTAGAAGAGATTTGTGGCTTAAATATTGGAATACTGACATTTTATCTAAATCTAGATTACTATCTCTTTCTTTCCAAGGTAATAATAAGGGAGTTTTTTGCCTCAGGATAAAAGACCTAAGTGTAAATCTAAAGCTTCTAACCATTTTCGTACCTTTTGACAAAATAAGGAACGAAACCCAATCCTTACCCCAAAGAATCTGGTTCCAATTGGAAACCTTCTTCAAGTTGGAATGAATCCAAGCCATTTTAGAAACCAAAGCCAGCCCCCAAGTCTGCATGAAGGTGTGGCCCTCATTCCAGCTCAGCTGGTAGGGGGCAGATTAAGATACACTTGGGAGAGTATTGTCTCTCAAGGGTACTGAATAGGATTCAGAGTAAGACCTCCTGTGAGAAGATTTTTTCGCTCACGCGTCCCGGCAAATCCAGTAAAGGCTCAAGCTTTTCTGAAGTGTGTTTCAGACCTAAAGCTTTCAGGGGTAATCATACCAGTTCCGTTTCAGGAACAGGGTCTGGGGTTTTATTCAAATCTATTCATTGTTCCAAAGAAAGAAAATTCATTCAGGCCAGTTCTGGATCTGAAAATTTTGAATTGTTTTGTAAGAGTGCCAACTTTCAAAATGGTGACTATAAGGACTATTCTGCCTTTTTTTCAGCAAGGTCATTATATGTCGATGATAGACTTACAGGATGCACATCTTCATATTCCAATTCATCCAGACCACTATCGGTTTCTGAGATTCTCTTTTCTAGACAAGCATTACCAATTTGTTGCTCTTCCATTTGGCCTAGCGACAGCTCCAAGAATTTTTTTCAAAGGTTCTCGGTGCCCTACTCTCTGTAATCAGAGAACGTGGTATTGCGGTGTTTCCTTATTTGGATGATATCTTGGTACTAGCTCAGTCTTTACATTCTGCAGAATCTCACACGAATCAACTTGTGTTTTTTCTTCAAAAACATGGTTGGAAGATCAATTTACCAAAAAGTTTCTTGATTCCTCAGACAAGGGTCACCTTTTTAGGTTTCCAGATAGAGTCAGTGGCCATGACTCCGTCTCTAACAGACAAGAGATGACTAAAATTGGGTTCAGCTTGTCGGAACCTTTAGTCTCAATCATTCCCTTCTGTAGCTATGTGCATGGAACTTTTAGGTCTCATGATTGTAGCATCGGATGCGATCCCCTTTGCTCGTTTTCATATGAGACCTCTCCAGCTTTGTATGCTGAATCAATGGTGCAGGGATTATACAAAGATATCACAACAAATATCCTTAAATCCCAATGTTGAACTCTTTCTTACTTGGTGGTTAGATCACCATCATATAGTTCAAGGAGCCTCTTTTGTTCGCCAATCCTGGACTGTGATCACAACAGATGCAAGTCTTTCAGGTTGGTGAGCTGTCTGGGGATCTCTGACAGCACAAGGGGTTTGGAAATCTCAAGAGGCAAGGTTACCATCAATATTTTAGATTTCTGTGCTATTTTAAGGGCTCTTCAGATGTGGTCTCTGTTGAAGAGAGAACCGTTCATTTCTTTTCAGACAGACAATATCACAACTGTGGCATATGTCAATCATCAGGGTGGGACTCACAGTCCCCAAGCTATGAAATAAGTATCTTGGATACTTTCTTGGGCGGAATCCAGCTCCTGTCTAATTTCTGCATTTCATATCCCAGGTGTAGACAATTGGGAAATGGATTATCTCAGCCATCAGACTTTACATCCAGGGGAGAGGTAACTCCATCCAGATGTGTTTTCTCAAATTGTTCAGATATGGGGTCTTCCGGAAATAGATCTGATGGCTTCCCATCTAAACAAGAAACTTCCCAGGTACCTGTCCAGGTTCAGGGATCCTCAAGCAGTGGATGCATTATCAGTTCCTTGGGTTTACCAACCTGCCTTTTATCTTCCCACCTCTAGTTCTTCTTCCAAGAGTGATCTCCAAGATCATCATAGAATAATTGTTTGTGTTGCTGGTAGCTCCAGCATGGCCTCACAAGTTTTGGTATGCAGATCTTGTTTGGATGTCCAGTTGCCAACCTTGGCCACTTCCTTTAGGACCAGACCTTCTGTCTCAAGGTCCGTTTTTCCATCAGGATCTCAAATCATTAAATTGGAAGGTATGGAAATTGAACGCCAAGTGCTTAGTCACAGAGGTTTCTTTGACTCAGTGATTAATACTATGTTACAGGCTCGTAAATATGTTTCTAGGTAGATTTATTATCAAGTTTGGAAGACTTATATTTCATGGTGTTCTCATAAATTTACCTGGCATTCTTTTAGAATTCCTAGAATTTTACAGTTTTTTCAGGATAATTTGGATAAAGGTTTGTCTGCAAGTTCCTTGGAAGGACAAATCTCTGCTCTTTCTGTTTTATTTCACAGAAAGATTGCTAAGCTTCCTGATATTCACTGTTTTGTGCAGACTTTGGTCTGTTTCAAGCCTGTCATTAAATCAATCTCTCCTCCTTGGAGTCTTAATTTGGTTTTGAAGGCTTTACAGGCTCCTCCATTTGAGCCTATGGCCTCTAGTTATCAAGCTCTGTAAGGAGCTTGATGGCCCTTGTTTCTGGAGAGCCTGCAAGCTCGCCAGAAACAGCAGTTATGAAGCAGCGGTCAGAAAGACCGCTGCTCCATAACCTGTCCGCCTGCTCTGAGCAGGCAGACACACATCGCTGGAAATCAACCCGATCGAGTACGATCGGGTTGATTGACACCCCCCTGCTGGCGGCCCTTGTGAGCTGCTGGTGCAATGCTGAATACGGCAAGTGTATTGCTCGCCATATACAGCGATGTCTGTAAGACCTGATCTGCACTGTCTGATCAGCTCCGACAGACCTTGATAACTTGGGGCCTCAGCATTCTTTGGACATTAAAATACTTTCTTGGAAAGTGTTGTTCCTTTTGGCCATCTCTTCTGCTAAAAGAGTTTCCAAATAATCTGCTCTTTCTTGTGAATCTCCTTTTTTGATTTTCCATCAGGATAAGACAGTTTTGCAGACTTCATTTAAATTCTTACCTAAGGTTGTGAATTCTAACAACATTAATAGAGAAATTGTTGTTCCTTCTTTGTGTCCTAATCCTAAGAATTCTTTGGAGAGATCCTTACATTCTTTGGATGTTGTAAGAGCCTTGAAATATTATGTTGTAGCTACTAAAGATTTCAGGAAGACTTCTAGTCTATTTGTTGTCTTTTCTGGTCCTAGGAAAGATCAGAAAGCTTCTGCCATTTCCTTGGCATCCTGGTAAAAGCTTTTGATTCGTCAGGCTTATTTGGAGTCTCATCAGGCTTATTTGGAGTCGGGTCAGGCCCCGCCTCAGAGAATTACAGCTCATTCTACTAGATCAGTCTCCACTTCG
This sequence comes from Bombina bombina, assembly GCF_027579735.1. NCBI lineage: Eukaryota > Metazoa > Chordata > Amphibia > Anura > Bombinatoridae > Bombina > Bombina bombina. The sequence goes on along the minus strand of NC_069500.1, from coordinate 227,103,629 downwards.
TGGGCTTTTAAGAATGAAGCTTCAGTTGATCAGATTTGCAAAGCAGCAAATTGGTCTCCTTTACATACATTTACTAAATTCTACCGTTTTGATGTATTTGCTTCCTCGGAATCAGTTTTTGGAAAAAAAGTTCTTCAGGCAGCAGTTTCAGTTTGATTCCTCTGCTTATGTTTAAGTTTTTTTCTTTTCATTTATGAGAATAAACTTATATTTTGGGTTGTGGATTAATTTTTTCAGCGGAAAATGGCTATTATTTTTATCCCTCCCTCTCTAGTGACTCTTCTGTGGAGTTCCACATTTTGGGTATTACTATCCCATACGTCACTAGCTCATGTACTCTTGCCAATTACATGAAAGAAAACATCATTTATGTAAGAACTTACCTGATAAATTCATTACTTTCATATTGGCAAGAGTCCATGAGACCCACCCTTTTTATGGTGGTTATGATTTTTTGTATAAAGCACAATTATTTCCAAATTCCTTTTTTGATGCTTTTTACTCCTTCTTTATCAACCCACTACTTGGCTATTCGTTAAACTGAATTTTGGGTTTGGTGAGGGGCTTATTAGTCCAAGAGGAGAGATCTGTCGTAATGCTATATTTAAGGGTCTCATAGTTATGTTTAAATAAGTCCGAAGGATCGGGGGTGAGGTATATCCCTAAATATTTTAATTTTTCTTTGGCAATTTTGATGTTGTATTTTTTTTGGAAAAATTGTATAAGTTTGGGGCAGGAGTTAACATTTAATAGTTCTGATTTGCTTAGGTTAAGGAGAAAATTAGATACGTCTCCGTATGTCTTCAGCTCAGTTAGTAATTCGGGGAGGGACGTTTCAGCGTTTGTGATGGTGTATAGAACGTCGTCGGCATATAATGCCTGTTTATATTCAGTGTGTTCAATTTGTAAACCAGTAATATTACTGTTCTGCCTGATTTTTTTTGGCTAGAGCTTCTATCGACAGAGCAAACAGAAGCGGGGATAAGGGACAGCCCTGCCTGGTGCCATTATTTATGGGGAAAAATTCAGATAAGGTTCCATTCACTCTAATCCTAGCATTGGGGTTTGAATACAGGGCAAAAACTATATTTAAGAAGGTATTTCCGAAACCCATCCTCTCCATGACCCGACGCAGAAAAAGCCAATCAACCCTGTCGAAGGCCTGCTCCGCGTCGGTTGAGAACAACACTAATGGGGTTTTTGTAAGTCTAGCATGGGAAATTAGCTGTATAACTTTGACGGTGTTATCTTTGGCCTCTCTGGCTGGGACAAAGCCCACCTGATCGTTAGATATCAACTCTGGGAGATATTTGTTGAGGCGGCTCGCTAGTATTTTAGCCAGGAGCTTCATGTCCGTGTTAATGAGAGATATAGGCCTAAAATTTTCCGGAATTTCTGGCGGTTTACCTGGCTTAGGGATAACTTTTATATGGGCTTCTAATAGGATCTTGGATAGTTGTGGGTTATCTCTGAGGCTGTTAAACAGTTGAAGGAGGGGGCAAGTGACCTCCTCAATGAATTTTTTGTAATAAGGCAATGTGAAGCCGTCAGGACCTGGGCTTTTTCCCGACGGTGAATTTTTGATGGCTTGGGTTAGTTCCTCTTTGGTGATCGGAGAATCCAAATGCTCCGAGGCCTCTTTGGTTAGTGTTGGGAGGCCAATGTCTCTAAGGTGCGCGTCAATTTTTTGAACCCTGTGGAGCTTAGGGGGCTCTCCATCCCGAGGGTCCAAGCTCTCCTTAATGTTGTATAGGGAGTGGTAATATTTATGGAACGCTGAGGCTATCTGCGAGCTACTGTAAATACGCTGGCCCTCTCTATTTTTGATCGAGTGGATGTACGACTGCAATTGTCTTTTTTTAATATATCTAGCCAATATCCTGCCAGGTTTGTTTCCCCCCTCATAATAAGACTGTCTCAGGGAAAGTGCTTTCTTTTGATGCATCTCCTCTAAGTATTTATTCAGATCTAATTTTATAGTGGTTAGATTACTTTTCACCTCAGTATTTAATGGGTCTGCTTTGTGTAGAGTTTCTAATGATTTTAATGTGGCGAGTAACTCAGCATATTTTACCCGATATTGTTTGTTTAATATTGCTTTGTGTCTAATGAGGTTTCCTCTTATGACGCTTTTGTGAGCTTCCCACAACGTCATAACTGAGGTGGTTGGGGATGTATTTAATTCAAAGTATTCTTTAAGTGCCTTGCGGGTATCTTCGAGTATCAGGGGGTCGTCTAATAAAGTGGCGTCAAGTTTCCACGTATAGTTTGTTACTGGTATGTCTGGCCAGTGAACCAAGCAAGTAACTGGTGCGTGATCTGACCAGGTGATGTGGCCAATATTGCATTTTTGTGTGATTGATAAACCGTTGGCGTCTGTGTATATGTAGTCTATCCTCGAATAGCTGTTATGGGGTATAGAGTAGAAGGAGTAATCCCTTGAGCTAGGGTGTAAGATTCTCCAGGTGTCATGTAGTGCCAGCTCCCTAAGAGAAGAATTTACCTGTTGTATTGTTGAGGATGGTGTACAGGTCACACCCTTTGAGGAGTCTACAGATGGGTTAGCTACTAGATTGAAGTCGCCTGATAGAAAAGTAATGCCCTTGGAGTGCTCCAAGAGAAGGTTTGTGACCTTTTTGATAAAACTACCTTGAGAAACGCTAGGGGAGTACACTGATGCCAAGGTGATATAGTGTCCATACAAAGTGCCTATGACTACTAAAAATCTTCCCTCTGGGTCTTTCTCTACCTGAGTTGGGTGAAAAGGGACTGACTTGTGAAAAATAATACCCACCCCCCCTTTTTTGCTCGCTCCCGAGGCAAATATGGCCATTGGGTATAATGGATGATGCCATTTCGGTTCCTTACCCTTCTGGAAATGGGTCTCTTGTACGAGAATAATCTGGCTCCGTAGTTTTGCTAATTCCCTAAAGGCAATAGAGCGTTTGCCGGGGTTGTTAAGACCCTTCACGTTTATTGTGGTGATATTAAGACCATGGTCTTGAAACTTGCTAGCCTTGGGTTGCATTATTATCGTCTGTGGAAAAAAAAAAAAAAAGGGGGAGAGGGGGGTGAAAGATAGGAGGGGTTGGTTTGGGAAAATGAGGGAAAAAGGAAAGAGGGTTCTTATGAAAGAGAGTGTAGGAGAAATAAGAGATATAGCAAATTTTTCTGCAATTGTTATGTGTAAAACATTCATATACCAGAAAATTTTAACAATGCAAACTTTGAAATAAAAAAAAAAAATGTAATACAAAAAGAAACTCTGTGTATTACAATTAACTGGGAAGAGCCCCCTAACTGACGTAAATTATAAAAAAAAAACCTAGGCACTCCAATTACTTCATTGAAGTGCTATGACTTTTGGCATGTAAAAATGTGCTACAACCTGTGAGTCAGACTATCTAAAGAGCTAGAGCTGCAAAGTAACCTGTTTACGGTGTTTATGAGGTTAGAGTAAAATAGGATATGAGGCTAAAAACCAGCAAGGCTGATGCTCAATTATGTGTGAGAGCTATTAACTTGTAAGGCGTTATACTCATAGTAAGATCTGTTTTCAGTATTCTCTACCCCTTTATGTTAAATACTCTGAGCAAAGTATGCTTTTATTTAGGCCTGGCTTTAGTGCTAACCTCTTCCTTATGATATCTAACACGTCTTCTTAAAGACAAAATACTGTGCCATAAAGTAAGAGGAGGCTATGCAGATACCTGATAGAGATCACCATTGTGCTTAAACTTAATATTGGGCTAATCCTACCATGTTGCCCCTAGTAGGTCATATGTAGGTGCTAGTTGTGTGTGCTTAATCCTCTAGGTGAGGGGTGTGTTTATAGGCATTTTGAGGTTTGGGAAACTTTGCCTCTCCTAGTAGGATTGTATATCCCATACGTCACTAGCTCATGGACACTTGCCAAAATGAAAGAAATTAATTTATCAGGTAAGTTCTTACATAAATTATCTTATCTATATCTATACCTATATATATATAAATATATATATATATATGTGTGTGTGTGTGTTTATAGATGTATACATACAGTGTATATATATATATATATATATATACAGTATATGAATATCTGTTTAAAATACATAGAACATATTCCCCTACGTTAAGAACATTGATTTTTATTAAAGGGACACGCATGTCAAAATTAAACTTACATGATTCAGATAGAGCAGCAATTTTAAACAACTTTCTAATTTACTTCCATTAACAAAATGTGCATAGTCTATTTATATTGTACTCCAATATAAAAGGGGTACCTTGCTTTTCAGCTTCAGTGTGCGGAAGACAATAGCATGAAGAGGAGGCTACGCTCTGGATGTCGCCACTGGTCCTGGTCAGCTCCGCTCTGCGCTACCACAGCTCCGTGCCACCAGGATGAAGATACAAGATGCCCCCAAGATGGATGAAGATGTCGCCGCCTGGATGAAGATGGATGTCCGGTCTTCAGAAACTTTAAGTCAATTTTCTGGAGTTAGTATTAGGTTTTTTGTTTTTTTGGGGGGTGTTTTTCTTTTTAGATTAGGTATTTTTTTATTTTAATGTGCGCAAAAGATCTGATTGCAAAATAGCTAATTGCCCTTTTAAGGGCTATGCCCATACAAATGCCCTTTTAGGGGTAATGGGTAGCTTAGGTTTTTATTAGACTTTACTGTTAGGGGGTACTTTGTTATTTATTTTTTTTTTGGTAAAAGAGCTGTAATGTTAGTGTTTTTTGTAAAGGTAGATCATTTTAAAAAAAATTTAATTTTTTATTTTTAGTTTATTTAATTTTATTTAAATAGTAATGTTAGGTTAATTTATAGTTTAATCTTTTTATTTCACAGGTAAATTTTTATTTATTTTAAGGTTGCTATAATTAAGTTAGGGGGGGTTTTAGGTTTAGGGGTTATTAGTTAAATTTAGTCTTTTGTGATGAGGGGGGCGGTGGTTTAAGGGTTAATCAGTTTATTATAGTAGTAGCGGTGTGGGGGGCCGGCGGTTTAGGGGTTAATAGGTTTATTTAGTGTTGTCTATGTGGTTGGGCGATGGTTTAGGGGTTAATAGTGTAGTTTATGGGTGTTAGTGTACTTTGTAACATTTTTATTTATTTCTGAAACATTTTTGTTTCGCAAAATCTATAACTACTGTTCTTAGATAGCGGAATGGATTGCTGCGGTATAGACTATAAGACTAGCGTTATAGCTGGACTGCACAACCTGTAATACAGGCGCCATGAAACTCCCGCACTCAAAAGCCATTTTGAGTGCGGAATGGAGATTTGTGTGAATGCTAAAATGCTAGCGGTATAGCTGTACTGCCGCGACTTGTAATACGAGAGAATGCATATTGCGCACGCAATGGACAATTTTTCAGTGGTATAGCCGTACCCCAAAACTTGTAATTTTGTTGTATGGCAGCAATGTTTGCAATTATTTCAAACATTGCTATTAACATTATTGCAAACACTGCAGTCAGAAATGTGCACACTCCTGAGCTCACCTAGGATTACTTTTTTAAAAAGTTTTTAAATAGAAAAAAAGCAACATTGCTAACAGAAGTAAATTGGATAGTTATTTAAAATGCCATGCTCTATCCAATTCATTTCAGCTTAATTTTGACTTTAAGGTCCCTTTAAATTATATGTGTATATAAATATAATAAATATAAATGAGCTAATAAATGTTCAATCTTTAATTTCTAAAGAAATGCAATACAATAATCAAACTGTAAAATAATGGCATGCAGTATAAAACTTTACATAAATTTGTAGCTATATATTTTACCTAAAGCAGTAAAAACAACTAGGGGCAGAATATTCTCTAAACCACCAGTCTAAAAGCAAGAATAACTGTATAAGATAGGAATCCGGTTGCTTTTATCATTCCCAAGGGAGAGGGGACAGACAGAAATAAAAGTGATAACTGGTTGATAAAGGTTTGCCCAAAAAAAAAAACTTTGTTGCATGATGACACCAACATTTTTTAAAATATAACCTCTATGATGAGCTTCTGTTGCACAAAGATACACAATTTTGTTTTGAAAAAGGCCTTTATACGGGTCAAAATGTGTTGTCAGCCAATAGAATTCGAGCTCAATCTGATTGGCTGATTGAATCAGCCAATCAGATTTTTCCTACCTTAATTCCGATTGGCTGATAGAATCCCATCAGCCAATCGGAATTTGAGGGACGCCATCTTGGATGACGTCACTTAAAGGAATATTCATTCGGCGAGTAGGCATCGGTGAAGAAGGATGGCTCCGCGTCGGCTGCTTTGAAGATGGCTATGCTCCGGATGGATGAAGATTGAAGACGCCGCCTGGATGAAGACTTCTATCGGATGGAAGACATCTTCAGCGCCCCTTGGATGATGACTTCTGCCCGGCTGGGTGAACACGACTCAAGGTAGGGAGAACTTCAGGGGGGTAGTGTTAGGTTTATTTAAGGGGGTTTGGGTTAGAGTTGTGGTATGTGGGTGGTGGGTTATAATTTTGGGGGGATTGTATTTAATTGTAGCTACTGTTAGGTAATTTATTTAATTTATTTAATGATAGTGTAGTGTTAGGTTTAATTGTAACTTAGGTTAGGATTTATTTTACAGGTAATTTTGTATTTCTTTAAGCTAGGTAGTTATTAAATAGCTAATAACTATTTAATAACTATTGTACCTAGTTAAAATAAATACAAAGTTGCCTGTAAAATAAATATAAATCCTAAAATAGCTACAATGTAATTATTAATTACATTGTAGCTATGTTAGGGTTAATTTTACAGGTAGGTATTTAGTTTTAAATAGGAATAATTTATTTAATGATAGTGTAGTGTTAGGTGTAATTGTAACTTAGGTTAGCTTTTATTTTACTGGTAAATTTGACTTTATTTTATCTAGGTAGCTATTAAATAGTTAATAACTATTTAATAGCTATTGTACCTAGTTACAATAAATTTAAATTTGCCTGTAAAATAAATATAAATCCTAAAATAGCTACAATATAATTATTAGTAATATTGTAGCTATATTAGGGTTTATTTTTTAGGTAAGTATTTAGTTTTAAATAGGATTAATTTAGTTAATAAGAGTAATTGTTATTTAGATTTAGAGTGTTAGACATAGGTTTAGGGGTTAATTAGTTTAATATAGATGGCGGCGGTATAGGGGGGGCAGGATAGGGGTTAATAAATTTATTATAGGTGGCGACGGTGTAGAGGGGGCAGATTAGGGGTTAATAAGTTTAATATAGGTGGCGGCGGGTCCGGGAGCGGCGGTTTAGGGGTTAAACAATTTATTTAGTTGCGGCGGGGTACGGGATCGGCAGGATAGGGGTTAATAAATGCATTATAGGTGGTGGCGGTATAGGGGGGCAGGATAGGGGGTTAATAGGTATTATGTAGGTGGCAGCGGGGTCCGGGAGTGGCGTTTTAGGGGTTAACATGTTTATTATAGTTGCGGCGGGGTCCAGAGGGCTGCGGTTTAGGGGGTAATACATTTATTTAGTTGCGGCGGTGTAGGAGGGGCAGATTAGGGGTGTTTAGACTCGCGGTACATGTTAGGGTGTTAGGTGTAGACAGCTCCCATAGGAATCAATGGGATATCGGGCAGCAGCGAACATGAACTTTCGCTATGGTCAGACTCCCATTGATTTCAATGGGATCCGCCACCTCCAGGGCGGCGGATTGAAAACCAGGTACGCTGGGCCGGAAAAGTGCCGAGCGTACCTGGCAGTCATTTGATAACTTGCGTTCGGAACATCTGGAGTGACGTAAGAATCGATCTGTGTCGGGCTGAGTCCGGCGGATCGAAGCTTACGTCACTATATTCTACTTTTGCCGGTTTGTAGAGCTTGATAACTTAGGCGAATCAGCCTCGCCACAAATACGCTGCAGAATTCCAGTGTATTTGAGGTTGACGGCTTGATAACTAGAGGCCATGGTGTGCATTTTTAATCACAATTTTTGTAAAATTGAATTGCTTGATATTTAAGTGATTTCTGATTTATTAGAATATAATGTGTAGTATTCGAATATTATGATGTGAATTGTAATACTGAGATTTCAAAAATATTTAAGAACAGTAGATATAATAGTTTAGTATAATTCATTTATATTATTAATCTGAAAAAAAAAAATCTGAAAACAGAATTTCCTGTAAAAACCACTGACGTAAAAATTCAAGCTTGGGTTACAAATATTCCTCAAATTCAATTTCTTAAAAAAAAAAATTGCGTTTACAGGCAGCAATAGTTGAATAGACATTAAAGCTGGGTTCTACTACAGTATAGTGTTTTTTACTCAGCATGATTCTGTTTTTCTTCCTGTACCTGCAGCACTCTTTAACCCCTCAACGACCATGACTGGTTGTTAAGGTTTTCTCTGGTTGAAATTCAGAGTAGGTGTTAAACCATTTTCTATTTATTACGCACCTGTTAAATATGCAATTCTACATGCAAGAGGAAAAACAATATCTTGGTGAGTGCCCTCCAGTTAAATGTCACTTTAAAAGGTGTTTCATTAAAGCAGTTATCTTCTGCACTGCTGTATGTGGTGCAGCTGAAACAACAACAAAACACTTACGATTTGTTATGATTCATATCTTAAACTTTTAAAAATGAACCAATTTTGTTTTCCAATAGAATGTGTCTAAGTTTAAGTTTTCAGTTTAATAAATGCTGTTTATTATTAGAGATAGAGAGGGGAAGAATAAGGTAACATTTTTTTGTGAATGATTATATATTTAATGAAACTCTGAGTTGAAAAGGAAATAACTTTAAAGGGGCAAAATATTTTTTGGCATTATTGATAGCAGCAGAGTCAGAGTGTAGTGACAACCCTTTGTCTGTCAATAATGGTTTCCCACCAATCAGATTTAAGAAGCAGAAAATTCTAACAGCCCCCACATAAGAGTGGCAGATATTCCTTTCTATGGGGGTCAAAATAACAAAGTGTTGACTAATATGCACAGCGATCCATCATCCGGCTGAAGTCTTCTATCAAGCGACGGCTGAAGAGGTCCAGAAGAGGCTCCAAAGTCTTCATGCTATCCAGGCAGAAGAGTAGATCCGGACCGGCAACCATCTTGATCCAAGCGGCATCTTCTATCTTCATCCGATGACAAGCGACTCCATGTTGAAGAGCTCCGGCGCGGATCCATCCTCCTCTTTCGACGTCCTAAGTCCGAATGAAGGTTCCTTTAAATGACGTCATCCAAGATGGCGTCCCTCGAATTCCGATTGACTGATAGGATTCTATCAGCCAATCGGAATTAAGGTAAGAAAATTCTGATTGGCTGATTGAAATAGCCAATCAGATTCAAGTTCAATCCGATTGGCTGATCCAATCAGCCAATCAGATTGAGCTCACATTCTATTGGCTGATCGGAACAGCCAATAGAATGCAAGCTCAATCTGATTGGCTGATTCAATCAGCCAATCAGATTTTCCCTACCTTAATTCTGATTGGCTGATAGAATCCTATCAGCCAATCGGAATTTGAGGGACGCCATCTTGGATGACTTCATTTAAAGGAACCTTCATTCGGACTTAGGACGTCGCAAGAAGAGGATGGATCCGCGCCGGAGGTCTTCAACATGGAGCCGCTTGTCATCGGATGAAGATAGAAGATGCCGCTTGGATCAAGATGGTTGCCGGTCTGGATCTACTCTTCTGCCCGGATAGCATGAAGACTTTGGAGCCTCTTCTGGACCTCTTCAGCCGTCATTTGATAGAAGACTTCAGCCGGATGATGGATCGCCAGCCCCCCTTGGGCTTGGATGAAGATTTCGGAGCCTGGAGCGATCGGTGATACCTGGCATGGTGAAGACAAGGTAGGAAGATCTTCAGGGGCTTAGTGTTAGGTTTATTTAAGGGGGGTTTGGGTTAGATTAGGGGTATGTGGGTGGTGGGTTGTAATGTTGGGGGGGGTATTGTATGTTCTTTTTTACAGGCAAAAGAGCTGAATTCTTTGGGGCATGCCCCGCAAAGGGCCCTTTTAAGGGCTGGTAAGGTAAAAGAGCTTTTATATTTTAATTTTAGAATAGGGTAGGGCATTTTTTTATTTTGGGGGGCTTTGTTATTTTTATTATGTTTGTAATTATTTTTTTTATTTTTTGTAACTTAGCTTTTTTTATTTTGTGTACTTTAGTTAGTTTATTTAATTGTATTTATTTGTAGGTATTTTATTTAATTAATTTATTGATAGTGTAGTGTTAGGTTTAATTGTAGGTAATTGTAGGTATTTTTTTTTATTAATTTATTGATAGTGTAGTGTTAGGTTTAATTGTAACTTAGGTTAGGATTTATTTTACAGGTAATTTTGTAATTATTTTAACTAGGTAACTATTAAATAGTTATTAACTATTTAATAGCTATTGTACCTGGTTAAAATAATTAAAAAGTTGCCTGTAAAATAAATTTTAATCCTAAAATAGCTACAATATAATTATAATTTATATTGTAGCTATATTAGGGTTTATTTTACAGGTAAGTATTTAGCTTTAAATAGGAATAATGTTTTTAATAAGAGTTAATTTATTTCGTTAGATTTAAATTATATTTAAGTTAGGGGGGTGTTAGTGTTAGGGTTAGACTTAGCTTTAGGGGTTAATACATTTATTATAGTAGCGGTGTGGTCCGGTCGGCAGATTAGGGGTTAATAATTGTAGGTAGGTGGAGGCGACTTTGGGGGCGGCAGATTAGGGGTTAATAAATATAATATAGGGGTCGGCTGTGTTAGGGGCAGCAGATTAGGGGTACATAGGTATAATGTAGGTTGCGGCGGTGTACGGAGCGGCAGATTAGGGTTTAATAATAATATGCAGGGGTCAGCGATAGCGGGAGCGGCAGATTAGGGGTTAATAAATATAATATAGGGGTCAGCAGTGTTAGGGGCAGCAGATTAGGGGTACATAGGGATAACGTAGGTGGCGGCGGTGTGCGGTAGACAGATTAGGGGTTAAAAATTTTTAATAGAGTGGCAGCGATGTGGGGGGACCTCGGTTTAGGGGTACATAGGTAGTTTATGGGTGTTAGTGTACTTTAGAGCACAGTAGTTAAGAGCTTTATAAACCGGCATTAGCCCAGAAAGCTCTTAACTACTGACTTTTTTCTGCGCCTGGAGTTTTGTCGTTAGATTTCTAACGCTCACTTCAGCCACGACTCTAAATACCGGCGTTAGGAAGATCCTATTGAAAAGATAGGATACGCAAATGGCGTAGGGGGATCTGCGGTATCGAAAAGTCGAGGCTGCAAAGTAAGCGTTAGACCCTTTCCTGACTGACTCCAAATACCAGCGGGCAGTAAAAACCAGCGTTAGGAGCCTCTAACGCTGGTTTTGACGGCTACCGCCAAACTCTAAATCTAGGCCTATGTGAACACCTCTAAAATCACTCATTTAGGGCTAGAAGTGGAGCGCTAATTTATGGATAATAGAAGTAAATTGGAAAGTTGATTAAAAGTGGATGCTCTTTCTGAATCATAAGAACAAAAAAACAATTTGGGTTTCCTGTCCCTTTAAGTATTGCACAGGGCCATTATTTATCTAAATTGATTCAATCTGAAATAAAAATATCTCAAAAGTTAATGAACCAATTTATTTCACATTTTCTAGTTTTGTAGGAATTTTTTTAGATAAAGCTATGATTAAAGAACTAGTAAACATAAGAAGTTAGATAATTAGGGCTAGAATACCAGTGGTGTGCAATAAATAGCCAAGCCATTACAATTAATGCTCAGAAAATTAACCAGAGGTCAGATATCTAGTTAATTTTCTAAAAGTGCCCCAAATGCCCACAATATAAAGTATAGTAATCTTAAAAATAAAAATGTTAGTATCTTTATTTTTTAATAAAGTTACTGCAAAAAGCAGTTCTAAGGGGCTAAAAGTTGCGGCTGAGGGGTGTTAGAAAATAAACGTCACTAAAAAGTGCCTTTACATAGCGGTAATGGGAAATGTGTGTTCCCTGTAAACATATATGTATATGTACACTTATTAACCAATAAACATATATGTATATGTACACGTATTAACCAATAAACATATATGTATATGTACACTTATTAACCAATAAACATATATGTATATGTATACATATTAACCAATAAACATATATGTATTTGTACACTTATTAACCAATAAACATATATGTATATGTACACATATTAACCAATAAACATATATGTATATGTACACTTATTAACCAATAAACATGTATGTATATGTACACATATTAACCAATAAACATATATGTATATGTACACTTATTAACCAATAAACATATATGTATATGTATACTTATTAACCAATAAACATATATGTATATGTACACATATTAACCAATAAACATATATGTATATGTACACATTTTAACCAATAAACATATATGTATATGTACACTTATTAACCAATAAACATATATATGTACGTATATGTACACTTATTAACCAATAAACATATATGTATATATACACATATTAACCAATAAACATAAACATATATGTATATGTACACATATTAACCAATAAACATATATGTATACGTACACTTATTAACCAATAAACATATATGTACACTTATTAACCAATAAACATATATGTATATGTACACTTATTAACCAATAAACATATATGTATATGTACACATATTAACCAATAAACATATATGTATATGTACACTTATTAACCAATAAACATATATGTATATGTACACATATTAACCAATAAACATATATGTATACGTACACATATTAACCAATAAACATATATGTATATGTACACATATTAACCAATAAACATATATGTATATGTACACTTATTAACCAATAAACATATATGTATATGTACACTTATTAACCAATAAACATATATGTATATGTATACATATTAGCCAATAAACATATATGTATATGTACACTTATTAACCAATAAACATATATGTATACTTATTAACCAATAAACATATATGTATATGTACACTTATTAACCAATAAACATATATGTATATGTACACTTATTAACCAATAAACATATACGTATATGTATAAATATTAACCAATAAACATATATGTATTTGTACACTTATTAACCAATAAACATATATGTATATGTACACATATTAACCAATAAACATATATGTATATGTACACTTATTAACCAATAAACATATATGTATATGTATACTTATTAACCAATAAACATATATGTATATGTACACATATTAACCAATAAACATATATGTATATGTACACATATTAACCAATAAACATATATGTATATGTACACTTATTAACCAATAAACATATATGTATATGTACACTTATTAACCAATAAACATATATGTATATGTACACATATTAACCAATAAACATAAACATATATGTATATGTACACATATTAACCAATAAACATATATGTATATGTACACTTATTAACCAATAAACATATATGTATGTGTACACATATTAACCAATAAACATATATGTATATGTACACATATTAACCAATAAACATATATGTATATGTACACATATTAACCAATAAACATATATGTATATGTACACTTATTAACCAATAAACATATATGTATATGTACACTTATTAACCAATAAACATATATGAATATGTACACTTATTAACCAATAAACATATATGTATATGTACACTTATTAACCAATAAACATATATGTATATGTATACTTATTAACCAATAAACATATATGTATATGTACACATATTAACCAATAAACATATATGTATATGTACACATATTAACCAATAAACATATATGTATATGTACACATTTTAACCAATAAACATATATGTATATGTACACTTATTAACCAATAAACATATATGTATATGTACACTTATTAACCAATAAACATATATGTATATATACACATATTAACCAATAAACATTTATGTGTATGTACACTTATTAACCAATAAACATATATGTATATGTACACTTATTAACCAATAAACATATATGTATATGTACACTTATTAACCAATAAACATATATGTATATGTACACTTATTAACCAATAAACATATATGTATATGTATACTTATTAACCAATAAACATATATGTATATGTACACTTATTAACCAATAAACATATATGTATACTTATTAACCAATAAACATATATGTATATGTACACTTATTAACCAATAAACATATATGTATATGTACACTTATTAACCAATAAACATATACGTATATGTATAAATATTAACCAATAAACATATATGTATTTGTACACTTATTAACCAATAAACATATATGTATATGTACACATATTAACCAATAAACATATATGTATATGTACACATATTAACCAATAAACATATATGTATATGTACACTTATTAACCAATAAACATATATGTATATGTACACTTATTAACCAATAAACATATATGTATATGTACACATATTAACCAATAAACATAAACATATATGTATATGTACACATATTAACCAATAAACATATATGTATATGTACACTTATTAACCAATAAACATATATGTATATGTACACATATTAACCAATAAACATATATGTATATGTACACATATTAACCAATAAACATATGTATATGTACACATATTAACCAATAAACATATATGTATATGTACACTTATTAACCAATAAACATATATGTATATATTCATATACACAATTCGCTGTGCTAGGTTCTCATGCCTTGTCTGATGGCATGAAAACAAGGCTTCCATTGGAGCCTATGGAAGTGTGCTCTTGTGAATGCAATGTTTCAGTGTAACGCGAATGTGAGGTAGCATTTGCATTGCACCTTACTTGTAATACCAGCTCACATTGGCGTGCGCTGGTATTACTCATTTGAGCGCAAATATCACTTTAGTGTAAGCAATATTTTGTGCTCAATTCGTAATTTGGCCCTTTATGCCTAAGCAGCTCAACAAATCACCCAAATGACACAATTCCCAGTAACTTGAGCCCCTCAGCCCAGCAACCCCCTTTACTAATCCAAACTGTTTATTACCTTGATTTAGTTACTAGTGTCTTACGTCTTTAAAGGGACATTATACACTCATTTTTTCTTTGCATAAATGTTTTGTAAATGATCTATTTGTATAGCCCATAAAGTTTTTAGATTTTTTTTAAATGTATAGTTTTGCTTATTTTTAAATAACATTGCTCTGATTTTCAGACTCCTAACCAAGCCCCAAAGTTTTATGAGAATACCGTCAGCTACCTTCTCCAGCTTGCTCCTGTTTGTGTAAAGATTCTTTTTATATGCAAAAGAAGGGGGAGGGGGGAGTGTCTTATTTCACACTTGCAGTGGGCTTTCCAACTCCCTTTTTAACAGAGCTAAACTGAGAGTTTCTAAGTAAGTTTTTAAACAGTTTTAGACTGGATTTTTATATCAGTATCTGTGCATCTTATTCTTTATAGTAGTGTCTATTACATGCAGTTATATGAAAATGAGTGTATACTGTCCCTTTTAACTCTAGCGACCATTAGGTCTGTCTTGCTCCTCTTCTTTTCTGCAGTATTGATTTTGTTCTGGGTTCCCTCCTATTTATAGAAAATATATCGATCTTGATCGGTTAATCAGATAAACAGGATTATCGACAAAACAACCATTTTGCTATAAGCTACTTTTACTATAACATTTTCATGTATTATAACTTAAAAAGTAAAATTGTAATATTCTGCTGATGTAAATCATTTAATTTATATGTGAATCTAATTTAAAACACTTTAATACAAGGCATTAAATTAAGCCAATGCGAAGTTGTGATATTACAATCAAGTAAATAGCAGATGCTGAAAGTCTTAGATGAAGTGTATGAGTTTAGAGATTTGCAGAAAGGGCTTGTTCTTGCATAATTCAAGGATGGAGACTGGATGTAAGCACATAGAATTGTATAGCTCTGAGTAGGATTTTACTTAGATTTAAATCAGTTTGTGAATCTTCAGTTATTTGGGCACAAGCCAGTAAGTATAATATAGGCATTCCCTGAACGCTTGCAGCAGAAGGTTGCTATTGAACATATAGAAAAGTAGTCTTGCTGTTGAATTATGTGATTTTATTGTTAGTTATATCTACAGACAAGATTCATAGTGAAAGTTCAAATATATTTTTGTGCCAGTAATTGAACAGTAATCATTCACTATTCTTCATTCCTGAATAAGATAATTATAAGTTCTGGCACTCAGTTATAATTAGGAGCTTAGGGACAAGCCTCTTTTCTGTTTTTATATTTTTCTGAGGATCTAACATAGTAAATATGTAGGGTAATTGTCCTCTATTCTCTAATATTATAAGTATTCCCAAGATCAGACAACAGACATATGTAAACATATAAAAGCTTAGAACGATTAACCCATCATTTCACCTGATGGGCATATGTGCATGCATTTTTCTCTGTGTGTATACCTGTATATATGAATGTACTGTATGTGTGTGTGTGTGTATGTGTGCGTGTTTGAGTGTGTATAACACTTGTTCATAAGTGTGCCTGTACCTTTATTAGTGAACTTGTAATATGGAATTAACATTTGTTACTGTGAGTTCAGTAATGTAGGCGCAAGCACTTTGAAAGGTACTCTCATGACCATGTTTGGACTTAGCATGCAGAGAGTCATGTCCCCTAAACACTTGTTCATGGAGGAGCAATCTTGTTTAAGGGTCTCTTAGGAAGATTAAATGCAGTAAAGCATTAACGATTTTTAAAATCCATTTCAAATATATCTATCTATCTATATATATATATATATATATATATATATATATATATATTATAAGTGTTTTGCATAGAAACTCATAGTCACAATTTTGTTTTTATTCCGTGGCAAAATGAAACGGGTCCTTTAAAAAACAAGTTAAATAAATATTGTGTTAAAAAATACTGATAAAAGTTGCAAAGTGACCATATAGCAATATGAAAATAGTAAACAATCTGCCCAGCCTTACAATCTAAATGATTCATTTAGATGAGTTAGCAGTGATGTAGATGGTAATTTACAAATTGTCACCAGCACCATATCTCTTAAAAGAATAATTCTTTACTGAAAACACATAAAAACGAGCGAAGTTTCGGGGATTAACCACTAAAGATGAATTCTTTATTGAAGACACATAAAAACGAGTGACGTTTCGGGGATTAACTCCTTAGTCATGACTAAGGTGTTAATCCCCGAAAAATCGCTCATTTTTATGTGTCTTCAATTAAGAATTCATCTTTTAAGAGATATGGTGCTGGTGACAATTTGTATATATATCATTTGGAGGGGATAGCAGTACACACCAGTCACTCGAGCACTGCACAGTGGTGCTGACCCTAATTCTTGGATTAAGTGATGTAGATGGAATCAGATTGCAATAACTATGAAAGTCAAACTAAGTGATTTCCTTTAAAAACACTATTTTAAAAATGCCAGTAATTTTAGTGACAATTATAACAGTGCAAGTGAGATTTACAATCATTTTTATATTAAAGAAAGAAAGAAAATGTAAGGATCAGTAATCCTTTGTAAAGTGACCGAAAAATGTCTCCAAAAAGGGAAGGAATTCAAAAATCCAGCACTTCAATCCTTAATAGGGTGCATACTGCAGTAGGATTACTGCAAAAATCCTCAAAGTAATATAGAACAAAAGTAGCAGACGCACCACAAAGTCCTTATGCAGAGGTTCTCTTTATTGTCACAAACTGGGAGCCAGGAAAGCAGAACAACGTTTCGGGCTACAAACCCTTATTCATGTTCATAACTTGTACATCACACTTAATCACCTTAAATACCTACAACCAGGTAAAACCACACCTTTTTAATTTAACCATTTACAAGGCAAAAAGAAGGCCTGTCATGTGACCTCTAGTGGTTTATACCTGAAAATACATGTGATTCACCACATTTATTAAAAAACATTTTTTTAAAAAAAAATACAAAGTTAAAATGCATTTAACAGATGTCATAGCAAGATATTATATACACAGAATTCAAAGAGCCAGAGAAACAAGGATTATCACATAATTCTTAGTATTATTACACCTCTTAAAGGAACACACTCAAATCCAATTCTCTATTCATTCCATTGGGAGCCAATGTGTTTAACTTATTAATCCAGAAAGCCTCACGTTTTTGTAACAATAATTCTCTATTGCCACCACGCCTAAGGCTTTGTACAAAATCTATCATTTGAAAGCGCAGTTGTGCAATTGTGTGGTTGCAGCTCAAAAAATGATAAGCTACAGGTGCATTTAAATTATTGGTTCTTATGTTAGATTTATGCTGTATGATTCTATCTCTGACCCGCTGGGTCGTCTCACCTATATAAATTAACCCACACGGACACTTAATTAGGTATATTACAAAGTTTGCATTACAATTAAAGTAGCCCCTAATCCTGAATTTTTGACCCATTTGGGGATGTATAAAAAGGTCACCTTTTATCATATTGTTGCAATTTGAACAATTCAGGCAAGGGAAGCAACCATAATTTTCTGATGTAATAAAACCTTGTTTAGATTTCTTATTTGACCCAACATCTGCTTTGATTAATTTATCCCTAAGACTAGGTAATCTAGTGTAGGCTGGCATAGGAGGCTGTTGAAATGCTGCAACCTCTGGATTACATTCTTTCAAAACATTCCAATGTTTACGAACTATTTTTTGTATTGCTGCACTGTTAGCACTGTATTCTGAAACAAAAACCAATCTATTAGGGTCCTTTTTCCTTTGGACATCTGTCATATTGACCCTATTCTTTGGTGTCTGTAAAACTTTTCTCAAAGTTGTCTGTATCATATCATAAGGATACCCACGCTCAATAAATCTTACACCCATTTCTTCTAACCTTTGCAGGGCCAATTTTTCATCTTTAACAATACGTTTAACCCTAAGCATTTGACTGTATGGTAATGACTGGATTAAAGAAGGGGCATGGGCACTAGAAAAGTGTAGAAGGCTATTCCTGTCTGTTTTTTTCCTATATAAATCTGTCTTTAGACATGAACCATCCTTATAGACTTTAGTGTCCAAAAAATTAATTGATTCTTCACTCCAAGATAGGGTAAACTTAATACATCTAGAAGCCATATTAAGATCTGTAACAAACTGCTGAAGGGAGCCAACGTCACCCCACCAAATGCCAAATATATCATCTATGTAGCGCCACCAGGTGGCGCCACACAGATGAAATAGCTTGTTCTCATAGACAAACTTTTCCTCGAATACACTCATAAAAATGTTGGCATAGGTAGGGGCGACGTTGGACCCCATAGCAGTGCCCTGCTTTTGTACAAAATAAGAGTCTTCAAACAAGAAGTAATTACAGTATAACACAATCTCCATTAGTTCAATAATAAACTGCTGCTGCATAACTGTAAATTTATTACTTCTAGCCATCATTAACCTAATAGAATCTAGCCCACTAGTATGGGGTATAGCAGTGTACAGACTCACAATATCAAGACTATACAGAATACATTTATCCATATTACCTGGTAAGTTCTCAATTTTAGATAGAAAATCATCTGTATCTTTGATATATGACATTGCTTGTGACACAAAAGGTCTCAAAAGCTTATCCAGGTAAATGGATATATTTGTGCAGATAGAATCAGTGCCAGCTACAATGGGGCGTCCTGGTGGAGCCCCAAGGTTTTTATGAACCTTGGGCAGAGTGTATAATACTGGAACAATAAACTCATTTTTAATCAGAAATTTCCTTGTTTCACTGTCAATCAAACCATTCAAGTAAGCTCGCTCAACACATTTTTTTATATCACACTGGATCTTGGAAGAGGGATCTTGTTTGAAGATTCTTATTTTGTACAGAAGCAGGGTACTGCTATGGGGTCCAACGTCGCCCCTACCTATGCCAACATTTTTATGAGTGTATTCGAGGAAAAGTTTGTCTATGAGAACAATCTATTTCATCTGTGTGGCGCCACCTGGTGGCGCTACATAGATGATATATTTGGCATTTGGTGGGGTGACATTGTCTCCCTTCAGCAGTTTGTTACAGATCTTAATATGGCTTCTAGATGTATTAAGTTTACCCTATCTTGGAGTGAAGAATCAATTAATTTTTTGGACACTAAAGTCTATAAGGATGGTTCATGTCTAAAGACAGATTTATATAGGAAAAAAACAGACAGGAATAGCCTTCTACACTTTTCTAGTGCCCATGCCCCTTCTTTAATCCAGTCACTACCATATAGTCAAATGCTTAGGGTTAAACGTATTGTTAAAGATGAAAAACTGGCCCTGCAAAGGTTAGAAGAAATGGGTGTAAGATTTATTGAGCGTGGGTATCCTTATGATATGATACAGACAACTTTGAGAAAAGTTTTACAGACACCAAAGAATAGGGTCAATATGACAGATGTCCAAAGGAAAAAGGACCCTAATAGATTGTTTTTTGTTTCAGAATACAGTGCTAACAGTGCAGCAATACAAAAAATTGTTCGTAAACATTGGAATGTTTTGAAAGAATGTAATCCAGAGGTTGCAGCATTTCAACAGCCTCCTATGCCAGCCTACACTAGATTACCTAGTCTTAGGGATAAATTAATCAAAGCAGATGTTGGGTCAAATAAGAAATCTAAACAAGGTTTTATTACATCAGAAAATAATGGTTGCTTCCCTTGCCTGAATTGTTCAAATTGCAACAATATGATAAAAGGTGACCTTTTTATACATCCCCAAACGGGTCAGAAATTCAAGATTAGGGGCTACTTTAATTGTAATGCAAACTTTGTAATATACCTAATTAAGTATCCGTGTGGGTTAATTTATATAGGTGAGACGACCCAGCGGGTCAGAGATAGAATCATACAGCATAAATCTAACATAAGAACCAATAATTTAAATGCACCTGTAGCTTATCATTTTTTGAGCTGCAACCACACAATTGCACAACTGCGCTTTCAAATTATAGATTTTGTACAAAGCCCTAGGCGTGGTGGCAATAGAGAATTATTGTTACAAAAACGTGAGGCTTTCTGGATTAATAAGTTAAACACATTGGCTCCCAATGGAATGAATAGAGAATTGGATTTGAGTGTGTTCCTTTAAGAGGTGTAATAATACTAAGAATTATGTGATAATCCTTGTCTCTCTGGCTCTTTGAATTCTGTGTATATAATATCTTGCTATGACATCTGTTAAATGCATTTTAACTTTGTATTTTTTTTAAAAAAATGTTTTTTAATAAATGTGGTGAATCACATGTATTTTCAGGTATAAACCACTAGAGGTCACTATGACAGGCCTTCTTTTTGCCTTGTAAATGGTTAAATTAAAAAGGTGTGGTTTTACCTGGTTGTAGGTATTTAAGGTGATTAAGTGTGATGTACAAGTTATGAACATGAATAAGGGTTTGTAGCCCGAAACGTTGTTCTGCTTTCCTGGCTCCCAGTTTGTGACAATAAAGAGAACCTCTGCATAAGGACTTTGTGGTGCGTCTGCTACTTTTGTTCCAAAAAGGGAAGGAGCAGACAAACAAGCTCCGTAAAGTTTTAATCAGCAAATCCCCAAAGTTGGCCTCTCAGAGTAACAGCTGCCGCCTATGCGTGTTTCATCCCCTTGACTGACAGGGCTGATGTCATAAAAGAGTCTTAAGCCTTTTATAGGCTAGATATGAATACGCCTCCATAAGAGACGTCTCTCATTAAAAAGTCTATATTATTTTTATTTTCTTATTATGTGTATTTAATAAATTCATTGTACTTCAAAACACATGGTGGTCTGAAAGTATCATTCATTGTCTCTGCTGAGGTTCCCACATGCAACATTCAATTGGTCTCCCTTTGGTTTGGGAATGTGTTTGGGTATTGAGTGTGCTGAAATCCCTATATTTTTATAAGGATTACTGATCCTTACATTTTCTTTCTTTATTTAATATAAAATTGTTATTTATAGGGTCTGCACCTCTAATTTAGATTTACCTGCAGCTATATTATATTTTGGAATAAACACAGTTCCCTTTAATATATTGTCTCATGAGACTTACCATCATATATTAAAAATGAAATATAAAATCACCTCATTTGTAGCTCTTGATTCCCTGAAGGGACTATAGAATTATGTCCATTATAGCAAGATATCTATGACATTAATATGGATTTTCAGTGTTGAGGATGTATTGTGATGACAATAGGTTAATGTCACAGATGCAAATGAGTATTTTGGTTGCAAAGTGAACTAGGGGTTACATGAATAGAGTACTCCAGTAATCTTAAGAGGTTTGAATGGGCTATTGTGTGTGTCAATTTTGAGAGACCATCCAGTTTCTGTTTTGAAAAGAGGTACTTACACAAGTCCTTTTTGGGAGCATTTCAGTTGAAAACTCTTTCACATAGGTGGGGTTTTAACAAACAAAACTTGGACCAAAAGCAAAAAGTATTTTCAGGAGCACAAAAGCTGATAGATTATGATCAAGGCAATTGTTGTTTTCAACATAGTACGACATGCAAACATCCATCACTGTCACTCTAGACATTTTCAATTTCTTTATAGCCCCTACAATATTAAATAACTATATTAAAAATCGCAATGGCATTTATATACTAGACAATCAGAGCATTGTTTACTGGTTTTCTATTAATCTACTGATTATTTAATTGTTGCATTAATATTATTATATAAAATGACCAAACATAAAGTATAATCTAAGTATTTTACTTATTTTAAGATGCTCCCTTCCTCCACTGCCTAATGAAAAATCACAATGTCAAATGTTCCACTGACATCCCCTAGAGAATTGCCAGGCTAATTAGGGTGAGACTCATCACAAAGAATATAGTTGATAAAACACTTTTGTACACACCAGAGTAATGAGCATTCTGTATACAGGCAATGATTTGTTACTGCAATTTACAGTCATATATCTCCCAGGGACAAATCCTTGTGTTTGTTAGTTATTTCACATAGGATTATTAATGATATCTTAACAACTGTTGAAAGAAAAATGCTTCACTAAAGTATGGTAAGTATTTCAGCTATATAGTCCGAAAATTCATAGATTTGGAGAAGACAAACTCATACTGAATATACTAATTCATATGTGCTTAATTGACTTAAAATAAATATTTGCTGGAAAATATTTCATTAACAAAATCTATGAAATAAATCATTCAGGAATGTTCTGAAAGGTAATTTCTTTTTTTCATAACATATTATATATTTGTAATTACTCCAAAAATGTATATGCTACATAATGACTAATAATCAAATATGAGTAAATAGAGAAAGAAAATAATTATTTTTTCTTTTTTTATTATGGATATTTGTTTTCCATTCTTAATGAGAAATTCATGAAATTCAACTGAAATGTTTTCCCCTATAAAATACAGTATCCCACAAAAGTGAGTACACCCCTCAAATTTTTGTAAATATTTTATATCTTTTCATGTGACAACACTGAAGAAATGACACTTTGCTACAATGTAAAGTAGTGAGTGTACAGCCTGTATAAGTGTAAATTTGTTGTCCCCTCAAAATAACTCAACCCACAGCCATTAATGTCTAAACCGTTGGCAACAAAAATGAGTACACCCCTAAGTGGAAATGTCCAAATTGGGCCCAAAGTGTCAATATTTTATGTGGACATCATTATTTTCTAGCACTGCTTTAACCCTCTTGGACATGGAGTCCTTTCCCACTCCTCCACGATGACATCACGGAGCTGGTGGATGTTAGAGACCTTGCTCCCCCTCACCTTCCATTTGAGGATGCCCCACAGATTCCCAATAGGGTTTAGGTATGGAGACATGCTTGGCCAGTCCATCATCTTTACCCTCAGCTTCTTTAGCAAGGCAGTGGTCATCTTGGAGTTGTGTTTGGTGTAATTATCATGTTGGAATACTGCCCTGAGGCCCAGTCTCTGAAGGGAGGGTATCATGCTCTGCTTCAGTATGTCAC
This sequence comes from Bombina bombina, assembly GCF_027579735.1. NCBI lineage: Eukaryota > Metazoa > Chordata > Amphibia > Anura > Bombinatoridae > Bombina > Bombina bombina. Next base: position 227,079,730 of record NC_069500.1, on the reverse strand, counting down.
AGTACATGTTGCCATTCATGGTTCCTTCAATGAACTGTAGCTCCCCAGTGTCGGCAGCACTCATGCAGGTAAAGACCATGAGACTCCCATCCCCATGCTTGACTGTAGGCAAGACACACTTATCTTTGTACTCCTCACCTGGTTGCCGCCACACACGCTTGACACCATCTGAACCAAATAAGTTTATCTTGGTCTCATCAGACCACAGGACATGGTTCCAGTAATCCATGTCCTTAGTCTGCTTATCTTCAACAAACTGTTTGCGGGCTTTCTTGTGCATCATCTTTAGAAGAGGCTTCCTTCTGGGATGACAGCCATGCAGACCAGGCCCGCCACTAGAAATTTTGAGGCCCCTGACTTAAACATTGATCAGGGCCCCCCTCCCTTTGACAAGTGCAATTTTTGACCAAGTGACTAAAACATATATGCACTTTATTCTTAAGTGTAAAAATATATTGGATTATAAGAAGGCGCTAAAAAAGCTCTAAGTGTTAGAGAATAGGGGGAGTATTTGAATGATAGAAAATTACCTCATAGGTATCATACAATTCTAATTTTTAATGAACAGATAAAAATTCCAGTTTAAAATTATGCTTTTGTAACGATTTGCAGTCAGTTTTACCCAAATGGTATCTATATGATTCTATTTGTGATAATTGATAAAAAAATCCCAGTGTTAAATTATGTTATAGTAACAATGTAGCAGTTGGTTCTGATATGGTCTTTTGTTAAAAAATAATATACTTTGTAGATATCAAATGGTATCTAAATGATTCTATTTATAAAAAATGGACAACATTTTTTTTTCAGTGTTAAACTGTACTGTCGTAACAATGTTGCGGTTATTTCTAATAAAGTATTTCATTAAACAATAATGTACTTTGTTTATATATCAGTTTGGTTATTTATGGTTTTAGGAAACCCAGATTTATTACCACCTTCTATAAATCTCAGTGAGACAAGTGAACCAAATATAGGATATAAAAAGTTTTTACTTGGGATCTTAAAAAAAGACAAAAATATATAGATTATATATATCTAAAATACAGATAAAAAACAAATAAAACCAAAGCATATGGATTATGATCAAGCGTTCTCTAAGTGCAAAATGTACTCTTGTACCATCTCAGAAATTCTTCGGTAGGTGATTTTATGATGTTAGATTTTATAATATAGAGTCTCAAGTGGTTATAGCAGTATTGTTATATACACCCCTTTTCAAGCAAACATGATGTCAGTTCGTTCAAAGGATAAAGTCTCTCCTAATGCGGTACATGGAATCTGTGAAACAGTAGCGGCCAACTACTTAGTAACTTTTGATTTCCTTTATACACGATATCAGGGGAAAACCTCAGACAGTGGGTGCTTCAAGCAAAGAAAGGTTAAGATCGTGAATCCGTACCTTGGGAAGACTTTGTTTATTCCTGCTTTGCAGGTAATCTTACCCCCTTCTGTGTATGGCTCCTTTCCAGGAGACTTGTTCCTGTCAGGTAACTTCAGCAGACAAGCGGTTACCTTGTTGCCTCACTCCGGTATCTTCAAACTTGCGCAAGTTTCTTTACCAAACCGGACAACTTTCCCTGCACTTAGTACTTAGTGTACGCAGGAAAAAACATTGTAGTCTTTATGTCCTTACAGCTCACAGGTGTCAGCTCCCACCTCCGTGTGTGCAAGTCGTCTCAGGCAATCTTCTTTCAGAGACGGAATCCCCAAATGCACAGCTTCAACGGACAGCGTCAGATCACCCGGCTATTCGAAAATACACACAGCTTCTACACATTTCACCCTGATTGTGGGCTTTCTCAAGATGCTGTGTTAGCTTTGGTTTAGCATTCAAATACCGCTCTACTTGATTTGATTGGTTGAAGTTAGTATGACGTTAAAGGGGCTGTAATACTTTATCACCTCTGAGTGTTTTTTACTTTCTAATAGCGGAAAAAGCTTTTTTAGTTCTGTATTACTAATTTCAAATGTTAAACTCCATATGTTCGCATTTATACCACTTTATATAAAAATTCTAAATCTTTAAAACTTATATCGTATCATTGCGTTAGTATAACATCTATTGCGATATACAGTGGCTCAATGTTTTTTTCTTTCTTTTACCTGAAAAAAACATTTATGATCTGGTTTCCCTAGTAAAATTACAACTACAAAGATCATTAGGTTAAAAAACTTTTATCTGGTTTTCGCGAACACTTATCTATGTGTAATCTTTTATAAAAAATACAGAAAATATAGAAAAATACAAAAATATAAAAAATATATACAAAAATATATATACAAAAATATAAATAAATTATACATATTGCAAATATATTTTTTACAAAGATTACAAAAACCTATACAAAAACTCCATATATAAATATGTTTGGTAATTACCTTGAATCATATAGATACCATTTGGGTAAAACTGACTGCAATATCATTACAAAAGCATAAATTTAAACTGGAATTTTTTTCTGTTCATTAAAAATTTTAATTGTATGATACCTATTAGGTAATTTTCTATCATTCAAATACTCCCCCTATTCTCTAACACTTAGAGCTTTTTTAGCACCTTCTTATAATCCAATATATTTTTATTCTACATTTTTTGTCTAGGAGGAGGACAATATTAGGGAGGCATAAGTGTTTTAGGTCCAGCGCTATACACTATACTTCTTGTAAACTCTACTATACCTCTCTTCCATTTAGTGAGTTAGCAGCAGGACAGAATATGGAGATCTTTTCTTATAGGGATAAACTTATGTCAGAACTAGACGTCAAAGAGAATATAGATTCAAAAGGAAATTATGAAAGAATAGATACCAATAAATTAGTCAATGATTTAGAAAAAATCTTAACAAAAGAACTCAAACAAAAAATGGAACTTATATTTTTAAATAGATATTTAGATAATGACATTATGATAAGGGTCGTAAACTTAAGAAAATATGCACATTTAATCTAAATGACTCGTTACAAGGAGAATGGGACAAAGCCCTTGTAGAAACATCAAAAACTCTTATTGAGATTATTAAGAAATCTAGAAATGAGTCATTAGAGACCATCAATAAAGAGATATTGGATATTAAATGTAAAATAGACAATAGTAATGAACAGTACATTTTGAAAAATAAAGAAAAGGTAATTATTGAGAGACTAGAAACACTTAAAAATGAAATTCTCACGAACAAATGGAAGAAAATGGAAAGAGACCAAAAAGGTAAAGAATTAGAACAAGAGCAAATAACCAGTAAAGATGAGCTAGATTCATGTTAAAGATTTGAAAAATGGACAGAAAATGAATGGGAAATTCAGAAAAATATAAAACAAGAAAAAACCAACTCAATTAGAAATAGAGACTATCAGAATAGAAATTCAGACAGAATATATGAAGGTAAGAGAGAGGAAAGTAATTATCAGAATTATTCATGCCAAAGAAATTATCCGTATCAGAAATCTTATAACCCTATGCATAATAATAATAGATCTTATTATAGATCAAATAATTGGAATAGACCTTCAAATTGGAATAGACATAATAGTTGGAACGGTTCCAACTCCTGGAATAGACCCTATGGTGGGACTAGACAGACCCATCAAAGGCCTTATTATCATAGGACACATTATCACAAGGATAACTTAGACACCTATGATTATGATAGGAGAAGGGGCCCTAATACTCCTACTAATTACAACACCAATATGAAACATGAAGGAAATTGGAATATAAGCACTTAAAATAGATTTACACCTTTAGAAAAAGAAAAAAGGGAGAATCCAAGTCTGACAACTAGGGAGGAGGCTTTTTTAGAGAGAAGTCCTCCAATGGAGGGCACATCAACAATACTAAAAGAGACAATAAGACTAGAGAACACACCAAAAATAAGAAAAATAACTTTAGAGGAAGAAGAGGAGGTCAGAGAGGAAAGGACAGACACAAAAAGGCAGAAATAAGAGAATAATTCCCTAAAAGTAAAGGTATCTTCAATCAGAGTAAAAAAGAACTTAATGTAGATGAGGAATGAGTTTTGAGTCTAGGTCTATCATTTGCTCCCACTCAGACTTTGAATAAATTCAATCAACACATTAATGTGAAAAAATTTGTCAGGAGCCTCACACTAAAACGTTTCTTTCTGAAACATCCTTTAGAGAGTTTCAATCATGTCATTGTCCCACAGGTAGAAAAATTTCCACATACGAAATTGAAACTGAAATCCCATTTTTTTCCCATCCAGGATAGAGGAAGTAATTTGGAAATGTATGAGAAATAGGTTCTCTCTGATTTAAGGAAAACAAATACAGAGAAAGGTAAACAAAAAGTTACCCCCAATTTAACTAAAAAAGAAAGAAAAATTCTAGAGGAATTAAGGAAAGATGACAGAATAACCATCAAGCCAGCTGATAAGGGTGGAGGTCTAGTCCTGATGGACACTGAGAAATATCGTTCAGAAGCAGATAGACTTTTAAGGGATAGAAAGACCTATAGGAAACTAGAATTAGAACCTACAGACAAATTCAAAAAGAAATTGATACGGATTTTGGATAAAGGAAAGGAAACCGGAATATTAAAAGAAAAAGAATTTGATTTTTCGAACATTAAGTTCCCCAGAATTCCGGTAATGTATCACTTACCCAAAATCCATAAGGATATTAACAACCCACCAGGGAGATCCATCATATCCGGAGTAGGGTCAATGACATCAAAAGTATCTTTATATGTAGATAATTTTCTACAAAAATATGTAATAAATCTAAAATCTTATCTGAAGGACTCTACAAGTTTACTTACGGCGTAGCCGCGTAGCTAACGCTGGCTTTTTTCTGGCCGCTCCTTTAAAATAACTCTGGTATTGAAAGTCCATATAATGTCAGCGTTAGGCTCCAAAAAAGGAGCGTAGAGCATATTTAACACAACTTCAACTCTCGATACCAGAGTTGCTTACGGACGCGGCCAGCCTCAAAAACGTGCTCGTGCACGATTCCCCCATAGGAAACAATGGGGCTGTTTTAGCTGAAAAAAAACCTAACACCTGCAAAAAAGACACGTTCAGCTCCTAACGCAGCCCCATTGTTTGCTATGGGGAAACACTTCCTACGTCTGCACCTAACACTCTAACATGTACCCCGAGTCTAAACACCCCTAACCTCACACTTATTAACCCCTGTTCTGCCGTCCCCGCTATCGCTGACCCCTGTATATTACTTTTAACCCCTAATCTGCCGCTCCGTAAACCGCTGCTACTTACATTATCCCTATGTAACCCTAATCTGCTGCCCCTAACACTGCCGACCCCTATATTATATTTATTAACCCCTAATCTGCCCCCCACAACGTCGCTTCCACCTGCCTACACTTATTAACCCCTAATCTGCCGAGCGGACCGCACCGCTATTATTAGAAAGTTATTAACCCCTAATCCGCCTCACTAACCCTATAATAAATAGTATTAACCCCTAATCTGCCCTCCCTAACATCGCCGACACCTAACTTCAATTATTAACCCCTAATCTGCCAACCGGAGCTCACCGCTATTCTAATAAATGTATTAACCCCTAAAGCTAAGTCTAACCCTAACACTAACACCCCCCTAAGTTAATTATAATTTTAATCTAACGGAATTAATTAACTCTTCTTAAATAAATTATTCCTATTTAAAGCTAAATACTTACCTGTAAAATAAATCCTAATATAGCTACAATATAAATTAAAATTATATTATAGCTATTTTAGGATTAATATTTATTTTACAGGTAACTTTGTATTTATTTTAACCAGGTACAATAGCTATTAAATAGTTAAGAACTATTTAATAGCTAAAATAGTTAAAATAATTACAAATTTACCTGTAAAATAAATCCTAACCTAAGTTACAATTAAACCTAACACTACACTATCAATAAATAAATTAAATACAATTCCTACAAATAACTACAATGAAATAAACTAACTAAAGTACAAAAAATAAAAAAGAACTAAGTTACAAAAAATAAAAAAATATTTACAAACATAAGAAAAATATTACAACAATTTTAAACTAATTACACCTACTCTAAGCCCCCTAATAAAATAACAAAGCCCACCAAAATAAAAAAATGCCCTACCCTATTCTAAATTACTAAAGTTCAAAGCTCTTTTACCTTACCAGCCCTGAACAGGGCCCTTTGCGGGGCATGCCCCAAGAAGTTCAGCTCTTTTGCCTGTAAAAAAAAACATACAATACCCCCCCAACATTACAACCCACCACCCACATACCCCTAATCTAACCCAAACCCCCCCTTAAATAAACCTAACACTAAGCCCCTGAAGATCTTCCTACCTTATCTTCACCATACCAGGTTCACCGATCCATCCTGAAGAGCTCCTCCGATGTCCTGATCCAAGCCCAAGCGGGGGGCTGAAGAGGTCCATGATCCGGCTGAAGTCTTCATCCAAGCAGGAGCTGAAGAGGTCCATGATCCGGATGAAGTCTTCATCCAAGCGGGAGCTGAAGAGGTCCATGATCCGGATGAAGTCTTCTATCAACGGCATCTTCAATCTTCTTTCTTCGGGAGCCATCATCTTCCATCCGACGCGGAACATCCTCTTCTCCCGACGCATACTAGCCGAATGACGGTTCCTTTAAATGACGTCATCCAAGATGGCGTCCCTCGAATTCCGATTGGCTGATAGGATTCTATCAGCCAATCGGAATTAAGGTAGGAATATTCTGATTGGCTGATGGAATCAGCCAATCAGAATCAAGTTCAATCCGATTGGCTGATCCGATCAGCAAATCAGATTGAGCTTGCATTCTATTGGCTGATCGGAACAGCCATTAGAATGCGAGCTCAATCTGATTGGCTGATCGAATCAGCCAATCGGATTGAACTTGATTCTGATTGGCTGATTCCATCAGCCAATCAGAATATTCCTACCTTAATTCCAATTGGCTGATAGAATCCTATCAGCCAATCGGAATTCGAGGGTCGCCATCTTGGATGATGTCATTTAAAGGAACCGTAATTCGGCTAGTAGGCGTCGGGAGAAGAGGATGTTCCGCGTTGGATGGAAGATGATGGCTCCCGAAAAAGAAGATTGAAGATGCCGTTGATAGAAGACTTAATCCAGATCATGGACCTCTTCAGCTCCCGCTTGGATGAAGACTTCATCCGGATCATGGACCTCTTCAGCTCCCACTTGGATGAAGACTTCAGCCGGATCATGGACCTCTTCAGCCCCCCGCTTGGGCTTGGATCAGGACATCGGAGGAGCTCTTCAGGACGCATCGGTGAACCTGGTATGGTGAAGATAAGGTAGGAAGATCTTCAGGGGCTTAGTGTTAGGTTTATTTAAGGGGGGTTTGGGTTAGATTAGGGGTATGTGGGTGGTGGGTTGTAATGTTGGTGGGGGGGGTATTGTATGTTTCTTTTTACAGGCAAAAGAGCTGAACTTCTTGGGGCATGCCCCGCAAAGGGCCCTGTTCAGGGCTGGTAAGGTAAAAGAGCTTTGAACTTTAGTAATTTAGAATAGGGTAGGGCATTTTTTTTTATTTTGGGGGGCTTTGTTATTTTATTAGGGGGCTTAGAGCAGGTGTAATTAGTTTAAAATTGTTGTAATATTTTTCTTATGTTTGTAAATATTTTTTTATTTTTTGTAACTTAGTTCTTTTTTATTTTTTGTACTTTAGTTAGTTTATTTCATTGTAGTTATTTGTAGGAATTGTATTTAATTTATTTATTGATAGTGTAGTGTTAGGTTTAATTGTAACTTAGGTTAGGATTTATTTTACAGGTAAATTTGTAATTATTTTAACTATTTTAGCTATTAAATAGTTGTTAATATTTAATAGCTATTGTACCTGGTTAAAATAAATACAAAGTTACCTGTAAAATAAATATTAATCCTAAAATAGCTATAATATAATTATAATTTATTTTGTAGCTATATTAGGATTTATTTTGCAGGTAAGTATTTAGCTTTAAATAGGAATAATTTATTTAAGAAGAGTTAATTAATTTTGTTAGATTTAAATTATATTTAACTTAGGGGGGTGTTAGTGTTAGGGTTAGACTTAGCATTAGGGGTTAATACATTTATTAGAATAGCGGTGAGCTCCGGTCGGCAGATTAGGGGTTAATAATTGAAGTTAGGTGTCGGCGATGTTAGGGAGGGCAGATTAGGGGTTAATACTATTTATTATAGGGTTAGTGAGGCGAATTAGGGGTTAATAACTTTATAATAATAGCGGTGCGGTCCGCTCGGCAGATTAGGGGTTAATAAGTGTAGGCAGGTGGAGGCGACGTTGAGGGCGGCAGATTAGGGGTTAATAAATATAATATAGGGGTCGGCGGTGTTAGGGGCAGCAGATTAGGGGTACATAGCTATAATGTAGGTGGCGGCGCTTTGCGGTCGGCAGATTAGGGGTTAATTATTGTAGGTAGCTGGCGGCGACGTTGTGGGGGGCAGGTTAGGGGTTAATAAATATAATACAGGGGTCGGTGGTGTTAGGGGCAGCAGATTAGGGGTACATAAGTATAATGTAGGTGGCGGTCGGCAGATTAGGGGTTAAAAAATTTGTATCGAGTGGTGGCGATGTGGGGTTACCTCGGTTTAGGGGTGCATAGGTAGTTTATGGGTGTTAGTGTACTTTAGAGTACAGTAGTTAAGAGCTTTATGAACCGGCGTTAGCCCAGAAAGCTCTTAACTACTGACTTTTTTCTGCGGCTGGAGTTTTGTCGTTAGATTTCTAACGCTCACTTCAGACACGACTCTAAATACCGGAGTTAGAAAAATCCCATTGAAAAGATAGGATACGCAATTGACGTAAGGGGATCTGCGGTATGGAAAAGTCGCGGCTGAAAAGTGAGCGTTAGACCCTTTTTTGACTCACTCCAAATACTGGAGGTAGTCTAAAACCAGCGTTAGGAGCCTCTAATGCTGGTTTTCATGGCTACCTCCAAACTCCAAATCTAGGCCTTAGAATTTTAAAGGAAATTGAATGGGATACTAATATGTTATTGGTGACCTGTGATGTTTCCTCTTTATATACTTCAATAGACCACAATTTAGGGTTAGAAGCAATAGACAACTGTCTATCTAGAGACAAAGAAATGTTAAAAGAACAAAAATAATTTTTACTCAAGAGCATAGATTCATCCTTGAGCACAACTACTTTTCTTTCAATGGGAAATATTATATACAAATTGAAGGAACAGCAATGGGCACAAGGTTCGCGCCAAGCTACGCGAATATTTTTATGGGAGAATGGGAACAAAGTTTCCTTGATAATTCCGAGCTTGGCGCGAACCTTGTGCTGTTTAAGAGATATATAGACGACAAAATCTTTATATGGAAGGGGGACGAGGAATCTATTAAAGAATTCCTTCTATAGATGAACAACAATGACAGAGGAATTACATTCACCTATCAGTATAGTTATGAGAATATTACATTTTTAGACCTGGATATAAAAGTTGCATCTAATCACCTTGAGACTAGTAAACATTTTAAACCAGTCGATTTTAATAATTTAATACACGCTTCTAGCTGTCATTTTAGCAAATGGAAAGAGAACATACCAGTAGGTCAGTGTCTCCGGATAAAGAAAAACTGCTCCAAATATGAAGACTTTGAAACCCAAATAGCTACCCTTGAGGAGAGATTTAAGGAACGAGGGTATAAATCTGAGACCATAAATACAGCTATAAACAGAGCTAAATACACAGAAAGGATAGAATTACTCAAACCAAGGACAAAACCAAATATTGGAAAATATAATGAATATGATATACCCTTTATCAACGAATATAGTCAAGATCATAGAATAATGAATAAAATACTATGCAAACATTGGCACTTAATTAAGACCGACCCAATATTGGGAGACAAAATTCCTCCATATCCTAGAATGATTTATAGGAAGGCCAGGAACCTAAAAACCATACTGGCACCAAGTGAATTCAAATCCAAACAAAAAAGGCAAATAGAACGTGATCTATTAGGTCATAATTTAAAAGGTTTTTTTCCACTGTCATCTTTGCAGGGCCTGTAAACATAGTTCAAAAAAGAAAACTATTGTAATCCCTGGGCAAAAAGATGTCTTTTTATTTAAAGACACCATTAGATGTAGTAGTAAGGGGGTGGTATATATGTTGCAATGCACATGTAATTTGCTCTACATAGGTGAAACCACCAGAATGCTAAGAGATCGGATAAAGGAACACTTATGCAATATTAAAAAAGGTAATTTATAAACCCAATTATATAAACATTTAAGGGAAATACATCAAAACAAATTAACAGACTTTAAATACTGGGGCATATGTAAAGTCAAACGAAATTGGAGAGGAGGTAGTTTTGAACTGAGTCTACTAAGAAAAGAAGCAGAGTTTATATTTAATTTCAACACAATATACCCGAATGGTTTAAATTCCGAACTAGATCTATCCCCTTTTCTTTGTACCTAATAGGGATATATACATTATTCCAACTTTCCATCGCTCTCTTTCTAGTAAGCACAATATAGAACATACAATAAATAGTATTTTAAATTCATTAGGATATGTTTCACTCTGTAGGATACAATATCCAATTTTGTTCCATGAATGTTTGTTTAAGATTGTATATATTTACTTTTTTACACTTAGGGGTACATATTTCATTAGTATATGGATATTAATTAATCAATAAAAGAATTTAAAGCACAATATCTTTGGAATCAAAGGACCTGACAAGTCCAAACACAAAATCACTGAGGGAAATTGTAGCCATAGATTATAACTTTTCGACACACGAGAATAAATGGATAAAATAATTAAATAATAAAAAATAGAAAAATTAGATATCCTTTTAATTTAAGACATACACACATAAAAAATTTTTTTTAGACACTAGTATTAAGGAGTTATAATGAATCAATTGTCAAGGTAATTACCAAACATATTTATATATGGAGTTTTTGTATAGGTTTTTGTAATCTTTGTAAAAAATATATTTACATGTATAATTTTTTTATATTTTTGTATATATATATTTTTTTATATATTGTTTATATTTTTGTATTTTTCTATATTTTCTGTATTTTTTTATAAAAGATTACACATAGATAAGTGTTCACGAAAACTAGATACAAGTTTTTTTAATTAATAAGGTGAAGGGAACTATAGAATTCTTTATAACAGTTTATGAAAATGATACAACTAATGTTAGCCCTACAAACCTAATGATCTTTGTAGTTGTAATTTTACTAGGGAAACCAGATCATAAATGTTTTTTTCAGGTAAAAGAAAGAAAAAAACATTGAACCACTGGATATCGCAATAGATGTTATACTAACGCAATGATACAATATAAGTTTTAAGGATTTAGAATTTGTATATAAAGTGGTATAAATGTGAACATATGGAGTTTAACATTTGAAATTAGTAATACAGAACTAAAAAAGCTTTTTCCGCTATTAGAAAGTAAAAAACACTCAGAGGTGATAAAGTATTACAGCCCCTTTAACGTCATACTAACTTCAACCAATCAAATCAAGTAGAGCGGTATTTGAATGCTAAACCAAAGCTAACACAGCATCTTGAGAAAGCCCACAATCAGGGTGAAATGTGTAGAAGCTGTGTGTATTTTCGAATAGCCGGGTGATCTGACGCTGTCCGTTGAAGCTGTGCATTTGGGGATTCCGTCTCTGAAAGAAGATTGCCTGAGATGACTTGCACACACAGAGGTGAGAGCTGACACCTGTGAGCTGTAAGGACATAAAGACTACAATGTTTTTTCCTGTGTACACTAAGTACTAAGTGCAGGGAAAGAGGTCCGGTTTGGTAAAGAAACTTGCGCAAGTTTGAAGATACCGGAGAGAGGCAACAAGGTAACCGCTTGTCTGCTGAAGTTACCTGAGAGGAACCAGTCTCCTGGAAAGGAGCCATACACAGAAGGGGGTAAGATTACCTGCACAGCAGGAATATACAAAGTCTTCCCAAGGTACGGATTCACGATCTTAACCTTTCTTTGCTTGAAGCACCCACTGTCTGAGGTTTTCCCTTGATAGCGTGTATAAAGGGAAATCAAAAGTTACTAAGTAGTTGGCCGCTACTGTTTCACAGATTCCATGTACCGCATTAGGAGAGACTTTATCCTTTGAATGAACTGACATCATGTTTGCTTGAAAAGGGGTGTATATAACAATACTGCTATAACCACTTGAGACTCTATATTATAAAATCTAACATCATAAAATCACCTACCAAAGAATTTCTGAGATGGTACAAGAGTACATTTTGCACTTAGAGAACGCTTGATCATAATCCATATGCTATGGTTTTATTTGTTTTTTATCTGTATATATTTTTGTCTTTTTTTAAGATCCCAAGTAAAAACTTTTTATATTCTATATTTGGTTCACTTGTCTCACTGAGATTTATAGAAGGTGGTAATAAATCTGGGTTTCCTAAAACCATAAATAACCAAACTGATATATAAACAAAGTACATTATTGTTTAATGAAATACTTTATTAGAAATGACCACAACAATGTTACGACAGTACAGTTTAACACTGAAAAAACATTTTTGTCCATTTTTTATAAATAGAATCATTTAATCTGTTCATTAAAAATTAGAATTGTATGATACTTATTAGGTAATTTTCTATCATTCAAATACTCCCCCTATTCTCTAACACTTAGAGCTTTTTTAGCGCCTTCTTATAATCCAATATATTTGTATTCTACATTTTTTTTCTAGGAGGAGGACAATATTAAGGAGGCATAAGTGTTTTAGGCCCAGCGCTATACACTATACTTCTTGTAAACTCTACTATTATTCTTAAGTGTAGTCAAACTTGGAAATGTTGTAAAGGTAGTAACACACAAACACACTCATACATTGAAACACACACTCACACATAAGGACTCACATATAGACACTCTAGCAGACATGCAAATAAACACACAAACAGACACTCAGCACTTGTTTACATTGACATGACAAGTAATGAGGTTTGTCAAAAAAGGAGATTTACAAAACAAAATATGGATTTCTGGTTATCTTTTTGTCAAGGAAGATGCCAACTAAATGATACCAACTAAATGACGACAACAACATGCAGTGGCTGAAAGGAAGGGCCCTGAACTGCCTAAACAATAATTGATATGTTAAATGGTGGATTGGTGACTTCCAGAAAGGTCTCATTAGTCTCAAAATCTGTAGAAAGATGTGAATAATCAGATATATGCACACACCCTCATAGAGACATCCACAGAAAACACAGACATACATACATACACACATCCACCCTCACAGAGACATTCACAAAAAACACACAAAGACATACACACCCACCCTCACAGAGGCATCCAGAGAAAATACACAAAGACATACATACACACACCCGCACAGAGACACCCATAGAAAAAGCACAAAAACATACGCACACACCTTCAAAGACATCCACAGAAAATGCCCAAAGACATACACACCTACCCTCACAAAGTGACCAACAGAAAAAAAAAACATACACACTCATAGAGACAAAAACAAAAGCACAAAGACATAAACACAGACACCCACAGAAACACTCACAGGAGGTAAATGTCTACACATTGCATCCCCTAAATCAACAGTGTGTGACATGCATGATAAAAAAAATTGCAGAAATTAAGAGATCACTTTTTAAAGAATCATATTTGTAAATGTGCAAACAAAAATAATTCTGTGAATTCAAAATTGTACATTAATGATCTGGGTAGATGGCTAGATGAAGAAAAGCACTTTTGAAAGGCTGACATATGTCCCCCCCCCCCCAATTTTCCCCAACCAAGAGCACCACTTCAAATATTGTGTACAAATGTTCCCTTCTGTCAGCTGTACTTATGGATTTTGAAAATGCTGTACTCTATATGGTCTTGATGGAACCATAAATTGTGGTACTCAGTCGCATACCATTAGATCTGGTTAATTGCAGGATTTAGACTTGTTTGTATGTATTTCAAAATTAAGTCAGCCGTAGTGTAAACTGAACAGTGTTAAGTTAACCTGTCTCATTTCAAACACTGAACAATCTTAGTCTGAGAGTATAACATTTTATGCAGATGTAAAAATCTTAGATACAATGCCTCCTTGCATCTGAAAAATCCTTGCATAAATAGGCAGTAAACTGGAATGTATTTAAAATATATATATATTAATAAAAAAAAAACTATATCTGCCAAAAGGGCACCTACCATTTGTATATTGATGAGGAAACATTTCTGCATGGATTTAAATATATAATTTCTACAGTATTGTCAAATAATCATAAATACATTGCTGCATATTGCTAAAAAAAAATGTTTTTATGGACCACTGGCCCCACCATACAACTACTACCACACTGAAGTTACAATCCGAAATTGGACAAAGAAATAAAAAAACATTAACTAAGTAAGTCCTACCTCCTCGGGAAATGAAAGTGATCTGCTGTCTGACACAGGCACACACTGTACAAACTTAAGTGACAGGTCTGTCTCACACTGTGCATAGTGGTTTAGTGCACACTCAGAAATCCTCTCAAATGATAATGCTTTACTCCTTGTAATAACATTTCCCATGCTCAGTAGCACTCTGCTGTAGTACCCTCTGGTGGCTGCAATTTTTTTTATTTTAAATAAGTTGTTCTTGCCTCATGGGGCCCCCTAGCCCATTGGGCCCCTGACAGGAGTCACCTCTGTTACCCCCTGATGGCGGCCCTGATGCAGACAAATTTATTGCAATGCTGGCAGCACTCATACGTTGATTTCTCAAAGACCACCTCTGGATATGATGCTGAGCATGTGCACTCAACTTCTTTGGTTGATTATGGCGAGGCCTGTTCTGAGTAGAACCTGTCCTGTGAAACCGCTGTATGGTCTTACCCACCGTGCTGCAGCTCAGTTTCAGGGTCTTGGCAATCATCTTATAGCCTAATCCATCTTTACCAGAATGAGAGGGTGTGAGAGCAATAACACCAAATTTTACACACCTGCTCCCCATTCAAACCTGAGACCTTGTAACTCTAACGAGTCACATGACACCAGGGAGGGAAAATGGCAGGCCCAATTTGGACATTTCCACTATGTGGTGTACTCACTTTTGTTGCCAATGGTTTAGACATTAACCCTTCGAGTGCTAAGTAATTTCCCACCTGGGTGCTAAGCTGATTTGAGGGTTTTTTTATTTTTTATTTTTTAAAATATATATTTTTTTAATCTTTTTTTTTTTCAGATCCCCAAGACTTATACCATTGGCAGTTACCTTTCCAATGGTGGGTCTTGGGGGTCTGTAGCTGCTTAGATGCCTGAGATACAGGCTTCTAAGCAGCATGCCCCCTTTCCCTATACTTATTGTAATTTTTCAATAAATTTGCGTGGTGACATCATCACGTCATTGCACGTGACGTCACCATGCAAAACGTGAAGCCCCGGCGATGCCTGTCACTATACAGGCCCAATTGCCGGGGTAGGAGCAGGTGGGAGCCGCCAGATCTCCCTCAATGTGGGAGAGTGCTGGCAACGGCTCTGAGCCGTCGTTAGCACCTGACTGAGACAATTTGCGATGGCTCAGAGCTGTTGTTAGCACTCAAGGGGTTAATGGCTGTGTGTTGAGCTATTTTGAGGGGACAGCAAATTTACACTGTTATACAGGTGGTACACTCACTACTTTACATTGTAGCAAAGTGCCATTTCTTCAGTGTTGTCACATGAAAAGATATAATAAAATATTAACAAAAATGTGAGGGGTGTACTCACTTTTGTGGGATACTGTATATGATTATGCATAGTAAAACAAATTGCAATGCAAATTCATTATTTATTTTGCTTACTTTACCTGTAATTTAAGTCTAAAAATAGTTTTTGGTTTATATTCTTGATCCTGGTGGAATTAGAGGACTAACTATGCATCAGATATGTGCAGGAGCTTGTTTATTTCTGTAACTAATTGGCTACAGCAAATTTTTTAAGATAAATAACATTTAGGAGGCTTTACAGCAGCATGAACATTTGCAGCGCTATACAAATAAATAATAATAATAATAATAATACAAGGGGTTTAAAAAAATGTATATTTTTACTTAAAAGAACAGTTATGAAAGTGTTTTTTTGTATGCAGATCTTTTTTAAAGCTGTGTATAATTTTTAATGCAAAAAAGCTAAATTTACTTTGTTGTCCCTTTAATGTACAGTAAACACTTGTGTTATGTAGAACCACAACAACTGCATGTGAATTTTACTATGATATTAAGTTAGGTCTGACATAGCAGATTAGCAAGCAAAACATTTAAATGCAATAGCTAATGTTACTAAGTGCACTCAAAATTGGTCCATCCATTATTTAGCATTTCTAAATATCAATGGGCTGCATTCCAATCTTTTAGGGTTTGCTGTGTAAAAACATCAAACTAGTTTGTGTCCTTAACAACATTGGTTCAATTAATTAAAAGTACATAAAATAGTTATCTTGCCTGGTATTTTGGGGTGGACAGTCCTTTTTATGTGGGATTAGACTGATATTCTTCAGGAAAGTTCTCCTCTGTGAAAAGAACAAATGGACTAAAAGAGGCTGCTCCCAAATGGTGACCGACCAAAGAACAAGCTACTGAACAGTTCTTTGTTCATGGCTAAGCGCTTCTCTTTCTGTTTATATGTGTATACATTTTCACATTTGTTTATTATACCCTATGGAACGTCTCTCTAAGGGGATACCAGAAATGGACTCCATGCCTAATGTGCCTAGAGGGACATACCTCCACCTCGCTGACGAGGCCTACAGATGGTCGAAACGATTGTCTGGGGTTGCCTGGTATTTCAGGGCTTAGCCGTCCTTTTTTAGGTGGGATCAGTCTGATGTAATTCAGTAAAGTTCTCCTCTGTGAAAAGCACACTTTGGCTAAAAAAACTTTCTCCCAAGTGGTGACCCACCAAAGAAAAAGCTACTGATCCATTGCTTGTTCCTGGCTGAGCAATTCTCTTCTTGTCTATATGTATATATTTTCACAAACAAGCATAGAACCCAAAAACTAGCAGTCAGTGGGAAAAACTGTATTATGTGTTTGATAGCAGTTTATCTGATCATTCTAGCATGCTTAAAAGGACATGGTATACAAAAAAAATTCTGTTCTATTTTAAAAAAGAACATTTAAATATATATTAAAGAGCTTTGTTTTTTTAAATACTATCGGACAGCTTACGAGTTTTGCATTAGAGGCTATGCTGTGCTAATGAGCAGTTTTCTCTCACCGCTCACTTACCTACAGCGCTGCTATTACAGGTTTTTACAAACCCGGCGTTAAAAGGCAAAAAGTGAGCGTTGAGCAAAATTGTGCTCCTTACCGCACATCAATACCAGCACTGCTTAAGTGAGTGGTGAGCTGGTCGTACGTGCTCGTGCACGATTTCCCCATAGGAATCAAAAAGGAGAGCCGGCTGAGAAAAAGTCTAACACCTGCAAAAAAACAGCGTAAAACTCAGTAACACAGCCCCATTGATTCCTATGGGGAAATAAAATTTATGTTTACACCTAACACCCTAACATGAACCCCGAGTCTAAACACCCCTAATCTTACACGTATTAACCCCTAATCTGCTGCCCCAATGTCGCCGCAACCTACCTACACTTATTAACCCCTAATCTGCCGCCCCCAACGTCGCTGCCACTATAATAAACATATTAACCCATAAACCACCGCACACCAGCATGGCAAACACTACATAAATATTATTAACCCCTAATTTGCTGTCCCTAACATCGCCACCACCTACCTACATTTATTAACCCCTAATCCGCCGTCCCCAACGTCGCCGTCACTATACTAAATGTATTAACCCCTAAACCTAAGTCTAACCCTAACCCTAACACCCCCTAACTTAAATATAATTACAATAAATCTTAATAAAAAATACTATTATTATCAAAATAATTCCTATTTAAAACTAACAACTTACCTATAAAATAAACCCTAAGCTAGCTACAATATAACTAATAGTTACATTGTAGCTATCTTAGGGTTTATTTTTGTTTTACAGGCAAGTTTGTATTTATTTTAACTAGGTACAATAGTTATTAAATAGTTATTAACTATTTATTAATTACCTAGCTAAAATAAATACAAAAGTACCTGTAAAATAAAACCTAACCTAAGTTACAATAACACCTAACCTAACCCTACAATTAAATAAATTAACTAAACTAAAAACAATTAAATAAATTAAATTAGCTAAAGTACAACCCCCCCACTAAATTACAGAAAATAAAAAACAAATTACAGATCTTTAAACTAATTACACCTAATCTAATAGCCCAATCAAAATAAAAACAAGCCCCCCCAAAATAAAAAAACCCTAGCCTAAACTAAACTATCAATAGCCCTTAAAAGGGCCTTTTGCGGGGCATTGCCCCAAAGTAATCAGCTCTTTTACCTGTAAAAAAAAATACAAACAACCCCCCAAACAGTAAAACCCACCACCCACACAACCAACCCCCCAAATAAAATACTATCTAAAAAAATCTAAGCTCCCCATTGCCCTGAAAAGGGTATTTGGATGGGCATTACCCTTAAAAGGGAAGTTAGCTCTTTTGCGGCCCAAACCCTAATCTAAAAAAAAAAACCACCCACTAAACCCTTAAAAAAACCTAACACTAACCCCTTGAAGATCGACTTACTATTCTGAAGACCGGACATCCATTCTCAAGGAAGCGGCAGAAGTCTTCATCCAGACGGCATCTTCTATCTTCATCCATCTGACACGGAAAGGCTCCATCTTCAAGACATCCGATGCGGAGAATCCTCTTCATCCGGAGTCTTCTTACTGAATGACGGTTCCTTTAAGTGACGTCATCCAAGATGGCGTCCCTTAGATTCCCATTGGCTGATAGAATTCTATCAGCCAATCAGAATTAAGGTAGAAAAAATCCTATTGGCTGATGCAATCAGCCAATAGGATTGAAGTTCAATCCTATTGGCTGATCAAATGAGCTCGCATTCTATTGGCTGATTGGATGAAGATAGAAGATGCCATCTAGATGAAGACTTCTGCCCGTCTGGAGGACCACTTCGCCCGGCTTGGATGAAGACTTCTACCTGCTTCGTTGAGAACTTCTGCCCGGTTGGATGAAGACTTCTGCCGCTTCCATGAGGATGGATGTCCGGTCTTCAGAACAGGTAAGTCGATCTTCAGGGGGTTAGTGTTAGGTTTTTTTAAGGGTGTATTGGGTGGGTTTTATTTTTTAGATTAGGGTTTGGGCCGCAAAAGAGCTAACTTCCCTTTTAAGGGCAATGTCCATCCAAATGCCCTTTTCAGGGCAATGGGGAGCTTAGGTTTTTTTAGATAGTATTTTATTTGGGGGGTTGGTTGTGTGGGTGGTGGGTTTTACTGTTGGGGGGGTGTTTGTATTTTTTTTAACAGGTAAAAGAGCTGATTACTTTGGGGCAATGCCCCGCAAAAGGCCCTTTTAAGTGCTATTGATAGTTTAGTTTAGGCTATGGTTTTTTTTTATTTTGGGGGGCTATTAGATTAGGTGTAATTAGTTTAAAGATCTTGTAATTAGTTTATTATTTTCTGTAATTTAGTGGGTTTTTTATTTGCACTTTAGCTAATTTAATGTATTTAATTGTTTTTAATTTAGTTAATTTATTTAATTGTAGGGTTAGGTTAGGTGTTATTGTAACTTAGGTTAGGTTTTATTTTAAAGGTACGTTTGTATTTATTTTAGCTAGGTAGTTATTAAATACTTAATAACTATTTAATAACTATTGTACCTAGTTAAAATAAATACAAATTTGCTTGTAAAATAAAAATAAACCCTAAGATAGCTACAATGTAACTATTAGTTATATTGTAGCTAGCTTAGGGTTTATTTTATAGGTAAGTATGTAGTTTTAAATAGGAATTATTTAGGTAATAATAGTAATTTTTATTAAGATTTATTGTAATTATTTTTAAGTTAGGGGGTGTTAGGGTTAGGGTTAGACTTAGGTTTAGGGGTTAATACATTTAGTATAGTGGCGGCGACGTTGGGGGCGGCAGATTAGGGGTTAATAAATGTAGGCAGGTGGTGGCGATGTTAAGGATGGCAGATTAGGGGTTAATAATATTTATTTTAGTGTTTGCGATGCGGGAGGGCCTATGAGTTTTATGTTACGGCGTTGTACCATAAAACTCTTAACTACTGACTTTTAAATGCGTTAGGGATCTTGGAGTTAGAGGGTGTACCGCTCACTTTTTGGCCTCCCAGGACAGACTCGTAATATCAGCGCTATGGAAGTCCCATAGAAAAAAGACTTTACGAAGTTTACATAATTCGTTTTGTGGTAAGGCCAAAGAAGTGTGCGGTGCCCCTAAACCTGCAAGACTCGTAATAGCAGCGGTAGTGAAAAAGCAGCGTTAGGACCTCTTAACGCTGCTTTTTTACCTTAACGTACAACTTGTAATCTAGCCGTTTTTTTTTAATAGAAGTTGTCCCTGTCAGTCAGTGATCAGTAAAATCTCAGTAGCACTTAATTGTTATGTGTATTTAAATTATTACTATTATTTGTCAAATTTAATTAAGAACATAAATTAAATTTAGTTTGCTAATTCACAATCAGAAAAAAATATTATTTGCATTGAAGTTAACCAAAGGTTGCATGTTTCTGGCCATCCCCTCCCCACTGGTATGCAGAATACCTATCTTATTTGTTTTATACACATAGGGGCTGATTTAACATGCCGCATGAGCCGTCAGCCTCGCCGGAAACCTAAGTTAAGAAGCAGCAGTCTTAAGACCGCTGCTCCTTAACTTATTCGCCACCTCTGAGGCAGCGGACAGCAATCATCTCGGGATGATTGACATTTTCCTGCTAGCGGTTGATTGGCGTTGAATCTGCAGGGGGCGGCATTGCACAAGCATTTCACAATAATGATACACTACAGCAGATCATGTCCGCCCGCATCTTAATAAATCGGCCCCTTAACCTCCACTAAGAAATTATAAATTTAACAGTTAAAAAAAATACATTTGTGGATTTCTATTCAAACAAAAATGTGCATTGCTACTCCTGAGCCTACCTAGGTATGCTTGTCAATAAAAGATATTGAGAGAACAAAGCAAATTAGTCCCAGTTGCACATATTTATTCACTTTAAATTTAAACTGCTATCACTTGGGGGCCTGATGAAAAACTTACCACCAGGAGAGAAATAACACAAAATCTTTATAAAATAGGTGTCTCTCCTTCATATCCAAATCCTGCATAGTGAGATAAACATCTCTCAAGGTAAAATATGTGATTCTAAAATTCTTTAAGGGGTCTCGCTGAAGTGACAAGACTACTTATAGCATCTCACCTGAGTGGAGAACTATAGATCATTGGGTCATTAGCCTTCTAATGCAAAAATAAATAAAAAAAGAATATATTTAACTGCTGTGCTTTCATCTACATTACATCATATTTAGTGTGCAATTAACCCTTTCCTGTATGTTTGTGTTACTTATTAAGTAACATTATTTAATATCCAGAAACTTAATTACAATGAAGACTAACAATTCTAATGATCATTCAAAGTTTAATGTCATCATTATTTTAGAATTTTATTAAAACCATGATTATTTTTTGTTAAAATTTGAACTGAGTATCCACAAGATTACCAGCTAAAGTTCTGTGAAAACGTTGATAAGCCTTGTAAAACAGGCAGAAATGGATATAAGAGAGGAAGACAGCTTAATCCCTGTCCAGACATCATGAGAAAACTGGTGTGAAAGCTCTTTTCTGATGTACTGTGATCAGGGCTTTTTTTGTAGGGGTACTCACCGTTACTGAGTACAACCACCTCTGCCATCTTATAACAACTAATATTTGTAATTGTCATGTAAATAGTTTTCACAAGAGGGGGCTGCAAAATATATCAAACAATGTAAATAACTTTATCCCTTTGTTTTTCTCAAAGTTACTGAGCACAATATATCAATGAATAATCAATGGACACCTTTTTTTTTGAGTACCCTTGAGTACCCTTTTTTAATACTTTGTTTAATACTTCTGGTGATTGCTTTTTAATGTGATTTTGTAGCATGAAATCATTTTAGAAACTAAGCACAGAAATATTTTTTCTTATCAATTCAAATGTCCTTGAAAAGCCAGTTTAGGGCTAGATTATGAATTGTGTGCTAACTGCAGCGTGACAGCATGCATATTACGAGTTGAAAGGAAATATGGGTTAGCTCGACTTCAGGACCTGCATAAAGGGTAGGGGAAGAAAAAAAGTTGCATAAAACACTACTTAAAAACATGTAAAAGTATGGTTATACTCATATAAACACTGTCTGATTATATATTATTGTAGTGTAGGTGTTACCCTCCCATCTGACACCTCCGACCAAACTGATCCCTACCTGAACCCTCCCAAACAGCACTCCCCCCCCCCCAACACTGGTCACCATCATTTTAGGTACTGACAGCCAGTTTGCCAGTATACAAGTTTAGGGCATTTTTAACAATTCATTTTGTTTTAAAATTATTTTTTTTGCATTGTAGGGATCCTTCCCCCAACCTCACAAAATATTGTTTCTGTAGCAATGGGAACCCTTTCCTTCCTCCCCTCTCCCCCCCCTCCCCTCACACAAAGCGCCGTCCACCTCCCTCCTTCCCTCCCACACCACCCATGGCTGATACAGACAGTGACATAGATCGTCACTGTTTGTATTGATTTTCTGCTTTTATATGGTAAAGTAAGAACGATCAGTTCTTCCTTACCATATGAAGGCAGATGCCTTCTGCCCCTGGCTGCAGTTTTTGCTGCCAAAGTGGACAGTGAGGACTGCAGCATGAGCCAGAGTGCTAGAAGTAGGTACTACCTCAATACAATGCACTGGGCAAAAATACTGTGTGACGTAGTACCTATACCCATTTGTCTTTGCAAGTTAAAGAGACATTCTAAGTACATGCTCTGAATTTTAAGTGCATATAATGCTTGCATAACTGACCCTATCTAACTGCATGTTTAAGCCCCACAATGAAGTTAAACACATAAACAAAGTTATTCTTGGGATCCACAAGCAGAACACAAGTAATAAGCAGTAGCTGCCAATCATCAGTTTTGTCCTATTTGATAGCTGCACTGCATGACTTTACTTATGTGTTATAACCCTTTGCAGGTGTTCAGCAAATGGACCTAGGTTACAAGTGGGGCACAAAAATATTAGCACTATTGTGCGTTAACATCACTGGGTCACAATCAGTCGTGCTTTTGTTTTTTTTAATCGCTAAAGAAATATTGCCAGGTAACATCTGCCTGTTGCAAAGCGTGGGAGCACTAAATCGTTACATTATAAACTTCCAAAGGGATGTGCAGTAAAATTAATGGCAGATGTCAATTGAGCGCTAAGTCAATTGTGCCCTATGCAGATGACATGCAAGTAGTCAAATACAGTTTACAACAGTATTTTGGATTGACTTTGAGCACAACACTTAACATGAGCACACTAATAGCTCTCTTTGCACTATCAATAAAAAGTATAGGGCGTGCAAAAACAAATTCAGCTGAGTTAAGATGTTCTGGTTAGAAATTTTCACTATCCTCTTGTAACACCAGATTGTGTGCTATTCTTTAGATGAGACCAAATGCGATATAATGCACAATATACTATCAATGGCTTTGTAAACTAGCCCATAATTAGCTATTGTCAGTAAGGAAAACATTACATGTTCTAACAAATAGATATTTTCTTTGGAATGCCCAATTAGTAATGTTTTTTCTGTTCATTCCGCTATTAAAATATGCACACACAAAAAAGTGAGTAAAGGAAAATGCTAGTGAATGTTTGGACAATTGTTAATAATTGAATTCTGATAACATGAAATTTAATGCCAAGATAATGAGAACCATTTTGTAAATAAATAATAATAAAATTGTGTGAGTCTCATAAATCATGGTCTAGTGCATTGTACTTTTTTTTGCGGTTTGATAAATAGGCTCCACTGTGCAATATTAAACTAAATATAAATTATATAAAGTCAGAAATGAAAATTATTTTTGATAATGTTTAATAAGGTCAGGTAAATGCATCTCTTCTAAAATGTGTAAATGTTTCAAGTGAAAAACAATTTACACATTGCTGAAAAATAACCATACATCTAATTTAATTTTCTGTTTTGGCATATTTTTGTCTGGGGGATATACTTAAATAAAGTAACATGACTGATATCTCCATTTTGTTATCTGCATAGACTTGTCTAAATAATCCTCTTTTTTTTTCATTATTACAAGGTTATTAAAGTTGCAAACAAACCAAAACTAGCTGCAATATTTTTTCAAAATCTCTCAAGACTGTAACCAGTTTCCTTGATAAAACTACTTTTAAAGGCGCATTATATTCAACACTTAATGATAGAAAATAAAACAACATTGTAAAACACATGTATTATTTATTTTGCATGCTTTTAAGTAATAGGAATAAAGTGTTATGCCCATTCCATCCAGAGAAGCTGAGGTGACTGTATCTTACTTAAAGGAACAGTAAAGTCCAAATTAAACTTTCATGATTCAGATAGGGCATGCAATTTTAAACAGCTTTCCCTTTTGCTTTTATCATTAAATTTGCTTTGTTATTTTGGTATTCTTAGTTGAAAGCTAAACCTAGGTAAGCTCATATGCTAATTTCTAGGCCCTTGAAGGCCGGCTCTTATCTGAATGCATTTGACAGTTTTTCACAGCGTTAGTTCATGTGTGCCTTATAGATAACATTGTGCTCATGACATTGAAGTTAAAATATATATATGTATACTCTATATGTGTGTGCATACATGTGTATTTATGTATTTATATGTATAAATATGTATATACATACAAACACATATATACACATTTATATAGATAGATACATATAAATACAGTATATAATACACGTTAGAGCCCTTTCCAGTCAAATACTTTAAAACATGAAAAATTTATTTTAATAAATTGTAATATGTTAAAATGTGTTTTACAGTGTTTAGAATATAAATATGTTACATTCCAATGTTCTTCACTAAGAAGAAAATGTTTTTTGTAATTTAATATATATATATATATATATATATATATATATATATATATATACCTGTATATATTCATATAGATATTTATGTATAGATATATATTTTACAAAAAAAAGTATATATATATATATATATATATATATATATACTGTATTTAAAAACACATTGGAATGTAAATTATTCATAACTACTGTTGGGTTTATCACTGTTGTTCTAATGCGGTGTCAAGTTTTGTGCGCAAGCAATATCCAAAGTCCTGAAGTTAGAGATCTCAAGATATTACTCCCGCTAACTTTTTACTTTCAACTTGTAATACACATGCTAACACGCCTGATTACTTTGAGTGCAGTTAGTGCATGAGTGAAAGAAAAAGCGCGACACAGACCTTATTCTGCAGTATTGTGCTGAACAGCTGATATGTTAATATTTATTTGGTATCTGTGTCTGCTTTAAAATTGTGTTGTTTATGCATGTTACTTATGCAATGTGAAACAAACTGAGGAAGTGGGCCACAGTCACTATGCACATAAAAAAATATTTATTGAAACAGGAATAAAATCAGTAAAAATGCATGAGTAAAGTGCATCTCTCAATTCAACAGCAAATACAGTAGCTTTGTCTGTATCATGTTGCAATCCCATAAGAAAAAGCCTAAACAGTTAGGTCAGCCCAGGAGAACAGTGGTTGACCACTTTCGATCTACCCCTAGAGAGGACAGAAGTTCCTCCCCTGAAGACACCCATTCACCTGAAGAGCGAGACACTGAATCTATATCTCAAGACCATCACAGCCAGACCCCGCCTCTTGATAATGTGGCAGCCAGTGGCGGTTCTAGACAAATTTTACTGGGGGGGCCAAGGTGGGGCCAGTGTTTAATCAGGGGGGCACATTAAAAAACAACAACAAATGATATATATATATGTGTGTGTGTGTATAAATGTATATACAGGGAGTGCAGAATTATTAGGCAAATGAGTATTTTGACCACATCATCCTCTTTATGCATGTTGTCTTACTCCAAGCTGTATAGGCTCGAAAGCCTACTACCAATTAAGCATATTAGGTGATGTGCATCTCTGTAATGAGAAGGGGTGTGGTCTAATTACATCAACACCCTATATCAGGTGTGCATAATTATTAGGCACCTTCCTTTCCTTTGGCAAAATGGATCAAAAGAAGGACTTGACAGGCTCAGAAAAGTCAAAAATAGTGAGAAATCTTGCAGAGGGATGCAGCACTCTTAAAATTGCAAAGCTTCTGAAACGTGATCATCGAACAATCAAGCATTTCATTCAAAATAGTCAACAGGGTCGCAAGAAGCGTGTGGAAAAACCAAGGCGCAAAATAACTGCCCATGAACTGAGAAAAGTCAAGCGTGCAGCTGCCAAGATGCCACTTGCCACCAGTTTGGCCATATTTCAGAGCTGCAACATCACTGGAGTGCCCAAAAGCACAAGGTGTGCAATACTCAGAGACATGGCCAAGGTAAGAAAGGCTGAAAGACGACCACCACTGAACAAGACACACAAGCTGAAACGTCAAGACTGGGCCAAGAAATATCTCAAGACTGACTTTTCTAAGGTTTTATGGACTGATGAAATGAGAGTGAGTCTTGATGGGCCAGATGGATGGGCCCGTGGCTGGATTGGTAAAGGGCAGAGAGCTCCAGTCCGACTCAGACTCCAGCAAGGTGGAGGTGGAGTACTGGTTTGGGCTGGTATCATCAAAGATGAGCTTGTGGGGCCTTTTCGGGTTGAGGATGGAGTCAAGCTCAACTCCCAGTCCTACTGCCAGTTTCTGGAAGACACCTTCTTCAAGCAGTGGTACAGGAAGAAGGCTGCATCCTTCAAGAAAAACATGATTTTCATGCAGGACAATGCTCCATCACACGCGTCCAAGTACTCCACAGCGTGGCTGGCAAGAAAGGGTATAAAAGAAGAAAATCTAATGACATGGCCTCCTTGTTCACCTGATCTGAACCCCATTGAGAACCTGTGGTCCATCATCAAATGTGAGATTTACAAGGAGGGAAAACAGTACACATCTCTGAACAGTGTCTGGGAGGCTGTGGTTGCTGCTGCACGCAATGTTGATGGTGAACAGATCAAAACACTGACAGAATCCATGGTTGGCAGGCTTTTGAGTGTCCTTGCAAAGAAAGGTGGCTATATTGGTCACTGATTTGTTTTTGTTTTGTTTTTGAATGTCAGAAATGTATATTTGTGAATGTTGAGATGTTATATTGGTTTCACTGGTAAAAATAAATAATTGAAATGGGTATATATTTGTTTTTTGTTAAGTTGCCTAATAATTATGCACAGTAATAGTCACCTGCACACACAGATATCCCCCTAAAATAGCTATAACTAAAAACAAACTAAAAACTACTTCCAAAACTATTCAGCTTTGATATTAATGAGTTTTTTGGGTTCATTGAGAACATGGTTGTTGTTCAATAATAAAATGAATCCTCAAAAATACAACTTGCCTAATAATTCTGCACTCCTTGTATATATATATATATAATTTGTGTGTGTGCATATATATATACATATATATACATATATATACACACATACACACACACATATCCATTCACACACATATACATACACACACATTCATACACATATATACAGACATACATACATACACACATATATATATATATATATATATATATACATACACACACACACATACACACACACATACACACATACACAAACACATATACACACACATACATACACGCACACACATATATATATATACACACACACACACACACAACCATACACATACACACACACGCAGGCATATACAGTATATATATATATATATATATATACATACATATACACACACACAAATCCATACACATAAACACATACATATACATATATATATATATATATATATATACACATACACATATACACATACATACACACACTGAGTAGAAAAAAAGAAAATTTAAATAAAGACTATGCACTTAACTAGTGCTACATAGTTCAGATAGCACATTCAATGAAAATGGTGTCAAATAATTATTTACATACATTAGAAAAATAAAGAAAACACTCCAGCAGTCATTATAGAGTTGTGGAGGTGAGAGGGCAGACTTATATCTCTTCTGTTCTGGCAGTGTACAGGCTAGAGAGAACGTCTGCAAAACAAACCAGTGACACTTCTGGAACTCTTGTCTGCAGACTGCAGCTGAAAGACGCCCCGCCCCACAACAACCCGGGAACTGTAGCACATCTCTGAAAGGGGAGGGGGCACAAGTTTTATTTCACTTTGTTAACCCCACGCTTTGACTAGATAGCATTTCAGGGACAGGGAAGCAGATAAATAGCCTTGATCTTCTCCTGTATTTTTCAGTCAGCTCAGTGGTCAGCTCAGGGGGGCCACAGGGGGGGCCAGGGACATTTTTACAGGGGCACTGGCCCCTGTGAGCCACTGTGTAGAACCGCCCCTGGTGGCAGCTACAATAGTTGATACTCTTTCAAAACGTATGAATAATTTGCAGGATACCCTTACAAAGGCAATCAAAGGCTCAGCGGCTGAACTCCGTAGAGATATGGCGGTGTTAGGAGAAAGAACTGAGGCCTTAGAGCGAAAACACGAAGACCTAGTGCTCGACCATGAAAATTTGTTATCATACTCTCAAAGTCTTGCAATCCAAATATCTGACCTGGAATTTAAACTATTGGATCTTGAAGACAGGTCTAGAAGAAATAATCTGAGATTTAGAGGAGTTCCAGAGGAGGTCGCAGCTGGGGACCTTGAAAACTTCATCAAAGAATTCTGTATCCTGTTCCTAGCTGGCTTGGATAATTCAAACTTCCTTATAGATAGGGTCCATCGCACCCCAAGACCCCGAAATGTTTCAGCGGATAAACCTAGAGACGTTTTGGCCAGAATCCACTACTTTACCCACAAAGAAAAGATATTAAGAGAACTGGCAAACAAACCCACATTACCCGAAAAATTTCAATCCATACTTGTGTTTCCAGACCTGTCACAGTTCACACTCCAGAGACGAAGATCCTTCACTCCTTTTACACAGGTCCTTAGACAGCATAATGTGAAGTATCGCTGGGGTTACCCAACCAAACTCATCGTCACCAGAAATGGTACTACCCATACAGTTTCCTCTGTAAAAGATGGGATGGACCTACTTAAAAATTGGGACCTTCAGAGACTTCCAACTAACCCTAATAAGTCAAACCCCTCGTCCTCACTCCCGCTTCAAGCCACGGCACCTGAATGGGCTCCTTTACCCCAAAGACCTTCCCTAGGCCCGAAATTAGGGGGGTCAGCCTCTGCTCCTAGAATTCAGCCCACTGAGGAAACAACCTGATCGACATGATGTAGCTCCTAACCAAAAGTCATCCACATTGACAGTGCCAGCATTGGGGTAACTATATGTATCCCTTTGGAGTGATGGGACTTTCACATAGGAAGTACCAAATAAAGAGTAGTTTCTTTATATTGTAAGCTGTTTAAATGTTCAAATGTTTAAATGTTACATTTTGCCTCCTAGAGTTCAAATAGGGTCACTTTATCTGTCTGAGTAAACCATACATTGGGAATCTCCTCTAGATAAGATAAACATTTCTACAACTGACATTTAACTACTATTGCATCCAGATAAGACCATGCACGACTCCCCTAATTTAGCTAGTGACAAGACTGCAAAGATAGAGTAGTGACAAAAAAAAAATTCCCGATCTGCTTTACTAATTCATGCCTTATCTAGATTGGGTGTAAACAAACTAATTGCCCTGAGGCCCTAATTCCTGTATGTACTTAGTGATGCATAACTGACTAGGTCATACTAGTGCTACTTGATCTAAGGCTAATAGAAACTCACTACTAAAGACAGATTTGATCCTTAGCAATCTGCACGAATAACGAGTACCATCACACATAGAGTCACCCCTCTGGGAGGCAAAAGAGTTACTTGATATAACCTCTGCAGAGTAAATTTTCAGATACTAACTGGTTCTGTTAATGTATTCATGTTTTCTACTGTAATTTCTTGTTGTTTGTCAATTTGTTCTTGTATTCATATAAGTTGTACTGTGATGAGGGTACCCTATAGGTTTTAGGTGCCATAGGCACATCTAGTTAGCTCTATAGCTTGAGAAGAGTTAAATCCTAATCATATTAAGGTAGAGTCTTTCTGACTCAAGAATTATTCTCGCCAAATTCCTCCCGTTATCCCCCTAGCTCCTCCTTAGTAGCTAAGAACCTGATACCCAGACAAAGGATTTAAAACTAGATCCTTATTCTCTCCCCCCCCCCCAAAAAAAAAAAAAGATTATTTCTCATTTTGATGAGATCAAGGAATTTACTCACACCGTTAATCCTTTTGTGAATTCCTTGCTAGGCGGTGAATAGTGCCGCCACATATATTTTAGTATAGTTTATAACTATGTTATAACCTAGAGTAATAGCTCATACTAGAGTTTTCAACTCATACTCCACTTCATTTGTGGCAACTCCTACCTAGATCAGAAACAGTCTTATAAATTGCCTGACATCTGTGTTGTTTCTCTGCCTAACTTCCTGTTTATCACCATACAGCGGATCTCAGTCTCTACAACGGACACGATATGAGAATAAACATACTCCAACTTCCATATTTAAGAACTGGTGTGCAGGTAGGTGGAGCAGAATCCATTCTCCTTCTTTGCTTTAACTTTCTATCTCTCCTGATACTACTGCTCTGTTCTCTTTCTTGCCTACTTCCCTCACCCTCTGAAATGAGGAACTCCACGCCTGCCCTCACCTTTGCTTCTCTGAACTGTAAGGGCCTCAATTCCTCCACTAAGCGTAGTCTTATGGTCAACTATATGAAAACCAATAAAGTACAGGTGGTGTTTCTTCAGGAAACACATTGGTTGCATAACCTTCCCTCTACATTTAAGTTCCAACACTTTACTAACTTTGTTTCGGCTACTCACTCAGAGAAGACTAGAGGGGTAGCAATCCTCATCCATAGACTGACCAGCTATGAGCAAATCTATCTTGAAATTGAGCCAGAGGGGAGATACCTCATTCTAATATGTAAGATTGAGGGTCAAGTCCATACATTGGTGAATCTTTATGCTCCTAATTTAAATCAACTTAGATTCCTCAAAACTATCCTTCAAAATGTGTGTAGAATAAAGACGGGCAGACTAATCCTTGGAGGGGATTTCAACATGATTTGGGACCCCTCCTTTGATAAAAAGGTCGGTCAGGGTAAGAGGATTGACCCATACTCAATATCCACGACCAAGAAGTTCAGGGACCTTATTTCGGAGTATGATCTATATGATGTGTGGAGGGCTTGCCATCCAACTGCTAGAGATTATACATACTATTCCAGGCCCTATCATTCGTACTCTAGGTTAGATCATTTTTTCACAGATACCTGGACGCTTAATATAATTAAAAGTGCTTCTATTAAGCTTTGTTCCTGGTCTGACCACGATGCCCTTATAGTGTCTCTAGATTCTGGCATGGATTCATCGGCAAGACTGCATTGGAAATTTCCGGCCGCCTTGTGGGCAGACCCGAGTTTCCAACCGTTGATCAGAAGTTCCATACAGGAATTTTTGTCTCTCAACAGCAACTCCACTCCCTCTCATCAGACGGTATGCGTAGCCCTTAAAGCTTATATACGGGGAGTTTGTATCTACAAACAGGCCTCTGTTAAAAAGCAAAGGGGGGCCCCCTTGGGTCTCCTAGTAGCTAACCTCCGGTCCAAAGAAAGACTCAGTAAGGATAATCCTAACCCAGGGTTGGCAGAGGAAATACTAACCCTCCAGGCCCAAATTAAAGACATAGAGCTATCCAGAGTACATGAGGCGGTGCACAGATTCAAACAGCTGTTATACTACAAGAGAAACAAAGCATCTACTATTCTGGCCAGAAAACTGAGGGGGAGAGTTGCCTCATCTCGCATCCTATCCATAAATCATGGAAACAACAGAGTCACCTCCCCAAAAGATATAGGAGAAGCCTTTGCGGCATTCTATTCTAACCTGTATAACCTCCTACAACAGGAGGAGCTTAATCCCTCGTCGCGTGTCGAGATCCAGGCCTTTCTGAAAGACCTCCATCTGCCCGTGTTGTCCAAGACAGCTGTCGAGGGACTTATGACCCCTTTTTCAGCTTCTGAGCTGAAAACTGTGATTACCCAACTTCAAAACGGGAAGGCTCCCAGACCTGATGGGTTCCCGGCTTTATTTTATAAGACCTTTCGCCCAGAAATTTCACCACTTTTGCTTCAGACTTTTGCCGAAGCCAGGGAGAAAGGCTCCTTTAGGAGCGAGCTTCTGGAGGCAACGATCCTCACTATAGCAAAACCTAACAAAGACACAACACATTGTGGGAGTTATCGCCCCATCTCCCTGATCAATATAGACGTCGAGCTCTATTCCAAACTATGGGCAAATCATCTACGTCTTATTGTCCCGAGCCTCTTGCACCCTGACCAGGTGGGGTTCATTTGGGGAAGGGAGGGCCCCAACAACACTAGACGCATTTTAAACATCTTTTCGGAGGCGGAAGGAAAATACCCATGCTGGCCCTGTCACTGGATGCGGAAAAAGCGTTTGACAGGGTCAGATGGGAGTACCTTTGGGAGACCCTTCTGTCCTTTGGATTTCCTAGAGAAATATTAGCCATTCAAGCTCTCTATAGCTCTCCGAGCGCTAGAGTCACGGGTCTGGGTTTTTGCTCTCAAAGCTTCCCTGTAACTAATGGAAAGAGACAGGGGTGCCCTCTTCCGCCCATTATCTTTGCCCTGGCTATTGAGCCATTGGCACAGGCGATTAGGAACTCCCCTAGGATCTGGGGGGTCCCTTTGAGTTCACGCGGGGATGAGAGAGGAGGAGGGGGGGGAAAGATCGCTCTCTTTGCTGATGATGTTACCCTCTTCCTCTCCAGCCCTATAGGTTCTCTCCCGGCACTCTTTGAGATTATATCCTTATTCGGTTCCCATAGTTTCTATAGACTTAATCTGGCCAAAATGGAAGTGCTCCCGATACATGTACCACGCTTCAAATTGGAAATCCTCAAAGAGTCCTACCAATTTCAATGGGCTTCCGACACCAGTACACACTTGGGCGTCCAATTGGGTCCTAAGGTGGACGTAGTTAGGTCAAAGAATTATGAAAAGCTCCTGTCTGAAACTAGAGTACTACTCAGTACATGGTCCTTTAAAGAGGTATCTTGGCTGGGATGTATAGCCTCGGTCAAAATGACCATCCTACCGAAGATACTTTATTATTTTCGGTGCCTCCCAATTAACCTTCCTCAAGCCCTCTTGGACAAATTCAATGCTCTAATTACCAGATACATCTGGCAGGGGAAAAGCCAAGAATTGCTAGGAAAACTCTGCAAAGACCGTATCACCTAGGTGGAGTTTCGCTTCCTAATATTACCACCTATTATGAGGCTGCAAGACTGTCCCACATATCTGGTTGGGGGATGACGGATATGCTTACAGGCTGGAAGAGAATTGAACAATTCTCTCTTCCTGCGGGGATCAATCTCAGAGACCTGCCCTGGATTCCAAATTATCTAATTGAAGATGTGGGCATCCAGAATTCCATAGTTAAACAGACCCTTAGTTGCTGGAAGTCTATCAGAAACTATGTTGATATAGCCCCACACCCATCCCCAGTCCATTCGATCGCAGGCCTGCTTAGGGGTCTACCTGACTCACATCACTCCCAGTGGAGCCAGTGGGATTTGATAAGAGTCTCTGACCTTTATCAGCAAAATACCCTAAAGTTGGCGGAACCAGTGCAGAGGGGAGACGGCTCAAGTTTGCCCCAGTGGTTCATGTTTGAAAGACTACGACTCCATACACTTTTAGTGAGTTGGGGTTTCCCATCAACAGACCTCAGAACCCTGACCACTTGGGAACAAAAATGGAAATCTGGTTCGTCACTGACGAGGTCACTATCCATGCATTACATG
Source organism: Bombina bombina (assembly GCF_027579735.1). NCBI lineage: Eukaryota > Metazoa > Chordata > Amphibia > Anura > Bombinatoridae > Bombina > Bombina bombina. Next base: position 227,045,752 of record NC_069500.1, on the reverse strand, counting down.
CTAATCATGAAGGATGAGAACTCCAGTACAGTGTGGCAGTTAAAGGCCTGGGGAAAAGATCTGGGAATTCAGATCTCGGAAAAGACCTGGGCACAAGCATTCTTACTTACTAAAAAGACACTTCACTGCGCCAATTCAGTGGAACTCTTTGTGAAAGTATGCCTTAGATGGCATTATACCCCATTAAGACTAGCACAGATCGCTCCGTCTCATTCGTCCCTTTGCTGGAGAAACTGTGGACGAGTAGGCACAGACCTCCATATATGGTGGGCATGTCCGGCCATGAGAAAATTATGGAATGATGTTTTCGGGTTATGTAGATCAGTGGGAATGTCCCTCTTAGAAGAACCTAGGGTGGCCCTACTGAACATGTTCCCAAGGCAAACACCAAAGCCTTACCGCCAGCTAGCTATTTTCATATTTGCAGCAGCCAAGATTTCCATCGCTAGGAAATGGAAAACGCCGGACCCGCCTTCCTTGACTGACATTAAACAGACTCTAGAAACTTATGTCCAGATGGAGAGAGGGTTCTATCAACATCTCAATAAAATTGAGTCATACTGGAAAATATGGGATCTTTGGGTCCACAGAAACCAGGCCATAGGTGACTCATAGAGTATACCAGAATCGGTGATCTCTTCTCATAGGAGTATTGTATACTTGAGGCTCCTCGGTTCTGGGAAGCCTATGCCTTTGCACTTCTTATTCCTTTCTTTATTTTATTTTTCTTCTCTTCTCCTTGTCTCACCCTCGCATATTTCCTTTTTTCTTCTGCTCCACCTGCCTAGCTGATCGGGTACCTAGTTGAGATATTTCTTGGGCGATCCTAAGGTCACTTCCTCTGGATTAAGGAGGTGGTCTCTCCCATATAGCGATTCTCCTACAGCCAGTCGTGTCCCTTGGGGGGAGTGGTGACCCCAGCTTGCGAGGTCATCAAGCCTCACATGGGAGTGGTTGGGGAACCTTTACAGAATGTGAGGCATGGAAGATTGACACATATACAATTGTGGGGTGTTTAGACACACCTGTCCAGCTATTATTTAGTGATGTTAGAGGTTTCTCCAGCTGGGAGCTAAAGAGTGGAGTATGAATTCACACCCGGGAAGGTTATATAAAGTAGCCCAGATAAAGAGGTAAACTGTTCTTATCCAGGGTTGAGCTGAAGATAGACAATGTTGTGGTATATACCCCAGCCTGCTTTGTTAATTGTATTCTGTGTTTTGTCACATACTTCCATATTCTCAGATGTTCTTGATATGAGTTGTAACAAAAAGAGTTATGATTGTTTCTCTTTCATTGCCTTAATATGTTTGTACTCAACTTAATTTACCTCAATAAAAAGAAAATATCTTAAAAAAAAAAAATCAGTAAAAATATACTTGCAAGTACAAAAAGCATGACATCTTACACCGTCCTCTGAAGCCTAATCCTTTAGTGCACACCAGCCTCTTAATAAAGGCATAACATGCCCTTGATTGGACAACACAGCCATCTACAAATTAACCATTTCTTTAATGCAATGCAATGTGCCCATCTTATTTGAATTATATACTTAGCATCCACTAAGGTGTTAGAAGTAAAAACAGCTAAAATAAAACTATTCTTGAATTTCTATTAAAAAAAAACAAAAAAACGTAGTTGAGGTTTGTGCATGCAGTCCAGGCTGAAAGTAAATATCATATCCAGTTGTTGTATGATTTTTCTTATGGGGACTATTTTTTAGTATTTAATCATACATTTTAAACAAATTTAAACTTTCCAATTTACTTCTATTATCAAATTCGTTTAACCCCTTGACATCATGCGGTACTTTGCCCATCGTATCACATAACTTATAAATACGTCCTACATAATGTATATATACATCCTAGCTTTGGGAAGTTACAGTAGCCCTATCTGTAAAGTTACAGATGAGAGCTGCTGTCCCTGAGCTGCAGGCATCTGTCTGCATATGGAACCGGAGCATGATTTGTGCTCTGGTTCCATATGAAGGCAGATGCCTGATCATAACAAAAAGGTTTGCGGTCTATGTCATTGTTTGCAATGAACATCCCTTTGTGCTGCTTGGAGGTTTGGGAAGAATGTAGGGAGGCGGGTTGGCAGCATGGCGGTGGTGGGGGAGTGAGTGGAAGGGAAAGGCAGCACCCTACATATAGAAAATTAGATTGAAAGGGAGAGGAAGGGAGGGGACGCTACACTACAGAAAAAAAATGTATTGATTGTAGGGAGTTAGAAACCCCTAAACTATGGGAAAACAATTTAAAAAAAAAACAACCTATAAACTGGGTACTGCCAGTACCTAAGATTGCAAGCATCATTAGGAGGGGGAGGGTAGAGAGCTGTTTGGGAGCGATCAGCGAGGTGGGAGGTAAGGTTGGATCCTACACTGCAGAAAAATAAATAGATAAAATAAAATTAATTATATTTAAAAAAAAATAAAAACATACTGGCAGACTGTACGTAAAATGGTGATCAGGAGTGTGGGCGTGGGAGGGGAGATAGGTGTTTGGGAGGGATCAGGGAGGCGGGAAGTGTCAGGTGGGAGGATAATCATTGTATTAAAATACTATTACCCTTACCAGCTAACCAATTAACCCAGTTGAAATTAGCGGACTTCTAATTGCTAAAAAATAATGGCAAAGCAATGCATTTCTGCTATTTCTAAACAAAGGGGACCCCAGATAACCTTTTACAACCATTTGTCTTATGATTGCAGTAGTGGTGTGTAAATAATTTCAGTGAGAAACCTAAAGTTGGTGAACAATTTTTTTAATATGATCGTATTTAGCAGAGAAACAGTGGACTGAAATATACCAAAATTGGTCTAGATCAATACCTAGGTTGCCTACTAAAAAAATATATAGTTTTGATAGGTAAATAAATACAAACAAGGCTCTATTTCTGTTTAAATTGAGTGAGAGCAAAAATGATTAAAAAACATTCTGCATTTTTTCTCTAAAATTCCTGGTAGTGAAGGGGTTATTTCATTTGGTATCCTTTGTTGAAGGAGCAATACACTAATGGATGAGCCGATGACAAGAAGCAAATATTTTCAACTACCAATCAGCAGCTCCTACCTAGTTATGCTTTTCAACAAAGGAAACCAAAGAAATTAGCTAATCGAAGTAAAATGTAACTTCATTTAAAAAAGCATGCTATCTCTGAATCATAAAATTAAATGTATGGGTCTCATAGCTCTTTAACATCATCACAGGTGACAGTGAATGATAAATAATTTGCCTTTAAGATGATAAAGCACTGTTATTAACATTCAGAGTGGGACAATCACTATGCCACGATAAGGTCCTAACTGTGAGTGGAGTATAACTACTGTATATACAGATTTAGTATGTTTGCATACACAGTAAACTGAAATTTATAATAAATGAATATTTAATTCCTTTAATTCCTTAGTTGAGTAGTCATGTATTTATTTTCAAATAGTTTTTTATTTTTTTATTAAATCAACAGTAATTCAAATTGTAGTGGTAATTAATGCTCCAATAGGTATGGCAATATGAAAGTCTTTAATATATATGGTTAGCTTTAGGAGAAAATAAACACACATTAATACCCATACAGTTCATCCTACTATGATACCTTAGAGAACAATAAAAAAGAGAAAGGGGAGGAAACCACAAAAATGCCAGATATAATTTATTATTTTATTTATTGCATTTATAAATAGACCAACAGATAGATTAGATAGACAGATAGATTAGATAGATGATAGATAGATGATAGATAGATAGATAGATAGATAGATAGATAGATAGATAGATAGATAGATGATAGATAGATAATAGACAGACAGATATATGATAGACAGATGATAGATAGATAGATAGATAGATAGATAGATAGATGATAGATAGATAGATAGATAGATAGATAGATAGATAGATAGATAGATAGATAGATATACAGACAGATAGATAATAGATAGATAGCGTCAGTACTCTGCTACAGTTGCTGGACTACTGGGCAAGATAGATTATTGATAGATAGAGTGAACAATAAGTGCAGTACTTACATAAACTACTTGTTGCATTAAAGGGCAATAACCTATATTTATACTACTGATTGTCATTTAAAAATAATAATAAATGTAAGCAAATCGTTCTATCGTATTTATTTTCTTTATATCTCTGGTAATTGTATTAATAATTTGTGTCCATTAAATAATGCCCAAAAATATTTGCATACAACAGTGGGTTTAATAACTATAGAAAACATGATTTAAAATAAGACTGTCAGGCTGCTACATATACTACTGCCATTCAGATATTCAATGCCTCTGCAAAACTTTTTATTCTTGGTCTATGTCTGTTCCTCTTATTCCTTTTTTTATATTTTTAGGCAGTCATCTCCATTGAGTATGTATTTTATAATTCTGTCACACACGGATATTGTTATTTACTTATGCTCCTCAATGCTTTGGATCCCTTTTCTCAAATCAGGCTCTATGGCACTGTGTCACATTGTTTTTCCTTTTTGTCACTTTTGTCATTCCTAATTACTCTCTTCCAGATATTCCTCATGTCACATTTCCTGCTATTTCAGACACATTTTTATTACAGTAATACTCTCTCTGTCTTAACATTCTCCTCGATGACATTCCCATATCCTTGTAATGATTATAATTGAGTCCTGTAAGTGATAACTCTGTCTCCAACTTAAACACTCATTAGAATTATTTTGCTTTTCTTCTTGCACATTGCAGAAGTAAAAAGGGTTACTGATTTCTTCTTGACAGTGCATTAAAAAAATATAACCCATCTTATTCTTTAATGTAAATGCGTTATTTTGACTCACTCTGTGTTCCATTCTGTACATAAAACATGATGTAAACTGTAGACAGTTCTGTAATATTACAATGATGTGGTTGCATTGTTTATAATAAACATATTAAACTCTACAAGGTACAAGATAAATATCATTCTATTGTAGTACACAGATTAAAATGTCATATATTATCGCATTTTATAGAACTTTTAGATTTACCTGTAGTTTTGACAGTCATTTAAAAATAAACATACTCTATATATCTGTATACTTTAATAGCTCTACTTTAATAGCTCAGTATCACAAGTCAAGTATGAATCTATTCAAAGCCAATTATTCATTTTAGAAAATGTGATTATATCCCTTTTCTATCAGGAAGTATATACACTTTAGCACCTGTAATCGACCAGTGAAGATTCTTGATATACTCTATTTGTATAAACAGAGGCAGTTATAAAGATATAGACATAAAAAAGAAAATATAAACATTAAGTTTAGAAGTAAAAAAAAACTTAAATATCTTGGTATGTCATAGGTCAAGGTATTTTCCTCAAAGGTAAATTTAATGTTCTTGCCATTATATCTCCATGGCTTAGTTGGAAAAATATCAAATGTTGGCTGAAGTAGCTGATCACAGAGAATCCATGTGAGTGTGAGACAGCTTTCCCATAGAAAGGCAGTAACAGGGACGTACAACAATATCAGATGCTCCATGGAAAGATTAGCAATAGCAACCAATAATGGTAGAAAGCACAGGACAAAAATTAAGGTTGCTTTTAACCAACATGTTGTACTGATTGTTCTTAAAAAGGACTTTCTTTTGTCCCCACCCCCAAAACTGACTTGTTTGATCTACATGTGGATCTTGGCAGATTCCAGCGTCTTTTGAAATTGAAGATTTCTTTACGAATTATGCACCTTATCCCCAAAAACCCTTTAGAGGTTCAAGTACATTCAAGCCTTCAAATACCCACACGTCTATCAAAACATTTCAGGATGTGTACTGCTGCCTTTTCCAATATCCATAGCAATCCTGAGAAAGTGTGGCAAAATCTCTCAACTAAGGAAAGGGACGCCATTCAATCCCTGGCAACTGATAAAACTATTGTGATTAGGCCAGTCAATAAGGGCAGAGCTGTGGTTTTATTGGACTATGCACAGTACTGTACTGAAGCACTGAGCCAATTGCTTGATGGGGTCTCTTATCGAAAATTGACTTCCATCCCTATGGGTACTTTTAAAAAGCTGGTGGATGAGATACTTAATGTGGCTCATTTGGCTATTTTTATTGATGATGACATCTATGATTTTCTTACAGTTGACAAACCTATTTGTCCTGTTCTATATCTGTTGCCAAAGATCACAAGTCTTTGTCTCATCCACCTGGATGGCCTATTGTTTCAGCACGGGGCTCTCTGCTTCAGCCCCTGGCCGAGTTTATAGACCGTTTTTTTGCAACCAGTTGTACAGTCCACTCGCTCATACCTTAAAGACTCTTTTGAACTCATTATCTTACTCAAGGCGGAAACTGACATTTCTGAGTCTGATTTGCTTGTTACCATGGATGTAATAAGATTATATACTGTAATTCCACACCGACATGGCATTGATATGGTACGTTGGATACTTATTAACAACCAACAATATAACTGACCACCTATTGACTTTATTGTTCGGTTATTTGAGTTGTGTTTGGAGAAGAATTTTTTTTGGTTTGAAGATACTTTTTTCCTACAAACACTGGGGATGGCTATGGGGTCAACTATGGCCCCAGCATTACGAACAATCAAATATTTTCTTCTCCACACACACATCTACTTGTTATTATCACCGTTATATTGATGATGTGTTTTTTATTTGGAGGGGCACTTCTGATTCATTGATGGTTTGGTTTGACGCCTTAAATTCATTAGATTCTACTATTAGGTTTAAAATTTAGAGTGATACAAAAATTGTTAATTTTCTTGATCTTCAAATATACAACAGAGGGATGTCAACTACACACCACTCTTTTTAGTAAACAGACCGACAAAAACTCTTCTGGTATTGACAGACCCTGTCCATTGCTTTCACAAAGAGACATGGTTACCTATGGACAAAAAGGGATGTTTCTGCTGTGGAAATTGTGTGACCTGCAATAGCCCGATTACTGGCAGTACATTTCATCATCCACACACGAATAAGCTATATCAGATTAAACATAGACTGACTTGTTTATCAGAATATGTTATCTACATGATCATCTGCCATTATTCTCTGTTATATTGGAAAAACTACCACTACCTTCAGGGAGCGCATAGCCAATCATAAATCAACCATAAGACAAGCCATTGATAAGGGTGACTCTGATCAACCCATAACTAGGCACTTTGTAAAAGCAGGCCATCCTGTGTCATCATCATGGACTATGCTGTTCGATCACCTACCGCCCTTGAAGTGAGGGGGTGATAGAGCTAAAGCATTGCTCAAGTTGGAAGCAAGATGGATTTTTACGTTGGACACGGTGTCACCCAAAAACCAGAATAAAGTGTTAGAAACACTAAATAAAGAAATTATAGATATTAAAAACAATATACAAGGTATGAAGGAAAAACGGGAATATAAAGAATGTCAAAGCACGATTATAAAAAACTTAGGGGAAGTTAAATCAGAGCTTTTGAAAACTAAATGGGGAAAGATGAGAAGGGATAAAGAGGATTATAAAAACAAAAACAAAACTATATCCAATATACAGACACAAAATAAGAGGGAAAATACTGCACTATTGAATAAATCAAGTGAAATAGAAAACACTAGGGAACAACGAGTGGAAAAGAAGGATACACAATGGCAATGGAGCAATAAAAAAGAAACTAATAGAAACCACAATGGAAGAGGAAATTACAATAGACAAGAGGATAGAATGGACTATTGGAGGGAAAGACATATCACAGATAATCCAAGTTTTCAGACCAGAAATAAACAAATAAGAACAAATAGAGGATATAGGGAATATGGTGGAAGAATAGATGAAATGTTCAATAGATATAGACCTCTGCAAGATCTTAATTCTGAAGATAACCATTATGAGCAAGATTTTTTAGGAGAGAGCCCTCTGAGGGAGGTTTCTTCAACAAATTTGGAGAGAGAGGACAAAGAGGAAAGATTAATATATTTAGAAACACCAATAAACACAGGAAGAGAGGCAGTAGGGGTAAGGGGAAGAAGAGATTGGCAAAGGAACCACTGGTAACAGATTAAGAAACTTCAGGGATCTTTAACTTGAGTAGTAAAAACTTAACAAAAGATAAATAAAAAAAAATTGAATTTAGGTTTAACCTATGCACCTACTGCACGTATGAATACATTTGAGACACACATTCACGTTAAAAAAATTGTGAGAAATTTAAAGGAACATGAAACCCAAACAATTTCTTTCATGATTCAGATAGAGAATACAATTTGAAACAACTTTCTAATTTACTTCTATTTTCTAATTTGTTTCATTCTCTTGATATCATTTGTTGAAGGAGCAGCAATGCGCTACTGGTTTCTAACTGAACAAATGGGTAAGCCAATGACAATCATTATATATATGCATCCACCAATCAGCTGCTAGAACCTAGTTTCTTTGCTGCTCCTGAGCTTTCCTAGATAAACCTTTCAGCAAAGGATAACAAGCGAAGGAAGCAAATTAAATAATATAAGTACATCGGAAAGCTGTTTAAATTTTTATTTTAATTATCTATCTGAATCATGAAATAAAAGTTTTGGGTTTCATATCCCTTTAACTTTAAAAAGATTTTTTATAAAACACCATGTAGAGAGTATAAGTGCACAAAGGAACACTTCATCTAATAATTTTGTACACACAGATTTAAAAAGAAAGTCACAATTTTACCCAATAAATGAGAAGGGACGTAATCTAAAACTTTTTAAAACTCTAGTCCTTAAAGATTTGGAAGAAACTACTGTAAAAGAGAAAGTTAAATATAATTTAAGTAAGAATGAAAGAGATACCATCAAAAAGACCAAAAAAAGATAAGAACATCATCATTAAACCAGCGGATAAGGGTGGAGGAGTTGTAATAATGGATACCCCAAATTACATAAAGGAAGCCCACAGGTTGCTGGGTGACAGAAAAACATATGAAAAACTCAGAAATTACCCTACTGAAATGTATAAGAAAAGGTTAATGTCGCTAATAGACAAGACTAAAACCATAGGGATAATTAACAATAAAGAACTTGAATAATTAACCCAAATGAACCCTAAAATGCCGGTCTTTTATTTTCTCCTGAAAATTCATAAAACCCTCATAGACCCCCCATGGAGGCCAATTATATCTGGGATAGATTCTCTGAGTGTGAATCCATGGCAATATGTTGACAGATTCCTTTAAAACTATGTGAGGGAATTGCCTTCATATGTGAAGGATTCCACTAATATTATTCAACTTCTAGAAAATGTACAATGTGGGAACAGGATAGGTCTGGAAAGGGAGGAGCTATGATTATCTCTTTGGCTCAGCATTTGTGGTTTGGGAGAACGCATTTCCCCTACACCTGCTGTTTATTATCCCTAGGCTGAATTCAGTACAACTTCAACCGGGAGAATTCTGCCCCCAGCATCAGGCACTCAGCAAAACTGGACCATTCCTAATTTGCCGTAAGACCCATTTGGCAGGGTCACAGATGCCTGACAGTTTTCATTGGGTCGCCCTAATACTACCACACTTAGAGGGAGACTAAGCACAAAGCCTGCAGAGATAGACCAGTAACAGGTCCCTAAACGGCTCACAGAGATACTGTGCAGAGGTAATAAAAAAAAGTACGCTAGGGACACAGGCCGCAGAGGCGGACCGAAAATTAGGATTCCAATCTGTTCCCAGAATCCCTGTGTACAAACAAGGCAAAGAAATGCACCAGGGACATAGGCAACTTCATATCCTAGGACAACAGGGTATGTACAGGGAGTGCAGAATTATTAGGCAAATGAGTATTTTGACCACATCATTCTCTTTATGCATGTTGTCTTACTCCAAGCTGTATAGGCTCGAAAGCCTACTACCAATTAAGCATATTAGGTGATGTGCATCTCTGTAATGAGAAGGGGTGTGGTCTAATGACATCAACACCCTATATCAGGTGTGCATAATTATTAGGCAACTTCCTTTCCTTTGGCAAAATGGGTCAAAAGAAGGACTTGACAGGCTCAGAAAAGTCGAAAATAGTGAGATATCTTGCAGAGGGATGCAGCACTCTTAAAATTGCAAAGCTTCTGAAGCGTGATCATCGAACAATCAAGCGTTTCATTCAAAATAGTCAACAGGGTCGCAAGAAGCGTGTGGAAAAACCAAGGCGCAAAATAACTGCCCATGAACTGAGAAAAGTCAAGCGTGCAGCTGCCAAGATGCCACTTGCCACCAGTTTGGCCATATTTCAGAGCTGCAACATCACTGGAGTGCCCAAAAGCACAAGGTGTGCAATACTCAGAGACATGGCCAAGGTAAGAAAGGCTGAAAGACGACCACCACTGAACAAGACACACAAGCTGAAACGTCAAGACTGGGCCAAGAAATATCTCAAGACTGATTTTTCTAAGGTTTTATGGACTGATGAATTGAGAGTGAGTCTTGATGGGCCAGATGGATGGGCCCGTGGCTGGATTGGTAAAGGGCAGAGAGCTCCAGTCCGACTCAGATGCCAGCAAGGTGGAGGTGGAGTACTGGTTTGGGCTGGTATCATCAAAGATGAGCTTGTGGGGCCTTTTCGGGTTGAGGATGGAGTCAAGCTCAACTCCCAGTCCTACTGCCAGTTTCTGGAAGACACCTTCTTCAAGCAGTGGTACAGGAAGAAGGCTGCATCCTTCAAGAAAAACATGATTTTCATGCAGGACAATGCTCCATCACACGCGTCCAAGTACTCCACAGCGTGGCTGGCAAGAAAGGGTATAAAAGAAGAAAATCTAATGACATGGCCTCCTTGTTCACCTTATCTGAACCCCATTGAGAACCTGTGGTCCATCATCAAATGTGAGATTTACAAGGAGGGAAAACAGTACACCTCTCTGAACAGTGTCTGGGAGGCTGTGGTTGCTGCTGCACGCAATGTTGATGGTGAACAGATCAAAACACTGACAGAATCCATGGATGGCAGGCTTTTGAGTGTCCTTGCAAAGAAAGGTGGCTATATTGGTCACTGATTTGTTTTTGTTTTGTTTTTGAATGTCAGAAATGTATATTTGTGAATGTTGAGATGTTATATTGGTTTCACTGGTAAAAATAAATAATTGAAATGGGTATATATTTGTTTTTTGTTAAGTTGCCTAATAATTATGCACAGTAATAGTCACCTGCACACACAGATAACCCCCTAAAATAGCTAAAACTAAACACAAACTAAAAACTACTTCCGAAAATATTCAGCTTTGATATTAATGAGTTTTTGGGTTCATTGAGAACATGGTTGTTGTTCAATAATAAAATGAATCCTCAAAAATACAACTTGCCTAATAATTCTGCACTCCCTGTATGTATTGGGTACTTGTAAAGCGAGGCTAATCACCTGTAAGGGTCTCAAGGCGCTGCTCATTTTATCAACTTTGGAAGGATTAAAGGCTGAGTGGACCTTGCTGGGGATCGAAACTGCAACCCTCAGGTTGCTACAGAGCTCAGCCACAGTGCATTAGCAAGCTGAGCTATCTGTCCAGGATCAGAGTTGACAGTATAGCGCTAAAGGTGGAAGAAAAATTAAAGGGCACCGAAACAGACGCACTGGCCTCAGAGCTAAGTATTCTTGTTTGTTACCCCCCTCTCCCCTGAGTTTATCATACTTTTGCCAGGAGCCTTACCCCTCTCTGGGTCTTTGCAGTAGGGGGTCACTATGGGGGGTACAAGCAACGCCTTTGACAATCTCATTTAGCTCCTGCCCACCACTTACAATAGGCACATAGAATAGCCTAATATATAACCTACCCATTGCTGAACTATTCTGGCTATTTTGGTATTTGAAAACACCCAGCTAATTTAAATACAGGTGTGAAGCTGTCACACAGCTTATATAGGCCGCTAATTTGAGTAGCGCTTTTTTGTCCATAAGTGGATGCATCTCAGAACATTTTCAACACCTGGAAACAACAACCAGTTTAGTTTAGAGGCTTTTTTCTGTTGGGCTTAAAATAAAAGGAAAGAAAAAGAAATGGATAATACTGCCTAGTCAAAATTTAAAATAACAGACAGTACATGACCTGCTGCTCCAGTATTCTTTGCCTGTCTCTTTTCACTTGGTTAAAGACGTCATATATGCCTAACTAGATCTGAACTTTAAAGTTGCTAAAATTTCTGAAGTTAAGATATAAAAGTGATACATGGTAGATGATTAAATTGTATAAGTGAGTTGTTGCTTTTGTTTTACTAAACTCAAAAAATGAAACAGTAAACTACTAACAGAGTATCACTATACTCCTACTATATTGGAGGAACATATTGTTGAATATATAAGAGTTTACAAAAAAGAGGGGAAATAAAAAATATTGGGGTTATAGTGCACTTTCTCTACATTCTCTCCAGTATAGTAGGTGGTGTGCAAAGCGCCTAATGAAAGGCCGAGGTTAAAAATGGAGAAAATCGCCCTAATCCTAAATAGCTATCTATGATGATAGAAATGGTGGGTAGGGAAGATAAGTGTAAAACAATTTATTTGGATAGGCAGTAAAGGTCTAAAAAGGACTAAAAAACAGTTCTGTCGATATCACTAGGTATAAAATAACAATAGATATAAAATAACAATATGCAGTTGGATAAAATTCAATGGAATAAAATAACAATCGAGTACTTGAAATATGTTGTAACAATCGAGTGCTGAAATATGTTAGGAAATCATGGATCCATGATTGAAAAAATAGCTTAAACTGTGAGGACCTCAATGAGGAGTACTAGAGCAATCATTAAAAATATAAAAAACATAAATGACCGTGGTAAAATGTGGTCTTATACAGTGAAGTGTGATCAGCTGTGAGGAAGTGTGGTCTTCTGATGTGGTTTACTAATGTGACCTTGAAAGAGGACTTAGAGACGTGTCTTAAAAAACAAGATAGGGCAATAAAATAAACATCACATTACAAAATAAATATTAAATAACAAGTGACAAAAATGAAAAATAAAAACTCGCAATGTGGTACCACTGAGAAAAACAGCTGTGAATGCAAATGATCAAAAAAATGATCAAAAAGTAATCCAAAAAATCCAAAAGAATGTGAAAACAAATTGAAAAACAAAAACTCTGGATTGCGCTCACTATGGAAGCTCAAAAGATTATTATAAGGTGAGTCAGTGTGGTTACTCCATGTGAATGAATTAATGTCAAAGTTTATAAAAGTAATCCAATAAAATAAGGGGTTGTAAACAATACTTGTGGTTTAATGTTAGTGATCCTCTGATGGTTCTAGTTAAATCCCTGGATGGGTCCTCATGTATTTAGTTTTCATCCAAATAAAAAAATCTTGATAAAGGCCTATATTGTGGCCCAAACACGTTGTTTTTTAAGACACGTCACTAAGTCCTCTTTCAAGGTCACATTAGTAACGTGACGACATTTTAATTTATTCAAAGAATTATACTGATCACGTAGATCATGTAACAGAAGTACTCCGATGATTAAGATTACACAAACTATATGCGAAACCTGAAAAATGTTTGTTCCATACTGACAAAGTAACTTTCCTGGGCTATAATTTATCCCCAACTGGCATTGAAATGCAACAAGAAAAGGTTGAGGCTGTTTCCAATTGGGAAATACCTAAGACCAGGAAAGACCTTCAGAGATTCCTGGGTTTCTCAAATTATTATAGGAAGTTTATTAGATACTTCTCAAAAGTTGCTAAACCTCTAACAAAGTTGACTAGTATATCTATTCCATTTCAATGGACTTCAGAAGCTGATGTAGCGTTTAACACCTTAAAAAGCCTCTTTACTACAGCACCCATTCTGACATTTCCAAATCCTTCATTCTACTATATCTTAGAAGTTGATTCCTCTGACTTTGCAATTGGGGCTGTATTATCTCAACAAATGATCTCATTAGTCCCTTACACCCCATCTCTTATTATTCCAAAGTTATGACACCAGCAGAGAGGAATTATCCGATCGGAGACAAAGAACTTCTTGCTATAAAACAGGCTCTTGAATACTGGAGACATCTTTTGGAAGGTACAAAACATCCTATCAAGATTTACACTGACCATAAAAACCTCCAATATTTACAATCAAACAAAATATTATCCGCAAGACAAGTTCGTTGGAGCCTCTACTTTTCTAGATTCTCTTTTAACATTATTTATAGACCAGCGAATAAAAATGGGAAGGCGGACGCGCTTTCAAGGTTACCTCAGAAACCTGAACCCCAAAACTATCCAACAGAGATTATTCCTAAACACCATTTCATTGGTCTCACTGACACCTTTATGTCAGAACTAAAAAGGCATACCAGTCAAGAGACCGATCAAGATCACTCTACAGATCAAATCAAGTCTGGGATTTACTATAACAAAGGGAGGATCTATGTACCTGTTTCACTGAGACTAACACTTCTACAGATCCATCACGATACTCCCCTTTCGGGACACCCTGGAATCCAACGCACTCTTGAGTTACTCAAGAGGTCTTTTTGGTGGCCAAAGATGAGAGAGAGCGTTCAACAACACATTCAAACTTGCATTATATGCAACACATCCAAACCAGAGAGAAAACCTCTGTATGGCTTACTTATGTCACTCCCTATACCCACCAAACCATGGCAACATCTATCGATGGACTTTATCGTTGACTTACCTCCATCAAAAAATCAAACTACGATTTTTGTGGTAGTAGACATTTTCACAAAAATAGCCCATTTCCTACCTTTCCACAAATTGCCGACCTCCGCTGAAACATATCAATTGTTCCTAGACAACATAGTAAAACTTCACGGAATACCTTCTATCCTCACAACAGATAGAGGTACACAGTTCACCTCTAGGTTTTGGTCAAAATTATGTGATCTCACTCAAATAGATCATAGATTTTCTACCTCATTCCATCCACAAACAAATGACCAGGCAGAACGCGTGAATCAGTGGTTGGAACAATACATAAGATGTTTTTGTTCCTTCCATCAAAACAATTGGGTTGACTTCATATCTACCGCTGAGTTCGCTTGCAATAACTCTATTAATTCATCAACAAAACTCACACCATTTTTTGCTAACTATGGATATCATCCCACCTTTCTACTGGACTCAAATGACGACTTAAATTTTCCTCTGGTGGATGAATTACACAATTCACTGGTTGACAATTTCAACTTCATTCACCAGAATATTGAGAACTCGCAAGCTGCACAAAAGAAGTTTTATGATTTACGCAGAAGATCCCCTCCAAATTACTCCATCGGAGTGAAGGTTTGGTTGTCCACAAAAAACCTGAAGCTACAATTACCCAGTAAAAAGTTGGCGAGTCTTTTCATCGGTCCCTATCGCATTAAAGGTATAGTCAATCAAAATGCTGTCACTCTCGAACTTCCTGATAACCTTCGTATTCACCCAACTGTACATGTGTCACTTCTAAAGCCTTATATGGAGCAGAGAGTTACCAACTTTCTACTACCTCCTCCTCCACTTCTCCTTGACCCAGATGAGTTCGAAGTTCAATCCATTTTGGACTCCAGATTGCATCAGGGTACCTTACAATATCTTATTCGGTGGAAGAATTTCTCTTCTGATGAGGATTCTTGGGAACCTGCTTCTAATATCAATGCTCCCAGGTTGATCTCTTCTTTTCATCGCCGTCACCCCGACAGACCTCGTCCAACTGCTGTGGAACAGCGTCCTTGAGTGGGGGGTCCTGTAAGGGTTACTGTGCCTTTAATTCATTCTACCTGTTAATTGGGTAATTCCCCTTTAAATAGCAAGAACAACTAAGCATCATTGCTTAGTTATTCTAATTCGTTTCTACGAACACCTGAGTGCCAAGCCTCTTTTCCAAGTTCAGTAAGGTGAAACTCTCATCTCTGCATGACTAAGCTGTGTCATTACCAGCTCCACTACAGGACAGGATTCCTCAGTTACCTTCCTTCAAATTACCGGAAATTAAGTATTTCGACCTGGCAAGCTGTACTTTACTTCTAATCCTCAAACAGCAAGTATTTAGCCTTTACTTTGTTATTGCCTTCTATGCAGTATTGAACTACATTTCCCAGAAGGCCTCTGGACTGAAACCGGTACTTCTTGTTAAACGCAAATCAGTGTCTCACAGCACAGCTCAATACCGGAGTGCTGACAGGTAAAAGGGATAACTCTCTGCTGGGAAATAAGGTATCAATTTGTGACATAACATCTTTCTTTGCCTAATACATTATTCTGGGAATCTGATAAGCATAACAACATCTCTGCTTAATCGATGTATTGTGGAACTGTTTAACAAGACTACTCAGCCTTTATACTTTATAAAATTCTGTGATAATCTAACGATATATTTTCTTATATTTGATCTCCTCAGTTGTTTTTCACAAAAGGATAGCTAGGTTAATTTTCCTCTCATTCCTGATATTTGGTACTCTGAATTCACCACATATATTGCCATTCTTTTATATATTAACTCTATCAGAACCACATTAGTTTTGGTTCTTATGAAGCAATCATTCTAGATTAACTCACTGCTGTATCAGATTGCCTTAAAGAAATTGGGTACTCATTACTAGCAGTGATACAAACATATTATAATATCTGTATCTTGTGTTCCTTTATTGGATATTCCTTACAGGATCAGTGAGAGTAACGTCACTGATGTGGCGCCTCATTGGCTGGCACCCAGAGCCGCGGTATTTAAAAAAAAAATGCACAGAACAAGAACTCTCTCATACAGACAGGCGCCTCCCGCTGCAGTGCGCCTGTAGGCACATGCCTACTGTGCCTAATGGGAAATCCGGCCCTGAAGGCATATGCATTTGATTCATAACAAATGCTAATTCGTTAACGAAACAAGAATATTTGTTTTCCTTCCACTAAATGTATATCTGAATGAATGTACCCAAAATTTATCAGTATTCATTTATTTAAATGGTTAAAATATTTAATTTTAGCGTGCTGGAGAGCCACGCTAACCTGCTCCTTTTCTTCACAGAGCCTCGACTGTGCTAGCAGGAGGCTTAGTGTGACAGCTCCCAGGGTCTGCACTAAAGGAGAAGGTACTTTAGTGCCTTTAGTGGAGGCCCTGGGAGCCGATGCTCATACGGCTAGATTTAGAGTTTTGCGGCCAAAGGGGTGCGTTAGCTACGCGTGCTTTTTTCTCCCGCACCTTTTAAATACTGCTGGTATTTAGAGTTCACAGAAGGGCTGCGTTAGGCTCCAAAAAAGGGAGCGTAGAGCATATTTACCGCCACTTCAACTCTCGATACCAGCGGTGCTTAGGGACGCGGCCAGCTTCAAAAACGTGCTCGTGCACGATTCCCCCATAGGAAACAATGGGGCTGTTTGAGCTGAAAAAAAACCTAATACCTGCAAAAAAGCAGCGTTAAGCTCCTAACGCAGCCCCATTGTTTCCTATGGGGAAACACTTCCTAAGTCTGCACCTAACACCCTAACATGTACCCCGAGTCTAAACACCCCTAGCCTTACACTTATTAACCCCTAATCTGCTGACCCCTGCATATTATTATTAACCCCTAATCTGCCGCTCCGTACACCGCCGCAACCTACGTTATCCCTATGTACCCCTAATCTGCTGCCCCTAACACCGCCGACCCCTATATTATATTTATTAACCCCTAATCTGCCGCCCCCAACGTCACCTCCACCTACCTACAATAATTAACCCCTAATCTGCCGACCGGATCTCACCGCTACTCAAATAAATGTATTAACCTCTAAATCTAAGTCTAACCCTAACACTAACACCCCCCTAAGTTAAATATAATTTAAATCTAACAAAATAAATTAACTCTTATTAAATAAATTAATCCTATTTAAAGCTAAATACTTACCTGTAAAATAAACCCTAATATAGCTACAATATAAATTATAATTATATTGTAGCTATTTTAGGATTAATATTTATTTTACAGGCAACTTTGTAATTATTTTAACCAGGTACAATAGCTATTAAATAGTTAATAACTATTTAATAGTTACCTAGTTAAAATAATTACAAAATTACCTGTAAAATAAATCCTAACCTAAGTTACAATTAAATCTAACACTACAATATCAATAAATTAATTAAATGCAATACCTACAAATAAATACAATGAAATAAACTAACTAAAGTACAAAAAATAAAAAAGAACTAAGTTACAAAAAATAAAAAAATATTTACAAACATTAGAAAAATATTACAACAATTTTAAACTAATTACACCTACTCTAAGCCCCCTAATAAAATAACAAAGACCCCCAAAATAAAAAAATGCCCTACCCTATTCTAAAATTAAAATAGAAAAGCTCTTTTACCTTACCAGCCCTGAAAAGGGCCCTTTGCGGGGCATGCCCCAAAGAATTCAGCTCTTTTGCCTGTAAAAAAAACATACAATACCCCGCCCCCCAACATTACAACCCACCACCCACATACCCCTAATCTAACCCAAACCCCCCTTAAATAAACCTAACACTAAGCCCCTGAAGTTCTTCCTACCTTGTCTTCACCATGCCAGGTATCACCGATCGCTCCAGGATCCGAAATCTTCATCCAAGCCCAAGCGGGGGCTGGAGATCCATCATCCGGCTGAAGTCTTCTGTCAAGCGACGGCTGAAGAGGTCCAGAAGAGGCTCCAAAGTCTTCCTCCTATCCGGGCAGAAGAGTAGATCCGGACCGGCAACCATCTTCTTCAAAGCGGTGACAAGCGACTCCATGTTGAAGACCTCCATCGCGGATCCATCCTCTTCTTGCGACGTCCTAAGTCCGAATGAAGGTTCCTTTAAATGACGTCATCCAAGATGGCGTCCCTCGAATTCCGATTGGCTGATAGGATTCTATCAGCCAATCGGAATTAAGTTGGAAAATCTTATTGGCTGATTGGATCAGCCAATCGGATTGAACTTGAATCTGATTGACTGATTCAACGGTTTAGAAATCAGTTTGAGCCTACCTAGGTTTAGCTTTTCAAAAATACCCCCAAGGGAACAAAGCAAATTTAGTGATAAAATTTAATTGGAAAGTTGTTTACATTTTCATGCCCTCTCTAAATCATGAAATTTTTTAATTTTGACTAGACTGTCCCTTTAATAACCCATATATTCAATGATACTGTGTTGCTGGTTCTAAATGGCAAACACTTAACATTTTAATGTTTATATTTAGAGCATCAAGATGTTAACTCTTAAACATAAAGCAAATGTATTAACTAAAATTACAAAGAAAACATGAGCTGTTTAAGAACCAGTTTTTAAAAAAATAAAATAAAATTGTAACAGTTCCCCAGTCACATACATGGATATTGTATGTGACATGCCATAGCGCCATCTGTTGGTTGAAAGTTCTTTGACATGTGTAACACAGCTCCATCTATTGGTAGCAGGTTTATCACCAAAATGTGTACTAGGGAAATAGACTAATTTGCATATATTTTGCATAGAGTGACAATTCAATGTATGGTTGTGAGTTTTATCGTTTATCCCTCCCCCGAATCCCCCTTCATTTTGTTAGAGTTATATTTTATTGATATTATTTTGTTTTCTATGTTTTCTATATATGTTTTATGTGGCATGTCACCCTAAATTAAATGGGGTGTTTTTAGAGTCTAGTACAGAGTGCTATATAAAACACATTGAGTAGTTCATTTTGTAACTGGTTGTTTAGCCTTGCTTTTTCAGGTGGTTCTGTAGCAGTCTTTGGAATTGCTACATGGCTACAGTTAAGAAAACAAACTTTTTTTTTCAAAGCTGCAGTGCCAGTGTGGCTATACTGCCTGAAAAAGTACACATTGAATGCATATTTGAATATTTTATGATAAATTTAATGGAACAGCATTTGCAATATGCTGTGTTGAGTACAAATTTGCCATCATAAGGTACAAAGGGCTTGTCTCTGGGGCAGTACCCTTAAAAGGCCAGATTTGCACCATTTTTTAAGGGTACAATATGGTACCATAGGACTGAGGTCCAATCTAGTCACCAAAGGTACATATTTGGCTTTGAAAGGTACAATCTGCAAGGGTACCTATTTGTACCCATTTTAAAGGGTACAGCAGGTGTACCTTTGAGGGTACTGCCCCAGTGACAAGCTGTTGTACCCCTAAAGGTACAATGTTTGCACATTTTTTCTGACAGTGTATGCTATTGGCATTTATCGATGTGCAGAGGACATGATACGCTACATTGTATCACGTCCACTTGCACTATAATAAATATACCCCTATGAATACATTACACTCTGTTTGCTACAATTCTTCTTAAAGGGACAGTCTAGGCCAAAATAAACTTTCATGATTCAGATAGAGCATGTAATTTCAAACAATTTTCCAATTTACTTTTATCACCAATTTTGCTTTGTTCTCTTGGTATTCTTAGTTGAAAGCTTAACCTAGGAGGTTCATATGCTAATTTCTTAGACCTTGAAGGCCACCTCTTTTCAGAATGCATTTTAACAGTTTTTCACCACTAGAGGGTGTTATTTCACGTATTTCATATAGATAACACTGTGCTTGTGCATGTGAAGTTATCTGGGAGCAGGCACTGATTGGCTAAACTGCAAGCCTGTCAAATGAACTGAAATAAAGGGGCAGTTTGCAGAGGCTTAGATACAAGATAATCACAGAGGTTAAAAGTATATTATTATAACTGTGTTGGTTATGCAAAACTGGGGAATGGGTAATAAAGGGATTATCTATCTTTAAAAACAATAAAAATTCTGGTGTAGACTGTCCCTTTTAAAGGGCCAAACTCCCAAACATTTACTTGATTTGGAAGAGCAAATTCACTTATTACTATAGTAGACATTGTGTAGAGTAGACACAGTGTTTTGCAATGTTTCATTTTAAGTTCTCTTATCTCCAGTGTTAAGGCTCATTAGGGACATATATAAATGAACTCCTGCACTGACTGTGAACAATGCAGCAGGATTAGGCTTGTGAAGTCAGATGTCTGCTCTTCCAATTCTAGTGGGAGTAGGAAAACCCACTAGTCTCAGAGTTAAAATTTACAGGAAAGGGGGACAAAATAATTAATGATAGATAGCAAAGTCTTTTTTTTTTTTTACTATGCATAATTAAACATTATATGTTACATTTCAAAGTGTTTGATGTTCCTTTTATGCCTAGGACTATTGCCATACACAGACCCAGATGTTCCTTAACTAGTTATCCTATTTTCTGTAGCTGGTATATTGTGTCTTCATCTGCATTTTAAATATTTTTCAATTAAAATTCCTATTCATATACTTTTCTCACAAGCACCTCAATTAATAGATACAAACAAACAAACTGGCAACATGAAGTATAAATATGGTAAAATGCTTAAAGCCTAGTAAAAATAAAGTATACAAATCTAAACAGTTTTGGGTCATTTGCTGTTTGACTCTGGTTGTTGCTTTCTAGAGATTGTGCAAAGGTTAATCTGAGAAAAAATAGACAACAACTAACATTAATGTCATGGAATGAAAAGTTATGTTTGCTTTAATTCTGCGTAAGCCTGCTTATTAAAGAACAACATCATCAAGTAATTTGCTGAGATTGTGACATGACTAATACCCTATTGTCATGAAAGATGACATCCACGGCATGCTTTGCTTTGCATGGTATTCATTAGAACCAAAGGGCAATTTAAACAAGTTAAAGCATATTACTTTGTACTGAATAAAACACAATAAATGATGCTATATAAAATATACCACAGTTCTCTTTGTATTTTATCAAGAATATCTGAAAATGCTTCCAACTAACGATTCATATGTGCTTAGTAAAACTATAGATGAATGCCTTTGTTCTTTTGGGAAACTACATACATGAAGCACTTTATAGAAATAGCAAACTGACATGTTTTTAAATAGTATAAAATAAAAATGATCAGAAGTTAAGTAAATACCACTGTTGCCTTTTTAGTTTGGAATGAACTTGAATTTGAAAACCCTTTAAAAAGACTTACAAGTCTCTTTGAATTGCTTTTCTAATGAATTGGCATAAACCATTATCCCTCAAAAAAGCCAGCAGATACAAAGGGGTAGATTTATCAAGCAGCAGATGCTGCTTTCTATGCATGAGTTTTTCGGCTCGCCGGAAACTTAAGTTAAAAAGTAGCGGTCTTACAACTGCTGCTCCTTAACTTGTCCACCACCTTTTAGGGTGATTGACACCCTCTGCTAGCGACCAATTGGCCGTGAATGTGCAGGGGGCGGCATTGCACTAGCATTTCACAAGAAATTATTGGTCAATGTTAAATGCCGACAGTGTTTGATAAATTTTCTCCATAGTCAATATTTTCATTACTAGCATACAATTGCTGGTGCTAGCTAACCAAATTTTCATCTATGCTATTCCAGATAATCTAACTTTTTGTAAAACATCACCAGATAAATCTTGCAATCAACAAATGCACAATAAAAAGACAATGCAATAGCACTCCGGAGCCCTTGTGTGGGCAGATTTGTATATGCGAGCCTGCTTCCGGCAATGTAAGAATCCTGTTTTGCCGCTGCCATATGTAGTGAAGACAAGCGGACTTCTCGAGTTGAGAAGCTTGTCCACTCGATCTTTAGTACATTGGTACCTTATTGTGAAGTAGTAGATTTTTTTCCGACAAATGTCAAGGTTAGTTCAATTTTCCTACCCCCTGCATCATGTGACAGCCATCAGCCAATCACAAAATACCTATATGTATATTCTGTGAATACTTGCACATGCCCAGTAGGAGCTGGTGTCTCAGAAAGTGGGCATTTAAAAAGATTGTGCATATTTTAATAATGGAAGTGAATTGGAAAGTGGTATTGCATGTACTATCTGAATCATGAAAATGTAATTTTGACTTGTGTTCTTAAGTTTTTCCTCTCATACGCGTAAAGGCAAAGTGCTAAAAGAAACAGCATCAACTTTTATGGAAAACACTATCATATCCACTTTTTGTACATCTGCAAACGCAAACACAATGAAGAGGTCATTTCTATTTATCAAATTTAAAATTATATTCCAAATATATTACCAATACACATGACATACAGAACTCCTATTATTCTTGAACTATGAGAACAGGATTATAACTTTCAACAGTCTTATTAAAAAGGTCTACACTAGAATATATGCAAGCTTCTATTAGTTGCTTGGTTATTATTAATAGCAGTGGTGGAACAGTGGTTTGTCAACCATCACATATGAGAAATGTTAAAAGCAAACCAACTCAAAGAATAGCACACACACTTTAATACATGAAAATAAAGTAAAATATCTTTATTATAAAACAGCAAATTTTAACATTATAAGCAGCAGCAGAAAAAAAATAATATAGATGAATAACAAACTATAAAGCGCATGTGCATCGTGGTAGTACAGAAAGAGGTTGTGGCCTCAAAACACATAGGGCTAGATTACAAGTGTCGCGCTAATGTTAGCATACACGATATAAGAATATTGCGGGTGCATTTATTTGTGCTTATTACAAGTTGAAAGTAAACGTGTTCATTCAAGCGCAATCTAATTTAACGTGCATTGGGTTAGCGTGGCTGAAGACCTCGTGTAAAGGGTTAGGATTAAATAAAAGTGGCACCAAACACAACATAAAAACATTAAAATAAGCTGTTCAACCAATATAAACACTATCTGATAAAAATTAGACATAAATATTATTATTATTATTATTTTTATAAGGGTTCAAATGTATATGGTTCATGGCCATGTGTTTCATTGCAAAGAGCTATTTTATATACAGTATATACCTGTGTATATATATATATATATATATATATATATATATATATGTGTCTAAATAATAATTCTATAATAATATTTAATAATTGTCTAGATTTCAAGTTTTGCGCTATAGAGGGTGCGAAACGAACGCATCAAAAGTTGTGTTATTTCACCCTCCATAGTGCTGCCATTACAAGTTTCTGAAAAGCCTCCTTGTGCGTGCGATATGGTGGCGATAAGCTCTATACCGCACAAAAGCCAAGGGCTGCGTTGACGTGCTTGTGCACGCTTTCCCCCATAGACATCAATGGGGAGAGAGTGTTAAAAAAAAATCTCTCACCTAAAGTGCGGAATGGTGATCGCCGTTACACAACCCTATTGATGTGTATGGGGGAAAAAAAATGTTTAAACCTAACACCCTAACATAAACCCAAGTCTAAACACCCCTAATCTGCCGCCCCGACATTGCCGCCACCTAAATAAAGTTATTAACCCCTAATCTGCCGTTCCCGACATCGCCGCCACTAATACAATTAATTAACCCCTATTCAGCCACTCCCCGACATCGCTGCCACTAATAAAAGTTATTAACCCCTATTCTGCTGCTCCCCGAAAATGCTGCCACTAATAAAAGTTATTAACCCCTAATCCGCCACTCCCCAACATCGCCGCCACTAATAAAAGTTATTAACCCCTATTCCGCCGCTCCCTGACAACGCTGCCACTAATAAAAGTTATTAACCCCTATTCCACCGCTCCCTGACAACGCCAACACTATAATACATTTATTAACCCCTAAACCTCTGGCCTCCCACATCACCGTCACTAAATAAACCTATTAACCCCTAAACCGTCAGCCCCCCATATCGCAAAAAACTAAATTAAACTATTAAACTATTAACCCCTAAACCTAACAACCCCCTAACTTTATATTAAAATTACAATATCTCTATCTTAAAATAAATAAAAACTTACCTGTGATATTAAAAAAAAACTAAGTTTAAACTAACAATTAACCTAACATAACTATTATACAAAACTATTATTTATCAATATTCTTTTTATTTATTTATTTATTTATAACAATATCAACAAAATGACAGAACTTTACATTGACAGTTTTGCTATGGGTTCTTTAAAAATCAGTTTCAAATAGTACAGTTATACATTGTGCCTTCAAGATTACAGAGGTAAAGCAAAATTCTCAGCTTTCTCCAGGGCTATAGAAGAGGCTGAGCCCTCGCTCTTAAATCCAGCTCCAAAGTCTAGAGTCCATAATGAATTCGTAATCTAAAGTCCAATGGCGTGTTATGCCTCAACAGGAAGAGAATTCAAACATACAGAGTACAGACATATCAATTATGTAGATTTGGGATACAAAATTGCTTGTATCTACACATCATCATAGGGTCAATCTTTCTCTTTTAAGGCTGTTTTAGTAGGTTATAAAATCTTGTGTCTTGCTTACCCAATATTGACAAAGGATACTTTAAATAGGGGCTTGTCAGTTTAATCATGTTACTCTATCGACCCTTGTTAGGTAATTTGTTTCCCAGTAAAACATAATTTCAGCATAAAAATCTAACTTATCAATTAAATAATAAAAATACCTCTCCAGTTTCAGATTAGTATGCATCTGAGTGATCCACATATTCAAAGTGGGGGAGGATTCTGACTTCTATAATCTTGGTATTATTTGTTTTGCGCTACAAATAGCTATTTGTAAGAGGGCAGCATGTTGTTTGGAGGGCAATTTAGGTATGTTGTGAAATAAATATATTAAAGGATCCAGATTGATTTTGCACTCTAAAATTTTGTTTAAGGTTGAATGTATGTCGTGCCAGAACTTCTTTATTTTTGGACATGTCAACCACAAATGATATAGTGTTCTTTTTTCTGTGCATTTACGCCAGCATCGGTCAGATACTTGTGGAAAAATGTATTTTAGCCACTGTGGTGTGAGGTACCACCTAAGTAAGAACTTATAGTTAGTTTCTTGAAGTGTGGCAAAATGGGCAGCTTTACTAGTCCTAAGAAATATGGTAACCCACTCATCCTCACTAAGTGTGTATGACAGTTCTTTATGCCAGGAAGTAATCGTGGTGGTTTGCATGATTGTGTGAGGGGTAATTAATAGTGAGTAGAGAGTGGATATGGCATGGAGAGGTGGTGAATTTATACTACACAATTTTTCTCAAGTGGTGTGAGATCTCTAATTATCTAAACCGTTATACTAAACTATTATACTAAAATTAAAATAACTACCAATTAAAAAACTAAATTACACAATTAAAAAACCTAACACTAATAAAAAAAATGTAAGTCTAAAATTACAAAAAATACTAAATTACGAAAAATAACAGACACTAAATTACGAAAAATAACAAAAAAAATGATCAAAAATAAAAACAATTACACCTAATCTAATAGCCCTATAAAATTAAAAAAGCCCCCCCCCCCCGAATAAAAAAAACCCTAGCCTACAATAAACTACCAATAACCCTTAAAAGGGCCTTTTGTAGGGCTTTGCCATAAAGAAATCAGCTCTTAAAAAAATACAAAAGACCCCCCAACAGTAAAACCCACCACCCAACCAACCCACCAAAATAAAAAACATACCCATTGCCTGAAAAGGGCATCTGTATGGGCATTGCCCTTTAAAGGGCATTTAGCTCTTTTGGATTGCACGGAAAAGGGCATTCAGCTCTTTTACCTAAAGCTCACACCCTAATTTTAAAAAAAAACCCACCCAAAAAGATTTTAAAAAACCTAACACTAACTCCTGAAGATCCACACACAGTTTCTGAAGTCCGGACATCAATCCTCATCCAGGCGGCGAGAAGTCTTCATCCAGGCGGCAAGATCTTCATCCAGGCGGCGGCTTCTATCTTCATCCCGGTGGCGTCTTCTATCTTTATCCCGGTGCCGCAGAGCAAATCCATCCTTGAAGACATCTGGCATGGAGATTCCTCTTCATACGGTCACCGCCACACACTGGATCTTCAATGCAAGGGAGCCTTTTGAAAATGGCGACCCTTACATTCCTATTGGCTGATTTGATTCTTGAAATTTAAATCAGCCAATAGGATGAGAGCTACTGAAATCCTATTGGATGTTCAAATCAGTCAATAGGATGAGAGCTACTGAATTTGAATAGCCAATAGAATGTCATTAGCTCCCATCCTATTGGCTGATTTGAACTGCCAATAGGATTTCAGTAGCTCTCATCCTATTGGCTGATATAAATTTCAAGAAACAAATCAGCCAATAGGAATGTAACGGACTTCAGAAACTATGAATGGATCTTTGGGGGTTAGTGTTAGTTTTTTTTATTAAATCTTTTTGGGTGTTTTTTTTCTTAGATTAGGGTTTGGGCTTTAGGTAAAAGAGCTAGATGCCCTTTTCAGGGCAATGTAAAATAAATGAATGCACTTTTAAGGGCAATGCACACACAAATGCCCTTTTCAGGGCAATGGGTAGCTTAGGTTTTTGTTAGAGCTAGGTTTTTTATATTGGGGGCTCGGTTGGGTGGTGGGTTTACTGTTGGGGGTCTTTGTATTTTTTTCCAGGTAAAGAGCTGATTTCTTTAGGGCAATGCCATATAAAAGGCCCATTTAAGGGCTATTGTTAGTTTATTGTAGGCTAGTTTTTTTTTTTTTTTAATTATTTCACAGGTAAGTTTTTATTTATTTTAAGATAGGGATATTGTAATTTTAATTTAAAGTTAGGGGGTGATAGGTTTAGGAGTTAATAGTTTAATTTATTAGTGATGATGTGGGGGGCTGGCGGTTTAGGGGTTAATAGGTTTATTTAGTAGTGGTGATGCGGGGGGCTGGCGGTTTAGGTTATTAGGTTTAGTTAGTTGTGGTGGTGGCGGGGAGCGGCGGAATAGTTTAAACAGTGTTTCCGATGCATGAGGGCCTCGGTTTAGGGGTTAATGGGTAGTTTATGGGTGTTAGTGTACTTTGTAACACTTTAGTTATGAGTTTTGTGGGTGACATTTTTGTTACACAAAATCCATAACTACTGCGCTCAGATGGCGGTATGGATCGTGTCTGTATACGCTGTAACGCAAGTATTTTAGCCTGAAAAACGTAAATTTTTTAGTGCAGGATTGACGTTGCGTTACAGGCTAAAATGCTTGCGGTATAGCTATATATATTCTATCAGCCAATCGGAATTCAAGGGATGCCATCTTGGATGACGTCATTTAAAGGAACCGTCATTCGTCGTTAGTCATCGGTCTGGATGGATGCTCGGCGTCGGATGTCTTCAAGATGGAGCCGCTCCTCGTCGGATGGATGAAGATAGAAGATGCCACATGGATGAAGACTTCTGCCCATCTGGAGGACCTCTTCTGCCCGGTTGGATGAAGACTTCGCCCGGCTTTGTTGAGTACTTAGGCCCGGTTGGGTGAAGACGGCTCAAGGTAGGGTGATCTTCAAGGGGTTAGTGTTAGGTTTTATTAAGGGGGGATTGGATGGGTTTTAGAAAGGGTTGGGTGTGTGGGTGGTGGGTTTTAATGTTGGGGGGGGTATTGTATTTTTTTTACAGGTAAAAGAGCTGATTACTTTGGGGCAATGCCCCGCAAAAAGCCCTTTTAAGGGCTATTTGTAATTTAGTATAGGGTAGGGCTTTTTATTATTTTGGGGGGCTTTTTTATTTTATTAGGGGGATTAGAATAGGTGTAATTAGTTTAAAATTCTTGTAATTATTATTTTATTTTCTGTAATTTAGTGGGGGGGGGGTTTGTACTTTAGTTAGTTTTATTTAATTGTATTTAATTGTAGGTAATTGTAGTTAAATAATTTAATTTATTTAATTATAGTGTAGTGTTAGGTGTAATTGTAACTTAGGTTAGGATTTATTTTACAGGTAAATTTGTGTTTATTTTAGCTAGGTAGTTATTAAATAGTTAATAACTATTTAATAACTATTGTACCTAGTTAAAATAAATACAAAGTTGCCTGTAAAATAAAAATAAACCCTAAACTAGATACAATGTAACTATTAGTTATATTGTAGCTATCTTGCGGCTAGATTTAGAGTTGGGCGGTAGCCGTCAAAACCAGCGTTAGAGGCTCCTAACGCTGGTTTTTACTGCCCACTGGTATTTGGAGTCAGTCAGGAAAGGGTCTAATGCTCACTTTGCAGCCGCGACTTTTCCATACCGCAGATCCCCCTACGCCATTTGCGTATCCTATCTTTTCAATGGGATCTTTCTAACGCCGGTATTTAGAGTCTTGGCTGAAGTGATCGTTAGAAATCTAACGACAAAACTCCAGCCGCAGAAAAAAGTCAGTAGTTAAGAGCTTTCTGGGCTAACGCCGGTTTATAAAGCTCTTAACTACTGTACAATAACACCCATAAACTACCTATGTACCCCTAAACCGAGGTCCCCCCACATCGCCGCCACTCTATTACATTTTTTTAACCCTTTTCTGCCGCTCCGTACACAGCCGCCAGCTACGTTATCACTATGTACCCCTAATCTGCTGCCCCTAACATCTCCGACCCCTATATTATATTTAGTAACCCCTAATCTGCCGCACCCGCTATCGCTGACACCTGCATATTATTATTAACCCCTAATCTTCCGCTCCGTACACCGCCGCAACCTAAATTATACCTATGTACCCCTAATCTGCTGCCCCTAACACCGCCGACCCCTATATTATATTTATTAACCCCTAATCTGCCGCCCCCAACGTCGCCTCCACCTACCTACAATTATTAACCCCTAATCTGCCGACCGGATCTCACTGCTACTATAATAAATGTATTAACCCCTAAAGCTAAGTTTAACCCTAACCCTAACACCCCCCTAAATTAAATATAATTTTAATCTAACGAAATAAATTAACTCTTATTAAATAAATTATTCCTATTTAAAGCTAAATACTTACCTGTACAATAAACCCTAATATAGCTACAATATAAATTATAATTATATTGTAGCTATTTTAGGATTAATATTTATTTTACAGGCAACTTTGTAATTATATTAACCAGGTACAATAGCTATTAAATAGTTAATAACTATTTAATAGTTACCTAGTTAAAATAATTACAAAATTACCTGTAAAATAAATCCTAACCTAAGTTACAATTAAACCTAACACTACACTATCAATAAATTAATTAAATACAATACCTACAATTATCTACAATTAAACCTAACACTACACTATCAATAAATTAATTAAATACAAATACAAATAAATACACTGAAATAAACTAACTAAAGTACAAAAAATAAAAAAGAACTAAGTTACAAAAAATAAAAAAATATTTACAAACATTAGAAAAATATTACAACAATTTTAAACTAATTACACCTACTCTAAGCCCCCTAATAAAATAACAAAGCCCCCCAAAATAAAAAAATGCCCTACCCTATTCTAAATTAAAAAAGTTCAAATCTTTTACCTTACCAGCTCTGAAAAGAGCCCTTTGCGGGGCATGCCCCAAAGAATTCAGCTCTTTTGCCTGTAAAAAAAACACATACAATACCCCCCCAACATAACAACCCACCACCCACATACCCCTAATCTAACCCAAACCCCCTTAAATAAACCTAACACTAAGCCCCTGAAGATCTTCCTACCTTATCTTCACCTTGCCGGGTATCACACCGATCCGTCCTGGCTCCGATGTCTTGATCCAAGCCCAAGCGGGGGGCTGAAGATGTCCATGATCCGGCTGAAGTCTTCATCCAAGCGGGAGCTGAAGAGGTCCATGATCCGACTGAAGTCTTCTATCAACGGCATCTTCAATCTTCTTTCTTCCGGATCCATGTTCATCCCGCCGACGCCGAACATCCATCTTCACCGACGACTTCCCGACGAATGACGGTACCTTTAAGGGACGTCATCCAAGATGGCGTCCCTCAAATTCCGATTGGCTGATAGGATTCTATCAGCCAATCGGAATTAAGGTAGGAAAATTCTGATTGGCTGATGGAATCAGCGAATCAGAATCAATTTCAATCCGATTGGCTGATCCGATCAGCCAATCAGATTGAGCTCACATTATATTGGCTGTTCCGATCAGCCAATAGAATGCGAGCTCAATCTGATTGGCTGATCGGATCAGCCAATCGGATTGAACTTGATTCTGATTGGCTGATTCCATCAGATTAGGGGTTAATAATTGTAGGTAGGTGGAGGCGACGTTGGGGGCGGCAGATTAGGGGTTAATAAATATAATATAGGGGTCGGCGGTGTTAGGGGCAGCAGATTAGGGGTACATAGGTATAATTTAGGTTGCGGCGGTATACGAAGCGGCAGATTAGGGGTTAATAATAATATGCAGGTGTCAGGTATAGCGGGGGCGGCAGATTAGGGGTTAATAAATATAACATAGTGGTCGGCGATGTTAGGGGCAGCAGATTAGGGGTACATAGGTATAATTTAGGTTGCGGCGGTGTACGGAGCGGCAGATTAGGGGTTAATAATAATATGCAGGGGTCAGCGATAGCGGGAGCGGCAGATTAGGGGTTAATAAGTGTAAGGTTAGGGGTGTTTAGACTCGGAGTACATGTTAGGGTGTTAGGTGCAGACTTAGGAAGTGTTTCCCCATAGAAAACAATGGGGCTGCGTTAGGAGCTGAACGCTGCTTTTTTGCAGGTGTTAGTTTTTTTTTCAGCTCAAACAGCCCCATTGTTTCCTATGGGGGAATCATGCACGAGCACGTTTTTGAAGCTGGCCGCGTCCGTAAGCACCGCTGGTATCGAGAGTTGCAGTGGCGGTAAATATGCTCTACGCTCCCTTTTTGGAGCCTAACGCAGCCCTTATGTGAACTCTAAATACCAGCGGTATTTAAAAGGTACGGGAGAAAAAAGCCAGCGTAGCTAACACACCCCTTTGGCCGCAGAACTCTAAATCTAGCCGTTGGGGTTTATTTTATAGGAAAATATTTAGTTTTAAATAGGATTTATTTAGTTAGTAATTGTAATTTTATTCAGATTTATTTAAATAATATTTAAGTTAGGGGGGTGTTAGGGTTAGACTTAGGTTTAGGGTTAATTCATTTAATATAGTGGCGGCGGTGTGCTGGGGGGCAGATTAGGAGTTAATAAATGTAATATAGGTGGTGGTGGGCTCCGGGAGCAGCGGTTTAGGGGTTAAACATTTTGTTTAGTTGTGGCGGGGTCCGGGAGCGGCAGGATAGGGGTTAATAACTTTATTAGCTTTGCGGTGGGCTCCGGGAATGGCGGTTTAGGGGGTAAAACAGTATAGTATAGTGTGGGTGCTTAGTGACAGTATAGCAAGAAAGCTGCGAATAAGCCAAAGAGCAGCGAGATCGATGACTGTTAGTTAACAACAGTCTGCTGCTCATCGCTCCATACTTGGTGCGTGGCTTTGTGACAGCTTTCTTGATTTTGGAGAGCGTATTCAGGTCTGCGGCGGCAATGTTAGGCGATCTTAGGTGAGCGTATTGGGGCCGTCGAATGCAAGAAAGTTGACGGTTTGATAAATAGAGGCCTTTGTGTCTTATTTATTTGACAAATTTCTGCCATTTTACCTTCAGAAAATTCCAATCCATAATAGAACCCAATTTTATAATTGTGTCTAATCTAGAAAATTATATTGTGGAATATATATATATTTGTGCTCATAAGTTTACATACCTGGCAGAATTGATGATTTTTTGGCCATTTTTCAGAGAATATGAATGATAACACAAAAACTTTTCTTTCACTCATGTTTAGTATTTGGCTGAAGCCATTCATTATCAATCAACTGTGTTTACTCTTTTTAAATCATAATGACAACAGAAACTACCCAAATGACCCTAATCAAAAGTTTACATACCCTGGTGATTTTGGCCTGATAACATGCACACAGGTTGACACATAGGGGTTTAAATGGCTATTAAAGATAACCATCCTCACCTGTGATCTGTTTGCTTGTAATTAGTGTGTGTGTATAAAAGGCCAATGAGTTTCTGGACTCCTGACAGACCTTTGCATCTTTCATCCAGTGCTGCACTAACGATTCTGGATTCTGAGTCATGGGGAAAGCAAAATAATTGTCAAAGGATCTGTGGGAAAAGGTAGTTGAACTGTATAAAGCAGGAAAGGGATATAAAAAGATATCCAAGGAATTGAGAATGCAAATCAGCAGTGTTCAAACTCTGATCAAGAAGTGGAAAATGAGGGGTTCTGTTTGATAACATACTGCATTCATCTTGCCATCAATTCTGACCAAAGTGCCTCCGCCTTTGTAGCTCACACATCCCGAAAAACCTCAGTGTTTCACTGTAGGAATGATGTACCTTTCATTATAGGCCTTTATGGTTGTGGCCAAAAAACTCAACTTTGGTCTTATCATTCCAAATGACTTTGTGCCAGAAGATTTGAGGCTTGTCTCTGTGCTGTTTGGCATACTGTAAGCGGGATACTTTGTGGCATTTGTGTAGTAATGGCTTTCTTCTGGCGACTCGACCATGCAGCCCATCTTTCTTCAAGTACTTTCTTATTGTGCATCTCGAAACAGCAACACCACATGTTTTCAGAGAGTCCTGTATTTCACCTGAAGTTATTTGTGGGTTTGTCTTTGCATCCCGAACAATTTTCCTGGCTGAAACTTTAGTTGGTCTACCTGACCGTGGTTTGGTTTCAACAGAACCCTCTCATTTTCCACTTCTTGATTATAGTTTGAACACTGCTGATTTGCATTCTCAATTCCCTGGATATCTTTTTATATCCTTTTCCTGATTTATACAGTTGAACTATCTTTTTCCGCAGATCCTTTGACAATTCTTTTGCTTTCCCCATGACTCAGAATCCAGAATCGTCAGTGCAGTACTGAATGAAAGATGCAAATGTCTGTCAGGAGTCCAGAAACTCTGGCCACAATAGTGATGGAAAAGTTGTTTCAAGGGGACTAACACCTGGACTGGCATGCCGGAGGGGGATCCATGGCAAAACTCCCATGGAAAATTACATAGTTGATGCAGAGTCTGGTTTTAATCCATAAAGGGCATAAATCACCTAACATTCCTAAATTGTTTGGAATAACGTGCTTTAAAACATCAGGTATGATGTTGTATCGATCAGGTAGTGTAAGGGTTACGCCGGCTTCACAGTGACAGACCAAACTCCCTGTTTAACGCACCGCAAACAACCGCAAACAGTCCATTTGCACAACCGCAAACTCCCCATTTGCACAAGGTTGGATACCAAGCTAGCCATGTCCCGTTCCTTGTCCTCACTGATGTCATTGAAAGTCTCTTCCTCCACCTAGCCACGTACAACACCAAGGGTCCCAAAAAGATGACAACAAGCCCCCTGGGATGCCTGCTGTGTTTGGTCTTCCACCTCCTCAAAGCCACCTTCCTCCTCTGACTCCTCTTCTTCAGACTCCTCTCTCTGCATTGCCTCTCTCTGCGTTATTATAAGGTGTGTTAAGTAGTACTATTCCTATCAGTTTAATCTCTGTTACGTCCCCTATCAGGGAACGTGTATATGGCATTGATTTTAGGAACTGGGAGATGGAAAAAGATGCTTGGTCGGTCCTCCTACTTCAAATTTGGGGCACTGCGCGTGCAATCTAATGTGACACCTGATAGGAGTGGTGTGTTAAGTAGTACTATTCTTATCAGTTTAATCCCTGTTACGTCCCCTATCAGGGGACTTGTATATGGCATCGATTTTAGGAACCGGGAGATGGAAAAAGATGCTTGGTCGGTCCTCCTACTTCAAATTTGGGGCACTGCGCATGCAATCTAATGTGCCACCAGATATGAGTGGTGTGTTAAGTAGTTCTATTCTTATCAGTTTAATCCCTGTTACGTCCCCTATTAGGGGACGTGTATATGGCATCGATTTTAGGAACCAGGAGATGGAAAAAGTTGCTTGGTCGGTCCTCCTACTTTAAATTTGGGGCACTGCGCGTGCAATCTAATGTGCCACCAGATAGGAGTGGTGTGTTAAGTAGTACTATTCTTATCAGTTTAATCCCTGTTACGTCCCTTATCAGGGGACGTGTATATGGCATCGATTTTAGGAACCGGGAGATGGAAAATGATGCTTGGTCGGTCCTCCTACTTCAAATTTGGGGCACTGCGAATGCAATCTAATGTGCCACCAGATATGAGTGGTGTGTTAAGTAGTTCTATTCTTATCAGTTTAATCCCTGTTACGTCCCTTATTAGGGGACGTGTATATGGCATCGATTTTAGGAACTGGGAGATGGAAAAAGATGCTTGGTCGGTCCTCCTACTTTAAATTTGGGGCACTGCATGTGCAATCTAATGTGCCACCGGATAGGAGTGGTGTGTTAAGTAGTACTATTCTTATCAGTTTAATCCCTGTTACGTCCCCTATCAGGGGACGTGTTTATGGCATCGATTTAAGGAACCGGGAGATGGAAAAAGATGCTTGGTCGGTCCTCCTACTTCAAATTTGGGGCACTGCGCATGCAATCTAATGTGCCACCAGATAGGATTGGGGTGTTAAGTAGTTCTATTCTTATCAGTTTAATCCCTGTTACGTCCCCTATCAGGGGACGTGTATATGGCATCGATTTTAGGAACCGGGAGATGGAAAAAGATGCTTGGTCGGACCTCCTACTTTAAATTTGGGGCACTGCGCGTGCAATCTAATGTGCCACCAGATAGGAGTGGTGTGTTAAGTAGTACTATTCCTATCAGTTTAATCCCTGTTATGTGCCTTTTTTTTGGTTTGGTTTGTTGAAGCCACAGTGCAGGACCAGAGGCCAGAAAAATTAGGTATGTACACATGCCTGAAAAATTAGGCATTGTTGCAGCCGCTGCTGTAGCAGCGGCCAGAAAAATTAATGTTTGTTTCCCAGGAAGAAAGTGCCCTAAAACATTGCGGCTTGAACCCTAGTTGGTGGCGGATAAGTCACGCAAGTCATCCGGCATTCAGAGATAAAATACAGCAGTGTGTGGACCATTTTTAGCCCAAGGCAGCTCATCTCATCAGGCCTTTTTTAGTCGAATGTATCGCCCATTGTCAGTCCCTTCAGGATCCATCCCTCATTCATCTTAATAAAGGTGAGGTAATCTAGACTTTTTTGACCTAGGCGACTTCTCTTCTCAGTGACAATACCTCCTGCTGCACTGAAGGTCCTTTCTGACAGGACACTTGAAGCGGGGCAGGCCAGAAGTTCTATCGCAAATTGGGATAGCTCAGGCCACAGGTCAAGCCTGCACACCCAGTAGTCAAGGGGTTCATCTTTCCTCAGAGTGTCGATATCTGCAGTTAAGGCGAGGTAGTCTGCTACCTGTCGGTCGAGTCGTTCTCTGAGGGTGGACCCCGAAGGGCTGTGGTGATGTGTAGGACTTAAAAAGCTCTACATGTCCTCCATCAACAACACGTCTGTAAAGCATCCTGTCCTTGCCGGCGTGGTCGTGGGAGGAGGAGGATTACTTTCACCTCTTCCCCTGTTAGATTCCCGTTGTGCTGTGATATCACCCTTATACGCTGTGTAAAGCATACTTTTTAATTTATTTCGGAACTGCTGCATCCTTTCCGACTTGCAGTAACATTTAGTAACATTTCAGGCACTTTATGCTTATACCGGGGGTCTAGTAGTGTGGACACCCAGTACAGGTCGTTCTCCTTCAGCCTTTTTATACGAGGGTCCCTCAACAGGCACGACAGCATGAAAGACCCCATTTGCACAAGGTTGGATGCCGAGCTACTCATGTCCCATTCCTCGTCCTCAGTGATCTCACTGAAGGTATGTTCTTCCCCCCAGCCACGTACAACACCACGGGTACCAGATAGGTGACAATGAGCACCCTGGGCTGCCTGTTATGGTTGGTCTACCTCCTCCTCCTCAAAGCCACTTTCCTCCTCTGACTGCTCTTCCTCACAATCCTCTTCCAGCATTGCTGCAGGTCCAGCAAGCAATGCTGATAAGGCTGTTTCTGGTGGTGATGGAGACCACAACTTTTCCTCTTCACGCTCATCTACGGCCTGATCCAGTAGAACCGGGAGATGGAAAAAGATGCTTGGTCGGTCCTCCTACTTCAAATTTGGGGCACTGCGCGTGCAATCTAATGTGCCACCAGATAGGAGTGGTGTGTTAAGTAGTTCTATTCTTATCAGTTTAATCCCTGTTACGTCCCCTATCAGGGGACGTGTATTCGGCATCAATTTTAGGAACCGGGAGATGGAAAAAGATGCTTGGTCGGTCCTCCTACTTCAAATTTGGGGCACTGCACGTGCAATCTAATGTGCCACCAGATAGGAGTGGTGTGTTAAGTAGTACTATTCTTATCAGTTTAATCCCTGTTACGTCCCCTATCAGGGGACATATATATGGCATCGATTTTAGGAACCGGGA
This sequence comes from Bombina bombina, assembly GCF_027579735.1. Taxonomy (NCBI): domain Eukaryota; kingdom Metazoa; phylum Chordata; class Amphibia; order Anura; family Bombinatoridae; genus Bombina; species Bombina bombina. The sequence goes on along the minus strand of NC_069500.1, from coordinate 227,008,802 downwards.
GATGGAAAAAGATGCTTGGTCGGTCCTCCTACTTTCAAATTTGGGGCACTGCGCGTTCAATCTAATGTACCACTAGATAGGAGTGGTGTGTTAAATAGTTCTATTCTTATCAGTTTAATCCCTGTTATGTCCCCTATCAGGGGACGTGTATATGGCATCGATTTTAGGAACCGGGAGATGGAAAAAGATGCTTGGTCGATCCTCCTACTTTAAATTTGGGGCACTGCATGTGCAATCTAATGTGCCACCGGATAGGAGTGGTGTGTTAAGTAGTACTATTCTTATCAGTTTAATCCCTGTTACGTCCCCTATCAGGGGACGTGTTTATGGCATCGATTTAAGGAACCGGGATATGGAAAAAGATGCTTGGTCGGTCCTCCTACTTCAAATTTGGGGCACTGCGCGTGCAATCTAATGTGCCACCAAATAGGAGTGGGGTGTTAAGTAGTTCTATTCTTATCAGTTTAATCCCTGTTACGTCCCCTATCAGGGGACGTGTATATCGCATCGATTTTAGGAACCGGGAGATGGAAAAAGATGCTTGGTTGGACCTCCTACTTTAAATTTGGGGCACTGCGCGTGCAATCTAATGTGCCACCAGATAGGAGTGGTGTGTTAAGTAGTACTATTCCTATCAGTTTAATCTCTGTTATGTGCCTTTTTTTTATTTGGTTTGTTGAAGCCACAGTGCAGGACCAGAAGCCAGAAAAATTAGGCATGTACACATGCCTGAAAAATTAGGTATTGTTGCAGCCGCTGCTGTAGCAGCAGCCAGAAAAATTGATGTTTGTTTCCCAGGAAGAAAGTGCCCTAAAACATTGCGGCTTGAACCCTAGTTGGTGGCGGATAAGTCACGCAAGTCATCCGGCATTCAGAGATAAAATACAGCAGCGTGTGGACCATTTTTAGCCCAAGACAGCTCATCTCATCAGGCCTTTTTTAGTCGAATGTATCGCCCATTGTCAGTCCCTTCAGGATCCATCCCTCATTCATCTTAATAAAGGTGAGGTAATCTAGACTTTTTTGACCTAGGCGACTTCTCTTCTCAGTGACAATACCTCCTGCTGCACTGAAGGTCCTTTCTGACAGGACACTTGAAGCGGGGCAGGCCAGAAGTTCTATCGCAAATTGGGATAGCTCAGGCCACAGGTCAAGCCTGCACACCCAGTAGTCAAGCGGTTCATCGCTCCTCAGAGTGTCGATATCTGCAGTTAAGGCGAGGTAGTCTGCTACCTGTCGGTCGAGTCGTTCTCTGAGGGAGGACCCCGAAGGGCTGTGGCGATGCGTAGGACTTAAAAAGCTCTGCATGTCCTCCATCAACAACACATCTGTAAAGCATCCTGTCCTTGCCGGCGTGGTCGTGGGAGGAGGATAACTTTCACCTCTTCCCCTGTTACATTCCCGTTGTGCTGTGACATCACCCTTATACGCTGTGTAAAGCATACTTTTTAATTTATTTTGGAACTGCTGCATCCTTTCCAACTTGTAGTAACATTTAGTAACATTTCAGGCACTTTATGCTTATACCGGGGGTCTAGTAGCGTGGACACCCAGTACAGGTCATTCTCCTTCAGCCTTTTTATACGAGGGTCCCTCAACAGGCACGACAGCATGAAAGACCCCATTTGTACAAGGTTGGATGCCGAGCTACTCATGTCCCATTCCTCGTCCTCAGTGATCTCACTGAAGGTATGTTCTTCCCCCCAGCCACGTACAACACCACAGGTATCAGATAGGTGACAACGAGCACCCTGGGCTGCCTGTTGTGTTTGGTCTTCCTCCTCAAAGCCACTTTCCTCCTCTGACTCCTCTTCCTCACAATCCTCTTCCAGCGTTGCCGCAGGTCCAGCAATCGATGCTGATAAGGCTGTTTCTGGTGGTGATGGTGACCACAACTCTTCCTCTTCACGCTCATCTATGGCCTGATCCAGCACTCTTCGCAGGGCACGCTCCAGGAAGAAAACAAATGGTATGATGTCACTGATGGTGCCTTTGGTGCGACTGACTAGGTTTGTCACCTCCTCAAAAGGACGCATGAGCCTACAGGCATTGCGCATGAGCGTCCAGTAACGTGGCAAAAAAATTCCCAGCTAAGCAGAGGCTGTCCTAGCACCCCGGTCATACAAATAGTCGTTAACGGCTTTTTCTTGTTGGAGCAGGTGGTCGAACATTAGGAGTGTTGAATTCCAACGTGTCGGGCTGTCGCAAATCAAGCGCCTCACTGGCATGTTGTTTCGCCGCTGGATATCTGAAAAGTGCGCCATGGCCATGTAGGAACGCCTGAAATGGCCACACACCTTCCTGGCCTGCTCCAGGACATCCTTTAAGCCTGGGTACTTATGCACAAAGCGTTGTACAATCAGATTACACACATTTGCCATGCACTGCACATGTGTCAACTTGACCAAATTCAATGCCGCCACCAAATTTCTTCCTTTGTCACAAACCACTTTGCCGATCTCCAGTTGGTGCGGAGTCAGCCACTGATCCACCTGTGCATTCAGGGCGGACAGGAGTTCTGGTCCGGTGTGACTCTCTGCTTTCAGGCAAGTCAACCCCAAGACGGCGTGACACTGCCGTATCCGGGATGAGGAATAGTACCTGGGGAGCTGGGGGGGTGCCGTTGATGTGGAGCAAGACGCAGCAGCAGAAGAGGACTCAGCCGAGGAGGTTATGGAAGAGGATGGAGTATGAGGAGTAGAGGAGGTGGCAGCAGGCCTGCCTGCAAGTCATGGAGGTGTCACCAACTCCTCTGCAGAACCACGCATTCTATGCTTGGCAGCCGTCAGCAGGTTTACCCAATGCGCAGTGTAGGTGATATACCTGCCCTGACCTTGCTTTGCAGACCAGGTATCAGTGGTCAGATGGACCCTTGCCCCAACACTGTGTGCCAGACATGACATTACTTCCTTTTGCACAATCGAGTACAGGTTGGGGATTGCCTTTTATGCAAAGAAATTTCGGCCGGGTACCTTCCACTGCGGTGTCCCAATAGCTACAAATTTTTTGAACGCCTCAGACTCCACCAGCTTGTATGGTAAAAGCTGGCAGGCTAAGAGTTCAGACAAGCCAGCTGTCAGATGCCGGGCAAGGGGGTGACTTTGTGACATTGGCTTCTTACGCTCAAACATGTCCTTGACAGACACCTGACTGTGGGCAGATGAGCAGGAACTGCTCAAGGCGAGACACGTAGTGGCGGATGGTTGAGAGGGGGCAAGGAGGACAGCAGTGGTTGACGTGGCTGAAGATGCTGGACCAGGAGGAGGATGGCGGCTTTGAGTTTGTGTGCTGCTTGTGTTGATCCCATAGGAGTTTGTGATGTGCGATCATGTGCCTTTGCAAAGCAGTTGTACCTAGGTGGGTGCTGGACTTCCCACGACTCAGTTTCTTTTGGCACAGGTTGCAAATGGCATCGCTGTTGTCAGAGGCAGACACACAAAAAAATGCCACACTGCTGAGCTCTGCAATGAAGGCATTCTGGTGGTGGCAACAGCATGCGTTGATTGGCGTGCTGTCTGGCTGACCCCGGGTGCCGATGCATGCTTTCTGACTGTGCCACTAGCTCCTTGTGATGACCTCCCCCTGCTTCCTCCTCCTCTCTGTCTCCCCATCTGAACTTTCCCCCTCTTCTTCTTCTCTTCTAGCGGGCACCCACGTGACATCCACGGACGCATCATCATCATCAACCGCTTCACTTGTATCTGACAACTCAGAAAAGGAAGCAGCAGCGGGTACAACATCATCATCATCACACCGTACATCCATGTGTGTAATGCTGCCTGACTGAGACATATCCCTGTTATCTACATCCTCTGGCAATAATGGTTGAGCATCACTATCACTAATATCTTCCAACTGATGTGTAAATAACTCCTCTGACAGATCAAGTGAAGCGGCTGTGGTGCTAGCGTTGGTGGTGGCGGCAGGCAGGCGAGTGGTAACTTGAGAGGTGCCCGAAGCTAAGCTGGAGGAGGATGGTGTGTCAAGGTTCCGAGCGGAAGCTGTAGAAGATTGGGTGTCCTGTGTTAGCCAGTCAACTATGTCCTCGAGTTCGGGGTACGTGGCCTCTGAACACTGGGCATTATTTTAGGGCCAAAGGGAATCACAGAACCATGAACACGACGGCCCCTGCGGGGTGGCCTGCCTCTGCCTGTCAATTTTTTTTCAATTATTGGTACTATGCATGCAAGCTACTGTGACAACAGATATGGGTGGCATTGTGCACTGGCAGAAGTTGGCAGAGTAGACACTGTCGGCCTGACACACACGCTTGCAGACAACTAACTGCTATTCAATCTATTACAGTCAAAAAAAATTTTTTTTTTAAAATGTACACTACTGTTACACCAGATATGAGTTGCACTGGGGTGACACTGTGCCCTGGCAGGCACTGAAACGCACAAGTGTGAAGGAAACTGACTGCTATTATTTCACAGTCAAAAAAGTGTTGGCTTTTTTAAATGTACACTACTGTTACACCAGATATGAGTTGCACTGGGGTGACACTGTGCCCTGGCAGGCACTGAAACTCACACGTGTGAAGGAAACTGCTATTATTTCACAGTCAAAAAAGTGTTGTTTTTTTAAATGTACACTACTGTTACACCAGATATGAGTTGCACTGGGGTGACACTGTGCCCTGGCAGGCACTGAAACGCACACGTGTGAAGGAAACTGACTGCTATTATTTCACAATCAAAAAAGTGTTGTTTTTTTTAAATGTACACTACTGTTACACCAGATATAAGTTGTACTGGGGTGACACTGTGCCCTGGCAGGCACTGAAACGCACACGTGTGAAGGAAACTGACACTGCTATTATTTCACAGTCAAAAAAGTGTTGTTTTTTTTAAATGTACACTACTGATACACCAGATATGAGTTGTACTGGGGTGGCACTGTGCCCTGGCAGGCACTGAAACGCACACGTGTGAAGGAAACTGACTGCTATTATTTCACATTCAAAAAAGTGTTGTTTTTTTTAAATGTACACTACTGTTACACCAGATATGAGTTGCACTGGGTGACACTGTGCCCTGGCAGGCACTGAAACGCTCACACGTGTGAAGGAAACTGACACTGCTATTATTTCACAGTCAAAAAAGTGTTGTTTTTTTAAATGTACACTACTGTTACACCAGATATGAGTTGCACTGGGGTGACACTGTGCCCTGGCAAGCACTGAAACGCACACGTGTGAAGGAAACTGACTGCTATTATTTCACAGTGAAAAAAGTGTTGTTTTTTTTAAATGTACACTACTGTTACACCAGATATGAGTTGCACTGGGGTGACACTGTGCCCTGGCAGGCACTGAAACGCACACCTGTGAAGGAAACTGACACTGCTATTATTTCACAGTCAAAAAAAGTGTTGTTTTTTTTAAATGTACACTACTGTTACACCAGATATGAGTTGCATTGGGGTGACACTGTGCCCTGGCAGGCACTGAAACGCACACATGTGAAGGAAACTGACACTGCTATTATTTCACAGTCAAAAAAGTGTTGTTGTTTTTTAAATGTACACTACTGTTACACCAGATATGAGTTGCACTGGGGTGACACTGTGCCCTGGCAGGCACTGAAACGCACACGTGTGAAGGAAAAACTGACTGCTATTATTTCACAGTCAAAAAAGGTTTGTTTTTTTTAAATGTACACTACTGTTACACCAGATATGAGTGGTGGCACTGGGCAAGTGGGCACAGTATACGCTGTGAGCCTGACACACACGCTGGCAGGCAGGCAACTGCAATTAGATTACACAGGAAAAAAAAAAAAAGCAGACTGATGTTCTAGCCCTAAAAAGGGCTTTTTGGGGTGCTGTCCTTACAGCAGAGATCAGATGAGTCCTTCAGGACTGTAGTGGACACTGAATACACTAGCCTAGCTATTGATTTCCCTATTAAATCAGCAGCAGCTACACTGTCCCTCCTCTCACTAAGAATGCAGCTTCCGAATGAATCTAAAATGGATGCTGTCCAGGAGGTAGGAGGGTCTGGGAGGGAGGGTCTGTTGCTGATTGGCTGTAATGTGTCTGTTGACTGTGAGGTACAGGGTCAAAGATTTACTCAATGATGACGAATAGGGGGCGGATCGAACATCGCATATGTTCACCCGCCGGGAACTATTCGCCGGCGAACTATTCGCGACATCACAATGCATGTTATCAGGCCAAAATCACCAGGGTATGTAAACTTTTGATCAGGGTCATTTGGGTAGTTTCTGTTGTCATTATGATTTTAAAAGAGTAAACACAGTTGATTGATAATAAATGGCTTCAGCCAAACACTAACTATGAGTGAAAGAAAAGTTTTTGTGTTATCATTAATTTTCTCTGAAAAATGGCCAAGAAATCATAAATTATGCCAGGGTATGTAAACTTATAAGCACAGCTGTATATATATATATATATATATATATATATATATATATATTTTTTTTTTTTATTTTATTTTTAATTTGGAAAGTTAAATGAAAACTGTGAAGAAGACCAGAGCAAGTTGTTCTAAATAGGTATGCAAATATAGGACTTTAAACTTAATTTGAAAAAAAAATTCACCTTGAAATGCTTTAAATAATACATTGGAGAGTCACATTTTTAAAGGGTGCACGGTAATGTGTATCTATTTGTGTTCTGAAATTATTTGTAATAGACTCTAATTATAATCTTATATCTCAGGTTACGCCTCCCACTGCTAAATAATGTCATGAGTCATAACATGCTCTGCTGGAAAAGACTGAAGAGTAGATGAAATAGTAGTATTATTATACAGAATGTGAAAGCAATTAATTACATTAGGAGAATGAAATAAACAAGCAACAAAAAAAACAGAAATAACCCACAATGGCTTGGAAACTACATTAGTTTTATTTGCAAAGGTCATACAAATCCTAGCATTAACTAATTACTTTTCTTACTTTTCAGGTATGCATTTATTTATTTTCTCCTACTGCTATAATGAATGTTTAATCTTTTAAATATATTTAATTTTAAAATGTATTTCAATGCTCAGTAATTACTTGAGATAAAACCCTAATTATGAAAACCCCTTCTCTGATAATCATAGAGCTTTTGATTTATACAATTTTTGAGATTGCAACAATCAGTCCAAAAGTTTGCTTTAAAATGTTAGGGCCACAATTATAATTTCAGAACACAAAAAGATACACATTACTGTGCATCCTTTAAAAATGTGACTCTCCAATGTATTATTTGACGCATTTCAAGGTGAATTTTTTTTAAATTATGTTTAAAGTCCAGCTATATTCATTTTCCTATATATGCATACCTATTTAGAAAAATTTGCTCTGTGCTTCCTCACAGTTTTCATTTAGCTTTCCAAATAAAAATAAATATATATATATATATATATATATATATATTGTAAAGAAAAAACTTGCACTCACTGGAGCATTCCAATAAATATTTACTGTCATCGTGACCGTAGCGTTTCGGGGATAATATATCTCCTTCCTCAGACAACAAGGGATATAAAGTGAAATACATATATATACAACAAGGGATATAAAGTGAAATACATATATATACAATTCATAATCCCACCCCCTAATTAGAGTAAAAAAATGCCAAAAATGGTTGTTAAGGTGACCACTACATCACATTATCAACAACTGTGCATTATCATTGACATACTAAATAAATAAAATGTCTGAATGTATATTTCTCATAAGTGATAGTGACATATTAAAACAGGGAAAATGGAAAGAAAAAACATGGTATGTAAACACGGAGGACACAATACCTAACCCCACAAAAGCAGACTGCTGCGGTGTATATATCAACATAACACACGAGGATCGCAAGCCTAAAGATGATACTGCAAGCAAAAAATAGAACAATGCCAAAGATTCTCAATCTGCATATCGCTAATGAACTCACCCATGTATGAACCGCTGTGAAAGGCTCACATAGGCACACCAAAAGCTTCTGGAGTGGCACGACTCTGTACAGAGACCCAGAAGTATCCAATTCATCAAATGCAAGGCAACTGCCTATCGCATTGAAGCTTCCATGTTGCCATAGTGACACCAACACAGCGGCACACTGTATAACAATACAAAACAAAGATAAGCAGGGACACTACACAAAAGCCCTACAAATATCATGTAATGAAGGACCATCCAACTCACTAATCTACTAAGACCTGAGCACAACTAGTATATATATTATATAAGCTAAGGCTATCTAGGAGTCCCGGGGGTAGTGGTAACATAACAAACAAGTTACACACTACATATACATAAAGACCACGGCTGTAGTCACAATCAAATCCATACATGATTGTGTGAGATAGCTATTCCAATATAGGGATACAATTACACTGACCAATCAAAAACTGCTAACAAGGAAAAGAAAACATTAAAAAAACTAAGGGAAAAATAGGAAAGAAACCCAGAAAAAAAAATGGGCCACCTAGACTCCCTGAAGATATAGTGTTCCAAGTGCATACAGCATAGTTGTGACACTAAGGACCACCTAAAACAAGACATAGCAACTAAACAGGCTACATTTATGGATAACCCAAGCACAGCAATATTATGGATAGTGGACCCTCATCTCAATCCTGGAAACTAGATTAGTACAATGTGATCAAAGACTCTCATCACTAATTATATTGGGGGGGATCCCAACAGCCCATCACAAAAAGCAATGCCAGTCAAACATGGTATTAAGTCCATGGGGTTGTAGAGTGTTTAGTCGGTAGATCCACTTCGCCTCTACTTGAAGGAGGAGTTTCTTCCTATCCCCCCCATGCCTAAGTGGGGGGACATGATCAATCAAAGTGAATCAGAGATCTTGTACCCCATGTCCTTGTTCCAAAAATTGTCTGGCCACTGGCTGGTCGCTGGTTCCTTTCTTTAGGGCACTCCTAATGGAAGATCTATGGTTAGCAAGCTGATCATTCTTGGCTCAACATCTGTCTTAGTTGAATTAGAAGGTATTGTCCCACTCTCAGCCGAGGATCTACTTTGACGAATCAGGCAAGGATTATAACCGCTCTGGGTAAATCTTTGGTCCATGTCAGTAAGATGTTCACTCCTCAATAGGGCGTCACTGTTATTCCGAATAACACAGCACATCTGCGCTTTAGGAATTGCTTTCAATAAAGCTGTAGGATGGTTGCTAGTGGCGTGTAAGATTGAATTTCTATCAGTAGACTTCCTAAAGAGTGAAGTACCCAATTGGCCATTCTCCAGTTTGAAAATTCTGAGATCCAAGAATTCAATGGACGTGGCATTGTGTGTCATCTTGAACTTAACCAGGTTCTGTAAAGAGTTTAGAAGAGTAAACCATGTCTTAAGATGTACCGGTGACCCCCTCCAAATGATCAGGAGGGCATCGATATAGCGTCTGTAGAAGAGTACTTCTGGTTTGTTATAAATCTGCACGACTGTTGTTTCACATTGCTCCATGAAGAGATTAGCTAATGAGGGGCCACATTTGATCCCATGGCCGTGCCAGAGATCTGCTGGTAAAACTTGCCCTCAAAACGAAAATAATTCAATCGGTGACTTAAATCAAGGAGTTGTATTAGAAAGTCTCTCAGAGGACCAACATAAGGGTATCTATCTAAGGCTTCAGATACATAGAGTTTCCCTGCTTCATGCGGCATGATGGTGTAAAGGCTATTTACATCTGCAGTTGCCAGAATGTATGGTTCTTAAATAGAAGCTGATTTCAAATCTTCAATGTTTTGTGTTGAATCCCTCAAGTAGGACCTCATATTCCTCACAAGTGGCTGAAGAAAGTGATCACCAAAAATCACCAGTCTCGAAGTAATGGAGTTTCTAGCTGAAACTATAGGTCTTCCAGGGGGCCGTTTAAGATCTTTGTGGATCTTAGGTAATCTATATAAAATTGGACAAGCTGGATACTCAATCAGCAGAAACTTGGATATCTCCTCATCGATCCAAGCCTTTCTAATGCCCATCTGTATGGCTTGATCAATCAATAATTGGAAATCTTTCGTAGGATCCTTATTTAGAGGTTGATAGGTGTAAATATCATTCAGTTGTTGTTTAATTTCATCGCTTTAATCCTTGTAATTCAACACTACCACAGCCCCACCCTTGTCATCCATCCTTATCACAATGTCAGGGTCCTTAGAGAGTGACACAATAACCTCCCTCTCTGATTCAGACAGGTTATTGCAGAAAAAGTTTGCTTGCGTGTCACTTAAATCCTTAGTAATCAATCTCATAAAGATCTTAATACTAGTTTTGCTACTTTGGGGATCAAAGGAACTCTTAGTCCTGAAAGGTTGTTTTTCTTCCAAATTTGGGGCATCTCTAAAAACTCTTTAAGTCTTAAAGACCTCTGGAACTTCTGGCAGTAAATAAAGACACTAAAGTCATCACCTCTGTGGGCTAGAACAAAACTTAGGCCTCTATTCAGCACATTGAACTCAGGTGTGGACAGGACCCGATCACTGATGTTCACTACCAGGTACTCTGTGCCCCCAGTTATAGATGCTACCTGGGTGATAGAGGCGGCTTTCTCTCTCCAGCCTCCCCTGCAATATGGGGCCTCCTCCTCTTCTTCACTGACCAGCTCTGGTGGTGACCCCCTGAAAAACCTGATGTCCAGTGGGTTGGCTACTGGTAGGACCACTCGCACCCTGAGGTGCATCTGTGTCAGATCCATAGCTAGTGTGAACTGTTTGGAGTGACTGTTTGTATAATATCTTTGCCTCCTTTGTCTTTGATGAATCAGGCAAGGATTATAACCTGTCTGGGTAAATCTTTGTTCCATGTCAGTAAGTTGTTCACTGCTCAATAGGGCGTCACTGTTATTCCGAATAATGTGACCGTAACGTTTTGGGGATAATATATCTCCTTCCTCAGACAACAAGTGATATAAAGTGAAATACATATATGAGCAAACAATTCATAATCCCACCCCCTAATTAGAGTAAAAAAAAAAAAATGGTTGTTAAGGTGACCACTATGTCACATTATCAACAACTGTGCATTATCATTGACATACTAAATAAATAAAATGTCTGAATGTATATTTCTCATAAGTGATAGTGACTTATATTAAAACAGGGAAAATGGAGAGAAAAAACATGGTATGTAAACACGGAGGACACAATACCTAACCCCACAAAAGCAGACTGCTGCGGTGTATATATCAACATAACACACAAGGATCGCAAGCCTAAAGATGATACTGCAAGCGAAAAACAGAACAATGCCAAAGATTCTCAATCTGCATATCACTAATGAACTCACCCATGTATGAACCACTGTGAAAGGCTCACATAGGCACACCGACAGCTTCTGGAGTGGCACGACTCTGTACAGAGACCTAGAAGTATCCAATACATCACATGCAAGGCAACTGCCTATCGCATCAAAGCTTCCATGTTGTCATAGTGACACCAACACAGCGGCACGCTGTATAACAAAACAAAACAAAGATAAGCAGGGACAGAAGCCCACTCTCAGATTTTGCCATTGTAGAACCGGAAGTGAAGGGTCACTCTTTAATAAGTGCCAATGTTGCCTGAGAGCCTTCCCTAGTGACCTAGTGGACAGGCTATATGTGATGGTAAAGGTCATTCTTGGCTCAACATCTGTCTTAGTTGAATTAGAAGGTATTGTCCCACTCTCGGCCGAGGATCTACTTTGTTCCATGTCAGTAAGTTGTTCACGCCTCAATAGGGCGTCACTGTTTTTCTGAATAACACAGCACATCTGCACTTTAGGAATTGCTTTCAATAAAGCTGTAGGATGGTTGCTAGTGGCATGTAAGATTGAATTTCTATCAGTAGACTTCCTAAAGAGTGAAGTACCCAATTGGCCGTTCTCCAGTTTGAAACTTCTGAGATCAAAGAATTCAATGGACGTGGCATTGTGTGTCATCTTAAACTTAACCGGGTTCTGTAAAGAGTTTAGATGAGTAAACCATGTCACAAGATGTACCGGTGACTCCCTCCAAATGATCAGGAGGTCATCGATATAGTGTCTGTAGAAGAGTACTTCTGGTTTGTTATAAATCTGCATGACTGTAGTTTCGTATTGCTCCATGAAGAGATTAGCTAATGAGAGGGCCACGTTTGATCCCATGGCCGTGCCAGAGATCTGTTGGTAAAACTTGCCCTCAAATGAAAGTAATTCAACTTGAGACTTAAATCAAGGAGTTGTATTAGAAAGTCTCTCGGAGGACCAACATAAGGGTATCTATCCAAGGCTTCAGATACATAGAGTTTCCCTGCTTCATGCAGGATGATGATGATACCTGGCTACACCAGAGAAAGAAACACGGGTGCTACAGGTGCACTGGCTGCACCACCTGTAATGTTATGATTCAAGGACCCACATTTGGACACCCCCACCAGCAAAAGAGATACCAGAACAGACATTTCCTCACTTGTACCACTACTTTTGTAGTGTATCTGCTAAACTGCAGCTGTGGCAGATTTAACATGGGGAAAACCACTAACAACACGAAGACTCAGCTTGCAAAAAATAGGTCTTCCATTAGGGGTGCCCTAAAGAAAGGAACCAGCGGCCAGCCAGTGGCCAGACTTTTTTGGAACAAGGCCATGGGGTACAAGATATCCGATTCACTTTGATTGATCATATTCCCCCACTTAGGCATGAGGGGGATAGGAAGAAACTCCTCCTTCAATAGAGGTGAAGTGGATCTACCGGCTAAACACTCTACAACCCCATGGACTTAATACCATGTTTGACTGGCATTGCTTTTTGTGATGGGCTGTTGGGATCCCCCCAATAGTGATTGGTGATGAGAGTCTTTGATCACATTGTACTAATTCAGTGCTTGGGTTTATCCATATCCCCTGTTTGCTGATCATCTTAATAAGATTCTTTATGGGGGAAAGTTTAGCCTGTTTAGTTGCTATGTCTTGTTTTAGGTGGTCCTTAGTGTTACAACTATGCTGTATGCGCTTATATTGTTGGAACACCATGGCCCAGATTATGAGTTTTGCGTTAGAGGCTATGCGGTGCTAACGAGTTTTCCCTCACTGCTCTCTTACCTACAGCGTTGGTATTACGAGTCTTCAGAAACTAGTAGTTAAAACGCAAGAAGTGAGTTTTGACCAAAATTTGGCTCCTTACCGCACTCCAATACCAGCACTGCTTAAGTCAGCGGTGAGCTGGTGTAACGTGCTTGTGCACGATTTGCCCATAGGAATCAACGAGGAGAGCCATCTGAAAAAAAGTCTAATACCTGCAAAAAAGCAGCGTAAAACTTCTTAACGCAGCCCCATTGATTCCTATGGGGAAATAAAATTTATGTTTACACCTAACATCCTAACATGAACCCCGAGTTTAAACACCCCTAATCTTACACTTATTAACCCTAATCTGCTGCCCCCAACATCGCCGACACCTGCATTATATTTATTAACCCTAATCTGCCGCTCCGACACCGCCGACACCCACATTATACTTATGAACCCCTAATCTGCTGCCCCCAACATTGCCGACACCTACATTATATTTATTAACCCCTAATATGCTGCCCCCAATGTCGCCGCCGCCTACTTACATTTATTAACACCTAATCTGCCGACCCCAACGTCGCTGCCACTATATTAAAGTTATTAACCCCTAAACCTAAGTCTAACCCTAAACCTAACACCCCCTAACTTAAATATAATTTAAATAAATCTAAATAAATATTACTATCATTAACTAAATTATTCCTTTTTAAAACTAAAATTAAAATCCTTTTGTAAAATAAACCCTAAGATAGCTGTAATATAAATAATAGTTACATTGTAGCTATCTTAGGGTTTATTTTTATTTTACAGCCAAGTTTGTATTTATTTTAACTAGGTAGAATAGTTTTTTAAAAAGTTATTAACTATTTAATAACTACCTAGTTAAAATAAAGACAAATTTACCTGTAAAATAATACCTAACCTAAGTTACACTAACACCTATCACTACACTATAATTAAATAAATGAACTAAATTAAATACAATTACCTACATTAAATTAAATTAGCTAAAGTACAAAAAAAACCCACTAAATTACAGAAAATAATAAACAAATTACAGATATTTAAACTAATTACACCTAATCTAATAGCCCTATTAAAATAAAAAAGCCCCCCAAAATAAAAAAACCCTAGCCTAAACTAAAGTATCAAGAGCCCTTAAAAGGGCCTTTTGTGGGGCATTGCCCCAAAGTAATCAGCTCTTTTACCTGTAAAAAAAAAAATACAAGCAACCCCCCCAACAGTAAAACCCACCACCCACACAACCAACCCTCCAAATAAAATACTAGCTAAAAAAACCTAAGCTCCCCATTGCCCTGAAAATGGCATTAGGATGGGCATTGCCCTTAAAAGGCAGTTAGCTCTTTTGCGGCCCAAACCCCTAATCTAAAAAATAAATCCACCCAATACACCCTTGAAAAAAGGCCCTTTTAAGGGCTATTGGTAGTTTAGTTTAGGCTAGGGTTTTTTTTTATTTTGGGGGGATTTTTTTATTTTAATAGGGCTTTTAGATTAGGTGTAAATAGTTTAAATATCTGTAATTTGTTTATTATTTTCTGTAATTAAGTGTTGTTTTTTTTGTACTTTACCTAATTTAATTTAATGTAGGTAATTGTATTTAATTTAGTTAATTTATTTATATATATAGTGTAGTGTTAGGTGTTAGTGTAACTTAGGTTAGGTTTTATTTTACAGGTAAATTTGTCTTTATTTTAACTAGGTAGTTATTAAATAGTTAATAACTATGTAATAACTATTCTACCTAGTTAAAATAAATACAAACTTGCCTGTAAAATAAAAATAAACCCTAATATAGCTACAATGTAACTATTAGTTATATTGTAGCTAGCCTAGGGTTTATTTTACAGGTAAGTATTTAGTTTTAAATAGGAATAATTTAGTTAATGATAGGCATATTTATTTAGATTTATTTAAATTATATTTAAGTTAGGGGGGTGTTAGGTTTAGGGTTAGACTTAGGTTTAGGGGTTAATAACTTTAATATAGTGGCGGCGACGTTGGGGGCAACTGATTAGGGGTTAATAAATGTAGGTAGGTTGGCGGCGATGTTAGGGTCGGCAGATTTGGGGTTAATAATATTTAACTAATGTTTGCAAGGCGGGAGTGCGGCGGTTAAGGGGTTAATATGTTTATTATAGTGACGGCGATGTTGGAGGCAGCAGATTAGGGGTTAATAAGTGTAGGTAGGTGGCGACGACATTGGGGCCGGCAGATTAGGGGTTAATAAATATAATGTAGATGGCGATGTTGGGTACAGCATATTATGGGTTAATACATATATTGTAGGTGGCGGCAGTGTCCGGAGCGGCAGATTAGGGGTTAAAATGTTAATTATAGTATTTGCGATGCGGGAGGGTATCGTTATAGGGGTTAATAGGTAGTTTATGGATGTCAGTGTACTTTTTAGCACTTTAGTTATGAGTTTTATGCTACGGCGTTTTACCATAAAACTCCTAACTACTGACTATTAAATGCGTTAGGACTCTTGACTGGGTAGGATGTATCGCTCACTTTTTGGCCTCCCAGGACAGACTTGTAATATCAGCGCTATAAGTCCCATAGAAAAAAGACTTTACAAAGTTTATGTAAGTCGTTTTGCCATAAGGCAAAAGAAGTGTGCGGTGAACCTAAACCTTCAAGACTTGTAATACCAGCGGGCGTAAAAAAGCAGCGTTAGGACCTCTTAACGCTGCTTTTTTACCTTAACGCACAACTCGTAATCTAGCCAAATATCTTCAGGGAGTCTAGGTGGCCCATTTTGTTTCTGGGATTCTTTCCTGTTTTTTCCCTTAGTTCTTTTAATGTTTTCTTTTCTTTATTAGCAGTTCTTTGATTGGTCAGCGTAATTTTATCCCTATATTGGAATAGCTATCTCACACAATCATGTATGAATTTGATTGCGGCTACAGCCATGGTCTTTATGTATATGTAGTGTGTAACTTTCTTGCTATGTTACCACTACCCCTGGGACTCCTAGATAGCCCTTAGCTTATATGATATATATATACTAGTTGCGCTCAGGTCTTAGTAGATTAGTGAGTTGGATGGCCCTTCATTACATGATATTTGTAGGGCTATTGTATAGTGTCCCTGATTATCTTTGTTTTGTTATACAGCGTGCCGCTGTGTTGGTGTCACTATGGCAACATGGAAGCTTCGATGCGATAGGCAGTTGCCTCGCATGTGATGCATTGGATACTTCCGGGTCTCTGTACAGAGTTGTGCCACTCCAGAAGCTGTCGGTGTGCCTATGTGAGCCTTTCACAGCGGTTCATACATGAGTGAGTTTATTAGCGATATGCAGATTGAGAATCTTTGACATTGTTCCATTTTTCGCTTGCAGTATCATCTTTAGGCTTACGATCCGTGTGTGTTATGTTGATATATACACCGCAGCAGTCTGCTTTTGTGGGGTTAGGTATTGTGTCCTCCGTGTTTACATACCATGTTTTTTCTCTCCATTTTCCCTGTTTTAATATAAGTCACTATCACTTATGAGAAATATACATTCAGACATTTTATTTATTTAGTATGTCAATGATAATGCACAGTTGTTGATAATGTGACGGTTGATAATGTGACGTAGTGGTCACCTTAACAACCGTTTTTGGTGTTTTTATACTCTAATTAGGCGGTGGGATTATGAATTGTTTGCATATATATGCATTTCACTTTATATCACTTGTTGTCTGAGGAAGGGGATATATTATCTCCGAAACGTTACGGTCACGATCACAATAAAGATTTATTGGAATGTTCCAGTGAGTGCAAGTTTTTTCTTTACAATATTGATGTCCACTAGCACCCTGGCAGTCGACCTGAAAGTGAGCGTGCACATCCCTGCTACTATATATATATATATATATATATATATATATATATATATATATATATATATATATATTGTTTCCACAATATAATTTTGTAGACTAGCCACAATTATAAAATTGGGTACTATTATGGATTGGAATTTTCTGAAGTTAAAATAGAAGAAAGTTGTCAAATAAAGAAGACACAAAATGTTAGCATAAATAAAAAGAGAGAAGCGCTCAACCTGGGAACGAACAATAGTATAATAGCTTGTTCTATGGCTAGTTACCACCCTAGAAGCAGCCTCTTTTTGCTCAATATGTGTCTTTCACAGAGAAGAACTTTCCTGTAGCATATCAGTCTGATCCTGACTTGACAGTACAGTCCAGCCCCGAAATACCAGGCAATCCCTCTCTGAACAAGAGAAACAGCAAAACCCCAGACGTACGTTTCGGCATATTGTGGGCCTCGTCAGTGAGGTGCAGCCATATCCCTCTAGGCACACTGAGCAACGGGTCCACGTCTGGATTCCCGCATCACACTTAGGGAGACTTCCCTAAGTGTCATAATTTGCATAAATAAAAAGAGAGAAGCGCTCAACCTGGGAACGAACAATAGCATAATAGCTTGTTCTATGGCTAGTTACCACCCTAGAAGCAGCCTCTTTTTGCTCAATATGTGTCTTTCACAGAGAAGAACTTTCCTGTAGCATATCAGTCTGATCCTGACTTCACAGTACAGTCCAGCCCCGAAATACCAGGCAATCCCTCTCTGAACAAGAGAAACAGCAAAACCCCAGACGTACGTTTCGGCCTATTGTGGGCCTCATCAGTGAGGTGCAGCCATATCCCTCTAGGCACACTGAGCAACGGGTCCACGTCTGGATTCCCGCATCACACTTAGGGAGACTTCCCTAAGTGTCATAATTTGCATAAATAAAAAGAGAGAAGCGCTCAACCTGGGAACGAACAATAGCATAATAGCTTGTTCTATGGCTAGTTACCACCCTAGAAGCAGCCTCTTTTTGCTCAATATGTGTCTTTCACAGAGAAGAACTTTCCTGTAGCATATCAGTCTGACCCTGACTTCACAGTACAGTCCAGCCCCGAAATACCAGGCAATCCCTCTCTGAACAAGAGAAACAGCAAAACCCCAGATGTACGTTTCGGCCTATTGTGGGCCTCATCAGTGAGGTGCAGCCATATCCCTCTAGGCACACTGAGCAACGGGTCCACGTCTGGATTCCCGCATCACACTTAGGGAGACTTCCCTAAGTGTCATAATTTGCATAAATAAAAAGAGAGAAGCGCTCAACCTGGGAACGAACAATAGCATAATAGCTTGTTCTATGGCTAGTTACCACCCTAGAAGCAGCCTCTTTTTGCTCAATATGTGTCTTTCACAGAGAAGAACTTTCCTGTAGCATATCAGTCTGATCCTGACTTCACAGTACAGTCCAGCCCCAAAATGTTAGCACCACAGAGTACACATGTCCTGTCTGTCACACCTGTGCCAGGAGTTGATCCTGGGACCTCTGGTTTGTCGGCAATTACCTTTCCTCCTGAACCACTAGTGGATTCAGGTTTTGCTTTTGAACTGCTTATTTTACTACCTGCTCTGGCTGACTCTCTGCCTCCACTTGTCTGCCAGCTGCAGGTAGCCCTAACCATAACACCCCCTAACTTTAACATAATTAAAATATAGCTAAATTAAAATTACAATTATTAACTAAATAATACCTATTTAAAACTAAATACATACATGTGAAATAAAACCTAAGCTAGCTACAATATAACTAATAGTTAACTATTTACTAACTACCTAGTTGAAATAAATACAAAGTTACCTGTGAAATAAAACCTAAGCTGCCTTACACTAAAACCTAACATTACAAAAATAAAAATCCTACCATTACAAAAAATAAAAAACACTAAAATTACAAAAAATAAAAAAACCTACCATTATAAAAAATAACAAACAAACGCCTAGATTTGGAGTTTTGTCGGTAAAGACTTGCTAACGAGCCTTTTTTTCCAGCGCTCCCTTTAACCCCTTAATGACCGGACTATTTTTCAATTTTCTTACCCTTAATGACAATGGCTATTTTTACATTTCTGCAGTGTTTGCGTTTAGCTGTAATTTTCCTCTTACTCGTTTAATGTACCCACACATATTATATACCGTTTTTCTCGTCATTAAATGGACTTTCTAAAGATACCATTATCTTATAATTTACTAAAAAAAAATGATAAAATATGAGGAAAAAATGGAAAAAAACACACTTTTTCTAACTTTGACCCCCAAAATCTGTTACACATCTACAATCACCAAAAAACACCCATGCTAAATAGTTTATAAATTTTGTCCTGAGTTTAGAAATACCCAATGTTTACACGTTCTTTGCTTTTTTTGCAATTTATGGGGCAATAAATACAAGTAGCACTTTGCTATTTCCAAACCACTTTTTTTCAAAATTAGCGCTAGTTACTTTGGAACCCTGATATCTGTCAGGAATACCTGAATATCCCTTGACATGTATATATTTTGTTTTAGAAGACATCCCAAAGTATTGATCTAGGCCCATTTTGGTATATTTCATGCCACCATTTCACCGCCAAATGCAATAAAAAAAAAAAAGTTCACTTTTTCACAAATTTTGTCACAAACTTTAGGTTTCCCATTGAAATTATTTACAAACAGCTTCTGCAATTATGGCACAAATGGTTGTAAATGCTTCTCTGGGATCCCCTTTTTCAGAAATAACAGACTTATATGGCTTTGTGGTTGCTTTTTGGTAATTAGAAGGCCGCTAAATGCCGCTGCGCACCACACGTGTTTTATGCCCAGGAGTGAAGGGGTTAATTAGGGAGCTTGTAGGGTTAATTTTAGCTTTAGTGTAGTGTAGTAGACAACCCCAAGTATTGATCTAGGCCCATTTTGGTATATTTTATGCCACCATTTCACCGCCAAATGCGAGCAAATAAAAAAAAAACTTTACCTTTTTCACAATTTTAGGTTTCTCACTGAAATTATTTACAAACAACTTGTGCTATTATGGCAGAAATTGTTGTAAAAGCTTCTCTGGGATCCCCTTTGTTCAGAAATAGCAGACTTATATGGCTTTGGCGTTGCTTTTTGGTAATTAGAAGGCCGCTAAATGCTGCTGCGCACCACACATGAATTATGCCCAGCAGTGAAGGGGTTAAATTAGCTAGCTTGTAGGGAGCTTGTAGGGTTAATTTTAGAGATCAGCCTCCCACCTGACACATCCCACCCCCTGATCCCTCCCAAACAGCTCTCTTCCCTACCCCACCCCACAATTGTTCCCGCCATCTTAAGTACTGGCAGAAAGTCTGCCAGTACTAAATAAAAGTTTTTTTGTTTTTTTTAAATAAAAATAATAAAATATTTTAGTTGTGATGGACCCCTGCCTTAGCACCAACCTCCCTGATCCCCCCTCCAGCTCTCTAACCCTCTCCCCTACCTAATTACCGCCATCTTGGATACTGGCAGCTGTCTGCCAGTACCCAGTTTGGCCCCACAAACCAAAGTATTTAAATTTTATTTATAACTTTTATTTTTATTTTTAATTATTTCTGTAGTGTAGCAGCCCCCCCCCCACAATACCCCCACCCCCTCCCCCTCCCAGATCCTTTTATATGTAAAGAAAAAATATGAACTTTTTTTTCCCCTTCCTTACTTCATTAGTGTCAGTGTGGCTAATGTGTGCACGTGCACGTGCACACGCGCCCCCGTGCACACGCACGCCCGTGCACGTGTGCGCCCCTCGTGCACGCGCGCGCATCGTGCACGCGCGCACACGCTCCCTCCTCCCACCCAGACAACGGCACCATCGGCACCATTGCTACCGGTGCAGAGAGGGCCACAGAGTGGCTCTCTCTGCATCGGAGTCTTGTAAAGGGGTATTGCAGGATGCCTCCATATCGAGGCATCACTGCAATACCCTCAGAGCTGCTGGAAGTGATTGTGATCACTTCCAGCACTCTGTTAGACAACTGACGTACCAGGTACGTCTATTGTCATTAACAGTTAGTTTTTGCATGACGTACCTGGTACGTCAGTTGTCATTAAGGGGTTAAACAACGCTGGTATTACGAGTTTTCTGAATGGCTGCGTTAGCCTCAGAAAAGTGAGCGTTGAGCCAAATTTAGCTCCACTTCAATTCTCAATACCAGCATTGCTTACGGTAGCGGTAATCTGGAAAAACGTGCTCGTGCACGATTTCCCCATAGGAAACAATGGGGCTGAGCTGGCTGCAGCGTTCAGCTCCTAACGTAGCCCCATTGTTTCCTATAGGGAAACACTTTCTAAGTCTACACCTAACACCCTAACATGAACCCCAAGTCTAAACACCCCTAACCTTACACTTATTAACCCCTAATCTGCCGCCCCCGCTATCGCTGACACCTGCTTTTTATTATTAACCCCTAATCTGCCGCTCCGGGCACCGCTGCAACCTACATTATAGCTATGAAACCCTTATCTGCTGTCCCTAACATCACCGACACCTACATTATATTTATTAACCCCCTATCTGCCCCCCCCATGTTGCCGCCACCTACCTACACTTATTAACCCCTATTCTGCAAACCGGACATCGCCGCCACTATAATAAATGTATTAACCCCTAAACCGCCGCACTTCCGCCTCGCAAACACTATAATAAATTTTATTAACCCCTAATCTGCCCTCCCTAACATCGCCGCCACCTACCTACAATTATTAATCCCTAATCTCCAGCCCCCAACGTTGCTGCTACTTTATTAAAGTTATTAACCCCTAAACCTAAGTCTAACCCTAACACCCCCCTAAGTTAAATATAATTTAAATAAAACGAACTAAAATTACTATAATTAAATAAATTAATCCTATTTAAACTAAATACTTACCTATAAAATAAATCCTAATATAGCTACAATATAACTAATAGTTACATTGTAGCTATTTTAGGATTTATATTTATTTTACAGGCAACTTTGTATTTACTTTAACTAGGTGCAATAGCTATTAAATAGTTATTAACTATTTAATAGCTACCTAGTTAAAATAATTACAAAATTACCTGTAAAATAAATCCTAACCTAAGTTACAAATACACCTAACACTACACTATCAATAAATTAATTAAATAAATTAACTACAATTAACTACAATTATCTAAACTAAAATACAATTAAATAAACTAAACTATAATACAAAAAAGCACTAAATTACAAAAAATAAAAAAATATTACAAGAATTTTAATCTTATTACACCTAATCTAAGTACCCTAATAAAATAAAAAAATCCCCCCAAAATAATAAAATCCCCCTACCCTAAACTAAATTACAAAGTAATCAGCTCTTTTACCAGCCCTTAAAAGGGCTTTTTGCGGGGCATTGCCCCAAAATAATCAGCTCTTTTACCTGTAAAAAAAAATACAATCCCCCCCAACATGACAACCCACCACCCACACACCCCTATTCTAAAACCCACCCGATCCTCCCTTAAAAAAACCTAACACTACCCCCCTGAAGATCACCCTACCTTGAGCCGTCTTCAGCCAGCTGGCCACTGATGGGACAGAAGAGGACATCCGGACTGGCAGAAGTCTTCATCCTATCCGGGCAGAAGAGGACATCCGGAGCGGCAGACATCTTCATCCATGCGGCATCTTCTATCTTCATCCTTGCGGAGCAGAGCGGAGCCATTTTCTATCCAGCCGACGTGGAGCCATCCTCTTCTTCCGATGTCCTAACGCAGAATGAAAGTTCCTTTAAATGACGTCATCCAAGATGGCATCCCTCGAATTCCGATTGGCTGATAGGATTCTAATCGGAACTAAGGTAGGAAAAATCCAATCTGGTTGATTTAATCAGCTTTGACCTCGCATTCTATTGGCTCATCCAATCAGCCAATCGTTTAGGGGTTAATTACTTTGGGGCAATGCCCCGCAAAAAGCCCTTTTAAGGGCTGGTAAAAGAGCTGATTACTTTGTAATTGTAGTTAATTTATTTAATTAATTTATTGATAGTGTAGTGTTAGGTGTATTTGTAACTTAGGTTAGGATTTATTTTACAGGTAATTTTGTAATTATTTTTACTAGGTAGCTATTAAATAGTTAATAACTATTTAATAGCTATTGTACCTAGTTAAAATAAATACAAAGTTGCCTGTAAAATAAATATAATTCCTAAAATAGCTACAATGTAACTATTAGTTATATTGTAGCTATATTAGGATTTATTTTATAGGTAAGTATTTAGTTTTAAATTGGAATAATTTATTTAATTATAGTAAATTTATTTCATTTTATTTACATTATATTTAACTTAGGGGGGTGTTAGGGTTAGGGTTAGACTAATGTTTAGAGGTTAATAACTTTATTATAGTAGCGGCGATGTTGGGGGCTGGAGATTAGGGGTTAATAATTGTAGGTAGGTGGCGGCGATGTTAGGGAGGGCAGATTAGGGGTTAATAAAAATTTTTATAGTGTTTGCGAGGCGGAAGTGCGGCGGTTTAGGGGTTAATACATTTATTATAGTGGCGGCGATGTCCGGTTGGAAGATTAGGGGTTAATAAATATAATATAGGTGTCGGCGATGTTAGGGACAGCAGATTAGGGGTTCATAGGTATAATGTAGGTGGTAGCGGTGTCTGGTCGGCAGATTAGGGGTTAAATAATTTTATTATAGGGTTTGCGATGTGGGGGGCCTCGGTTTAGGGGTTTATAGGTAGTTTATGGGTGTTAGTGTACTTTATAGCACTGTAGTTAAGAGCTTTATGTTCCGGCGTTAGCCAATAAAACTCTTAACTACTGACTTTTTTATGCGGTAGGAGCCTTGGTGGTAGAGGCTGTACCGCTCACTTTCTCCAAGACTCGTAATACCAGCATTAGGCAAATCCCATTAAAAAGATAGGATATGCAATTGACGTAAGGGGATTTGCGGTAGCCTCGAGTCGTGGAAAAAAAGTGAGCGGTACACCTGTACCTGCAAAACTCTAAATACCAGCGGGCATTAAAAAGCAGCGTTAGGACCCCTTAACGCTGCTTTTTAAGGCTAAGGCAGAACTCTAAATCTAGGTGTATATTTTCTAAAACAATAAAAATAATTCCTATTTTAGTATCCTGTTTAAAAAAAACACCTCAAATTAAAAAAAGCCTAGTCTAGAATAAACTACCAAGGGCCCATAAAAGGACCTTTTGTAGGGCATTGCCCTAAAGTTAACAGCTCTTTGGCTACAAAACAAAACAAACACCCCTTAACAGTATACAAACCACTACCCCCCAAACCCACAAAATAAAAATAAAGTAAAAACATAATTTATATAAGAATTTACCTGATAAATTCATTTCTTTCAAATTGGCAAGAGTCCATGAGCTACTGACGTATGGGATATACAATCCTACCAGGAGGGACAAAGTTTCCCAAACCTCAAAATGCCTATACATACACCCCACAAGACACCCACAATTCAGTTTAATGAATTGCCAAGTAGTGGGGTGAAAAAGAAAGGAGTAAAAAGCATCAACAAAGGAATTTAGAAATAATTATACAAAAAAATCATAACCACCATAAAAAAGGGGTGGGCCTCATGGACTCTTGCCAATATGAAAGAAATGAATTTATCAGGTAAGTTCTTACATAAATTATGTTTTCTTTCATGTAATTGGCAAGAGTCCATGAGCTAGTGATGTATGGGATAGCAATACCCAAGAAGTGGAACTCCACGCAAGAGTCACTAGAGAGGGAGGGATAAAATAAAAACAGCCATTTTCCGCTGAAGAAAATTAATCCACAACCCAAAATATAAGATTATTCTCATAAATGAAAGGAAAAAACTTAAAACATAAGCATAAAAATCAAACTGAAACAGCTGCCTGAAGAACTTTTCTACCAAAAACTGCTTCCGAAGAAGCAAATACATCAAAATGGTATCATTTATTAAATGTATGCAAAGAAGGCCAAGTTACTGCTTTTTAAATCTGATCAACTGAAGCTTCATTCCTAAAAGCCCATGAAGTGGAAACTGATCTAGTAGAATGAGTTGTAATTCTCTGAGGCGGGGCTTGACCAGACTCCAAATAAGCTTGATGAATCAAAAGCTTTAACCACGATGCCAAGGAAACGACAGAAGCCTTCTGACCTTTCTAGGACCAGAAAAGATAATAAATAGAGTAGAAGTCTTCCTGAAATCTTTAGTAGCTTCAACATAATATTTCAGAGCTCTCACCACATCCAAAGAATGTAAAGATCTCTCCAAATAATTCTTAGGATTAGGACACAAGGAAGGGACAACAATTTCTCTATTAATGTTGTTAGGATTCACAACCTTAGGTAAGAATTTAAATGAAGTCCGCAAAACTGCCTTATCCTGATGAAATATCAGAAAAGGAGATTCACAAGAGAGAGCAGATAATTCAGAAACTCTTCTAGCAGACGAGATGGCCAAAAGAAACAACACTTTCCAAGAAAGTAGTTTAATGTCCAAAGAATGCATAGGCTCAAATGGAGGAGCCTGTAAAGCCTTCAAAACCAAATTAAGACTCCAAGGAGGAGAGATTGATTTAATGAAAGGCTTGATACAAACCAAAGCCTGAACAAAACAGTGAATAACAGGAAGCTTAGCAATCTTTCTGTGAAATAAAACAGAAAGAACAGAGATTTGTCCCTTCAAGGAACTTGCAGACAAAACCTTTATCCAAACCATCCTGAAGAAACTGTAAAATTCTAGGAATTTTAAAAGAATGCCAATAGAATTTATGAGAGGAACACCATGAAATGTAAGTCTTCCAAACTCGATAATAAATCTTTCTAGAAACAGATTTATGAGCCTGCAACATAGTATTGATCATAGAATCAGAGAAAACCTCTATGACTAAGCACTAAGCGTTTAATTTCCATACCTTCAAATGTAATGATTTGAGATCCTGATGAAAAAACAGACCATGAGACAGAAGGTCTAGCCTTAATGGAAGTGGCCAAGGTTGGCAACTGGACATTCAAACAAGATCCACATACCAAAACCTGTGAGGCCATGCTAGAGCCACCAGCAACACAAACGATTGCTCCATGATGATTTTGGAGATCACTCTTGGAAGAAGAACCAAAGGCGGGAAAATATGATCAGGTTGATAACACCAAGGAAGTGTCAACGCATCCACTGCTTCCGCCTGAGGATCCCTGGACCTGGACAGGTACCTGGGCAGTTCCGTGTTTAGATGAGAAGCCATCAGATCTATTTCTGAAAGACCCCACTTCTGAACAACCTGAGAAAACACATCTGGATGGAGGGACTACTCCCTCGGATGTAAAGTCTGACGGCTGAAATAATCCGCTTCCAATTGTCTATACCTGGGATATGAACCACAGAAATTAGACAGGAGCTGGAATCCACCCAAGCAAGTATCTGGGATACTTCTTTCATAGCTTAAGGACTATGAGTCACATGCTGATGATTGACAAATGCTACAATTGTGATATTGTCTGTCTGAAAACAAATGAATGGTTCTCTCTTCAACAGAGGCCAAATCTGAAGATCCCTGAAAAAATCACAAGGAGTTCAAAAATATTGATTGGTAATCTCGCCTCTTGAGATTTCCAAACTCCTTGTGCTGTCAGAGATCTCCAGACAGCTCCCCAACCTTAAAGACTTGCATCTGTTGATATCACAGTCCAGGTTGGACAAACAAAAGAGGCCCCTAGAAATATACGATGGTGATTTAACCACCAAGTCAGAGATAGTCGAACATTGGGATTTAAGGATATACCTTGTGATATTCTTGAAAAATCCATGCACCACTGGTTCAACACACAAAGCTGGAGAGGTCTCATAAGAAAACAAGCAAAAGGGGATCACGTCCAATTCTG
Organism: Bombina bombina; assembly: GCF_027579735.1. NCBI lineage: Eukaryota > Metazoa > Chordata > Amphibia > Anura > Bombinatoridae > Bombina > Bombina bombina. The sequence goes on along the minus strand of NC_069500.1, from coordinate 226,982,095 downwards.
CAGTCATGAGACCTAAAACTTCCATGCACATAGCTACTGAAGGGAATGACTGAGACTGAAGGTTCTGACAGGCTGCAACCAATTCAAAATGTCTCTTGTCTGTTAGAGACAAATTCATGGACACTGAATCTATCTGGAAACCTAAAAAGGTGACCCTTGTCTGAGGAATCAAAGAACTTTTTAGTAAATTGATCCTCCAACCATGTTTTCGAAGAAACAACACTAGTTGATTCGTGTAAGATTCTGCAGAATTTGAAGACTGAGCTAATACCAAGAAATCATGAAAATAAGGAAACACTGCAATATCCTGCTCTCTGATTACAGAGAGTAGGGCACCAAGAACCTTAGAAAAGATTCTTAGAGTTGTCGCTAGGCCAAAAGGAAGAGAGAAAAATTGGTAAAGCTTGTCTAGAAAAGAGAATCTCAGAAACTGAAAATGAGTCTATGGTGGACATTTAATGCCCTTACTGAACAAAAAGGCAGAATAGTCCTTATAATCACCATTTTGAAAGTTGGTACTCTTACATAATGATTAAAAAAAAAATCAGATCCAGAACTGGCCTGAATGAATTTTCTTTCTTTGGGACAATGCATAGATTTGAATAAAACCCCAAACCCTTTTCCTGAAACGGAACTGGCATGATTACCCCTGAAACTCCAGGTCTGAAACACACTTCAGGAAAGCCTGAGCCTTTACTGGATTTGCTGGAATGCGTGAGAGAAAATATCTTCTCACAGGAGGTTTTGCTCTGAATCCTTTTCGGTACCCGTGGGAAAACTTAATCTTCCCCCTACCAGCTGAGCTGGAATGAGGACTGCACCTACATGCGGACTTAGGGGCTGGCTTTGGTTCCTTAAAAGGCTTGGATTTAATCCAATTTGAAGAAAATTTTCAATTGGAAACAGATTCCTTCGGGGAAGGAATAGGTTTATGTTCCTTATTTAGTTGAAAGGAATGAAAACAGTTAGAAGCTTTAGATTTACCCTTAAGTCTTCCCCCAGTGACAGTTGAGATAATCAAATTCAACTGAGAACCAAATAACTTATTACCTTGGAAAGAAAGATATAGCAATCTGGACTTAGAAGTCATGTCAGAATTCCAAAATCTGAGCCACAAAACTCTTCTAGCTACAATAGCACATAGGTTTAACATCAATTTTGATGAAAAAAATGGCATCACAAATAAACTGAATAGCATGTTGAAGCAAGCGAACAATGCTAGACAAATCATAATCCAATTCTTGTTGCGCTAATTTTCCAACCAAAAAGTTGATGCTGCTGCAACATCACCCAAAAATTCAGGCCTGAGATGATGACCCGAATATAAATAGGCTTTCTTTAGATAAGATTCAAGTTCCTATCTAAAGGATCTTAAAATAGAAGTACTATCTTCCATAGGAAAAGTAGTACGCTAAAAAAAAATAGAGATAGCCCCATCAACTTTGGGGATCTTTTCCCAAAACTCCAATGTAACAGCTGGCAAAGGATACAATTCTCTTTTAAGAAAAAAAAAAAAAAACTTTAAAGAAGGAATAAAAGAAGTACCAGGCCTATTCCATTCCTTAGAAATCATATCAGAAATAGCATCAGGAACTGGAAAAACCTCTGTGGTTTATAAACATAATTTAAATGTTTACTAGTTTTAATATCAAGAGGACTAGTCTCCTAAATATCCAATATAATCAACACTTCTTTAACAAAGAATGAATGTACTCCATTTAAAATAAATAAGTAGATTTGTCAGTGTCAATATCTGAGGAATTATCTTCTGAATCAGATAGATCCTCATCAGATGAGGATAATTCAGTATGTTGTTGGTCATTTGAAATTTCATCAACTTTATGAGAAGTTTTAAAACACCTTTACATTTATTAGAGGGCAGAATGGCAGACAAAGCCTTCTGAATAGAATCAGCAATAAAATCTTATAAATTCACAGGTATATCTTGTACATTAGATGTTAAATGAACAGCAACAGGTAATGTACTATTACTGATGGACACATTCTCTGCATGTAAAAGTTTATCAAGACAACTTATTACAAACCACAGCTGGAGATATAATCTCCACAAGATTACAACAAATGTACTTAGCTTTGGTAGAACTGTTATCAGTCAGCAGGGTTCCAACAGTGATTTCTGAAACAGGATCAGATTGAGACATCTTGCAAATGTAAGAGAAAAAAACAACATATAAAGCAAAATGATCAATTTCCTTATATGGCAGTTTCAGGAATGGAAAAAAGATGCAAACAGCATAGCCCTCTGATAGAGAAAAAAGGCAAGAGGCATATAGGAATGGGGTTTAAAAAAATGGAAAAATTTGGCACCAAGTATGATGCACAACAAACAGAGAATTTTTTTTATTGAAGACACAACCTTCCGAAAGGACTCTGCGTCGACAAAGACGCCGGAAATTATGAATTTGCATCATCGAACATAACTTTGCGTAAAAAATGACGCAATATACTTTGGCATTTTGTGCCCCCGGCGAGCCTAATTCTGCCCGCAAATTTAAAATGACATGTCATTTTAAATTTGCAAAAGTCAAATGAAAAATGACAAAAGTCAAATGAAAAAAGACTTTACCCCAGGTAAGAAATACATTTTCCTAAAAAATGCATTTCCCAGATATGAAACTGACAGTTTGCAAAAGGAAATATACTGAAAGCTGAATCATGGCAAATATAAGTACAATACATATATTTAGAACTTTATATAAATACATAAAGTGCCAAACCATAGCTGAGAATGTCTTAAGTAATGATAACAAACTTACTAAAAGACACCCATCCACATATAGCAGATAGCCAAACCAGTACTGAAACGGTTATCAGTAGAGGTAATGGAATATGAGAATATATCGTCGATCTGAAAAGGGAGGTAGGAGAAGAATCCCTACGACCGATAACAGAGAACCTATGAAATAGATCTCCCGTGAGGAAAACCATTGCATTCAATAGGTGATACTCCCTTCACATCCCTCTGACATTCATTGTACTCTGAGAGGAATCGGGCTTCAAAATGCTGAGAAGCGCATATCAACGTAGAAATCTTAGCACAAACTTACTTCACCACCTCCGTAGGAGGCAAAGTTTGTAAAACTGAATTTTGGGTGTGGGGAGGGGTGTATTTATAGGCATTTTCAGGTTTGGGAAACTTTGCCCCTCCTGGTAGGATTGTATATCCCATACATTACTAGCTCATGGACTCTTGCTAATTACATGAAAGAAACCTATTCTACCCATTGCCCTGAAAATGACATTTGTATGGGCATTGCCCTTAGGGGATTTGGCTCTTTTTCCTGCTCTTAAAAGGGCATTCAGCTTGTTTATGAAATACTCAAGCCCTAATCTAAAAATAAAAACCCACCCCAAAATGAAAAAAATACATTACACAAACAAATGATCAAAATAATAAAAATTATTTCTATTCTAATACCCATTTAAAAAAAACACCCAAAAATAATAAACCTAATCTAGAATAAACTACCAATATCCTTTAAAAGGGCCTTTTGTAGGGCCTTGCCCTAAGTTATACAGCTTTTACCTGTAAAAGACCCTTACAAACCCCCAAAACCCACAAAATAAAAAAAAAACTATCTAAAAAACCTAAGCTACCCATTGCCCTGAAAAGTGCATTTTTATGGGCATTGCCCTTAAAAGGTCATTTAGCTCTTTTTCATTGCCCTGAAAAGGGCATTTAGCTCATTTATGAGAAGCCCAAACCCTAAACTAAAAATAAAAAACACCCAAAATACCTTACAAAATCCTAACACTAACCCCCGAAGATCCACTTACAGTTGCTGAAGTCCTGCTTGAAGGATCTTCATTCTAGGGGCTCCATCTTCATTCTGGGGGCTCGATCTTCATCCCGGCGGCTCCATCTTTATCCAGGCAGCTCTATCTTCATCCAGGCGGCAGGCGGCTCTATCTTCATCCAGACGGCATCTTCTATTTTCAAACCAGCGGCGTCTTCTATCTTCATTCCGGCGGTGTGGAGCAGATCCATCCTGAAGACATCCTGCATGGAGCATCCTCTTCATACCGTTGCCACTGTACACTGAATATTCAATGCAAGGTGCACAATTCAAAATGGCGTCCCTTGCATTCCTATTGGCTGATTTCATTTTGGAAATTCAAATCAACCAATAGGATGAGAGCTACAGAAATCCTATTGGCTGTTCAAATCAGCCAATAGGATTAGAGCTACTGAAATCCTATTGGCTGATTTGAATAGGATGCTCCACGCCGGATGTCTTCAGGATGGATCCGCTCTGCACAGCCGGGATGAAGATAGAAGACGCCGCCGGGATGAAGAAAGAAGATGCCGCCTGGATGAAGATGGAGCCGTCTGGAAGAAGATAGAGCCGCTGGGATGAAGATCCTTCAAGCAGGACTTCCTCAACTGTAAGTGGATCTTTGGGGGTAAGTATTAGGATTTTTTAAGGTTTTTTTGTGTGGAGTTTTTTTTAGTTTAGGGTTTGGGCTTTTCGTAAACACGCTTAATGGACTTTTCAGGGCAATGCAAAAGAGCTAAATGCCCTTTTAAGGGCAATGCCCATACAAATGCCATTTTCAGGGCAATGGGTAACAGGTTTTTGTTAGAGTTAGGTTTTTTATTTTGGGGGGTTGGTTGAGTGGTGGGTTTTACCGTTGGGGAGGTCTTTGTTTTTGTTTCAGGTAAAAGAGCCCTACAACAGGCCTTTTTAAGGGCTATTGGTAGTTTATTGTAGACTAGGGTTTTTTTTATTTTGGGTGGACTTTTTTATAGGGCTATTAGATTAGGTGTAATTCTTTTTTTATTTTTGATAATTTCGTTTGTTATTTTTCGTAATTTAGTGATTGTTTTTTTTTGTAATTTAGCCTTTTTTGTTTTTTGTAATTATATACTATTATATAACTGTAATTTTTAGAGTAGTGTTAGGATTTTTTAATGTGTAATATAGTTTATTTAATTGGTAGCTAGTTTAATTTTAGTTTAATAGTTATATTAGTTTAATTGTTAGTTTAAATTTAGTTTTTTTAATTTGACAGGTAAGTTTTAATTTAATTTAAGATAGAGAAATTGTAATTTTAATATAAAGTTAGGGGGCGTTGGGTTTAAGGGTCACTAGTTTAAATTAGTTTATTGCGATGTGGGGGCTTTCGGTTTAGGGGTTAATAGTTTAATTTAGTATATTTCATTGTAGGGGGCTTGCGTTTTAGGGGTTAATAGGTTTATTATAGTGGCGGTAGTGTAGGGCTTAATAACTTTAATATAGTTGGGTCCAAGGTGGGCGGATGGCAGATAAGGGGTTAATACAATTTAAATAGTGTTTGCGATGCGGGAGGGCGGTGGTTTAGGGGTTAATTACTTTAGTATTGTGGCAGCGATGTCGGGGAGCGGCGAAATAGGGGTTAATAAATTGTATTAGTGGCAGTGATGTTGGGTGCGGCAGATTAGGGGTTAATAACTTTAATATAGTGTTTGCGATGCGGAAGGGCCTCGGTTTAGGGGTTAATAGGTAGTTTATGGGTGTTTAGTGCACTTTGTAACACTGTAGTTATGAGATTTATGTAACAGTTTTGTAGAGTAAAACTCATAACTACTGCTTTTAGATTGCGAAACGGATCTTGTCGGTATAGGCTGGAACACAAGCTTTTTAGACTCATCGCAAAACTTGTAATGGCTGTGCTATGGAAGTCCCATGAAAAAACATAATTTTTAATGAGTGTGTGACTGACGTTGTGTTACAGGCTAAAAGGCTTGCGGAACAGCTATAACGACAAGACTCGTAGTGGCTGTGGTGCTGTTTTAACACTGAAATTACCATTTTTTCAGCCTTAAAACCCGAATGCACAACTTGTAATCTAGGTGAAAGTGATAACAATCTTTTCAAATCATAGCCAAGATTGTTAACTCACACCAAATTCAACCTCTATTTTTACCGCAATGTATAATAGATGCCGATCACTGAAATATGGTGTCCCATTCCTGGTTTGTGTGCTACTGGAATTAATTGGCTACTGGAATAAATTATTAAATCAGTGCTCTATGTATTGCTAACCAAGGAGGCTAAAAAAGCATGGCATTGTTAATTACTGACAGTAAAGGGGTAAAATCACTGTTCTGTGTATGATACTGGTAGCCATGGGGGTACATTCACTTCAATTTTTTTTATGTATCTACCAAGGTGACATAACATTGCTGTTTTTTCTGTGTTACTGGAAGTTAACATGGAGTAAAAGCATTGATTTTTGTTTATTACTAGCAACCAAAAGGGAAATGTCACTAATTACTTATGAAAATACAGAAAAATGGATCTAAGGTAGATTTTTTTTGTGAAAGGCTATTTATCCCAAGATGTATTGTCTGACCCTACCCATAAAGCCCTTTCCTGGTTCCCAGCTGTTTCTCCACTCTCCAGTCTTTCTTTTAAGGAGTTTCATTTAAATTTGTATTTCTATTCCCTTTGCATGATAAGAACACCAGAATATTATGTATTTAAACGTTATTTTATGCTGTATGAGTGTTAATTCTTATAATGTTGTCACTATTATGGTCTTTTCGCAATCAATTTCCATTGCACAGCTATTACAAATCTTGAAAAATCGTTATTGTGTGCTCATTCGCCTTTTATGCAACAATCCTTTCTGCGCTCAAAGAGCTGTAGTTAACAGTTCTCTGCAACATAAAAGTTTCACAAAACATTTAAAAAATACTTTACAAAGTACAGTTGCACTCATAGATAATGAAAATATTTTAGATAACAATTTTATCCACATTAAGCAATATCTCAGAGAGATTTTTTTAAAGAGATATTCGCATATCAATCTCGAGATATCTAGACATATATATATATATATATATTCATATACATATCTTGCTATAAATAGATATATCTGCCCAAAAATCATCACATATATAGAGAAATATTTATTTAGAAATAAATAGAACATGTGTTACAAAAATATTTTCACAATATGAAATATTCAAATTTTTATGTACACTTTTAAATCTGTGCAACAGATTAGGGTTTTAGTGTTTTGTTTTTTTTTCTATTTGTCTTCTCCATTGACTTTATGGGGAATATGTGAACGCGCATGCAATTTGGCTGTTTGGATTACGCGGCTTAAAGTGCATGCAAAATAAGTTATTTTGCAACTTGTAATAACTGAGCAATCCCAAATGCAAAAAAGTTATAACGCGCACAGTGTTTTCGCAACTGATTTGCTGAGCAACTTGTAATCTTGCCCTTAATTGGGGAAATAAAGGCCTAGATTTGGAGTTTGGCGGTAGATGGGCTGTTAACGCTCCGCAGGCTTTTTTCTGCCAATCAGAATCAAGTTCAATCCGATTGGCTGATCCAATCAGCCAATCAGATTGAGCTCGCATTCTATTGGCTGTTCCTATCAGCCAATCGGAATTCGAGGGACGCCATCTTGGATGACGTCCCTTAAAGGAACCGTCATTCATCGGGAGACACAGAAAGAAGAGGATGGATCCGCGTCGGCTGATTCAAGATGGACCCGCTCCGCACCGGATGGAAGAAGATCGAAGATGCCGCTTGGAGAAGATGTTTGCCGGTCCAGATGTCCTCTTCTTGCCGGATAGGAGGAAGACTTTGGAGCCTCTTCTGGACCTCTTCAGCACCGGATGCCAGGACGGATCGGTGATACCTGGATGGTGAAGACAAGGTAGGAAGATCTTCAGGGGCTTAGTGTTAGGTTTATTTAAGGGGGGTTTGGGTTAGATTAGGGGTATGTGGGTGGTGGGTTGTAATGTTGGGGGGGGGTATTGTATGTTTTTTTTTGCAGGCAAAAGAGCTGATTTTCTTGGGGCATGCCCCGCAAAGGGCCCTGTTCAGGGCTGGTAAGGTAAAAGAGCTTTTACATTTATTAATTTAGAATAGGGTAGGGAATTTTTTATTTTGGGGGTCTTTGTTATTTTATTAGGGGGCTTAGAGTAGGTGTAATTAGTTTAAAATTGTTGTAATATTTTTCTTATGTTTGTAAATATTTTTTTATTTTTTGTAACTTAGTTCTTTTTTATTTTTTGTACTTTAGTTAGTTTATGTAATTGTAGTTATTTGTAGCAATTGTATTTAATTTATTTATTGATAGTGTAGTGTTATGTTAATTGTAGGTAATTGTAGGTATTTTATTTAATTCATTTATTGATAGGGTAGTGTTAGGTTTAATTATAACTTAGGTTAGGATTTATTTTACAGGTAATTTTCTTATTATTTTAACTAGGTAACTATTAAATAGTTATTAACTATTTAATAGCTATTGTACCTGGTTAAAATAATTACCAAGTTGCCTGTAAAATAAATATTAATCCTAAAATAGCTATAATATAATTATAATTTATATTGTAGCTATATTAGGGTTTATTTTACAGATAAGTATTTAGCTTTAAATAGGAATAATTTATTTAATAAGAGTTAATTAATTTCGTTAGATTTAAATTATATTTAACTTAGGGGGGTGTTAGTGTTAGGGTTAGACTTAGCTTTAGGGGTTAATCCATTTATTATAGTAGCGGTGAGCTCCGGTCATCAGATTAGGGGTTAATAATTGAAGTTAGGTGTCGGCGATGTTAGGGAGGGCAGATTAGGGGTTAATACTATTTATGATAGGGTTAGTGAGGCGGATTAGGGGTTAATAACTTTATTATAGTAGCGCTCAGGTCCGCTCGGCAGATTAGGGGTTAATAAGTGTAGGCAGGTGTCGGCAACGTTGTGGGGGGCAGGTTAGGGGTTCATAAATATAATACAGGGGTCGGCGGGGTTAGGGGCAGCAGATTAGGGGTACATAAGTATAACGTAGGTGGCGGTCGGCAGATTAGGGGTTAAAAAATTTTAATCGAGTGGCGGCGATGTGGGGGGACCTCGGTTTAGGGGTACATAGGTAGTTTATGGGTGTTAGTGTACTTTAGGGTACAGTAGTTAAGAGCTTTATGAACCGGCGTTAGCCCAGAAAGCTCTTAACTCCTACTATTTTCCGGCGGCTGGAGTTTTGTCGTTAGAGCTCTAACGCTCACTTCAGAAACGACTCTAAATACCGGCGTTAGAAAGATCCCATTGAAAAGATAGGATACGCAATTGACGTAAGGGGATCTGCGGTATGGAAAAGTCGCGGCTGAAAAGTGAGCGTTAGACCCTATTTTGAGTGACTCCAAATACCGGCGGTAGCCTAAAACCAGCGTTAGGAGCCTCTAAAGCTGGTTTTCACGGCTACCGCCGAACTCTAAATCTAGGCCAAAGAAAGGCCATTCCACTTTACCTTGTGGCCATATATCTCTATGTTAAAACCCTTTGCCTGCCTTTTTTTTACAGATCTTATATCTTTTAGCCCTTATAACTTTTGTCTACAATATTGTTTTTAAATATTTTTTATTAGATAGTGTTATTATGAGTGTTACTATTCTTTTTAAAAAATTCTTATGTGTTTTGAGCAACTTTTTAGTTTCTGAAAGAGTTAATCAGAGCTCTGAAGTCTTGGTAATAGTGATGTCGCAAACATAAAATTTTCGGTCCGCGAACGGCGAATCCAAACTTCCGCAAATGTTCGCGAACGGGCGAACCGGGCGAACCGCCATAGACTTCAATAGGCAGGCAAATTTTAAAACCCACAGGGACTCTTTCTGGCCACGATAGTGATGATAAAGTTGTTTCAAGGGGACTAATACCTGGACTGTGGCATGCCGAAGGGGGATCCATGGCAAAACTCCCATGGAAAATTACATAGTTGATGCAGAGTCTGGTTTTAATCCATAAAGGGCATAAATCACCTAACATTCCTAAATTATTTGGAATAACGTGCTTTAAAACATCAGGTATGATGTTGTATCGATCAGGTAGTGTAAGGGTTACGCCCGCTTCACAGTGACAGACCAAACTCCCGCAGCGGGTACAACATCTAAATAGTTTCTAAATTTTGTCCTGAGTTTAGAAATACCCAATGTTAACATGTTCTTTGCTTTTTTTGCAAGTTATAGGGAAATAAATACAAAAAGCACTTTGCTATTTCAAAACCACTTTTTTCAAAATGAGCGCTAGTTACATTGGAACCCTGATATCTGTCAGGAATACCTGAATATCCCTTGACATGTATATATTTTTTTTAGAAGACATCCCAAAGTATTGATCTAGGCCCATTTTGGTATATTTCATGCCACCATTTCACCGCCAAATGCGATCAAATAAAAAAAAATTGTTCACTTTTTCACAAACTTTAGGTTTCTCACAGAAATTATTTACAAACAACTTATGCAATTATGGCATAAATGGTTGTAAATGCTTCTCTGGGATCCTCTTTGTTCAGAAATAGCAGACTTATATGGCTTTGGCGTTGCTTTTTGGTAATTAGAAGGCTGCTAAATGCCACTGCGCACCACACGTGTTTTATGCCCAGCAGTGAAGGGGTTAATTAGGGAGCATGTAGGGAGCTTGTAGAGTTAATTTTAGCTTAAGTGTAGTGTAGTAGACAACCCAAAGTATTGATCTAGGCCCATTTTGGTATATTTCATGCCACCATTTCACCGCCAAATGCGATCAAATTTAAAAAAACAAATTTTTTCGCAATTTTAGGTTTCTCACTGAAATTATTTACAAACGGCTTGTGCAATTATGGAACAAATGGTTGTAAATGCTTCTCTGGGATCCCCTTTGTTCAGAAATAGCAGACATATATGACTTTGGCATTGCTTTCTGGTAATTAGAAGGCCGCTAAATGCTGCTGCGCATCACATGTGTATTATGGCTAGCAGTGAAGGGGTTAATTAGGTAGTTTGTAGGGAGCTTGCAGGGTTATTTTTAGCTTTAGTGTAAAGATCAGCCTCCCACCTGACACATCAGACCCCCTGATCCCTCCCAAACAGCTCCCTTCCCACCCCCACCCCACAATTGTCCCCACCATCTTAAGAAAGTCTGCCAGTACTAAAATAAAAGGTTTTTACATTTTTTAGCATATTTACATATGCTGTGGTGTAGCATCCCACCTTAGCCCCCAACCTCCCTGATCCCCCCCAAAACAGCTCTCTAACCCTCCCCATCTGCCTTATTGGCGGCCAGTTTGCAAAAAAAAAGTAGTTTTTTCTGTTTTTATTTTTTTTTCTGTAGTGTAGCTTCCCCCCCCCCACAGACCAACCCCCACCACCTGCCACACCAGATATGAGTGGTGGCACTGGGCAAGTGGGCACAGTATATGCTGTGAGCCTGACACACACGCTGGCAGGCAGGCAACTGCAATTAGATTACACAGGAAAAAAAAAAAGCAGACTGATGTTCTAGCCCTAAAAAGGGCTTTTTGGGGTGCTGTCCTTACAGCAGAGATCAGATGAGTCCTTCAGGACTGTAGTGGACACTGAATACACTAGCCTAGCTATCGATTTCCCTATTAAATCAGCAGCGGCTACACTGTCCCTCCTCTCACTAAGAATGCAGCTTCCAAATGAATCTAAAATGGATGCTGTCCAGGAGGTAGGAGGGTCTGGGAGGGAGGGTCTGCTGCTGATTGGCTGGAATGTGTCTGCTGACTTTGAGGTACAGGGTCAAAGTTTACTCAATGATGACGAATAGGGGGCGAATCGAACATCGCATATGTTCGTCCACCGCGAACGAGAACAAGCTATGTTTGCCGGAGAACTATTCGCGACATCACTACTTGGTAATCATTCTAGCGTAAATTGTAGTCGTGTTTACTTTCAACTCATAATACCAGTGGTAAGCCCGACAACTGCAAACCCCCATGATATTGCAAAATAGAAACATAGATATTGACGGCAGATAAGAGCCATAGGCCCAGCAAGTCTGCCCGATATTTCCTAAAAGTAAAAACTTATCTAGTTCGTAGGATAGCATACAGGATAGAAAATGACAGGGAATCTTCAGGCTTAGAGAGTTAAAAGTTCATCATTTATTGCACACTTGCAGTGTAAAACAGTACATCACCATCATAGTTGCATACATCCAAGTTCGTAGGATAGCCATATGCTTGTTCCAGACATTCTTAAAATCCCCCACAGTGTTTGTCATTACTACCTCTTGTGGGAGTTTATTCCATGAATCAATCACCCTTTCTGTTAAGTAGTGCTTCCTCAAATTACTCCTGAAAATACTACCCTCCAGCTTGAGATCATGACCCCTTGTTCTTGAATTTTCCTTTTTATGTAAAATACTCCCTGACTCAGATTTACTAAGCCCTTTAATATACTTGAAAGTTGCTATTATATCCCCTCTTTCCCTTCTCTCCTCTAAGCTATACAAATTTAGGTTATTGAGCCTCTCCTGGGGCGCGATCCGATATAGATCGTAGTTTGCGGCGCAAGCAAGGGAACCCGCGTCGCCCGCAGTTTCAGCTCGCAACTCGAGCTATCCCATATACTGCGCCGTCAGATGCTAAAGTGCCATAAGTCTGACAAACCAGCGATGTCCAGAAATCTGCGCAAGTACAAATTTCTGGCGTCGCCAGTGACTTACGGCACGTTAGAAACTGCCGGCGCCTACAAAACCTGACTAAAGTCTAAATCACCCACACTGTCTAACACGCCTCCCTAACATAGCCCGACACGTCTAACACACCTCCCTAACATAGCCCGACACGTCTAACCCTCTATCCGCTATCCCCCCTCACTATCCTAACAATAAAATATGTATTAACCCCTAAACCGCCGCTCCCAAACCCTGCCGCAACCTAATAAAGTTATTAACCCCTAAACCGCCGCCAGCTATATTAAATCTATAACCCCCTAAAGTGAGCCCCTACCCCGCCGCTATCTATTTTAAAATTATTAACCCTAATCTAATCCCCCTACACCGCCGCCAGCTATATTAACTATATTAACCCTAATTATATTAGGGTTAATATAGTTAATATCATTATTATAATATATATATATATATATATATATATATTAAGTATAACAACACCTACACTATCAATAAATAAACTACAAATATCTATCTAAAAATACAATTAAATAAACTAAACTAAATTACAAAAAAAAAAAAAACACTAAATTACAAAAAATAAAAAAAAGATTACAAGATTTTAAGCTAATTACACCTATTCTAAGCCCCCTAATAAAATAATAAAGCCCCCCAAAATAAAAAAATTCCCTACCCTATTCTAAATTAAAAAAAGTTCAAAGCTCTTTTACCTTACCAGCCCTTAAAAGGGCCTTTTGTGGGGGCATGCCCCAAAGAAAACTGCTCTTTTGCCTGAAAAAAAAAACACAATACCACCCCCCAACATTACAACCCACCACCCACATACCCCTAATCTAACCAAAACCCCCCTTAAATAAACCTAACACTACCCCCCTGAAGATCTCCCTACCTTGTATTCACCCAGCCGGGCCGAACTCCTCATCCGATCCGGGCGATGTCTTCCAGCAAGCGGCAGTGAAGTCTTCTTCCATCCGCGGGATGTCTTCAAGCAAGCGGCAGAGAGTCTTCTTCCATCGGCGATGTCTTCAAGCAAATTGGCATCTTCAATCTTCTTTCTTCGCTCCTCTGCCGCGGAGCATCCATCCGGCACGACGACTTCCCGACGAATGAGGTTCCTTTAAATGACGTCATCCAAGATGGCGTCCGTCGAATTCCGATTGGCTGATAGGATTCTATCAGCCAATCGGAATTAAGGTAGAAAAATCTGATTGGCTGATTGAATCAGCCAATCAGATTCAAGTTCAATCCGATTGGCTGATTGGTTCAGCCAATCGGATTGAACTTGAATCTGATTGGCTGATTCAATCAGCCAATCAGATTTTTCTACCTTAATTCCGATTGGCTGATAGAATCCAATCAGCCACTCGGAATTCGACAGACGCCATCTTGGATGACGTCATTTAAAGGAACCTCATTCGTCGGGAAGTCGTCGTGCCGGATGGATGCTCCGCGGCGGAGGAGCAAAGAAAGAAGATTGAAGAGGTCGATTTGCTTGAAGTCATCGCCGATGGAAGAAGACTCTCTGTCGCTTGCTTGAAGACATCCCGCGGATTGAAGAAGACTTCACTGCCGCTTGCTGGAAGACATCGCCCGGATCGGATGAGGAGTTCGGCCCGGCTGGCTGAATACAAGGTAGGGAGATCTTCAGGGGGGTAGTGTTAGGTTTATTTAAGGGGGGTTTGGGTTAGATTAGGGGTATGTGGGTGGTGGGTTGTAATGTTGGGGGGTGGTATTGTGTTTTTTTTTTCAGGCAAAAGAGCAGTTTTCTTTGGGGCATGCCCCCACAAAAGGTAGGGATTTTTTTTATTTTGGGGGGCTTTATTATTTTATTAGGGGGCTTAGAATAGGTGTAATTAGCTTAAAAATCTTGTAATCTTTTTTTTATTTTATGTAATTTAGTGTTTGTTTTTTTGTAATTTAATTTAGTTTATTTAATTGTATTTTTAGATAGATATTTGTAGTTTATTTAATTTATTGATAGTGTAGGTGTATTTGTAACTTAGGTTAGGATTTATTTTACAGGTAATTGGGTAATTATTTTAACTAGGTAGCTATTAAATAGTTAATAACTATTTAATAGCTATTATACCTAGTTAAAATAATTAACAATTTACCTGTAAAATAAATATAAACCCTAACATATCTACAATGTAATTATTAATTACATTGTAGCTATCTTAGATTTTATTTTATAGGTAAGTATTTAGATTTAAACAGGAATATTTTAGTTTATAATATGAATTAGATTTATTTAATAAGAATTTAGTTAGGGGTGTTAGAGTTAGATAGAGTTAATATAGTTTATATAAATACTATAGTAACTATATTAACTATATTAACCCTAATATAATTAGGGTTAATATAGTTAATATATATAATGTAATAACTATATTAACTATAATATACTTAGGGTTAATATAGATAATATAGCTGGCGGCGGGGTAGGTAGATTAAATTAGGGGTTAATAATTTGAATATAGATGGCGGCGGTGTAAGGGGTTCACATTAGGGGATAGATCAGTTAGATGGTGGCGGTTTTAGGGGTTCACATTAAGGGATAGATCAGTTAGATGGTGGAGGTTTTAGGGGCTCACAGTAGTGGGTTAGTTTATGTAGATGGTGGCGGTTTAGGGGTTAAATACTTTATTAGGGATTGCGGCGGGGGTTCGCGGTTGACAGGGAGATAGACATTGCGCATGCGTTAGGTGTTAGGTTTTATTTTGCAGATCGCGGTTGACAGGGAGATAGACATTGCGCATGCGTTAGGTGTTAGGTTTATTTAGCAGCCAGTTTAGGGAGTTACGGGGCTCCAATAGTCAGCGTAAGGCTTCTTACGGCTGCTTTTTGTGGCGAGGTGAAAATGGAGTAAGATTTCTCCATTTTCGCCACGTAAGTCCTTACGCTGTATATTGGATACCAAACTGCGCGGGTTTGGTATACCTGCCTATGGCCCAAAAAACTACGGGCGACGGCATAAATATACGAGCATAACTTCTAGGTTACGCCGTATATAGGATACCAAACCCGCGCAAATATTGGCGTCGCCGACTTTTGCGGGCGACGATTTTTATCGGATCGACCCCCTGGTACGTTTTATTTTTTAGACCATGTACCATTTTGGTAGCCCTCCTTTGCACAGTTCAAGTTTGTTTATATCCTTCTGAAGATATGGCCTCCAGAACTGCACACAATACTCCAGATGAGGCCTAACTAATGATCTGTAAAGTGGCATAAGAACCTTACTATTTCTGTTGCAAATACCTCTACCAATACATCCAAGCATTCTGTCTGCTGGCCTTACTCGCTGCAGTTCTACATTGTTTACTAAAAAAATTTTTTTTAATCAAAGACTTTTATTAAGGTATTTAGCAAAACAATATTCACACATAAACAAGAAAACAAGTTATTTCAAGATGAACATAGCTGATAGCAGTAGTAAATCATGATAGACATTCTGAAAGCAGGTATATCCTACCGTATTACTAGCATACCTCGGATATATACATTGCAAGATTTACATTGATACCTTATAATTTTTTTTTTTATTTTTTTTTTTATTCTGTTTTTTATTGAGGACAAGAGAAAGTTTACAGGTATGTTTGCAGCAACACATCCAAGAAAACACAATCATTTAAAAATTATCATTTGTACATCCAAAATGCAAATAGTAATAGTGTCAGAAATCAGTTTCTCAGTCTCCTTTTCTTTTGCTTTAATATCCTTCCACTTTTTTGTGGAGTATCAAAATATACCAACATTTTTAACTCAAACATAATTTAACTAACATCAATAAACTTTTCAACCATTTGATGGCTAGTCCATCAAAGCAAAGTATATCGATCTTGGTTCACTCTTTGTGGGCTGGAAGAAGAAAAAAAAAAACGGGGGGAATTGGAACAGGTAGGTAAGCTCTACTCACTATATAGCAATTCTCTCTCTCCCTCCCCCTCCACCGTGTTGTGTCTGATATAGGAATCCCCACTCACCCCTCAGAGAGGCTGTGAGCATGTATTCAGTATGTACGAAAGGAACTAATATTTGCCTCTGTGAGTCAAGACTCAGTGTCCCAATGTATTCCCGCCATTTATTTATGAAGTGTTTAAGCCTTTTATTAGTGCCCATCTTAGTGTCCAGTTGCTCTATGAGCAGTTGCTTGTGTAGATTGTGTTTAAATATGTTAAAGGCAGGAGCAACGCTCTCCGTCCAGACCCTCAGAATGACCTTTCTAGCGATTAAAATTATAGTAGTAAGCAAGGGGACATGCCTGGGACTCTGTTCCCTCCACTCCAAAAAGCAGATTTGTTCCACTTCTAACTGGACCTTGATTTTAATGACATTAGTGATCCAGAAGGCAATCTTACCCCAAAACTGCCTAACCCATGGGCAATTGAAGAAATAGTGAATAAAATCTGGGTCACCAATTTTGCATTTACTACACTTATTCACCACCCTGGGGCTCCATTTAGATAACCTTTGTGGTATAATGTAATCTTTATGTAGCATTCTAATCTAGGATTCTCTAAGTGTCATGGATAATGTTGCTCTTTTAACATTCTCTACGCTCTGTTGAATTAGCTCTGGTAAGTCCTCCCTTTATAGACTCCTATTCCACTTGTTCTCTAACAAAATTAAGATTTTAGATTCAATATGACTTAGTAATGTTTTGTATATCCCTGAGATTGTAAAATTGCCCATTTTAAATGAAGTCACTGACGCACCAAATGCATGTGGCTCCCAGAACTGTGGGTCATCCCTAATTAGCTGGTCAATGTAATGCCTCATCTGGAGGTAAGCATAAAAGTGGAACCTCGGCAGCCCGAATTGAGTTTGCAATTCAGCAAATGATTTAATACACTTTCTAGAGAGATCCAGAGCATCTCCCACAGAGCACACCGGGGGAGAAGCTGATATTGTTCCGCAACGGAATCAGTCTTGAAGACACACAGTGGCGACCAACGAGACCAAGGGCTAGCCGCCAGGCCCTCAGTACATCTTTATAAAGAAAGCTATCCCTAACTTCAGCAGGGACGCAGTTGGGTGAGGCGTAGGGCAAGAATGAGAAATCAAACCCCCCCCCAGGGTATGGCTCTCCAGTTCAGGTGTATGGAAGTGCCTTGTTTTTAGTTGCCAATCCAGCATGAGGTGACTGAGTGTTGCCCAGTTGTACAGTTTCAGATTGGGCAGACCCAATCCACCACACAAGGACTGCGCGTACAGTTTTGTGAGTGCTATTCTAGGTCTACCCCCTTCCATAAGAAATTCGAGAGGGCCCGGGTATATAGCGCCATGTCTTTCCTAGTGATCAGAAAAGGTAACGTCAGAAGGGGATACAAAATCCGTGGTAAAATTACCATTTTTATTAAACTAACTCGTCCTGTAAGGGAGACAGGTAGCTTCCTCCATCCCTCTAGGGTCCGCTCAATATCACGACACACTTGCGTGATGTTAGTATGTTATAAGGTTTGGCTGCTGGTGGACAGTTGAATGCCCAGGTAGGTCAGAGTGAGTTTGGCCTCTTGCAAAGGGTAGGAGAATTACTGGACCTTGCGTTTCTGAAGCCACAGGATTTCCGACTTGGTTTCGTTTATTCTGTAGCACGAATAGGACCCGAATGCCTCGATTGTCGCCAAGATTTTTGGGATATACTTTGCTGGGTGCTCTACAAAAAGGAGCATGTTATCCACATAGAGTGCGAGATGCAGTCTCTCCTTTCCTAGCACAATACCCGGATATGCTTTACGTAGCTTAATGGCCAAGGGCTCTAAGGCTAATTTAAAAAGGAGGGGGTAGAGAGGGCACCCTTGACGAGTGCCCCTCTTTAAGATGATACGCAGTGAGAACAGACCATTGGCCATAATGTGGATCCATGGAGCTGCATATATATTACCGACATAGTGAAGAAACGATCCCGAGAAGCCAAAGCGCTGCAACGCGTCTAGAAGATGGCCCCATTCTACTCTATCGAAGGCCTTCTCTGCATCCAGGGATAGCAGCAAGGCCTCCGATTTTTCTTGCGTTCCCGGGGTTTCAGGTCCAGTCGCAAAGTGCGCCAGGGTATGCAGCACCCTCCGCACATTAGTCACTGATGTTCTATGGCACATGAATCCGGTGTCGGTCAATATAACTTTTAGCCTGTCAGTCAAGATTTTCATTAGTATCTTGTAGTCCAAATGAAGTAGGGAAATGGGGCGATAGGATTCAGGGAGGCCAGGATCCTTCCCAGGTTTCGGAATCAATGACACATGCGCCATGGTGAACGTCTTAGGGGGAGCGACTAGGTCCTTATAATACAAGTTAAATAAGTTAGTTAAGGTAGGTGTAATCTGGGGTTTCAGTAATTTGAAGAACTCAATGGGAAGGCCGTCGGGGCCTGCTGCCTTCCCATTGGACATAGAGGAGATTGCTCTCAGAATTTCATCTGAGGAAATAGGTGAGTTGAGGGCCATAAGTTGTTCATCTTTGATCTGTAAGAGATCTAAATCATTCCAAAAGGACGAGATGATCCCCTGAAGAGGCATCTTTTGGCTAGCATATAAAGTAGAGTAGTAATTCGCCAAGGCCTCCACTATGGATTCTGGAGTCTTATGCGTTTTATTGTGGTAGGTAATGGCCACAATAGGTCTGCGAGCCGTCTGTCTATTTACTAATGAGGCTAGCAATCTGCCAGATCTGTCTACTTCTCTATAGTATTTGGCATTGGATCTGAGAAGCTGCGAAACCGCTTCTTGGCTCAGAAACACATCCAGTTCGCCTTTATTGGTGAGGTACCTGTTTTTTGAGGCTTGACAGGGGTTGCCGCAGTATGTTTGATAAGATTCTGTTAAGGTCTCTTGCAACTTTTGCAGTTTAGCCTGTGCCTTTTTCCGTAGTGCGGCAACATAGGAGATAATATCGCCCGTCAGGACCGCTTTCGCTGTATTCCAGAACAACTCTGGATTATCTTGGTGAGCATGGTTATCCGTATAATAATCATTCCATGCATGCGTTAGATGCTTTAAAAAAGTATTAGAGGTGTATAAATATCCTGGGAATCTTAGCGTATGTTTGCTGGCAATCATAGCCCCGAGCGAAATCACGAGTTCAACTGGTGCATGGTCAGAAACCACCACATTATGAATCTTGGTTTTGGTAACCCTTGAAATTATACTAGATGATGTCATAAAGAGATCTATGCGTGACAAAGTTGGCGTAGCTCTAGAGATGCAAGTAAAATCCTTGCTTTCCGCGTTTCGCAGCCTCCAGACATTAACAAGCTGCAGAGAATTAGATAGCCTAGAGAGTACCTTCCGTTCAAAAGTACCTCCACCCCTAGGCCAGCACCCCCCCCCCCCCCCCCGCCAGACGCTCTGTATCTTGCATTCTGTCACAAATGGGATTTGGTGCCAAATTGAAATCCCCCCCGAGTATGATATCTAAGCCTAAATAAGGGGTAAGTGTTTGAATAAGTCTTGTCCAAAAAGCTGTGGACTTACAGTTTGCGGCGTATATGTTGCAAATTACAAGTATCCTCTGATTTATTCTGGCTTTTACTACTAAAAACTTTCCCTCTTTGTCTTTATGAGTGGTTAAAACCTCAACGTTCCCCCTCTTTCCAAACAGAATTGGTATGCCTCTACTAGAATTGGTGTGTGAAACATGTTCTATTGATCCCACCCAGTCTCTTCTCAGCTTTTCGTGCTCTACCTCAGAGAGGTGAGTCTCCTTTAATAGTGCAATGTCTGCCCCAAGAAGCCTTAAATGTGTCAGTATACTGCTTCTCTTAGTGGGGGAGTTAATCCCTCCCACATTCCATGCTATAAATCTTACCGCCATTCAAGTGATCCCGTGCGTATCCAGGCTAGACCTATCACCTGCAGGAAAAAAGGAGAGAGGAGGGAGGGAGGGGAGGGCGTGGAAGAGGAGAGGAGAAGAGGAGAAAAAAAAAAAAGGGGTAGGGAAATAAATTCCAAAAACCACAAAGCGATAATGTGCACATGGGTAGATCAACCACCCACAGCCCTGAATAATCACACATTGAGTTGCGAGACTCTCTAGAATGGGGTTTTTCTTTTCCTTATCTATATTGTCGTGATCATTTAAACTATTAAACTCTGGGAACGCCACCTCTGGATATAGAGCCAGTGTCCCATTCTTAAGAGAATATAATAATTGCATGGCTGCAGTGTAAAAAAAGACTAGTATAACCCAATAAAGCATAGGGACACATTGAATCAGGATTGGTTCCAAGTTAGAAATATCAATCTGATTCCAGCAAACACAATGATTATTAAATACACTCCATATTCTATTTTGCATTAACATTACAAAAAAACAAGAAAATATGATACTCTCCAGGTTGGGGATTTCTTTCTGCATCTATATTGTCATGAACATTTAGACTAAAGAACTTAATCTGCTCTGACCCTAAGGTCCGAGCACTTGTCCCATACCTATGAGAAACTTGCTTTATAAGCTGAAGCAATATTACAACACACATTAGAACTGAAACAAACAATACTTTAACATTATAACCATTCATGATTAAAACACACATCATAACTTATCCTTAGGGTTACCTGGTGACCACCCTTAATAAAAAGACTCAAACCTGATGAAGGCCATATGTATGGAACTTTTCAACCCGGATCTGAGTGAGATGATCTAGGTGAGCCGGCTGCTAGCCCATTTTGCTCCCTTCCCAGCAGGGCCAGATTGGGCAGCCGGGATACCGGGAAAAATCGCGGTGGGACACCGGCCGACAGCTCGGCTGGGCTGGCTCAGCTGCTGCAGAGACTGAGAGCAGCACATTTTTGATGCGGGCAGCTAATTGATTTTTTTTTTTGCCCTGATCAGACAGTGCGGCTGTTAGGCTGCCACTAGTTTCCTTTGCTCTGCAGCCCACCACACTGGTTCAAAGTCAAACAAACAAAATATATATATTTTTTTATTTTATTATTTTTTTTTGTGCGCAATTTTTTTAAAAATTATTTCCCGCAATTTTTTACCCGCCCGGCACAGGTGAGTGAGTGACAGGCAGGCAGTGACGTCAGCACCCGCCGACACGTGACCCAATTGCCACTTATTCTGAGTGTTACGCTACCACAGCCTTCACACACGCGGCTGCAGCACTCACAGTCCAACCAGCCCACCGCGCCGGCGACACTAAACTCTGCAGAGAGGCTGTCTGAGCCAGATCGCATTGAGTCTGCAGATGGGCGGTAAGTAAGCAGGGTTTGTGCACACAATGCATTGCTTACCACCAGTTACCACTCAGTGACCGCTCACATGTTCCACTCACTATAAACTACCCCGGCATCCTGAGTCCATACTCTGTTACAGTACAGAGTATGGAGGATGCAGCGCAGGGGTAGTTTATAGTGAGTGGAACATATCATATACTCTCCAGTTACACCATAAAGTACGTGGATGGGAATATCTAGGCAGTAATGTGTCATGACATTGCGCCTGAGTTGGGGGCATCAGGTTTTTTGGGGGGCACACATCATTTTATTGCAGGGGAGATCTGAGGCATCATTTTATTGCTGGGGGCATCATTTTTTGCAGAGGGGCTGGGGGCATCATTTTATTGCAGGGGGACTGGGCATCATTTTATTGCTGGGGGCATAATTTTATTGCAGTGGGGCTGGGGGCATCATTTTACTGCAGTGGGGCTGGAGCATCATTTTATTGCAGGGGGGATAGGGGCTTCATTTTATTGCTGGGGGCATCATTTATTGCAGTTGGGATGGGGCATCATTTTATGGCAGGGGGACTGGGGGTTTAATTTTATAGCTGGGGGCATCATTGCAGTGGGGCTGGGGGAATCATTTATTGCAGGGGGCTGGGGGCATAATTTTATTGCAGGGGGACTGGGCTTCATTTTATTGCAGGGGGGCTTCATTTTATTGCAGGGGGCTGGAGACATCTTTTTATTGCTGGGGGCATCATATTTTTGTTGGGGGCATCATTTTATTGCTGTGGGGATGGGGCATCATTTTATTGCTGTGGGGATGGGGCATCATTTTATTGCTGGGGGATGGGGCATCATTTTATTGCTGTGGGGATGGGGCATCATTTTATTGCTGTGGGGATGGGGAATCATTTTATTGCAGGGGGATGGGGCATCATTTTATTGCAGGGGGGATGGGGGCATCATTTTATTGCAGTGGGGCTGGGCCTGGGGGCATAATTTTATTGCAGGGGAGATGGTGCATAATTTTTGTGCTAGGGGCATCATATTTTTGTTGGGGGCATCATTTTATTGCAGGGGAGATGGGGCTTCATTTTATTGCAGTGGGGCTGGGGGCATCATTTTATTGCACTTTCAGTGTCTGTCAGTCAGTGTGCACTGTGCAGTGAGTGAAATCTGAAGCTGGGACGTCTGGGTGCTACTGCAGCATCAAAGCAAGGGGGGGTACTCTGTGAGTGACCCATACATATGGCATCAAGTCACAGTGTCAAAAGAGGACAATGTTTTGCTTTTCTAGGCATTTTAATTAGCCACCAAAAAATCCTATACTCTGTGGTGTGTGTATGTTTTGTGCCTGCATGTATGTGTCGGTTTGTATGTGTAGGTTTTGTGTCTGCATGTATGTGTATGTTGTGGTGTGCGTCTGTATGCAAGTGTATATAGTGTGTCTGCATGTGTATGTAGTGTGTCTGCAAGTATGTGTAAGTATGTCTGCAAGTATTTTATTTGTGTATAAACTGCCTGCTTAACTCACAATATTTGTATTTTTTATTATATATATATATATATATATATATATATATATATATATATATATCTATATGAGTTGAAGGGGAAAAATTGGCTGGCTTGGAGGGGGCGTGACTATGTTGGAGGGGGCATGGCTATGTTGGAGGGGGCGGGGTTGGGCCTGTCTATACAAATTTCCAGGGCTGGTCTGATTTCCCAGTCCGGCCCTGCTTCCCAGGTACTCATTAACCTCTCATGGGGTGTCAAAGAATTTGGGGCCCGAAGGAGTTAGCAGTTTTAATTTAGCAGGATACAAAAGATACACCTTCCTACCCTCCCCATTTAACCATGAACAGAGTGGGGAAAATTATTTACGCTTCCTCATAAGCTCAGAGGAGTAATCCTGGAAAATAAGCAGTTTGGAACCTTCATACATTATTGGGGCAACCTTTCTATAGGCCCGTAGCAATTCTACTTTTAGTTGGAAGTGTAGTAATTTGATCATCACCTGTCTAGGCTGTATATTTTACCGTTCATGCTGCCTGTCTGGGCCCACCCTATGTGCTCTTTCCACACTACCTTTAAACATGGTGGGGATCAGTTTGAGTAAAAGTGGCAGGGTATTTTCTGTGAAATGAATGAGGTCTTGGGTTTTACGCTTTCAGGAATCCCCAAAATGCGCAAATTATTGCGGCGGGATCTATTTTCTAAGTCCTCAAGCCTTTGGTGTAATATCACGTTTTCCTTCACTAATACATCTATTTGGGTACCATGGGTGATTGCTGTATCTTTGAGCCCTGACACCCTATTCTCCACCTCAGTGAAACGGACCGAGAATTGTTTCATTTCCCCTGCTAAGTGGTCTAGGCCCTTCTGCAAATTTTCTATTTTGGGGAGAAAGATGGAGGAGAGCTGCTGCACCACCACATGTGTTTCTGTAGGCAGCGCATTAATGTCCTGCGTAACAGAGGATGGTTCTTGTAAGTGGTCAGCAGCCCCCCTATTCTTTCCTGAGCTTTTATTTTTCCCAGACATTTTGCCCCCGGCCAGGAACCTATCCATATATCAGCTCAAACAATCTTAGAGGCAACGTTACCCCACCACTGTAATATTTCAGTAAGAATGCAAAATAAATGTATATAACAGCGAAAGACAATACAATTATATTAGCCTGTTGAATTTGCAAGCAGATTAAGGTCGTGATCAGATGGACAAAATCTCAGTCAACAGTTCCCATATGTATTTGCAAAAAGAGTGTCCAGGTGAGGTATATGCAGAAAAGATTTCCAGAACAGGCTGCCTTGTGAAAAAATATCTGCAAATTGATCCTCCACTACAAAGTTCTGCCCTCTATGTTCCCCTGCAGCGTCTCGCAAGCTAAAGTACTTACCTGCTTTTTTCCCCCTTTCTGAGATGTGTTGGCCCTGTGTGAGCGTGTGAGGGGGGTGGAGAGTTACCTTCTCAGGCGACTGTGGGTTGCGTGTAGTGGGAATCTGTATGCACGGCGATATCGATACCTGTCTGATCCGTTATAAGGTACGAGTTGCACTCACCACCAGGGAATCCAGTCCGGTTCCGACTGTGCTGGCTCACTTGTGCGGATGTACTTTTCCTGGCCTGTGACAGTGTGGTCCCAGCACAGATCTTCCTCTGTAGCCTGAGTCAGGTAAGATGGCATCTTTTCGCGCCTTTTTTCAGCGACTAAGTTATTCAGCGGCTAAGTTTTTCAATCAGCAGCCGCAAGTATCTAGCCCCACAGAGCCACCGCTGCTACTCCGGACACTCCGCTTTCGACTCCCTTCGGGCTATCACACCAAGCCAGTTGTTCAGGCCACTCTCCTCCGTCGGCACGGTCCAGGATCCCTCTGATTCCAGATTGCGCGCAACTGCGCCTTAATGAGGAGGTCAGATTCCTGCGGTCAAACCGACTGGGCTGTCAGCTGTATATAGCTCCCACCGAGCCGTGTTCAGATTGCGTGACTCGGTCAGTAAGGCAGAAATAGTCCACTGCTTCACAACATGTATTGGTGCACTTCCATGTGCTAACTGCTAACGGTGGGGGCGAGATGTCTGTCGCCTGTGCGGAAAATGCCGAGCACCCGGTGTGCTAAGGCTATAGTGCACTTGGGTTATGAAAGGGTCAGTTATGGGCAAGCTGAGTGGGTTTAAACAATGCAAAAAGCCCATTAATACTGCAGTTTCTCCAGAGCTCTTCAATTCAGCTGCCTGCTCCTTGACCCACCCACCGGAAGTCCCATAATTTTATTTTTTTATGAGATGTTACTGTAGTACCTCTTTATCAGGGTATTCTGTCCATTAGTATAATACTTCAATCTGACATATGCAGAATAATTATCTTAAATGAGAGATACATTTTTCCCTGTAAAGTGTATAATACTGATTGAAATATAGTAATAATGGAGTAGATATAAAATATAAAATATGATTGATACCACCAACCAAGTTTCCTCAAGAGTTACACAGAAGGTAACTCTTGAACCTATTCAAACTTATATTATAGAAGAGGAAAATTGGCTTTAAGTAGCGGATTAATATCGCAAAATAATTCACCAAGGTGGGTAAATTTTAAATCTGGGACAGCGGACATATACCGCTCAAAATGGCAATGATAGATCTAATGGTGATTTGTACGTATATCTAGAATGATACATTATGGGCTTATGATGAATGATAATAGCGTGTTGTCTGAAGAGCAAGAAAGATATTGGTGTAGCTACACACTATCTTATACTATAGACAGCCATGGAGAGATTTCTGAAACATGCACGTGGATGTAAATGCAGCTGTGCTCAATACACAAACTATATGTTCAGCCAGGTATGAATTTGTAAAGGCAACTCTTGATTGAGACAATACACTAAGACATCTGAAATGTGTTAATATGGGCAGATACATCATAACTCTAAAGTAGGATCCAACATTTTGAAAAATTAAATTATATACTAATAAACATTGGTGCTGCATAGAGCTACTGGGGTGGCACTATATATGGACAGATGAACCCGCTACTCTCGTTAAGAGCTATGAACATTAACCAAGTGCACAAAAGTGTAGGGAGGCTACCTATTAACCCTATTATACATCTTCTCTGAAAGTGAATGAAACACCATATCTATAACTTTAAGGTTAGGTGAGCTAGAATACTTGAATTCTCTCAATTTTTTGCATCTAACTTACACGAGCAGTAGCATCTATTAATTAGGGATATGGTGATGCCGATGTTTTTACCTCTAAATCAAGATGTCCACCTGCAAAGTGACAAAACTATATGCTAGAAATATCGGCCAAATATTATATACATAAAATATACCAATATGGATCAAAGTATGCAGCCAAAAATAGCTGTCCTATGATACTTGTTAGTAGTTAAGCTAAAAGAAAAAAACATAAAAATAAAAACTTGGCATAAAAAATTGAAAGATATTTAGTTAAGTCACATTTAGACAGTACTAATGAATGACCTGCATTTTACATCAAATCTAGCCTATTCCAACCCGGATCAGTGCTAACATGCTGCGACAAATGTCCCATATTCTTTTGTCTTTTCCATAAACATCCAGCAGCAGCTCTCGGTAGTATCTTACGTGATCGTTCCTTGAAGAGCACAGCATAACCTCCCCCAGCTTGCCTTTCAGCTCTAATATGGTGAGCTTCTGGAGTAATTTTGAGCCCCATACTCGGGAGTCGGCCGCAGCTCCCTGCAGAGGTGTCAAAGGTAAGTGGTCAAGTCTCAGCTCCCCAATCGCTCCTATATTGAAGGTGGCTAAACATTTGAGTTCAATGGCGGGGATCCGCCTACCGCCAGACATATACATGGTAGCTTTCCTCCCGGGTATCTGGGCTAACGCAGTGATATTAGGTAGATTTAGTGTAATAGGTGCCTCCTGGCAAAAATTCGCTTTTTCCTCCTTATTAAATTTGGAAACCGTATTGTACCCTAATATTTGGCAGATTGGAATCCGTTTTGAGATAAGATGGTCCCCACCTCGTGGTGCAGTGTCCCAGTCAGGCTGAAGAATTTGACGAGCTCCATCTTTACTGCAGTCTTGCTTAATGATAGTCTTCAGGTCATTAAACCTGCCATCCAATTTGTGCACAAGTTCTTTCAGCAAGACGCATATGGATAACTGGTAATCCTCCATCTTGTTAGTTAAAGCCCTTAGTGAGATGAGCCTGGATTACTCGCCAGGTCGAGGGGGGATGTAGATCAATGTCGTAGGCCCCAGCCTTATCAAGATAATTGTCCAGAAAGGCTTGCTGTATATCAATATTTTCACAAAACAAAAAAGCTCTGATAGCAAAGCGATGTTATCCTATGCAAGATCTGAAGAAACTGTTTATAAGTTTGATTTATAAATATGGATAAACACCAAATAGGTGATATATTTTCAGGAGCTTCAGTTTATGCTACCATTCATGGCAGCCATCCGCCCCCCTGTTTACTAAATTTTAAATCATCTGAAATAATAATCCCCAAGTCCCGCTCCTTATTTGTAACAGTCAGTAAAATGTCATTGAGTCTGTCATTAATGGATTTTTCTTCCCTAAATGCATAATTTTATACTTTGCTGTGTTAAACTTTAGATCCCAGTCATTTGTCCAATCCTCCAATTGTTGTATATCACTTTGTCTACCCCCTCTGGAGCATCTATTTCAAATGTTTGTCTCATCTGCAAACATACATTCTTTCCCCTGTAGCCCTTTGCTGATAGCTCTGATAAATGTGTTAAACAAAACAGGCCCCAGAACTGACCCCTGAGGAACACCACTAGTAACAACACCCTCTTCTGAATGTAATCTATATACTAAGACACTTTATTTTCTGTCCTTAAGCCAGCAGTCTACACATTTCACAATTTTTAAGTCTAGAACAAGGAAATACAGTTTGTGAATTAATTTGTTATGTGGGACGGTGTCAAATGCTTTGCTGAAATCTACATATGCTACATCAACTGCTCCACCCTGGTCTAATATGTTTGCTACATAATCAAAGACGTCAATTAGATTTGTCTGACATGATCTCCCTGAAGTAAAACCATGCTGATTTTGGTCCTCTAAATTGTTTGTCTTTATGTAAGTCATAATTCTTTCTTTTAAGAGACTTTACATAAATTTCCCTACTACTAAAATTAAACTAACTGGCCTGTAGTTACCAGATTCTTCCCTAATGCCCTTTTTATGAAGAGGTACTACATTTGCTATTCTCCAATCATCTGGAACAGCTCCTTTTAGTAGTTACTGATTAAACAGATCAGTTAATGGGACACTTAGCACTGATCAAAGTTCTTTTAAAACCATTGGATGAATATTGTCAGGACCCACTGGCTTTTTTACATTTATTTTTGTTAAAAACATTTATTTTTAACAAAACCTCATCCTCTGTAAAAAGCTCATTACGTTTTTTGTCGCATCCCTTAATGTAGACATTCTATCTTCACAATCTTTTGTGAAAACAGAACAGAAGTAATCATTGGGCAATCTGCAATTTACTTAGCTCCTTATTTTATTCTACCATCAACTGTTTTCAATTATACTTTTCCAAACTTATTTTTCTTCTTTCACTGATATTTCTAAAGAATGTTTTGTCCCCATGTTTTACTGACGATGCTATATTCTCTTCCGCATGAGCTTTAACCTTTCTAATTAACTGCTTAGCCTTTTTTTGTTAGAATCTCCATATTTGCATATCATCATCTGACTGCGTGTCTGTAATTTTTATAAGCTATCTGTTTTGTCTTTACAGCATGTGCTTCTTCTTTGGAAAACCCCTTATCGCTTGTGTGCAAACTTTTGTGCACCACTCGTAATCTGGCCCCAACTGTGTTGTCCCACACGCAGGTGCGTATAGCTTAACAGGTCAGCTGATGTATTTCGGCAAATGGCCATAATCATAGCTGTATGATTCTCCTACTCTCCTTGTTTCAACTGTATGAAAATATACTTAGATCGTGCCGACATTTCAAAGTGACTTACTTATTTTTCCAATAGAATATATATATATATATATTGTGTTTGTGTGTTTATCAGCATACACATATACGTTTATATTTGCTGCCATCACTGTGCGACTGACCTCCTTCACTGGCGCTGAAGTTCTAATGCTTGTGACGGCATCAGAATGAGGCTCCCATTGGAGCCTATGGAAGCACGCTCTTGGGAGCACAATGCTAACTAGTAATTTGAACGTGAGCAATTACACATTATCGTGTGCTGGTATTACAAAGTGGAGTGCTACTATCGCTACATTTAGCAACCAATCAGCAAACGCTACCCAGGGGCTGAACCAAAAATGAGCTGGCTTTGCATTCCTGCTTTTCAAATATAGATAGCAAGTGAACGAAGAAAAATTGATAATAGGAGTAAATTAGAAAGTTGCTTAAAATTGCATGCTCTATCTATATTATTAAAGAAAAAAAAAATTGGGTTTAGTATATGAATGTATATAAATGTATATATGTAATTAGACACATAAATATATATTTGTGTACATATTGATATAATGAAGCTCTTTGCAGTCAAGAAGATGAAAACATGAAAAAACATATTTATGCATATTTATATTTAATAAAGTGTTATACTGTGTATTTACTGTAAATATTTCACATTTGAATATTCTGTACATAGCAGAATATGTTTTATGTATTTCTAAATAGATATTCCTATATATATATATATATATATATATATATATATATATATATATATATATATATATATATATATATACAGGGAGTGCAGAATTATTAGGCAAATGAGTATTTTGACCACATCATCCTCTTTATGCATGTTATCTTACTCCAAGCTGTATAGGCTCGAAAGCCTACTACCAATTAAGCATATTAGGTGATGTGCATCTCTGTAATGAGAAGGGGTGTGGTCTAATGACATCAACACCCTATATCAGGTGTGCATAATTATTAGGCAACTTCCTTTCCTTTGGCAAAATGGGTCAAAAGAAGGACTTGACAGTCTCAGAAAAGTCAAAAATAGTGAGATATCTTGCAGAGGGATGCAGCACTCTTAAAATTGCAAAGCTTCTGAAGCGTGATCATCGAACAATCAAGCGTTTCATTCAAAATAGTCAACAGGGTCGCAAGAAGCGTGTGGAAAAACCAAGGCGCAAAATAACTGCCCATGAACTGAGAAAAGTCAAGCGTGCAGCTGCCAAGATGCCACTTGCCACCAGTTTGGCCATATTTCAGAGCTGCAACATCACTGGAGTGCCCAAAAGCACAAGGTGTGCAATACTCAGAGACATGGCCAAGGTAAGAAAGGCTGAAAGACGACCACCACTGAACAAGACACACAAGCTGAAACGTCAAGACTGGGCCAAGAAATATCTCAAGACTGATTTTTCTAAGGTTTTATGGACTGATGAAATGAGAGTGAGTCTTGATGGGCCAGATGGATGGGCCCGTAGCTGGATTGGTAAAGGGCAGAGAGCTCCAGTCTGACTCAGACGCCAGCAAGGTGGAGGTGGAGTAATGGTTTGGGCTGGTATCATCAAAGATGAGCTTGTGGGGCCTTTTCGGGTTGAGGATGGAGTCAAGCTCAACTCCCAGTCCTACTGCCAGTTTCTGGAAGACACCTTCTTCAAGCAGTGGTACAGGAAGAAGTCTGCATCCTTCAAGAAAAACATGATTTTCATGCAGGACAATGCTCCATCACACGCGTCCAAGTACTCCACAGCGTGGCTGGCAAGAATGGGTATAAAAGAAGAAAATCTAATGACATGGCCTCCTTGTTCACCTGATCTGAACCCCATTGAGAACCTGTGGTCCATCATCAAATGTGAGATTTACAAGGAGGGAAAACAGTACACCTCTCTGAACAGTGTCTGGGAGGCTGTGGTTGCTGCTGCACGCAATGTTGATGGTGAACAGATCAAAACACTGACAGAATCCATGGATGGCAGGCTTTTGAGTGTCCTTGCAAAGAAAGGTGGCTATATTGGTCACTGATTTGTTTTTGTTTTGTTTTTGAATGTCAGAAATGTATATTTGTGAATGTTGAGATGTTATATTGGTTTCACTGGTAAAAATAAATAATTGAAATGGGTATATATTTGTTTTTTGTTAAGTTGCCTAATAATTATTCACAGTAATGGTCACCTGCACACACAGTTACCCCCGTAAAATAGCTAAAACTAAAAACAAACTAAAAACTACTTCCAAAAATATTCAGCTTTGATATTAATGAGTTTTTTGGGTTCATTGAGAACATGGTTGTTGTTCAATAATAAAATTAATCCTCAAAAATACAACTTGCATAATAATTCTGCACTCCCTGTATATATATATATATATATATATATATATGTATATACCTATATATAATCATCTATTAGGTGTAGACATAACTTTTATTTCCCCATAGGAATCAATGGGGCTGCGTTAGGAGCTTTACGCTGCTTTTTTTTGCAGGTGTTAGGTTTTTTTTCAGCCGGCACTGCCCCATTGATTCCTATGGGGATATCGTGCACGAGCACGTTTAGCCAGCTCACCGCTAACGTAAGCAGCGCTGGTATTGAGGTGAGATGTGGAGCTAAATTTTGCTCTCCGCTAACTTTTCTGCGGCTAACGCCGGGTTTGTAAAAACCCGTAATACCAGCGTTGTCTGTAGGTGAGCGGTGAGAATAAACTGCTTGTTAGCACCGCACACCATTACTGACAAAACTCGTAATCTAGGCATTTGTATTTTCATTTCAATACTTAATTTTTTTTGTTTTATACAATTTTTAAATTACAATTTAATGCATGCATCTACTTCACTTACAGGTTTCTTCACTTTGCGAGACACACTGATCTCAAGATTAAAACTGCCTTTAGAGAATTAGGACAGGAGCTTTATAGTACTGGCATCAATCTCACAAGCACAGAGAGCTTTAGATTTTTGTGTCCATAGAGTTGTATTGTGTCATTTTTATATGGCTGCAACAAATTCAATGAAAGGTTCAATGCAAACACATATGTTAAAGTGATACAAAATCCAAAATGTTATGATTCAGATAGAGCATGCAATTTTAAACAATTTTCTAATTAATTTACTTCTATTATCTAATTTGCTTCATTCTCTTGGTAGGATCAGAAACAGCAATTCACTACTGGGAGCTTGCTGCTGATCGTTGGCTGCACACATATGCCTCTTGTTATTGGCTTACCTTATGTGTTTAGCTAGCTCCCAGTAGTGCTTTGCTGTTTCTTCAATAAAGGATACCAAGAGAACAAAGAACATTTGGTAATAGAAGTAATGTGGAAAGTTGTTTAAAATTGTATGCTTTATCTGAATCATGAACAAACAAAAATACGTTTCATGTCCCTTTAATGTCAGAGTTTAAGTTCTTTATGAAATTGGAAAAGCAGGGAAATATTCTAGTTTCAGTTACCCCACAATAATAAAAAAAAAAAATCAGCTGTTAACAGAATAGCCCCTGAATAGTGAGTTTAAGGCCCCTCATTTATAAATCCATCAATAAGTATCATCCCTAAGATGGCAACAGACAGCTCAGGGCTCCCAATTAGCTCAATATAGTATGTTTTTTTCTTTGTTTTTTTAAGTGTAGAGCATAACTTCAATTTGATGGAAATATTGAAGACAAAAAGTTGAGGACCCATAACCTGAGAATAAGACAGAGCTTTCTGACCCAGGGCAGTACATTTTGTTCCAGAATGCCTTAATAGTCTTCTGAATTCATTGTGCTCTACACAGATTGTAGGCACAAAACATCACTGAGTCTCCTCCATGTGTATTATGGCAGGGACGGAGTTCTTTTCTTCAAAAGCTTCTTTTTTCCTTCTGTAAACATGGAGTAGTGATTTGCCAAAAGCTATACTATTGTTTTATCTGTCCAAAGGACATTCTCCCAGATGGATTGTGGCTTGTCAAACATGCATTTAGGTGGACTCCAGTTGGGGGCTTTTTTGTGCTTCTCTCTGAAAATGCAAGGGTACCAACACTTTCAGACAAATCTGTATTTGTTACATTTTAGCTTGCATTCCTAGTGATTGTTCTCTGCATGGAATTGTCAATACTAATACCTTAAGTTACTTTTGCATCATAAAATTGAAAAAAAAAGTACAGGAACAGGAAAGTGTAATGTAATGAGTGTAATGCTCTGAAGAGTAATTAATTGTAATATATTTGATTAATTATAATAATGTGATTCCATGTGATATTATCACTTCTGTCTTTTTAATTAATGGGCACTTTAAAAGAGATCCAACAGAACAAAATTTGCGATACGGTAACCTTTAATGGCTATGTATATGCCTTGCCAAGGTTAATATTTTCAGGTCTATATGTCACCAAAAGATGAATAAAGTACAAATCATTTGTTCTTGCTCTACATAATAGTATAAAAGGAAAATCTAAAAAGAAATACAAATTCTTAACAGTTTTTTTACTAAATGGCTGGTCACTAGTTCAAAGATTTTATTATTAATTTGCTACTCTGCATTAGATAAACAATATATTTAATAACTTATAGCTATGAAC
Source organism: Bombina bombina (assembly GCF_027579735.1). Taxonomy (NCBI): domain Eukaryota; kingdom Metazoa; phylum Chordata; class Amphibia; order Anura; family Bombinatoridae; genus Bombina; species Bombina bombina. The sequence goes on along the minus strand of NC_069500.1, from coordinate 226,948,468 downwards.
GCTAAATTGTCTAGCAAAACAAAATAATAAATTGTATTAAAAAATAAACAATCTTCACTTCTCACATGGATTATAAACTTATTCTCTCAGCTACAATATATTGAGAGGGGTCAATTTAACATGGTGCGGACAGACATGATCCGCTATAGCGGATAATTTCCGACGCACATCGATAAATGCCGACAGCATACTCTGTCGGCATTTATCATTGCACCAGCAGTTCTTGTGAACTGCTGGTGCAATACCGCCCCCTGCAGATTTGCGGCCAATATGCCGCTAGCAGGGGGTGTCAATCAACCCAATCGTATTGGATCGAGCAGGTGGACAGGTTATTGAGCAGCGGTATTTAAACCGCTGCTTCATAACGTGTTTCGGGCGAGACTGAAGAAGCATCATTAATAGGCCCCATAGTCTTAAATAAATATCTGAACTAATGTTTTTTTATCCCTTCAATTCTGCATCTTTTACCTATAACACCACAAAATAATTTAGTCACTTTTTCTTGTACTTTTTTACATTTGCATGTGTACAAATAATTGCCTTTATTCCTTAAGGCTGAAAGACTGGAGAGTGTAAATGCACTTCCTGGAATTTTACATCCAGATACAGTAACAATATGTTTCCCTTTTGAAGTAACTAAAAAGTCTATTACTACAAGGATTTACAATAAATTACCTGACTATAGGCTAGATTACAAGTTGAGCGCATGCCATAGTGCATGGTTATCTTTTGCACAATCTAGTGCAAAGAATAACTCACAGTCTGGGATTACAAGTGGATGGTTAAATGTTTTAACCAAAGCATTTTAATGCAGCTGAAACTTTTTTAGAGTACCTTATACTTTTAGTGTATAGCACAATTAACGCTATGGGCCTGAAAGCAACTTTAGGGCCCAGTGTTTCAGGCTCACCTTAAGACCGCTGCTGCTTATCCTGCCTGCCACTTTAAGTGTGGTGGAGTGAAATTATAACAATCTGATTGGATTATGATGATTGAAAGCCCCTGGTCATGGCCGATTGGCTGCCAGCAAACATGGGGCAGCATTGCACAAGCAGTGAAGTCCAGCGGACATGTTCGCGGTAGCGGACCATGTCTGTTCGACTTTTTTTTTAAATGGAATCCTATTAGTTCACTCATGGGGGCCTATTTATCAAGCCGTCAACTGCAAATACGCTGGAATTCCGCAGCATAATTGTGGAGAGCCTGATTCCCTTTAGTTATCATAGCCTACAGACCGGCAAAAGTAGAATTTTGTGACGTAACATATGATCCGGTGGTCTCAGTCCGACACAGACCGATGCTTACGTCACTACAGATGTTCTGAATGCAAATTTGGCACTATCTGACTACTTTTGCTAGTTAACAAATATCTAACAGGTACGCTCGCCACTATTCCAGCCCAGCATACCTGGTTTTCAATCCGCCGCCTCGCGGCGGATTCCATAGGAATCAATGGGAGTCTAAAAGCTTATGTTCGCTGGTGCTCGATATCCCATCGATTCCTATGGGAGAATAAAGGTTATGTTTACACCTAACACCCTAACATGTACCCCGAGACTAAACTCCCCTAATCTGCCTCCCCCTACGCCGCCACCTACATTATACTTACTAACCCCTAATCTGCCACCCTAACACCGCCGACACCAACATTATGTTCCTAACCCCTATCCCGCCGCCCCCGGAGCCCACCGCAACTAAATAAAGTTATTAACCCTTAAACTGCCAGCTCCCCACATCGCCATAAACTATATTAACCTATTAACCCCTAAACCTAAAAACACGCTAACTTTATATTATATTGTAACTCATCCCAATCTTATAATAAATTTAAACTTACCTTTAAAATTACATTAAACTATATTAAACTAATATTTAACCTACCCTAACTATTATAATAAAATTACATTAAACTATATTAAACTAATAATTAACCTACTCTACCTATTATAATAAAATTACATTAACTATATTAAAATAATAATTAACCTACCCTATTATACTAAAATTACATTAAACTATATTAAACTAATAATTAACCTACCCTAACTTGTATACTAAAATTACATTAAACTACAAATTAAATTAACTATATTATATATTTAAACACCTAACCCTACTCAAATAATTTAAATCTACACTAAAAAATTACTAAGTTACAAAAAACTTACAACTAAGTTAGAAAAAATAGCAAACACTAAGTTACACAAAAAAATAAACATTAAGTTACAAAAAATAAAAAATAAATTATCAAAGATTTAAACTAATTACACCTAATCTAAGGGCCCTATGAAAATAAAAAAAGTCCCCCCAAATTTAAAAAAAAAAACCTTAACTACAATAAACTACAAATAGCCCTTAAAAGGGCCTTTTGCGGGGCATTGCCCCAAATAAATCATTTCTTTTACCTGTAAAAAAAATACAAATACCCCCCCAACAGTAAAACCCACCACCCACACAACCAACCCCCAAAATAAGAACCTAACTAAAAAAAACCTAAGCTACCCATTGCCCTGAAAAGGGCATTTGGTTGGGCATTGCCCTTAAAAGTGCATTTAGCTCTATTGCAGCCCAAACCCTAATCTAAAACTAAAATCAACCCAATAAACCGTTAAAAATCCTAATACTAACCCCTGAAGATCGACTTACAGTTTTGAAGATCCGACATCCATCCTCCAAGAAACCGGCAGAAGTCTTCATCCAAGCAGCCGAAGTCTTCATCCAAGCCCGCAGAAGTCTTCACCCAGGCGGCATCTTCTATCTTCATCCATCCAGCACGGAGTGGCTCCATCTTCCAGACATCCAACGCGAGCATCCTCTTCTTACGATTTCTTCTTCGGAATGAAGGTTCCTTTAAATGACATCATCCAAGATGGCGTCCCTTACATTCCGATTGGCTGATAGAATTCTATCAGCCAATCAGAATTAAGGTTGAAAAAATCCTATTGGCTGTTGCAATCAGCCAATAGGATTGAGCTTTCATCCTATTGGCTTATCCAATCAGCCAATAGAATGCAAGCTCAATCCTATTGGCTGATTGGATCAGCCAATAGGATGAAAGCTCAATCCTATTGGCTGATTGCAACAGTCAATAGGATTTTTTCAACCTTATTTCCGATTGACTGATAGAATTCTATCAGCCAATCGGAATGTAAGGGACGCCATCCTGGATGACATCATTTAAAGGAACCTTCATTCCAGAGATGACATCGTAAGAAGAGGATGCTCCGCGTCGGATGTCTGGAAGATGGAGCCGCTCCGCGCCGGATGGGTGAAGATAGAAGATGCCGTCTGGGTGAAGACTTCTGCGGGCTTGGATGAAGACTTCAGCCGCTTGGATGAAGACTTCTGCCAGCTTCTTGGAGGATGGATGTCGGATCTTCAAAACTGTAAGTCGATCATCAGGGGTTAGTGTTAGGATTTTTTAAGGGTGTATTGGGTGGGTTTTAGTTTTAGATTAGGGTTTGGGCTGCAATAGAGCTAAATGCCCTTTTAAGGGCAATGCCCATCCAAATGACCTTTTCAGGGCAATGGGGAGCTTAGGGTTTTTTATTTAGGTTCTTATTTGGGGAGTTGGTTGTGTGGCGGGAGGCTTTACTTTTGTGGGGGTATTTGTATTTTTTTTTACAGGTAAAAGAGCTGATTTCTTTGGGGCAATACCCCGCAAAAGGCCCTTTTAAGGGATATTTGTAGTTTATTGTAGGTTAGGGTTTTTTTATTTTGGGGGGGCTTTTTTTTTCATAGGGCCCTTAGATTAGGTGTAATTAGTTTAAATCTTTGATAATTTCTTTTTTATTTTTTGTAACTTAGTGTTTAATTTTTTGTTTAACTTAATGTTTGTTATTTTATGTAACTTAGCTGTTAATTTTTTGTAACTTAGTCATTTTTTTGTGTAGATTTAAATTATTTGAGTAGGGTTAGGTGTTAAAATATATAATATAGTTAATTTAATTTGTAGTTTAATGTAATTATAGTATAAACATTAGGGAAGATTAATTATTAATTTAACCCCTTAATGACAACTGACGTACCAGGTACGTCCTGCAAAAACTAACAGTTAGTGACAATGGACGTACCTGGTACGTCAGTTGTTTAAGAGAGTGCTGGAAGCGATCGCAATCGCTTCCAGCAGCTCTCAGGGTATTGCAGTGATGCCTCGATTTTGAGGCATCCTGCAATACCCTTTAACAAGCATCCGATGCAGAGAGAGCCACTCTGTGGCCCTCTCTGCACCGGTAGCGATGGTGCCGTTCGTTGGTGGGTGGGAGCTTTCAAGGGAGGTGGGTGGGCGGCCTATCACTACCCGGCATCCGGTTCCTGCAAGTGCTTTGTGTACGCCGGATGCTGGGAGCGTGCGGAGGGGGGCGTGCGGGGGCGCGCGTGCATGTGTGTGAGTGCGCGCGCGCACAGCAACCACTACCACCAATGATTAAAGAAGAGAGAGGGGGGCAGAAAACATTTTTTAAAAAAAAATACTAATAGGATCTGCTAGGGTAGGGGGATGGGGTTATTGGGGGGGGAAGCTACACTACAGAAAACTATGTATTTAAGAAAAAAAAAAAAAACTCTCTTTTTTTGGGAAAACTGGGTACTGGCAGACAGCTGCCAGTACCCAAGATGGTGGCAAATAGGTAGGTTGGGAGGGTTAGAGAGCTGTTTGGGGGGGATCAGGCTAAGGCAGGGGTCCATCACAGATGAATAATAAAAAAAAATAAAAAAATAAAAACACCTTTTATTTTAGTACTGGCAGACTTTCTGCCAGTACTTAAGATGGCGGGGACAATTGTGGGGTGGGGGAGGGAAGAGAGCTGTTTGGGAGGAATCAGGGGGTGGTATGTGTCAGGTGGGAGGCTGATCTCTACACTAAAGCTAAAATTAACCCTGCAAGCTCTCTACAAGCAACCTAATTAACCCTTTAACTGCTGGGCATAATACAAGTGTGGTGCGCAGCAGCATTTAGTGGCCTCCTAATTGCCAAAAAGCAACGCCAAAGCCATATATGTCTGCTATTTCTGAACAAAGGAGATCCCAGAGAAGCATTTACAACCATTTGTGACATAATTGCACAAGCTGTTTGTAAATAATTTCAGTGAGAAACCTAAAATTGTGAAAATTTTAACTTTTTTTTTTTATTTGCTCACATTTGGCGGTGAAATGGTGGCATCAAATGTACCAAAATGGGCCTAGATCAATACTTTGGGTTGTCTACTACACTAAAGCTAAAATTAACCCTTCAAGGTCTCTACAAGCTCCCTAATTAACCCCTTCACTGCTGGGCATAATACACGTGTGGTGCACAGCGGCATTTAGTGGCCTTCTAATTACCAAAAAGCAATGCCATAGCCATATATGTCTGCTATTTCTGAACAAAGAGGATCCCAGAGAAGCATTTACAACCATTTGTGCCATAATTGCACAAACTGTTTGTAAATAATTTCAGTGAGAAACCTAAAGTTTGTGACAAAATTTGGGAAAAAGTGAACAATTTGTTTTTATTTGCTCGCATTTGGCAGTGAAATGGTGGCATGAAATATACCAAAATGGGTATAAATCAATACTTTGGGTTGTCTTCTAAAAATAAATATATACATGTCAAGGGATATTCAGAGATTCCGGACAGATATCAGTGTTCCAATGTAACTAGCGCTAATTTTGAAAAAAAGTGGTTTGGAAATAGCAAAGTGCTACTTGTATTTATTGCCCTATAACTTGCAAAAAAAGCAAAGATCATGTAAACATTGGGTATTTCTAAACTCAGGACAAAATTTAGAAACTATTTAGCATGGGTGTTTTTTGGTGGTCGTAGATGTGTAACAGATTTTTGGGGTCAAAGTTAGAAAAAGTGTGTTTTTTTCAATTTTTTCCTCATATTTTATAATTTTTTTTATAGTAAATTATAAGATATGATGAAAATAATGGTATCTTTAGAAAGTCCATTTAATGGCAAGAAAAACTGTATATAATATGTGTGGGTACAGTAAATGAGTAAGAGGAAAATTACAGCTAAACACAAACACTGCAGAAATGTAAAAATAGCCATTGTCATTAAGGGTAAGAAAATTGAAAAATGGTCCGGTCATTAAGGGGTTAATATAGTTTAATGTAATTTTATTATAATAGTTAGGGTAGGTTAATTATTAGTTTAATATAGTTTAATGTAATTGTAGGATAATAGGGTAGGTTAATTATTATTTTAATATAGTTTAATGTAATTTTATTATAATAGGTAGAGTAGGTTAATTATTATTTTAATATAGTTTAATGTAATTTTATTATAATAGTTAGGGTAGGTTAATTATTAGTTTAATATAGTTTAATGTAATTTTAAAGGTAAGTTTAAATTTATTATAAGATAGGGATGAGTTAAAATTTAATATAAAGTTAGCGGTTTGTTAGGTTAAGGGGTTAATAGGTTAATATAGTTTATGGCGATGTGGGGGGCTGGCGGTTTAGGAATTAATATCTTTATTTTGTTGCGGTGGGCTCCGGGAGCGGCGGGATAGGGGGTTAATAACTTTATGTAGGTGGCGGCGGTGTAGGGGGTGGCAGATTAGGGGTTAATAAGTATAATGTAGGTGTCTGCGGTGTAGGGGGCAGCAGATTAGGGGGTAATAACATAATGTAGGGCTGCAGATTAGGGGGTAATAACATAATGTAGGTGGCAGTGGGCTCCGGGAGCGGAGGAATAGGGGTTAATAACTTTATTAGAGTGGCGGTGTGCTCCGAGAGCGGCGGTTTAGGGGTTAATAACTTTATTTAGTTGCGGCGGGGTCCGGGAGCAGCAGTATAGGGGTTAAACAGTTTAGTATAGTGGCGGTGTTTAGTGACAGTATACAAATAAAGCTGTGAAAAAGCCGAAGAGCAGCGATATCGATGACTGTTAGTTAACAACAGTCCGCTGCTCATCGCCCCGTACTTGGTGCGCTGCTTTTTGAAAGCTTTTTGGCTAAATATGGAGAACATATTTAGGTCCGCGGCAGCAATGTTAGGCGATGTCAGGTGAGCGTATTGGTGCCGGCGAATGCAGCATAGTTGACGGGTTGATAAATAGGCCTCATGGACAGGAATTTGAATGCATGTTCCCTTAGAAGTCTATTATGTGAAGGATTCAGAACAACAATGCTATCCAACATCAGATGTTAGTGTGCCATATATAATTGCAATAAAATTTTAGACTTGTAATATGAGTGCAGAAATACAAATGATATTGATTGTACTTTAAGCCCATGTTATTATGGTGTTCTATAACATTAAGACTAGAGATGTGCATTTGGATTATCACAAATGCACATTCATGATGAATATCCAAATGATTGCACTAACCTATTTAAAGAATAACAAATATATATTAACAAAATTCATAATTATATATTCTTTATCCTTAAAAGTAATTTTACAAGGTATAATACTTACCTGTTGGGTGGTAGGAGCTGCGCTAATCCTACCCTTCATCACAGAGTTCACGGCTGCACTAATAGAAGAATTAGTGCAGCTGGATCCCAGAGCCGGAGCTAAAGGAGAATATATTTCAGTGCATGCTCTTGGATACGCTGCACTAATCCTCCTATCAGCGACTCTGTGAAGAAGGGTCAGATTAGTGCACCTCTCACCACACTATAGATAAGTATTTTAACCTACAGATCATACTGTGCCACCTGCAAAAAAGTAACATTTACATTCTTTTTAACAAAAACTAATGTAAGAATGAACTAATATTCAGTATTCATTTCGCTACAAGCCCAATTCCAAAAAAGTTGGGACAGTATGGAAAAGGACAAAAACAAGAATACAAAAAGAGTAATTTAAAAATTCAATTCACCCTGTACTATAGTGAAAACACATTCAGCTAGATTACAAGTGTTGCGGTACGGCTTTTAACGCAGAAAACATTCCAGCGTAATGACCAGGAACGCATATTACGAGTCACTTCGGTATAGCTATACAGCAAGCATGTTAGCCTTTAACGCAACGTCCATTGCACAGTAAAAAAATTGACGTTTTTGTGTGGAATTTTCATAGCGCCGGTATTACAGGTTGTCCGTTTAGGCTAAAATGCTTGTGTTATGCTCTATACTGACACAATCCATACCGCCATGTGTGAGCAGAAGTTATGGATTTTGTGAAAAAAATGTTTCACAAAACTCATAACTAAAGTATTACAAAGTACACTAACACCCATAAACTACTTATTAAGCCTCAAACAGCCGCCCTCCTGCATCGCAAATACTATTTGAAACTATTTAAAACTTATTAAGCCCTAATCTGACACCCACCCACCCACATCGTGACTATTAAATAAACCTATTAACCCCTAATCTGATGCCCACCCACATCGCCAATACTATAATAAAGTTTTTAACCCCTAATCCTCCTCTCCCTGACATCGTCGCTACTTTAATAAAGTTATTTACCCCTAAACCGCCGGTCTCCCACATCGCCCACACTATAATAAAGTTGCTAACCCCTAAACCACCGGCCTCCCACATCGCCGCCACTAAATAAACCTATTAACCCCTAAACATCTAGCCTCCCTCATCGCAGCCACTAAATAAACCTATTAACCCCTAAACCGCCGGCCCCCCACATCGCAAAACACTAAATTAAAGTGAATGTAAATTTTGATGCTAAAGTGCCCGGTTTTTAAAAATTCGATTAAAAACAGGGGAACTTTAATTTATCAAAATTTACATTTCACTTGTGTTGTGAAGAAATACTTACCTTTTAAACGTGACAGCCGATTCAGCTTCCCCCGGTTGTCACAAGCCATTTCTGACGTCAGAAATGATGGATCGCTCATCCTCCAATCACGGCTTCCCCCCTGGGGAATCAGTGTCTGATTCATCGCTGTGATTGGAGGAAGCTGGATTCCTCAATTTAGACCCAGGAAGAGGCTTTGCAACGGGTGGAGGATGCTGGATCGGCTGTCAAGATTAAAAGGTAAGTCGTTTTTCACAACACGATTGAAATGTAAATTTTGATGAATTAAAGTGCCCCTGTTTTTAATTGAATTTTAAAAAACCGGGCACTTTAGCATCAAAATTTACATTCACTTTAAACTATTAACCCCCTATAAAAATAAAAAAGCTAGCCCAAAATAAAAACACCCCCTAGCCTACAATAAACTACCAATAGCCCTTAAAAGGGACTTTTGTAAGGCATTGCCCTAAGTTAAACAGTTTTTTTACCTGAAAAAATACAAGTTCCCCCAACAGTAAAACCCACCACCCAACCAACCCCACAAAATAAAAAACCTAACTCTAAAAAAATGTAAGCTGGGGGGCGTGTCTAGGCGGCGTCCATGACAGGACGTGTTATCAGGAGCTCTAGGAGAAGATCTGTATAATCCGCCGATTACACACAGATAATTGCAGCATTTATAGAAAAAAACATTATAACTGCCCGCAGTATAATCCACTGAACTGATCTAGGTTAAATTTGCTGACTCCATGACTCTGGAGTGCTGATCTGGACCGCTGAGGCCTCTGGCGGCGGCCTCCTCTGAGACCACAGCACCCCCCCGGTCATCCGGGTACGGCATTCCCTATTGGATTGCAATTTTCGCACTTACTGTGCTTTACAAATACTGACTTTACCTGACTTTAATCAGCGGGGATTAACTTACTATATATACAAGATGGAGCAAGAGGAAGCTATCCTATTAGAACAGATCACCACTATCCTAAACGATCACTTTACACGGCTTATGAGTGACATAGCTGCAGCATGGGGAAATGCCGGTGATCATATTCAACAGCACGGACACAGTAAAAGCGGTAACATCTAAACCGGAGTCTACTGAAGAAAGTACCATTTCGGTAAAAAAGGTTGTGACACCTCCAACAGATGTGCACTACAGTGAGAGAGTGCGGGCACTGGCTGATGCAGAGATCCGTGAGAGATTGAATACGGTGAACTTCACCATATCACCCACAACTCTTACCGCTTTACTTCCAGCCCCTTTGAAGATCCCATGTCGTCCTGCTCTGGTGAAAAGAGAGATGGCTAATCGAGCACTGAAGGTGAAGGGGCTAATGCCTAGTGAGATTCCGTCTCGGCAACCAGAAGGCAAAAGTGTCTTGATGCGGCGAGACGAAGGTGACTTAAGGGCTGCTAATTCAACCCCCCAGACAAGGCAGGGGACTAAAACATACTTGATCGGGAGATCCCTAGATGGCACCTTGCCTAAAATTCATACAGCACCATGGCCACAACCGCTTCATCTTTTATTACTCCCATCGCCCCCAGGCACCCAGTGTTGTGTTGGCCTTATACGGAACATACTGGTTGATAAGGCGAGAATCTCAGACAAAATAGGCATCGGATGAACTCCTTTACAAGTCCTATCCAGTTTTTGGGTAATCGCTCACACTACTGCCGCATAAAAATGACTTATTTCCCTTGGCTATCCAGACTCCGTGTTATGCTTGCGTGTTACTTTTTGAGACTCCTAACGTTGGCTTATAAATCTGAAGTTTGGGATATCTATTTACCATAATGTTTGTTTTGGGTATTATTTCATATGTTCATGTATTTTGTTCATAAGAGTTTAGTACACTCTGTTGCCTAATATTAGCTCAGTATTTCTTACTTTCTTTTGGCTGGTTTAAAATATATGTATTAGGTGATTAGACAGTTAACACCTACAATAGCGTAAGGGAAAACAAAAGGGACAAAAAAAAAAAAAGAGATAAAGTATGCAGTTTTGTACTGGATGTGGAGTGAGTCAAAAGTGTCAACAAGGGGACATATAGGAAAGAGGAATGGAGGGGATGCACTTAAAAATGAAGTAGTTGTATGGGGGCAGGGAATATCCTATGAATAAGCTATTTTATCATGCAAATTTTTTTTTTTATATATATACATATATATATATATATATATATATATATATATATATATATATATATATATATATATATTAGTGCTTGCTCTTTTATAACTGCTAGGTAGCTATGGCTTACATTTATTGGATATGAAATGCAAAGTTGTATAATATTACTTTACCATTATGCTAGTTTCTAATGTTTTTTTGGGATTTTAAATTCTACTGAAATCGTTAACCATTCTGTCTAGCTGAGGGTCGGGCTGTCGACGGCCGCAGCAGTCAGACCTATTTAATGTGGAATTTTCCTTGATATGATAGCAAGTCACTATTGTTGAGGTCTTAGTGTTATTCCGGTGCTACGTTATCCACACAGCCCATACAAAGTTTCTTAGAGTGGTTATCACCACATTAGCAGAACTCGGGTCCATATTTAGCCCCTCAGTTTAATTGAATTGATTTAGAGAGGATATCAAAAGTCATACATATACATATTGCTGTCTCGCCATAATATGCCTTACTTGTTAGTGCTGATCTCTACTCCAGTTATGTTTGCATTAGTCAGGCTACAGAAAGCATGTTTTGAGACTACTTTGTTTAACTATATAAATTTATTATAAGTAGATGATCCATTCATCAGTTATAGTCTGTACGATCCTTTCAATAATTTTTAGTATCAGTAGACACTTCTTTGAATGTTATTCTAACTCCAAATAATGGGACCTTGGGTAGTTAACAGTCATGCAAATTAAGCTGACCTTCATGGATACTACACTTGTTCACTGAACCTGTCTACGGCTATATCAGCTTATTATTTCAAATAGGAAACAGATCTTATAGTTTAATATCAGGTCTCAGAGCAGTTTACTCAGTTTTCCCTTACTCCCTAGTCTGTCCGCATCCCATCTTAAACCTAGGGTCTGAGGGCCCATGAGCCACAGCATTTTGGATTAATGTGGTATTTGGCTAACAGTTGAATGAGTCAAATCACATATTAGATTCTAGATGATTGTTTTTTCTTTCTTAATGCAACCCTACCTCAATGTTTGATACCCAAATGCGAAGGTCTCCAATCCTTAACCCCTAAACTTTACCAGAGTGGCTCAATCAGCTTAATTTCTAAACTAATAGATATATATATATATATATATCAGCCCCAGATTTATTCTTCATATATCTTATAAAGCTAGAAAACTGAAGCTTATTATGTGGGACCCAAAAGTGGCCCCCTATTGTCCAGGGCAGTCTTCTATAGCTCTATTTTTATTTTGCGAGGTCCAAAGTGGCCTCATTTGTTACTTAGAAAGCTCTTAGTTTAATCGGCAAGTACGATGTTAACTATTAATCCTAATCTATGCTCTATAATTTTGATGTGTTTATATAGAACAAAAAAAATTTTCTCTCTCTCTTTGTACTGATTGTATTGAAAAACATTGCTTGTATGCTGTGAATTGAACTTCAATAAAAACCTTTATAAAAAAAAATAAAAAAATGTAAGGTACCCATTTACCCTCAGCTTTTTTACTGCCCTTAAAAGGGCATTCAGCTCTTTTACAAAAGCCCAAAACCCTAATCTAAATAAAAACCCACCAAAAAAAAGGAATCATCAGCCAATAGGAATGCAAGATATGCCATTTTAAAATGGCTACCTTGCATTCTACTTCAGTGTACGGCGGTGACCGTATGAAGAGTATGCTCTGCCCAGGATGGGATCAGTTTACAGGATGACTCCGCTCCGTACCGCCGGGATGGAGATAGAAGCCGTCCCCAAGATGGATGAGGGTGTCGCTGCCTGGATGAAGATGGATGTCCGGACTTCAGGAACCATGAGTAGATTTTATGTGGTGAGTATTATTATTTTTTTTTTTTGGGGTGTTTTTTTTCTTTTTTAGATTAGGGCTCTGGGCTTTTTTAAAAGAGCTGAATGCTCATTTAAGGCTAGTGAAAAAGTGCTGAATGCCCTTTTAAGGACAATGCTGATACAAATGCCCCTTTAAGGGCAATGGTTAGCTTAGGTTTTTTATTCTGGGGGGTTGGTTGAGTGGTGGGTTTTACTGTTGGGGGGACTTTGTATTATTTTACAGGTAAAAGAGCTGTTTAACTTAGGGCAATGTCCTACAAAAGGCTCTTTTAAGGGATATTGGTAGTTTATTGTAGGCTAGGGGTGTTTTTATTTTGGGGTGGCTTTTTATTTTTATAGGGCTAGTAGATTAGGTGTAATTGCTTTTATTTTTGATCATTTTGTTTATTATTTTTTGTAAGCTTAGTGTTTTTATTTTTTGTAATTTAGTGTTTATTATTTTTTGTAATTTTAGGTTTTTAAGAATTTTTTTCGTAGTGTTAGGTTTTTTAAAATTTGAAATTTGATTTTTTTAATTGGTAGTATTTATTCATTTTATTAGAATAGTTATGTTAGATTAATTTATAGTTTAATGTTAGGTTTAATTTTATTTCACAGGTTTTTATTTATTTAATTTATAGTATTTTAATTTAAAGTTAGGCGGGTGTTAGGTTTAGGGGTTAATAGTTTAATTTAGTGTTTTGCAATGTGGGAGGCCGGAGGTTTAGGGGTTAATAGGTTTATTTAGTGGCGGCAATGTGGGAGGCCAGAGGTTAAAATCTTTATTATAGAGGCGGCGATGTTGGGGAGCAGCAAATTAGGGGTTAATAGCTTTTATTAGTGGCGGCAGCGGCGGATTAGGGGTTAATAGCTTTTAATAGTGGCGGCGATGTCGGGAGCGGCGGATTAGAGGTTAAAAGCTTTATTTAGGTGTCTGCGATGTTGGGCGGCAGATTTGGGGGCCCATTTATCAAGCTCCGCATGGAAGGGCCGTGTTTCTGGCGAGCCTTCAGACTCGTCAGAAACACCAGTTATGAAGCAGCGGTCTAAAGACCGCTGCTCCATAACCTGTCCGCCTGCTCTGAGGAGGCGGACAGAGATTGCGTGAAATCAACCCGATCGAATATGATCAGGTTGATTGACACCCCGTACTAGCAGCCAATTGGCCGCGAATCTGCAGAGGGTGGAGTTGCACCAGTAGTTCACAAGAGCTGCTAGTGCAATGCTGAATGCGGAGAGCGTATATCTCTCTGCATTCAGTGATGTCTGTCGGACATGATCCGCTGATCGGATCAAGACGGACAGACATTTCATAAATAGGCCCCAAGGGTGTTTAGACTTGTGGTTTATGTTAGGGTGTTTAAACAAACAAAAAAAATTCCCCTATAGACATCAGTGGGGTTGCTTAACGCCACCATATCGCACGCACAAAGAGGCTTTTCAGTAACTCATAATGGCAGCGCTATGGAGAGTGAAATAACGGAACTTTTTTGGCGTTAGTTTCGCACCCTGTATAGCGCAAAACTTGTAATATAGCCGATTGTTAACACATTATTTGATGTTTTACTTTGGGAATTTAATGTATTTTTGAAAATATACACTCATTTCAAATTTGATGACTGCAACACATTCCAAAAACGTTGGGACAAGGTCAAAACAGGACTAATAGTGGTGTGACAATTTGAAATAGGAAGGTGTTATGAGGCAATTGTGAGGCAATTGTGTAATCATAGTATATAAGGAGCCTCCAAAAAAGGCCTAGTTCTTCAAGAGCAAGGATGGGTCGAAGCTCATCATCTGCCAACAGATGCGTCAGGGAATATTCTATCACTTTAAGAACAACATTCCCCAAAGACAAATCGGTAAGGTTTTAGGCATTTCACCTTCTACACAGCTTTTAATTAAAAAAAATACAAGGAATCTGGCCAAATCTTGGCAAGTCTGAAAAACATTTCTGAATACGCGTGATCTCCGATCCCTCAGATGTCACTGTCTCCAAAACCATCATGAGTCTGTAATGGATATCCTGATATGGGCTTGGGAATACTTTGTAAAACCTTTGTCAGTCACAACCATATGCCACTTCATCCACAGATGCAAGTTAAGGCTTTACTATGCAAAGCATAAGCCATACATCAACACTGTCCAGAATCGCCACTGACTTCTCTGGGCCCAGTTTCATCTGAGATGGACAGTAGCGCAGTGGAATTGTGTTTTGTGGTCTGATGAGTCAACATTTCAAATAGTTTTTGGAGAAAAACAGCCGTTGTGTTCCCTGGGTCAAAGAGGAAAAGGACCATCCAAGCTGTTATCAGTGTCAGGTCCAAAAGCCAGCATCTGTCATGGTATGGGGTGTGTCATTATCCATGACATGGGTAACTTGCACATCTGTGAGGGCACCATTAATGCAGAAAGATATGTATACATTTTGGAGCAACATATGCTGCCACCCAGTCGTCATCTGTTCCAGGGACGTGGTTGCATTTTTTAGCAAGACAACGCCAAACCACATTCTGCCCAGATTACAAGTGGCTTGCCTGTCTTCAATTGAGAATGTGTGGTGCATTATGAAGCGCAAAATAAGGCAGCAAACAGCTGAAGACATGCATAATAGATGAATGGAGAAAAATTCTGCTTGCTAAACTTAACCAACTGGTTTCTTCAGAGCCCAAACACTTAATAAGTATTATTAAAAGAAACACAGTCGTAAACAGTTGACTCTCCCATTTTTTTCGGGAGTGTGTTGCAGTCATCAGATTTGCAATAAGTGTATATTTTCAAAAATACATTAAATTCACATTTTGCATATACCATACTATCCCAACTTTTTCAGAATTGGGGTTATAAATATAAATACCTGATAGTGCAGCATGTGAATATTCAGAAAAATATATTTTTTTAGAAAATGAGTTACAAATAATTAGTCTGAAATAAATGATTCAGTACTGCACATGTCTAATTAGGACCTCAGCTTATATATATGAGGATGAGCATATATATATGCTCATCTTCATAATGTGGTGCAATGCACTCCTAGTACTTAGAAACCAATCTAGCGAGAGCAAGGCTTGTGATAAGGAACAATTAGTGCAGGATTGTATTTTGTGCAGTTAAAAGTTATTTTTCAAAATAATGTTATTGCTAAGTAATGTTGTTATGTGCCAAAAGGACACAGATAAATTCTTACTATTTATTATATATCCTGTTATCAGTGATATTGACTGTGCTGTTTATAACGTTATATATCATGTCTAGAGATGTGTAGAATCCACAGTCATTTTGGAATTTCACTAAATTAAAATATCTGTTTGTCTGCATGTTTCCCTTTAAAGGAACATGCTACCTAAATGCTAAATTATTTCTAAGTGATGCAGCATAGCTGAAAATAAAAATGACTAGAGAATATCACCTAAACATAGTTAAAAAAAGGAACTGATTTTGCCTCAAAATGTATCCAGAATAAGTGCTCTGTCAGCAGTTATCCTTTAACTACTCTTTCTACCAAAATCTCACAAGATATGATAGTAAACATTCAAAACTAACGAGGAAAATAAAGTGACTGTGCAGGCACACACCATATACATGCTTCCACACGTAACATATACATGCCCCCACACATACCATATACATGCTTCCACACATACCATATACATCCGCCCATACCATATACATGCTTCCACACATACCATATACATGTCCCCATACATACCATATACATGCTTCCACACGTACCATATACATGCCCCCACACATACCATATACATGCTTCCACACATACCATATACATCCGCCCATACCATATACATGCTTCCACACATACCATATACATGCCCCCATGCATACCATATACATGCTTCCACACATACCATATATATACTTCCGCACATCATATATACATGCTTCCACACATACCATATACATGCTTCCACACATACCATATACATGCCCCCACACATACCATATACATGTTTCCACACATACCATATACATGCTCCCACACATACCATATACATGCTTCCACACATACCATATACATGCGTCCACACATACCATATACATGCCCCCACACATACCATATACATGCTTCCACACATACCATATACATGCGTCCACACATACCATATACATGCGTCCACGCATACCATATACATGCGTCCATACATACCATATATGTGCTTCCACACATACCATATACATGCTTCCACACATACCATATACATGCTTTCACACATACCATATACATGCTCTCACACATACCATATACATGCTTCCACACATACCATATGCAAGCTTCCACACATACCATATACCTACTTCCACACATACCATATACATTTTTCCACACATACCATATACATGCTTTCACACACATATACATGCCCCCACACATACCATATACATGCTCCCACACATACCATATACATGCTTCCAAACATATCATATACATGCCCCCACACATACCATATACATGCTTCCACACATACCATATACATACTTCCGCACATACCATATACATGCTTCCACACATACCATATACATCCGCCCATACCATATACATGCTTCCACACATACCATATACATGCCCCCATACATACCATATACATGCTTCCACACATACCTTATATATACTTCCGCACATCATATATACATGCTTCCACACATACCATATACATGCTTCCACACATACCATATACATGCTTCCACACATACCATATACATGCCCCCACACATACCATATACATGCTTCCACACATACCATATACACCCACACATACCATATACATGCCCCCACACATACCATATACATTTTTCCTTCGTTGCTCCTGGGAAAATCAATCTGAGTAGATGCTTTAAATCCTTTTACAATAGATGGTAATTACTAAAGAGATTCTGAGGTAAAATAATCACTTCCAAGTAATTCAGTATTTGGGTAACAAGTCCATTTAAGCAAGTAAATGATTCTAGATTGCATTTTTTTTCTTTTACAAAATTATTAAATGTATGGAAGAGAGCACTACAACATAATTTACAATTTGCAGTAACACTTGCTTAACCTATTAATTAGACAGTCTCAAAACCACCATACCCTCAAACTCTGACACAAGAAATTTACATAGAATACTGCTTTTGATATAGTTTTAAAACTATTTTAAGGGCAACAATTCCAAATGATTTTGGTATATATTTGGTAAACAATTTATTGCAGTTGTATAAACCCATTGGCATACAGAGAGCTTGTGACTAAATGTCCAAAGCATTGTTACCTTAAAAAACAGGGATTCCACTATTTAAAACACATGCTTTTTAGTTTTAGAAATAAGATTTCTTCTTGTAGCTGGCTAGGACGGCCTACAGAAGGAGAGAGAACATCCAAAGTGTAATTAACATTTCACAAGCATTTACTCCCTTTAGTATCTCCAGGCATGTACTTTCTTAAGATGGATAATCAATGCTGCAGCATGACAAGCACAATCGTTTTCCCAATATATCAGTTAAGATACTAGCGGCTAGATTTAGAGTTCTGCGGCCAAAGGGGTGCGTTAGCTACGCGTGCTTTTTTTCCCCCGCACCTTTTAAATACCGCTGGTATTTAGAGTTCACAGAATGGCTGCGTTTTCAGTGCGTTAGGCTCCAAAAAGGGAGCGTAGAGCATAATTTAACGCCACTGCAACTCTAAATTCCAGCGGTGCTTACAGACGCGGACAGCTTCAAAAACATGCTCGTGCACGATTCCCCCATAGAAAACAATGGGGCCATTTGAGCTGAAAAAAAACCTAACACCTGCAAAAAAGCAGCGTTCAGCTCCTAACGCAGCCCCATTGTTTTCTATCGGGAAACACTTCCTACGTCTGCACCTAACACTCTAACATGTACCCCGAGTCTAAACACCCCTAACCTTACACTTATTAACCCCTATTCTGCCGCCCCCGCTATCGCTGACATCTGCATATTTTTTTTAACCCCTAATCTGCCGCTCCGTAAACCGCCGCTACCTACATTATCCCTATGTACCCCTAATCTGCTGCCCCTAACACCACCGACCCCTATATTATATTTATTAACCTCTAATCTGCCCTCCCTAATATCGCTGACACCTAACTTCAAACATTAACCCCTAATCTGACGACCGGAGCTCACCGCTATTCAAATAAATTTATGATTGGATCAGCCAATCGGATTGAACTTGAATCTGATTGGCTGATTCCATCAGCCAATCAGAATATTCCTACCTTAATTCCAATTGGCTGATAGAATCCTATCAGCCAATCGGAATTCGAGGGACGCCATCTTGGATGACGTCATTTAAAGGAACCTTCATTCGGCGAGTAGGCGTCGCTTGAAGAGGTTGGATCCGCGTCGGCTGGATTAAAGATGCGGCTTGATAGAAGACTTCATCCCGATGATGGACTTCCGACTTCAGCCCGATGATGGAGTTCTTCAGCCGCCGCTTGGATCAAGACTTCGGACCCTCTTCTGGACCGATCGCTGAACCCGGTGAGGTGAAGACAAGGTAGGGAGATCTTCAGGGGCTTAGTGTTAGGTTTATTTAAGGGGGGTTTGGGTTAGATTAGGGGTATGTGGGTATTGGGTTGTAATGTTGGGGGGGGTATTGTATGTTTTTTTTTACAGGCAAAAGAGCTGAATTCTTTGGGGCATGCCCCGCAAAGGGCCCTTTTCAGGGCTGGTAAGGTAAAAGAGCTTTGAACTTTTTTAATTTAGAATAGGGTAGGGCATTTTTTTATTTTGGGGGGCTTTGTTATTTTATTAGGGGGCTTAGAGTAGGTGTAATTAGTTTAAAATTGTTGTAATATTTTTCTAATGTTTGTAAATATTTTTTTATTTTTTGTAACTTAGTTCTTTTTTATTTTTTGTACTTTAGTTAGTTTATTTAATTGTATTTATTTGTAGGTATTGTATTTAATTAATTTATTGATAGTGTGGTGTTAGGTTTAATTGTAGATAATTGTAGGTATTTTATTTAATTAATTTATTGATAGTGTAGTGTTAGGTTTAATTGTAACTTAGGTTAGGATTTATTTTACAGGTAATTTTGTAATTATTTTAACTAGGTAACTATTAAATAGTTATTAACTATTTAATAGCTATTGTACCTGGTTAATATAATTACAAAGTTGCCTGTAAAATAAATATTAATCCTAAAATAGCTACAATATAATTATAATTTATATTGTAGCTATATTAGGGTTTATTTTACAGGTAAGTATTTAGCTTTAAATAGGAATAATTTATTTAATAAGAGTTAATTTATTTCGCTAGATTTAAATTATATTTAACTTAGGGGGGTTTTAGTGTTAGGGTTAGACTTAGCTTTAGGGGTTAAAAAATGTATTATAGTAGCGGTGAGCTCCGGTCGGCAGATTAGGGGTTAATGCTTGAAGTTAGGCGTCGGCGATGTTAGGGAGGGCAGATTAGGGGTTAATACTATTTATTATAGTGTTATTGAGGCGGGAGTGAGGTGGATTAGGGGTTAATAACTTTATTATAGTAGCGGTGAGGTCCGCTCAGCAGATTAGGGGTTAATAAGTGTAGGTAGGTGGCGGCGACATTGGGGGGGGCAGATTAGGGATTAATAAATATAATATAGGTGTCGGCGGTATTAGGGGCAGCAGATTAGGGGTACATAGGGATAACTTAGCTGGCGGCGGTGTACGGAGCGGCAGATTAGGGGTTAAAAAATGTAATAGAGTGGCGGCGATGTGGGGGGACCTCGGTTTAGGGGTACATAGATAGTTTATGGGTGTTAGTGTACTTTAGAGCACAGTAGTTAAGAGCTTTATAAACCGGCGTTAGCCCAGAAAGCTCTTAACTCCTGGTTTTTTTCTGCGGCTGGATTTTTTTCGTTAGATTTCTAACGCTCACTTCAGCCACGACTCTAAATACCGGCGTTAGAAAGATGCCATTGAAAAGATAGGATACGCAATTGACGTAAGGGGATCTGCGGTATGGAAAAGTCGCGGCTGCAAAGTGAGCGTTAGACCCTTTCCTGACTGACTCCAAATACCAGAGGGCGGTAAAAACTAGCGTTAGGAGCCTCTAACGCTGGTTTTCACGGCTACCGCCCAACTCTAAATCTAGCCGTAGGTGAATAATATTAAAGGACAGAAATCAACAGTATATTCTTGGACAATATCTTGCAGGTAGAAGTCTGCCTACCAGCCCCTATGAACTATGACTGTGTAGGGATATGAAACAGTGTCATATAAAAAGGACATATGAATGTGTATGTTTAAATGTAAAGAATAGTAATGAGCTTGATGTTTAAAAAACTGATTAATAAATTATGAATGTACTGAGATAAATAATAGCCAAACACCCCCTCTCTTTCGCCTACTATACTCATGTAAAACTATTACACATCTTAACCATATACCTACATAAAGTTATAACTGGTAAAAAGGTGGCTTTTGTTCTTAATGACATGAAAATCAGTGATAATAAAACGTTAAAAATATAAAAATCTGCACTTTTTAATTCATCTTTAATGTAAAGCTACATCTTCATGCATTTTCATATTTGTCCTTTTTAAGATAACTTGAATGTACCTTTGTACATTTCAGATTAAAAACTAGAATAGTTAATAAACTGTATATAATAATTTAATAGATATCTAAAAAAAAGGATAATAACTTAAGATGCAGCAAACAAAAAAACAAGACAAATCTATTGATCTGCTTATCTTTTCACCTTCTTATTTAATGTAATGTGCCATTCACAAAGAGATTTCAGTAAATGATAATTTATGGAAATGTATTTCATGCAATAATTACTCAGTCTATCAAAAGCTTGCTAATGGTTATATTCATTAATTTGCTACATTTGGTTCATTAATTTTATGTTGCTGACAAAAAAATATGGAATTGTATGCAATGCCTGTAAATTATTGCAAGAATTGTGATATTAATATACAGTCTATTAACAAAAATATCTATATATTTTATGTTTATATATATTTTATACATTTACATAAACTTATATATATATATATATATATATATATATATATATCCTCCGTGTGTGTCTGCACTCCCAATGCTGTGTAGTCATCAACCAGGGTGCAAAGTCAAACAAGTATACAGTCTATATCCAATAAAGGACTGCACTCACTGGATTTAGTTTCAGAAACCTTCAAATCTTTAATAAAGATTTGAAGGTTTCTGAAACTAAATCCAGTGAGTGCAGTCCTTTATTGGATATAGAATATATATATATATATATATATATATATATATATATATATATATATATATGTACATACATACACACATATATATATATATATATAATATATAAGATATCAGTACTTGCAGATTCATAAAAAAAAAACAGGTAACGACTCTGTTTTCATAAAATGTTTACTGAGAGTTGGTGCACGGGGTTAGTTAGCCAAATTAAATAGAAAAAATAGAAAGAAGCCTTGAGAGAAAAATCCCTCTAATGGGAAAGACTATCCTGTCCAGCACACCTCCCAATTATTTATCAATTGATATACAAATGTGAAAATAGGCAGAGAATAGTTGAATTACAAAGTAGATAAAAAGATATCATAATCCTATAAAGTTCAATTTATTTTAACTATTGCAAAAAGATACTTCTATTCAGACTCAAAGATAATGGCATGAAAATTGGCAACAAAAGTAAAAAGTATTGTAAAATCAACACTGTCTCTTTAACCAGGGAGTTCTCTGTAATTGATGACTCCAAATTCACAGAACTATATGGTGATTGAATCCCTTTTTTACTCTTTCAAGTGCTAATGTTTATATATCCTTTAGTTTCAAATACAGTGGATATCCAATAGAAATTGTCTTAGGGTATATGTAGCTAACACCTCCCTCAGTTACATCGACATGACATTCTATATAGCATAAGTTAACTCTGTACTCTGAAATAAGGTGAGAATTTCAGTTGACATATTTTCCACTTGACATAGAAAATCCCTCTTTTGGGCTACAGGTAATCCCATCAGACACTCAGGATACTCAGGATACTCGTCTCTGCAGCCTCCCGCTACTTGACTCATAGATCCAAGTACATAATAGTAATCTAGATAAATTAAAATGCAGGGGTCCGCAAAAAAGGATAGAAGTGAAAGAGGTGGGGACTTCGATAAAACATTGCTGAAAAATTTATGTAAATATATATATAATTTAATGGCATTATTTCTAGCCGGAATTAATGAAAAACGTAATTTTGCATGCTTCTTAGGTTAAAAGTGATTATCCCATAGCATTCAGGAACATAAGTTTACTTTTCACAATATATAGAAATATTTTGAATAATACAGATTGGAAGAATTTGTATATACATTATATCTAGGATAAAGGTTCACATGATAAGAGTAATGTCGAGTCCCACTAGGGAAATTTGATTGTATTTGTGTAAAGTCAAAAATCCCTTTTGATTGATTGACATATAACCGTAGGTATAAAGGAGTTAATGCTTGTAGCAACAAAGAAAAACATAAATTCTTGTTTAGTAACTTTAGAGTGATACTTTGTAACATTCACAAGTTCACCCCAGCTATACTTTTAAATGACAACAACAAGGAGTAGTTTTTCACTTTCTCCCTTTAAAGATGTACATCAGTAAGTGAATGATTAAGCTGGAAGAAGCTGGCTAAGGGGTGAAACGCGTGTAGCTGGCAGTACACAGACTCTAGGTGGCAGCAAACTGAAGACATTCCAATAGGGGTGTGAGTGGCATCATACAAAGACACACATAGGAGGAAGTATTGTTGAGTAAACATCAGCCACAAAAAGGATTTAAAAAAAAGATACAGACCTGAGAGTCAAGTAGCGGAAGGCGGTGATAGAAACCACAGATACGACAGCGGACATACACACTTGTGAGTACCCTAAGTGTCTGATGGGTTTCCCTTTAGCCCAAAAGGGCAATTTGCTATGTAAATGGGAAAACATGTAGTGTAAAATGCTCACCTTATTCCAGAGTAGAGTTAACTCATGTCATGTGGAATGTTGTGTCGATGTAACTGAGGAAATATATATATACCCTCTAATGACAAATTCTATTGGATATCTTTCACAAACAAAGTCCTGGAAGACATAAAGAGAAGGCTCAATCAGAGTGAGGAAATTGTTAAAAAGCTTTAATAAAACACATATAAAAACACAGCAATGCGTTTCTTGGCACAAGCACCGTTTAATCTGATTGAGCCTTCTCTGTCTTTAGAATCTATACATCCGGGCAATGTTCTGCGAATTACGTTCCTGATCATTGACTGATACTGGTGGGGTCATACGCTGTCTCCTTGTCTGCAAGCCGTGCACTTACACAAAGCTCTGGGTGTCGACAGCGATATAGCAAACTGACGTATCCTGCGGTTGATTGTCAGAGCTCCAGTTATGGTAGTGAGTTTGCCGAGTGACTCTGAAGTCCCAGTCTGCTTTGCATGCACTATATGTGAAACTTCAATTGTGAGTTCTAACTCGTCACTAGTTTGTTTTATCATCTTATAACCTGCTGCATTGCACTACAAGGCATAACTTTTTATGTCATTTAGGACTTTGTTTATGAAGGATCTTATCTAACCTTTGGAGGGCTGCCAAATTCTAAGATCTGTCTGGGACTTTTTTACCATTTTATGTTTTTCATTATGATTATTATTATTATTATTATTATGTACTTTTTATACATATATATTTTTTCATTTATATTATTCATCTGTTTACGTCTAGCGTACCTCATTTTTTTGTAGTCTGACTACTTGGTTATATACCTATTGGATATCCACTGTGTTTGAAACTAAAGGATATATAACCTTTATCTCTTGAAATCATACAATAGTCATTAAATCCCCATATACTACTGTGGATTTGGATTTAAATTGAACTTTATGAGATTTTGATATCTTTTTATCCACTTTGTAATCCTACTGGTCTCTGCCTATTTTCACATTTGTTTAACAATTGAAAAATGATTGGGAGGTGTGATGGACAGGATAATCTTTCCCATTAGGGGGATTTTTCTCTCTGTTATATTTTATTGTTTCTTTCTAATTTTTATATCTATCTATCTGTATATATATATATATATATATATATATATATATATATACACAAAGGTAATAGAAGACAGCACTCGCTGGACTTAAGGATTAGCAATTTATGTGACGTTTCGGAGACAGCTCCCCTTCATCAGACCAACAATAAAATGTGACAAGCAAATATTTATAATCAATCAATCATGAAAGTCCAGCTCACACTGTTATTGGATGGGTGCACGCTATCGCTAGGCACTGCACAGCCTAGCAATTAAATTCCAAAACAAAAAGTGAATAGCAGCACTCCAATAGAATTTTCCAATTATTTATTGCATATCCAGGAGTACAAAAAGATAGCAACGTTTCGGACTACATGTCCTTCATCATGCCATACATACATCACTTCCTATCCCTCCTTAAATACCCCTTAGGACACACCCACAATCTAATTAACTCTTTACAAACTCCTAATACTGTTTTATTACTTCTGCATATGTGGGTATCCAAAATATTAAACATCAAAATACTAAACTAATTTTCAATCCACCTATATTACATAAGAAGGTGAAAAATACACAGAATTTTTTGAAGGCATCAATATTAATTAGAAAACATTCCATTTAAAGAAAAAAGCAAGAAAACCATACTTAGCATATGTCAATTTCAATTATAGGTTTCCTATAACATTACTATTTTTCTTTTTTCTTTTTTCTTATTTCATAATATCACCACACATTCTCAGAGTCTGGGTGCCATCTAACTTCATATACAATACTGATCATCCAAGAAAAAGAGAGAAAAAAGAGAGATAAACATAGAAATTAGTAATCATAGATTAACAAATTTTAAAGGAAAAATACCTAAAGAAAAACAGACAAATCATAATCCTTGTTCATACCAAATGGAACTAATGAATTCAAAGTAAAAATCCAAAATGCCTCTCTTTGTTTCAAATGTTGTTCCCTATCCCCCCCCCTCGTCTACCAGGGGGAACATGTTCCAAAATTTGGAATCTGAGTTGGCTCACCCCATGTTGGGCTTCTAAAAAGTGAGTGGCTACAGGGGATTTTAGATTCTTTCTCCTGATATTTGATTTATGCTCTGTGATTCTATCACGTACCCTACGGGTCATCTCTCCTAAATAAATCAAACCACATGGGCATTTAAGGAGGTAGATGGCATACTCTGTATTACATGTTAGAAAATCTTTGATCCAAAATATCTTCCCTGACTGTGGATGTACAAACGTGGATCCCTTAATCATACTATTACAGTGGGAGCAACCAAGACATGGGTAACAACCCAAATTTTTGCTTGTAATATATTTCTGTTTTTCACTTTTAGTACTCCCAATATCTGCCTTTACCAAGGAATCTCTTAAGTTCATACCTCTTCTATATGCAGGCATAGGTGTCTGCTGAAATTCTGGTATGTCTGAATTACAATTTGCTAAGATGTACCAATGTCTGCAAATAATCTTATGAATTTGTGTACTTAATTCATTATATTTGGAGACAAAAACCAATTTGTCCCCATTTCTCTTTTTAACTTTCTCTTGTAGTTTTAACAGACTCTCTCTTGTCATCTCAAGTGTCTTATCAATTTCCTTGTGGATCAAATTCTCATCATATCCTTGATCCAAAAAGAGATCTCCCATCTCCCTCAGCCTTTTTTCACTTAACTTGTCTTCTGACACAATGCGGCGTACCCGCATCAACTGGCTTTTTGGTAGGGAGTTCTTTAAAGATTGAGGGTGTGCACTACTTGCTAACAAAAGACCATTCCTGTCAGTCTCTTTCTTATACAGATCTATCCTGATTCTATCCTTATCTTTAAAAACCAAAGTGTCTAGAAAGGCCACACTTTCCTCACTGTGAACCAGGGTAAACTTGATATTCCTTGTAGAGCGATTTAATGTATCCACAAACTGCAATAGGCTTCCAATGTCGCTCAGCCATATGCCAAATACATCATCAATATAGTGCCACCATGTGGCGCCATATTGTTTAAACAGTTTATTACTATAAACAAGTTTTTCTTCATATATACTCATATAGATGTTGGCATATGTAGGGGCGACATTGGAGCCCATTGCTGTACCTTGCTTTTGAATATAAAATTGATCTTGAAATAAAAAGTAATTATAACGAAGTATAATGTCTAATAATTCTAATACAAAATATTTCTCTTCTCCAGTAAACAAATTTGAATCTGTCATCATTTTGTCCACTGCCCCCACACCCCCATCATGACTGATGGAGGTGTATAGGCTGGACACATCCATACTGAAAAGTATACATTTATCCAGAGAAACAGAGATATCCTCCAATTTATTTAGGAAATCCCCAGTATCTCTGATGAATGATTGGGACTCCACTACCAACCTCCTCAAGATACGATCAAGATAAACAGAAACACCCGAGAACACACTGTCCACACCTGCCACAATTGGACGACCCGGTGGTCTAATCAAGTTTTTATGGATTTTTGGTAGTGTATATAGGACAGGTGTTCTCGGGTGCCTGTTTATCAAAAATTATTTTTCTTCATGTCCAATAATGCCTTTTTGAATAGCGACATCAATACACTTGTTTAATTCCTTCTGAATGATAAAAACAGGATTATATGCATTCGGCAAATAGATATCCTTATCAGACAACTGGCGTAATATTTCTGATACATAATCCCCTTTATTCTGTAACACAGTGGCTCCGCCCTTATCGGCAGATTTAATTATTAATAGTTTGTTATTCTTAATATTCAACAAACTATCTCTCTCCTTTCTAGAGAAATTAGATACCCTGTGTTTAAATTTAAATCCCCTGGTGCTGTGTTTCTTTTTCAATTTATTAATATCACAATACACTTGGGAGATAAATGTATCTATGCTCTTATGGTAATATTGAGGATTAAATCTTTTTTTGTTTTTAAGTTGTAATCTCTTAAGACTTAATTGATCCCTTGAACTTGATCTATATATATTCACATTCTCAGATGTTATTACATTCCCCTCATTACTCTTTAATGCAAAGAATGATTTCAATTTAATCTTTCTAAACAATTTATATAAATCCTGATCAAGTTCAAAAATGTCACATTTATTTTGTGGGCAGAATGACAATCCCTTGACCAGGACACAAAGTTCCTAATTTTTTAAGATTTGATCCGAAATATTAATCACCAGTCTGTCCTTTTGCTCTTTCATAGGTTGTTCTGTCAATACCTCACCGATATTACCTATTTCTTGCGCCGTGCTCGACTGCTGCCTTGATGGGTACTGCGTGTCTGTTTCCCCGTTCCTGTGACGGGGCTTTTTCCCTCCGCGGCGGAATCGTTTGCCGCCATTTCGTCTGAGTCCCCCGTCAATTCACTCGAGGTATTCTGCAACATACCCTCTCCTCTCGGTCTCCGCTGTCGCCGACATCTTGGACCGGAAGTACCACCTCCTGACCTGTTCTGCGGGTCATACTTCCAGCGGTAGACTCGATCTTTTTATTTCAAGATCAATTTTATATTCAAAAGCAAGGTACAGCAATGGGCTCCAATGTCGCCCCTACATATGCCAACATCTATATGAGTATATATATGAAGAAAAACTTGTTTATAGTAATAAACTGTTTAAACAATATGGCGCCACATGGTGGCGCTATATTGATGATGTATTTGGCATATGGCTGGGCGACATTGGAAGCCTATTGCAGTTTGTGGATACATTAAATCTCTCTACAAGGAATATCAAGTTTACCCTGGTTCACAGTGAGGAAAGTGTGGCCTTTCTAGACACTTTGGTTTTTAAAGATAAGGATAGAATCAGGATAGATCTGTATAAGAAAGAGACTGACAGGAATGATCTTTTGTTAGCAAATAGTGCACACCCTCAATCTTTAAAGAACTCCCTACCAAAAAGCCAGTTGATGCGGGTACGCCGCATTGTGTCAGAAGACAAGTTAAGTGAAAAAAGGCTGAGTGATATGGGAGATCTCTTTTTGGATCGAGGATATGATGAGAATTTGATCCACAAGGAAATTGATAAGACACTTGAGATGACAAGAGAGAGTCTGTTAAAACCACAAGAGAAAGTTAAAAAGAGAAATGGGGACAAATTGGTTTTTGTCTCCAAATATAATGAATTAAGTACACAAATTCATAAGATTATTTGCAGACATTGGTACATCTTAGCAAATTGTAATTCAGACATACCAGAATTTCAGCAGACACCTATGCCTGCATATAGAAGAGGTATGAACTTAAGAGATTCCTTGGTAAAGGCAGATATTGGGAGTACTAAAAGTGAAAAACAGAAATATATTACAAGCAAAAATTTGGGTTGTTACCCATGTCTTGGTTGCTCCCACTGTAATAGTATGATTAAGGGATCCACGTTTGTACATCCACAGTCAGGGAAGATATTTTGGATCAAAGATTTTCTAACATGTAATACAGAGTATGCCATCTACCTCCTTAAATGCCCATGTGGTTTTAGAATCACAGAGCATAAATCAAATATCAGGAGAAAGAATCTAAAATCCCCTGTAGCCACTCACTTTTTAGAAGCCCAACATGGGGTGAGCCAAGTCAGATTCCAAATTTTGGAACATGTTCCCCCTGGTAGACGAGGGGGGGATAGGGAACAACATTTGAAACAAAGAGAGGCCTTTTGGATTTTTACTTTGAATTCATTAGTTCCATTTGGTATGAACAAGGATTATGATTTGTCTGTTTTTCTTTAGGTATTTTTCCTTTAAAATTTGTTAATCTATGATTACTAATTTCTATGTTTATCTCTCTTTTTTCTCTCTTTTTCTTGGATGATCAGTATTGTATATAAAGTTAGATGGCACCCAGACTCTGAGAATGTGTGGTGATATTATGAAAAAAGAAATAAGAAAAAAGAAAAATAGTAATGTTATAGGAAACCTATAATTGAAATTGACATATGCTAAGTATGGTTCTCTTGCTTTTTTCTTTAAATGGAATGTTTTCTAATTAATATTGATGCCTTCAAAAAATTCTGTGTATTTTTCACCTTCTTATGTAATATAGGTGGATTGAAAATTAGTTTAGTATTTTGATGTTTAATATTTTGGATACCCACATATGCAGAAGTAATAAAACAGTATTAGGAGTTTGTAAAGAGTTAATTAGATTGTGGGTGTGTCCTAAGGGATAATTAAGGAGGGATAGGAAGTGATGTATGTATGGCATGATGAAGGACATGTAGTCCGAAACGTTGCTATCTTTTTGTACTCCTGGATATGCAATAAATAATTGGAAAATTCTATTGGAGTGCTGCTATTCACTTTTTGTTTTGTTAAGCAAACATTTATAGCCTCTAAGAATCTCCCCCAGTGAACACAAATTGCGTCAAAAACATTTGTCAAGGCAACCATTCAATGTTTACATCAAAATGCATACACACACAGATACAAGTTAATTAGTATCAGATATCCTGTACCCAATCTAAACCAGAATATCCACATCAATCTAAGTGAACATATAACATTAAAAAGTACAAATTACAAGACAAAGTCAGGGACATAACTTGCTGCAAGCACAGAGAAAGAAAGAAAACTGACATAGCAAAGATATAGGCATAACAGTAATATAAGTAGTGATATAAGTATACATAATGATAAAGTAAAAAAGTACACTCAGCGCCTACTGCTATATTGACCCTTAGCTCTAATAAAAAGACCCCTAGTGGTCAGGGTAAAAATGGAGAATCAGAAAAATATCAAAGCGCCAACTAGTGACGGCAGGGTTCAAATAAAACCACATATGAGGCTCCACGCACTACTTTTAAATACAATTTATTACATAAATTAAAAACAGCTGGTGGGTAAAATATCTCTTACAGACAAAGTTAGAATAAAATACAATAAATAGATTTACATGGATCCATGTAGTAACAATAAATCAATAATAACGCTGGACAGAATGGGTAAAATGGGAGGTCAATTATACAATGACTAGACCATTGAATAAATATTGCATGTGGAAACAAGTGGTGCAAATATACTCAGGTTGGCAACCGTTAAACAATGGTGTTGGTTGTATTAGATAAAATACTTCCTGACTCAATGCGGCCTATGTTTATATTCTGAACAATGTGTCCAATGGGAAGGTGAAAAGGTTGGTAGTACCTTTAAATAACAGTAGGTCTAGGGTTACTAAGACCGGAGATCAATCTCCACTAGGGATAAGTGAAAAAGTCCCTGTGCGCAGTGTAAGTGTAAATGTAAATGAAGTGACCAATGATGCGCTTGGAAAATGAAAGAATCTTAATGCGAGTCTACTCTACCTAGTCAGACTAGTGGCAGTGATGCGCTCTTAGGACAAACTAAACTATAACAACGTGATTGTGCTGTGTGCAAATGTGCCGTTTAAACTAACGTGCACAAACCACTATGCAAAAATGTGCTCAGTGGGTGAAACCAGAGTAAAATGGTAACAAATACTAAAACCAGCAATATTCAATTGTCTCTGCCAGGGGATCCTTACTCCAACCTCTGGCCACATATGTGGACTCTTTACTACAGTCTTTTGTACTCAACGTGCCATCATACCTTTGGGATTCCCTGTCTCTTATTGACATACTCTATCGGTTGAATGACATTGAGCCTGATGACATTTTGGCCAGCATGGACGTTACCAGCCTTTACACAATAATTCCACAATAATCTGGTATCCAGATCATATCCCAATGCTTGAACAAATACCCCTAGTGGGCCCACCTCCGGAATTTATTGTGGAACTCCTGACCCTGTGCTTAAAGTTGAACTACTTCAAATTTGAGAAAAGCTTCTATGTACAGCTGACCGGTACAGCCATGGGCTCCAATATGGCTCAGGCATTTGCTAACCTATTTATGGAGCACATTGAAGAAAATGTCTTTAAGGTATATGAACAGACACGAGTCCTGCATTACAAGAGGTACATTTACAATATCCTCTTTATCTGGAGGGGCACTGAAGAATCCCTGATGAACTGGACCAATCACCTGAATGCACTGAATGAACCAGTGAAATTGAAGGTGTGTGCCAGCTGTCAACAGGTTGACTTCTTGGACTTCAGGATCTACAAGGAGGGAACAGCTCTGGGCACTACACTCTACAAAAAAGAAACCCATGGTCTCTTATCAAGGCTATACCAAAGGCCCAAATGCTTCTGGTGGTACGAAACAATACTTCGGACGAACATTGTCAACTACAACTTGATGAAATGGAACAAAAATTTGCTGCTAGATA